>NC_091631.1:7855445-8455445 GCF_027580195.1 Bos mutus | reverse complement strand
TTCATTCTAAAAGGTATGTTGAGCATCTAATCCATGCCAGACACCACTCCAGACAAAGGGACAGCTGTGAACGAGGGTGAGAAAGTCAGGCAAAGGAAGCAGATAACATATAAGTAGTAAAATTACCCATTGCACTAAGGAGTGAAGAAAATAAAAATGACTAAAGTGAAAGAGAGTTTTTTAAAAGTAAGGCAGAAGATATATCTGCTTTAGATAGGGTGGTAGAAAGAGGCCTTGCTGAGACCTGGATGAAGAGAATAGATGAGCACGTCCAGATCTTAGAGGAGAGGGTCCCAGGAAAGGCCAAGGCTGTAAGGTGGAGACCTCACTGGCATACTTGCAGGAGAGTAAGCCCAGTGTAGCTGGAGTGTGGTGAACAAGATGAGACAAGGGCTGAAATGTGAGGTCCCAAAAGTAGTCAGGAGCCACATCGGTTAGGTCGTATTGTGTGTGTGCTCAGCCGCTCAGCCGTGTCTGACTCTTTTCAACACCATGGATTGTAGCCTGCTAGGCTTCTCTTGAGAGTCCCTTGGACTGCAAGGAGATCCAATCAGTCCATCCTAAAGGAGATCAGTCCTGGGTGTTCATTGGAAGGACTGATCCTGAAGCTGAAACTCCAATACTTTGGCCACCTGATGCGAAGAGCTGACTCATTTGAAAAGACCCTGATGCTGGGAAAGATTGAGGGCAGGAGGAGAAGGGGACGACAGAGGATGAGACGGCTGGATGGCATCACCGACTCGATGGATGTGAGTTTGAGTGAACCCTGGGAGTTGGTGATGGACAGGGAGGCCTGGCATGCTGCAATTCATGGGGTCTCAAAGAGTCGGACACGACTGAGCGACTGAACTGAACGGAGGCTTCTCTGTCCATGGAATTTTCCAGACAAGAATATTGGAATGGGTTGCCATTTCCTACTCTAGGGGATCTTTCTGACCCAGGGATCAAACCCACCTCTCTTGCATCTCCTGCATTGGCAGGTGGATTCTTTCCCACTGTACCACCTGGGAAGCCCTTAGGCCTCATGAGCCCCAGTTCAGGAATTGGGGTTTAATTCCAAGATCAGTGAGAGAGCCATTGGAGGGACTGAAGCAGAAGAATGACATGCTCTGACTTATTCTTAAAAATATCTCTTTGGTAACATATTCACAGGCTTAAAGAATGAACTTATGGTTGCCGGGTGGAAGGATGAGGGGAAGTACAGTTAGGGAGTTTGGGATCTACATGTACATACTGTTATATTTAAAATGAATAATCAGCAAGGACCAATTGTATAGCACAGGAAACTCTGCCCAATGTTATGTGGTAGCTTGGATAGGAGGGGAGTCTGAAGGAGAATGGGTACCTGTATATGTGTGGCTGAGTCCCTTTGCTGTCCACCTAAAACTATTACAACACTGTTAATCAGCTATACGCCAATATAAAATAAAATGTTTAAAAAGAATAATTTGGCTACTGGTAAATGGATTGAAGAAAGGCAAAAAGTAAACAGAAGACCAGTTAAAAGGCTGTGCTGTGCTTAGTTGCTCAGACATGTCCTACTCTTTGTGACCCCATGGACTGTAGCCCACCAGGCTCCTCTGTCCATGGGGATTCTCCAGGCAAGAATACTGGAGTGGGTAGCCGATCCTGTCTCCAGGGGATCTTCCCAACCCAGGAATCGAACTGGAGTCTCCTGCATTGCAGGTAGATTCTTTACCAGCTGAGCTATCCAGGAAGCCCAATTAAAAGGCTATTGCAGGGGAGTTCCCTGACAGTTCATTGCTTAGGACTCTGAGCTCTCACTGTGAAGGGCCTAGGGTTCAATCCCTGGTCAGGGAACTAAGAAACCACAAGCCACACAGCCAAAAGAGAAAATAAAAAAGCTCCTGCAGGTGAGAGAGAACAATGGGAGATGCTGAGAAGTGGATGCATAGTGGGGTTTAGGCTCTCGGTGCTCCCAGGAACCTGGAATGTAACACACCCCTGTACCTTCATTTCCTCTGGGGCTGGAAGCTTAATGAACACATTTTTGCCTATTCAGGACGAAAATTGGAATCTTAGAGTTGGAAATGATTACCTTTCCCATTTTACAGATGAAGATATAGAGGCAAAGATGAGGTGTAGTGACTGGTCAAAGTCACAGTTTCTCACTGGCAAATCCATCAACAGGCCACTTCTCTCCCAGAGTTCTTTCCTTGGCAGAAAGCCACTCCTCCATAGCAGCGTTCGCTGCCTTTGTTTTGACAGAAAGCCTAAAAGGTCGGGCCCAGAATATTAGGGGGATTTCCTGTGAGTTGTCTAGATGGTTATGTGGTTTGCTGACTGGTGACACTGTCAAAAATATGACTGGGCCTGATCCTTGTTTCTAGTACAGATGTCACCCACGAATAAAAACAGTTTTGCTTCTTCTTTTTTTTTTCCCCCTAAACGCTATTTTGTCTCTTTTTCATTTTTCTTTGTTGCCCTGACTAGGACATTCAGTACAATGTTGAGAAACGGTGAAAGCACGCAGTCTTGCCTTGTTCCAGACTTAATGCTCTGGGGGAGGTTAGTTGTAGGTTATTCATAGTTGTCTTGTATCGGGTTAAAGAAGTTCTCTTCACTCCTGGTTCACTAAAATTGATGTTTTTTAAAATTTTCTTTTTCCTGAATGGTCATTTGAAGTTCTTCTTCTACATATGTGAACATGATTGTGTCCCTGTTCTTTATTTTGTAGATGTGATAAATTACATTGAACTTTAATATTAAACCAATATTGCACTCCTGGAGTAAACTCTCCCTGATCATGATACATTACCATTTTTATGTATTATCGGATTTGGTTTGCTAATATTCTTTTTTTTTAATTAATTAATTTATTTGGCTGTACCGGGTCTTAGTTGCAGCATGTGGAATCTTTAGTTGTGCGTATGGGATCCAGTTCCCCGATCAAGGATTGAACCCAGGCCCCCACGTGGGAGTGTGGAGTCTTAGCCACCGGACCACCAGGGAAGTCACTGATTTGCTAATATTCTGTTAAATACTTTGCCTATGGTCTCGAGAGATATTAATTATAACTTTCTTTTTGTATAATGTCCTTGGCTATTATTATAGGGGCATTATAATGCCTCATAAAGTAAATTTGGATATATTTTCTCAAAAAATTTATACAAAATTGATATTATATTTCTTACTCATATTTGGATGATATTTACCAGTGAAACTATCACAGACTGGAATTTCCTTTACAGAAGATTCTTAATTCCTTCCCCATAGGTAAAGATATAGGATTATTTGGGTTTTCTATTTCTTCTTATATCAGTATGTAGGACACAAATTCTGTTTCAACTAAATTCTCAAATTTATTGACATAAAGGTGTTCATAATAACCTTTTATTATCCTTTTAAAGTTTGAAAGGTTGGTGGTGACACCCCTTTCTATTCTTTATATTGTTCATTTGTATTTTCTCTCTTTTTCTTTATCAATCTACCTAGAAATATGTTACCGTTATTGATCTTTCTCAAAGAATCAGTGTTTGATATTGAGATTGTTTTTCTATTTTATTGATTTATGTTCTTTATTATTATTTTTTATTACTACATATTTTGGCTTTGTTTCCTCTTTTTCTAGATTCTTGCATTGTTTATGTAAAATCTGTCCTCTTCTAATTGAAGTATGTAATACCCTGAGTACTATGTTGGCTGCATCCTACAATTTTTCTGATGTGATTTTTAAAAGTATTATTTATTTCAAATTCAACCTGGGGATAGTTTACATCTCTTTTTAAAAATTTTTATGTATTTATTTACTTTTGGTTCTCTTGGGTGTTCTTTGCTGTGAGGGCTTTTTTCTAATTGCGGCAGGTGGGGGCTACTCTAGTTGCAGTGAGACCTCTTCTCACTGCAGTGCTTTCTTTTGTTACGGAGCATGGACTCTAGGGCGCTCAGGCTTCAGAAGTTGTGGTGCACAGGCTCGATAGCTGTGGCTTCAGAAGTTGTGGTGCACAGGTTCTGTCGTTGTGGCCGAGGGCTTAGATGCTCTGCAACGTGTGGGATCTTCCTGGCCCAGGGATCAAACCCATGTCTCCTGCATTGGCAGATAGATTCCCTACTGCTGAGTCTCCAGGGAAGCCCTACATCTCTTTCTGTTAATGATTTATAATTCAATTCTTTTGTGATCAAATAACATGCCATATAGCTTCAATCCTTTGAAAGTCACTGAAAATGGTTTTATGATCCTGCCATTGCTCTGGGCTTAGTTGCTCAGTCGTGTCCAACTCTTGCGACCCCATGGACTATAGCCAGCCAGGCTTCTCTGTCCATGGGATTCTCCAGGCAAGAATACTGGAGTGGGTTGCCATGCCCTTCTGCAGGGGATCTTTCCAACCCAGGGATCAAACCCAGGTCCTCCACATTGCAGGAGAATTCTTCACTGTCTGAACCACCAGGGAAGTCCTTTATGACCCTATATATGTTTTATCTTGGTGAGCATTTCCTGTGTACTTGAAAAAAAAAGTGTATTCTGCAATTGTTGGGTATAATTTTCAATGTGTTAATTAAATTAAGTTGTTGATAGTACTGTTCCAAATCTTATATTCTCACTAATATTTTTGTCTGCTTGTTTTATCAGTTACTGAGACAGAAGAGTTAACATCCAGCAATAATTGTGAATTTGTTTATTTCTCCCCTTAGTTCTGCTTTGCTTTCTTATGATTAGTGTTTATGCATTGTATCTTTTGCCATTTTAAATTTTTAATTCATCTGTTTATGTTTAAAGTACATCTCTTTAGCATAAAATTAGATCTTGTTTTCTTATGCAATTTGATAAGTGCCTTTAATTAGAGTACTTAATAAATTTACATTTAACACAATTGTTAATATAGTTGGATTTATGGCTCAGTGGGTAAAGGGTCTGCCAGCAGTGTAGGAGACACAGGAGACTTGGGTTTGATCCCTGGGTTGGGAGGAGGAAATGGCAACCCACTCCAGCATTCTTGCTTGGAAAATTCCATAGACTAAGGAGCCTGGCAGGCTACAGTCCATGGGGTCAAAAAGAGTCGGACACAGCTGAGCACATGGCACATAAGTCTACAATCTTATTTTCTATTTGTCCCACCTGTCTTTGTTCCTTTTTTTCCTCCTTCTTTTGTAATAATTTAGTATTATGTAGCACTGTTTTATCTCCTCTATTAGCCTTTCACTATATTTGTTTTTTTTCTGGTTGATCTAGGAAGTATTATTTACATTCTTAACTTATCATAACCTTCCATGAATTAATATGCTGCCACTTTGTATATAAGAATCTTGCAATGTGGTATTTTCATATATTTTACTTCTACATATATTATAAACTGTACTTTTACACAATTACTTTTTAGGCAATTATACAGTTAGGAAAATAAAAATAATTATATTTACCCACATATATAATGATGCTCTTCACTCCTTTGTCTATGCAATTCTTCAGCACAAAGAACTTCCTTTAATATTTTTTATAGTGCATGTCTATCAGCAGTGACTTATCTCAATTTTTATCTTAAGAAAAGGCTTTATTTTTGCCTTCACATTTTAAAGGAGATAGGATTCCTAATTGGCAAATTTTTCTTTCAGCATTTTAAACATATTCTTCCATTGTCTTCCAGCTTTCATTGTTTCTGATGAGAAGTCAGTACTTAAAAATTTTATTTTTCTGTATATGATTGCCTGGCTATTTAACTTTTTTTCTATTTATTTTTGTCTCAGCAATATAACTATAATATGTCTAGGTATAGATTTGATCTTGTTTTTTCTTCTTGAGATTAATTACATTTCTAGGATCTATGGGTTAATGTTTTTCATCAAATAAGGGGGAGAAGTTGGTCATTGGGTCTTCAGATAATTTCTATGACTCAGTCTCAATTTTCTTTCCTTCTAGGACTCCAGTTACACCTGTACTAGACCATTTTATATTGTCCCTCATATCCCTAGGATCTGTTCATTTTTTTCAATCTTTTCACTTTCTGTGCTTCAAGTTCTTTGATCTCTTCTTCGGCAACATCCAATCTGCTGTTTAGGTCATTTGGTAAAATTTTAATTTCAGATATAATAATTTTTACACATAGAATTTCCATTTGGTCCTTTTTATAGTTTGTATTTCTATATGGAGATTTCTTCTGTTCACCTGTTATGTCTAGTTTTCACCTAAGGTTCTTACTATGTTTTAAAATTCTTGTCTACTAATTCCATTATCTGTGTTATCTCTGGGTCTGTTTCTTTTGACTATTTTTTCACCTTAGTTCTAGATCACAGTTTTCTGTTTCTTTACTTAGCTAGTGATTTTTTTTTCATAGTATATTGGAAATTGTGGATTTTACAATGTTGCAAGTGGTTTGCTTTTCTTTTTTTGAAGAGTGTTGACTTTTGTTCTGTCAGGTAGCTAATTTAGTCACAGATTAGCTTGATCCTTTTGAGATTTGCTTTAATGTTGGGTATAGAGTAACTCTTATTCTGTAGCTAGAATAGACCTACTCCTACCTCTTTGCCCTTCTAAGATCTCAAAGGAATGCCCAGTGTGTATAGCGAAGTCATCCTATTCTGATTTGTCAGACCTCCAATGTCTCCAAGCCCTGTGCAATATCTGGAATCTTTGCATTGGGGCTCACAGTTTCTTAATCATTATTCTCTGCCATGGCTTGCAGAGTCTTTTCTATGCATACATAATTTAGTCTCCAGTAAAAGATTCAAGGAGACTTTTATGCAGAGTTATCAGAGTTACTGCTCTATATACAGCCCCTTTCTCTCTGGTATGCAACACACAAATTTCAGCCACCTAAGCAAACCTGAACTTCAGTTATCCCATCAGATCAGTGAGATCATTGTGCTTTGATTAAGTTAACCCTTCCTGCACCACATCCAGAAGGTTCTTTCTCGGAAGGAAGCTGAAGGTGATTATGCAACTGACATCATGTGTTTTCCTTTTCTCAGTGATCACACTTGTCCTCTGATTGTTGTCTAGAGTGTGAACACTTCTATTTCAGTTTTATATTTTTTTTATAGCAGAACTAGTTTAGTACAAATTCACCCATAATGACTGAAAATGAAAGTCTCTAGTACCATGGAGTGGTTCACATTCAATTGTTCATACCCCTCCATCTTACATGACTCTAATTTTGTTCATTTGTTTGTTTAGTGGAGGTATAATGGATTTACAATATTTTGTTGGTTTCAGGTATGTAGCAGTGATTTGGTTACTTTTTTTCCAGATTCCTTTATATTATAGGTTATTACAAAATATTAAATATAGTTCCCTGCTAAATAGTAAATCCTTGCTGTTTATATATTTTGTATATAGTGGTGTGTATCTGTTAATCCCATACTCTTAACTTATCCCTCCCCCACCTTTGCCCTTTGGTAGTTATAAGTTTGTCTTCTATGTTTGGAGTCTATTTCTGTTTTGTAAGTAAACTCATTTGTATTATTTTTTAGATTCCATACATAAGTGATATCATATACTATTTGTTATTCTCTCTCTGACTTACTTCACTCAGTATGATAATCTCTAGGTCCATTCATATTGCTGCAAATGGCAATATTCCATTCTTTTTTTATGACTGAGTAGTGTTGCATTGAATAAATATACTACATCTTCTTTATCCATTCATCTGTTGATGGATACTCAGGTTGCTTCCATGTCTTGGCAACTGTCAATAGTGCTGTTATGACTACTGGTGTGCATGTAGTCTTGTCAAATTAGAATTTTTGTCTGTTCCAGATATATGCCCAGGAGTAGGATTACTGGATTGTATGGTAGCTCTATTTTTAGTTGTTTTTTTTTTTAGTTTTTTTTTTTTAAGGAACCTCCATACTGTTCTCCATAGTAGCTGCACCAATTTACATTCCACCAACAGTGTAGGAGAGTCTCTTTTCTCCACACCCACTCTAGCATTTATTATTTCCAGACTTTGGGGGAATGGCCATTCTGACCTGTGTGAAGTGGCACTTCATTATAGTTTTGATTTACATTTGTCTAATAATTAGTGATTATTGTAGATGGCTCTAGTACTTTTGAGAAATGGGATATCTCTGAAAAGGCATGTGAGACTACATATATTTTACAGACAGAGAGCATGGCCAAGGTGATATGTGAAATTCAAGATGGTGTTTACAAACTCTGGTATAATGTTTTTCCTGTAAGTGTGGTTGTGTGATTTTGTATATTCATGTGTGAGAAAGGAAGAGTGAGAGAAGATGAGTATTAGAAGGGGTAAAGAGAGATCAAGTAAATATAAAAGTACGGAGGACACACTGGGAGGGTCCAAACCTTTATATTTAAAAAATGATACTCAACATTGGGATTTCCCTCGTGGTCCAGTGGTTACAGTCCTGAGCTTTCACTGCAGGGGACATGGGTTCAATCCCTGCTTGGGGAGCTAAGATCCTAGAGGCCATGCAGTCGAAAAACAATACTTAGCATGAAAGTGATTTAAAACGTAAACCAAATTTAACTCTTGTCATATTAGCTAAAATTTTGACTGCCTTGTTCTAAGTGCTTCTCATATTTTAACTTAATTAATCTGCACAACAACCCTTTGTGGTAGGTGCTTGTATTAGCCTCATTTTACAGACTGGAAAACTGAGAAGCAGAGACATGGCATAACTTTCCCAGGGTTTGTTGTTGTTCAGTCGCTCAGTCGTGTCCAACTCTTTGCAACCCCATGAACTGCAACACACCAGGCTTCCCTGTCTTTCACCATTTCCCGGAGCTTGCTCAAACTCATGCCCATTGAGTCGATGACGCCATCCAACCATTTCATCCTCTGTCACTCCCTTCTTCTGCCCTCAATCTTTCCCAGCATCAGGGTCTTTTCCAGTGAGTCAACTCTTCGCATCAGGTGGGCAAAGTGTTGGAGCTTCAGCTTCAGCATCAGTCCTTCCGATAAATATTCAGAGTAATTTCCTTTAGAATTGACTGGTTTGATCTCCATGCTGTCCAAGAGATTCTCAGGAATCTTATCCAGCACCATAGTTCAAAAGCATCAATTCCTCGGCATTCAGTCTTCTTTATGGTCCAACTCTCATCCGTATATGACTACTGGAAAAACCATGCCTTTGACTATGTGGCCCTTTATCAGCATGGTGAAGTTTCTGCTTTTTAATACTCTGACTAGGTTTGTCATAGCTTTTCTTCCAAGGAGCAAGTGTCTTTAATTTCATGGCTGCAGTCACCATCCTCAGTGATTTTGGATCCCAAGAAAATAAAGTCTGTCACTGTTTCCATTTTTTCCCTATCTATTTGCTCAAGGTTACAAAGTTAATAGATAGGAATTAGGGCTTGATCTCAGGTGGTCTACATCCAAAACTCTACCTTTTTAACCTGTGCATGCCTTCAGAACAGAGAAAGATCTTATTACTCTTTCTTTCCCTTTCCTAATTTTTCTGTCCCCATATTTTAAAAGGGTTTCCCTTTCGGCTCAGCTGGAAAAGAATCTGCCTGCAATGCGGGAGACCTGGGTTCGATCCCTGGGTTGGGAAGATCCCCTGGGGAAGGGAAAGACTACCCACTCCAGTATTCTGGCCTGGAAAACTCCATGGACTTTATATAGTCCATGGGCTTGCAAAGAGTTGGATACAACTGAGCAACTCTCACTTTTATACTTAAAAAAAATTCCACGTTACGTTTTGGTGAGGTTTAAAAACCTAACTGGGATTTGGTGCTGGTGAGAGGTGCTTGACAATTGAAGAGCCCAGCATTCTGTTGGTCCAGATTTTTCACTTCTTAACTTCTTCTATTTCATCAGTTTCAGTAACCAATATTTGTTTTGGTATTTAAGTGACCTTCAAGTGCAGACAAAAGTTGATGAGTGACTCAAGGAGATTTTCGGTGCCTATCTTCTTAATCTGGACTGCTCGAGAGACCAGCTGACAGTTGTGATGACCCATTTTTCTTGATGTCATAGGAAGTTGTTGGGAAAAAAAAAATCATGTCCCTAAATCATCCGTAATTCACATCGGGAGACTGACTGTTTCTGCTTCTGACAAGGAAGGGTACGCCGGGATCCTGATCGAGACTAGCAGCTGAATTGCGCTAGGATTTTTGTTTCCACTTCTCTACCTGCCAGTTGCTATCTCCCTGGGATGAGTTCTTCCTGTGATCTTTGAGATTTCAAGAAGGAAATGGATAGCAGATTGCAGGCTATTATTACGGCAAGATCATTTCTCTTTGGCCACCAAACAGTTGTTCCCTGAGTCACTGAACCACTCTGTTCAGTGTCTGTCAAACTCAACTGCCTTTGAAATTTAGAGGAGAAAGTCTGTGTGTGCCAAAACCAAGGCCCTGAGTCACCCAGCACCCCGCAGGAAGACAGCAATGAATCGGGTTGGAAGTAGTGCCAGGAACCACACCTTGCAGTTAGTGTGGACCTACATGGGCCTATTCCACAGACATCTTTCCAGACATAAAATCTCATGTCCTCGCAGATAGGAGGTACCACTGTCTATTCTCTCTGCTGTCTGCAAGGTTCCTCATTAGTGAATCATCTCCCTAAGTAGCTTTTAACATGGATTGAGCCAGGTACCAGGGAGATCATATTTTGAAATGTCTAAGGAAACAGCATTAGACATTATAGTTTATGAAACAAAACAGAGGGAGTTTGTATTGGGAAACATAACCTCTTATTTACTAGGAAGACCTGAATTTGGACAGATCTACCTGGGCCCATTTGAAAACCAGAAAACTACTGTCCTTTTTCTCTTGTCAACTAGAATTCTGCAATTATTCTATATAATTGTTATTTTTCTTTTCTTTTTGGAAGGAGTCTCCTGCTGAAGAAAGAATCTAAAGAGATGCCTAAGTTCCAGGGGATTTTCCTCTAAGACTAATAACATCAAGATAGCTTTGATTTTATTTATTTATATTCATTTTTTTTTCCACAAGAGAAATATATATCATCTTCAGAGATCTTGGGTTAGAATTTTTTATTTCACTTTTGCTGGTTGAAGATGAATCTCAAACCCTGATGCTGTATTTTTGTTTATTTCATGAAGAATTTCAGATGGTGCTTGACAACTGATACCTCCTATAAAATCAACAAATACTGTTTTACACTATGTCTATTAAAGATATCTTCCAAGTGTCATTTCACCAAGTAAAGAATTTGAACCACCTCACACTATACATTTTTGGTTAAATATTTGAGAGCTATTATTTTGAAAGTCACCCATAGTAATTAATAGCCAAGTCAAAAGAATTAAAATTTTGGGTCTGTTTCTACATTTATACTCCATCTTCTCCCTCTTTAAGTTCTCCTGGAAACAAAACAGAGTATCCCTCTTCCAGCAAACCACTTTTAAAATTCCATGTAAGAAAATACCAAACTTGAAATTATGAAACCTCACCATCAGTTTCTGAGGATTCTGGGACTAGAACTCAACCAGAAACTTTATAATTTAGGACTTGAGAGCCTAGAACATTAACGTCTGAGTTGGAATGGTATTGGCTTCAAGGTTAAAAATAGAGGAACACGTTTTTATTGCCTGTGATTATGACATACTCCCTATGAATACCAGTAGGGCTCAAACGTGTACCGAAGACAGCCAAAGGGTAAATAAATTAACTGAAATGACTCAGAAAGCACCGAGGGAGCCCAAGTGTGTATTTGTAATAAGGGACTTTGTTCTTGAGAACAACCCTACTCAGAACTCAAGGAACAGAGCCTCAAAGAATTATAGCACTTAAATGAGTTTCATTTATAAGCTTTCTCCACTCCTATATACACATATGATGACTTAAAGGGACTATTATTATGTTTGGAAGTTCTGGGCACTTACCAGACATTCAAGCCAATGCACTTTTCCTTTTAACCCAACAGAATACCTGAGTCATGTGTTCTAAGAATGTTTCAAAAAATAGGGACTTTCCTGGCTGCCCAGTGGTTAAGACCTCACTCTTCCACAGCAGGGGGCGCTGGTCCCATCCCCGGTGAAGGTGCTGAGATCCCACATGCCGTGCGTGGCAAAAAAATAAAAAATAAAATTTTGAAAATAGATAAAATAAAAAGACTAAAATACATTGATGTAAAGACCTTGAGATTGTCTTCAATCCCTCTTGCCAGCTGACTGCTTGTAACAGCTTCCTGCTAAGGCAATGCACTACTACTGAAGCCCATCTTTGTAGAATATTTTTTTCTCAGTGATTTGTCTGCACTTAACCTGGCTGCATTTTTCTGTGCCAGGACAAGACCTGGTTGTCCATTGTCTTTCATGAAGGCATCTACGGAAGGTTTTGAAATCCACTGGTTTAGAGGAAAAAGTGCTTTCGTGTTTGATCAGCGTGTAGGCAAAGGACGATTGGAAACAATGCTGAGTCACACTCCAAACAACTGCATTTGCAAACAAAGTGAGAGGGTCCACCATAGGCTTTGAAGTCCCAAATCCGGGTTCTCGCGTTGGCTGCAATCAAGGGCACACCTCCCAGTGACTCTCAGCTTCACTTACCTTTTGGTTAAATACCAATATTTATCGAGCACTTACTATATACTAAGCACTTTTAGTCATTTAAACCTCACAACAATCCTGTGGAGTAAGCATTATTTTCACCCCCATTTTACAGATAAGTAAACTGAGGCTCAGAACGTCTATGAAGCTTGTTCAGTGTTACACAGCTAGAAAACTAAGAAGACCAACATTCAAATTCTCCTCAGTCTCATTTCAGAGTCTGAGCTTTTAGTCACCCTGAAATAGGTCTAATAACAACACTGTTATTGACGGTATGAGGATCAAAAGAGATAATGTGTGTAAAAGCACCAAATTCATATACACATGGGAGGTATTAAAATTGTTAAAATGAGGTCATTTAAGAAAAGGGAAAACTAAGAAACAGTTATATGACATGGTTGTGGAAAAATACTTTCAAATGCCTATAAACCAGAGCTTACTTGTTCCTTGTAAACCAGCTTAGAATTTCCTGACAGTACCCCATCAAAATATGAAATACGATATGTTACATAAATCAGGTATAATGAATGACCATTCCACTTAATTTTTTGTTTTGTTTTTTATTTGAAATTTGTTTTTTAATTGAAGGATAATTGCTTTACAGTATTGTTGGTTTCTGCCAACAGACCATTCCGCTTTAGATTTTATCTGTTTTTGAAAGCTGGGCAAGCTGAAAGACAACGAGAAGCAACTTTGATCCATTGTTAACTCCGAGTCAAGCTGCACTGGTTTGCTATTTTATTTAAGTTGTGAACACATTTGCACAGAAATTCAGCTCAGACACCCAGGAATAATAACATAGGTTACCAGTATTCTAAAAAGTATTATTTGTTGCTTATAGGACAAAAGAGGATCAGAGTCTATGAGACGAAGACATAATGTTCCTTAAATCACCACCACAATCCCAAGTTCTTTCACTTTCAAATAGAAATTTAAAAGGACCTCAACAAGCAGTAAATTTAGAAACACAGTGATCAAGATGTTTTGTAGACATCTTGTAGTTAAAAACAACCCAAACAACAACACAAACCCCCAAGGATATTGAAAAGATTTATTCACGTTCCATATGCTCTTTCTCAGAAATATATAAAAGCCAAGTGTTTGGACTCCAAAGCCAAAATATACTTCCCCCTCCATGGGATCTGTAGGTTCCTCAGATCTACAAAGAACTCGGCTTTTGCTGCATGAGCCTGTCTTCTGTAGTTAGAACTCTGTTGACAGGTGTTGTACGAGATGTAAGAAAAGGCTCAGACCCTTGTCCGTTCCTTCTCTGGGTCAGGAACTCGTCAAGAACCCTTCAGCCATCGGTAGGACAGTGATCATCATTAGGACATGGCCCAACTAGATGGAGTCTCTTGTGTGAACCACTTCTTAGAGTCCAACAACTGGCTTGCCTTTTCCTAGTTCCCATAGTACTGATAGAATTGATTAAAGTGATTGGTTATTTTAGGGTTATGCAGACAGATATGAATGTAGAATAATAGGTAGATCAAGAGTAAAGGAACTGTGGTCACACATATGTCACAAAATGAAAATGAAAACCCCTGTTACCGGATACTGCACCCTTTGGGGAGCCAAGGACTGAAAATTTAGAATTCATCTTTATATCCCTTACATAGAATTTTTTCCAACTTCTTAAGCTTGATGGTAACAGTAATTCCCTACCTTTTTAATTGGGGATATTTTACCTGATGTCTTTTTTTTCTAAATTATGAGTCCATAGATAGAAAATACCTTTCAGAGCTATAAATTTACATCATATTTAGTGCATGTCTAATAATTCATTTTTATTGAAAAGAATAGCAACTTATGAAATTGGGGCTATACCAGAAAATCCACACTGAATGCTTTCCATCCTTATGGGTTATCCTAGCTGATCTGCTGGGTTATAAAGGTTTCTCTTCTGAAAATCAAAGGTTTAGTTGAGTCACAGCACCAGTTATGTAGCTGGTGCTGCAATCGTACTCCTTTTGTCCAAAAATAGGAAAGGGTATGCACCCTAAACAATTTGGAGTGGTTTTGTAAAGTTGTACGTGCTCTGTCCTTGGAGAAGGTAAACCAGAGATGGGTTATCCTAGGAAGGAAGAAACAGGATGAAGTAACTGAATGCCCTGTACAGTGTTCGAGGGACAGGGAATTTTACACTCTTACTGTTTTAATCCCTAGTGAACTCTGTTAACTTCTCAGAGCCCTTGGCCACCAACTAAACGTTTATTATCTGAAGTTGGAACTTCACTTTCATCCTATCAGTGAGAATACTGAAAATCCATTGTAGGATAAATAGAAGAGGATATGTGATGAAAGAGGTGACCAGATTTTATAAATGAAGATTTGCAACTCACTGATGGAATCTGCAATGTTTTGAAAAGGTGCTATTGCAGACTTACTAGCCTAGTGTCCTTTCACCTGAATTTTACTAGTTCATGCACTTTGAAAAGAAAAGAGGGCATGAATAAGGAACCATCATATGAGAAATGAAGACATGAATCCCCTTGAGAAAAATTTTTTGGAGGAGAAAGGCTTATAAAAATTTATCTAGGTACACCCAAACCAAAATGGTTTAATAAAGGACCATTTTGGAAAAGGCAGTCTCATGAATTTTAACATCAAGAGGAAATCAAACAGTTCTACAGGGTATGTGATTAAATCCTTTTCTGTTTTGAGTATTTTTTTTTTCCTTTAGGTTAGCTCAGTTTCTTTAATAGTGAATAGATGCTATTTGTGATGTCAAAAAGGTACTTTGTGGGTTTCAACAATAACAGTAAGGAAAATAATATTGCTAGAGTCATGTTTTAAGATCAACTGATTAACAAAATTCAAGGCCTTGTATGGTTTTTGGATCTTGTGGCTACATCTTTACCTTCCAAGTTTTATTCTGAAGTGAGAGTATAATTTATATTAAATGGCTGAAAATAAAGAATTCCATGCAAGGTCTTGTTTTATCAACATAGCAATAGCAATTGTTTGAGCTGTAAGCTGACATTCATTAGAACTTCTGAATCCATCATATTTTTAAAATTTTTATTTCTTTTTACTAGTTTTCTTTTTCAGTTTTATTGAGATATAACTGACATACAGCACTCTATAAATTTAAGGTGCACAGCATAATAACTTGACCTACATACACTGAAAAATTATTAACAGTAAGTTCAATGACTATAGTTATAAAATTTTTTTTCCTTGTGATGAGAAATTTTAGGATTTATTCCTTTAGCAACTTTCAAATATATTATACAGCAGTGTTAACTGTAGTCATTATGTTGTTCCTTACATCTCCAGTAATTATTTATCTTATAACTGAAAGGTTGTATCTATTGACCACCTTCATTCACTCACATTTTAAACTCTTTTCCAGTCTATTAGCCATCTGAAAAAATGATGATTAAAGATTCAGATTTTTTTTTGCACATTCTTCAAACACGATTTTTTTAAAGTCGCTTGATCCATAATGTTTTCTAATACAGGGTTTCAGCAACATATAATCGAACAAATCTGTGTCTAACAAATTAAACCATTGCTACATTGTTTCCTTTCTCAAAAAAACAAGAGTCCTTCAGCAATATGTTGTAAAAAACCACAAATACAGACTTTTTCCTTTTATATAAAAGAGTAAAAACACTTTCATTTGTTCATGAAAACTGGGTGGGGGAGGAGAGATAATTTATATTTTCCTTCATTATAAGTGCCTCATGAAGAAGATCTGAGTTGAATTTTTAGAAGAGAAAAAGCAGAAGAGACCCTGGTAAGTTTTAAAACCATATATATAGGATGAACACTTAAAACTTCACAAGCTTTCTGGAAGGCCTCAAATGCAAGCATTCAGGGGGGTTACACATGGAAGATAGTAAGAACTACAACTCAAAATGCAGTCTTAAAAATTCACGATCCTTCCAAGCCTTATTCAATCTAGTTTCCTGTCTAGACTTGCAAATTGAACTGGAGAGTTGAAGCAATTATTCAGATAATTCAAAGGAAAAAAATCCCCTCACTGAAAAAAAATTTTGAGGAGCCTAAACTATCTGAATTATTTGTCCTCACTGATCAATTCACCAGATAATTGTACTTCAGTCTGAGAATTTGAAAAGCGCCTTAAGATTTGAGTCAGTAAGAAATTTCATGAGCATTTTTTTTCCTGTGCGTTCAAACTCAATAAAATGTGTATAATTTATAGGAAAAGAAAGGGAGCTCTCGGAGAATCCTCTTTCAAGAAAATTGGAAGCTATTTTAATGAGGGATAGAAAAATCTTGTATTTGTAATGACCCCCCTCTCCCTACTAAAAAGTTTTCTTAAGTCTAACCTTCTAAGTACCTTTCTTTTTCAGATGAGATGACAAGATTTAACCAGAAGACAAAAGACATTCATTAAGCTATCTTCAGCTGGATTTGATACCCTATAGTTATGTTTACATGGTATTTGTATATTCTTGTGAATTACACTTTAAATAAAGGAAGGAATTATAACCAGTGTTTAGTACACATTAATATTTTTTATTGATAGATGCTAAAGTAACAGCCAAGCTACGAAATTGTAAAGGTTCAGAAGTTCAAAAGCAATTGCATTGATCCAGTCAGATAAAGGTAGATAATATTAAAAAAAAATTTTTTTAAACACATTATAAGTATACTTTAAAAATTTAAATAAAATGTTCACATAAAACTGAACTGGGCTGTAAATTTCAAAGTAAAAATTGAGTAGATTAATAGTCCATGAAATATATCAGATATTTAAATTATTTGAAATTTGAAACCCATTCATGCCAGAAATTACTACTGCAAAGGCCTTTCATACACCCTATTAGAAAATTAGAAGCATAATCTTTAAACCAGGAATAGTTAAATAAGTGTTAAAAGGAAGCTTATTATTTATCCTACTTTTTTCAAATATAGACTAATGGAATACATTCAACAGAATCACATTAATTCCGATACTGCTTTAAGGAAGGTTCGGGCACACACAAAATTTAAAAGACAGTTCTACAAACAAAAACATTATCAAAACAATGATTCCAAATCATACATGAAATGGCTGTTGTCTATTCACAAAAAGCCTAAAGTTTATGAAGCTAGACTGATAACATATAAAAAGAAAGCAAAACCCAAAATTAAAACTTCCTCAAATTTAACTTTTAGGGTCTTCCATTACAGTTTTGTCATATTTGAAGTTTTTTTTTCAAGATGGCATGATTAAATATTTTAAACTTTTTTTTATAAAGCTTTTATAAAGCCTGTGGCAAATGCTGGCCTTAATCCCTAAATGTTAAACTAATAGCAACTGTTAAAATGATGTACATATTTTTTTTTAATTTCATGTATTTTCAGAATTAAAGTAAAAATAGATAATTCTAAAATAATCTGAAAGATTAAATTTTGTTTATTAAGAATCAGTTTGGCAATTGTTTTATAATTTAGAAAAAAAGAAGATAGGACTAAAATATGTTTTGTTGGGAATCATAGCTTAGAAATATGTTGAAAGCATGTAAGACATTTTATCATATGTTTACGTGAACCTTATTTTAAAGGAAAGAACCAAATTATAGAAAGAAGATGTTATCCTTGTAAAGTACATTGCTATAATTATTGCTAAGTTGGAACATTTTTATGAAATCATAATTGATAACTATAGAAATTCACTGTCAACATAGTCCTGAAATCTGTCTTTAATAATTCAAAAAATATTTTAAAAGACCAAAATTAACAAGTTTGGACTGATAGTTAACATATAATACTGTTAAAAAGCAATATGATTTTGTATTTTCTTCCATAAGAAATCATTAGTAATTTCTAAATGTTAATACAAATTATTTTTAATTCATAAACCTTTTAGTTTAGGAATAACATTATTGTAAATATTGAAAACTCTTCCTCTGCTTTTTAAAATTTTAAATTCTTGATATTTGAAATACTAATATTTGAAAGGAAGATGAGATAACTTCATTAAAGTTTTATTTCTATGAAAAGCAAGGAGTTGCCAAGAAAGTATTAACTGCTTAAGATTTTTTAATTTCAAGTTTTGAAAAACTGAAATTAAAAAAACTCTGCATTGTATCTATTTATAAAACAAAGGGAAAGTATACATTCTGAATAGAAATTCTATTTAAAACACTTACTAAATACCAAAAGCAGTTTTAACAAGATATATAAAATTTTTAATTGTTTTAGTCAAGCTCTTTTTAGATTTATAAAGCAGAATAACAAAGTTTTATTCTGAGTGCCAAATATTTAATTTAAGTAAGTTGATATTTTATTGCTCAGATTTTTGTAACCTTTAGTTGGAATATAAACCTTCAACTTACTTCAATTTATTTATAAATTCTAAATATAAAGTATAAATTCTAGAATTCATCACATATTTATTTATTGGTTTTTTAAAATGCAAGTAAAAATAATGCATTTCTGTTTTTACAGATAAATCAACTAGTAGCAAGAAACAGAAACCATATGGCATATTGAAGATTTCTTGCATTTTATTTTTTTTAATTTGCTAAAACAATAATTTCAGAAGAAAAGGTTATTTTCATTTTATCTGAAAGTAAAATAAGTAACATTTTCAAAGGAAAATAATACCATTATTTTTCAACTTTCTATTTTTCCAGTTCTTAGGCTTAAATGAAACAGATACAGCAGATTACAATTTTGATGCAAAGGGTAACTCAAAACATGGTTCATAATCTTATCTTACTAAACTAAGTATTTGCATTGCTATAAAAATAAATATTACATGTTCTATGGGGTGAAGATAATAGTAAAATGGGTATTACACAGAATGTAGGAACTGCCACAGAAAGAATCCATAAGGAGGGAAATTTTAATACAGTTTTAGAACCTTCAAATCTATGGCTAACCAGTTGCATTTACTTTGCTTTACTTTCTTAATGAATTAATCTCACGATTTTGAAAGTTACGGAGGGAAAGCTTGGTTTTAGAAGATGCACAAAGGTTAAACAACTCGGTTCTCAGCTACCTGACGCTTACAAACATCCGGTTGTGAGGCTTCATGCAGGCAACAGAGTCCTGTGCAGATTTTTGGTTTTCATACAGAAATACTGACATTATAAAAACACAATAACTGGTTTTATAGTAATTGTATGAAGTTATACCAACATTAAGAAAAATTTTAGGGATAATCCCTATTATCTCCTGAATTTCTGTTTAAGTATTAGTCCTTAATTTGAAAACAAAATTGACTCAATTACAATGAACTGTATTTAAGAAAAAATAATTTAGGTATGTTTTTGAGTTAAAATAACATGATTTAACAAAGTATTTATAATGATATAGAATAAGGACCATAGAGAAAACTAAAATGGCAATTAAAAAATAACCCTAAAATGTCATTTTACTATTTTATTATTTACTATTATGCCTTTATGAAATACCAAAAACGTTTTTAAAATAGTAATGCTATATGTGTTAGCATATAATTTTTAATTAGCTTAAAAATTTCATAGTATTAAAAAAATCTGTATTCTGGTCTCAGAGTAATTGCCAATATCAATGAAAGCTTAATAAGTAAATTGCATCTCTTTCTGAAACATAATTTCAGATATTCTAAATGACTTTCCTCTCTAGATTTTGATCAAACAATTCTGACATAATTCTAACCTTTAGACTCTTGATCATGATAAATAAATCTTTAAGAAGTTTTTTTTAATCAATTTATTTTTTAATTGAAGGATAATTGCTTTACAGAATTTTGTTTTCTGTCAATAAATCTTTAAGAAGCTTTAATTTTGCCTAATGTTAAAAAAATCTTATCTGTATTTTCAAAGTATTATTAGAAAGAATTGAAAAACAGTGGCAAAAAAAAAACAGTGGCAAATTTTTCTTTTTGCCAGTTACAATATAGGTAATAATAATATTTTAAAACTCTCAATGTTAGTCCAGAAGTTTTTGTGTTTATGACTTTTTTTACAAATACCACATAAGAAGAAATACCACATCAAAGATTTACTGTATAACACAGTGAACAATATTTAATACTTTATAATAACCTATAATGGAAATAATCTGAAAAAATAATATATGTATATATAACAGAAGCACTTTGCTGCACACTTAAATCAAAACAATATTATAAATCTACTTTTAAAAAGAAGAAATATAAAATTATGGTTTAAAATGTCTGCAACATACCACATAAATATTACAAAGCAATGATTTTTTTTAATAACTAGAGAAATTAGTTCCCATTCAATACAATTTTCTTTCCTTTTTTAAATAAAACATTTTAATTTTCTTTTTTTATTAGGTTCTCATGTTTTGTTTTTATAGTGATATCCCATTTTACTGAAGAACTTTCTGTTCGAAACTTACCCCGAATAAAATAGATTTGAGCATTCTCAGTGATATTATTGGTTCAAGCTTAGCAAACTATTGACTACATTTCTTTTGCTATCCACATGTTAATAAAAACAGCAACAAGCAAACCCTCTGGTCTTGATCACTCTTCATTATCACGATTGACTAGAATTTTAGAAGCATTTTTAATTCTCAAGATGTGTTAGGCATTCAGATGAGCACTGGCTCATAACTCACAGATAAAAAAGAAATTGGCTACACAAAAAGAATACATTGTGCAAATATAAATGTTAATAAAAATGGACAAGAAGACCACTTCACCGTCTTGCAGTTTTTCAGACTTCGACTTAAAAACATCGTGTCCTAATACACATTTGGCTAGGTTAGAACTAGTCTCCAGAGCAATGTTAACTTGCTAATCCCCCCTCCTTTTTTTAAAAAAACCTGTATTATAACCATAACCAAAGAAATAACAAATGAATAAATACATGGATGCATACATGTATATTCTTTTGGTTTTGTATATTTTATTGTATTCATGGTTGTAACTAAACTGTGATACTACGTTATGCCATCTGTAGACTATCCCAAAGCTCTTCTAAAAAGCTCCAAGATTCATCTAAGTAATTTTCAAACAAGTATTGTTGACTTTTGCAACATCGTTTAACTGGCTTAATCAAAAGTATTACGAGCTATCTAAATGAGCATCTAAGAATGTCACTTATCTTTACTGATAATCCATACCATTAATCTCATAATATTTCACCTGATGTCTGGGTTTACTGTTGCAAATGTTATAAAGTAGTTACTGGGCCAAACATGATCCCAGCCCTACTGTTGTTTTTTTTTAAATGTTGATAGAATTGGAAGTTGATTTACCCAGGACTATTTTTCTGGAGAAACACGGATAATGGGTGGAGGATGGGAGGGAGGGGAAAGGAAGAAATGTCTTTATTCCTCTCTATCTACAAACCTGGAAAGATCTAATAACTGCCAATTCTGACAAAGCCTATTTGCAATCTCTTTGCATCGAACAAATGACCTAGATTTCTCAACAAAATATAGTAATTTTTATAATATTATAGTTTTGCGAATGAGCAGTGTCAAGTGATTCTAATGGGGTCCTGTAACATCTTGGTATTCAAATTGTGATCTTATGTGGTCTTTTTTGTTTATTTGTAACAGGAGTAAGTCTAGTTCATTATCTCTAAATGTACCTTGAAAAAGCTACTATTATATTTTTATTTGTCCTTCATATTTGTACAGTTTTCTCTCTACGTTTTTAAATCTATTAGGTCACCCTAACCGATATAAAATTATACTGTCCTCAGAAGAGTTGACCGGCAGATGATCCAAACCCTTTGGGAATCCCATTCTTGGAGTTTGTGGAGCGTGCCTGGTGCAGTTTCCTCCTCTCTCTTCCTCTTCTCTCTTCCTTATCACTTTTCTCTACATCTTCTGAGAAAAGAATCTGTAAAAGAATCTGTCTGCAATGCAGTAGACCTGGGTTTGATCCCTGGGTTAGGAAGATCCTCTGCAAAAGGAAATGGCAGCCCACTCCAGTATTCTTGCTTGGAGAATCCCATAGACAGAGGAGCCAGGGTTGGGAGGTAGGGGGGGCTACAGTCTGTGGGGTCGCAAAGAATTGGACATGACTGAGCGGCTAACACTTTCATTTTTTCAGCATGGAAGGACATACTCTCTCGCCTACAGGCTTGATAGGCTTTATACCAGTTTACTTGGTGAATTTCTTGTGACTGCATGTTCTTTTCTGTATTAAAGGATCACTATAAAATAGGAAAGCCCATAGGGTTGGGCTTCCCAGCCATGGCAAAACCTGCTGTGAGACCCAGAGGAAACTTACAAATCAATACATTCTCCATAACTGTTTAGTAGGGATGTTGTGTGTTAGTCACTCAGTCGTGTCCAACTCTTTGCAACCCCATGGACTGTAACCCACCAGGCTCCTCTGTCCATGGGATTATCCAGGCAACAATACTGGAGTGGGTTGCCATTTCCTTCTCCAAGTAGGGATGTTGGAGTGTTGAAATTCTTTTTTTTTTTTTTTTGAGGGAATATTTGTATTTGTCTGCTCTCCAATTCAAACAGGATGTTTTTAATTGTTAGCTTTTTTAAAAAAATTGGAATACCAAAGAAAAATCATAATATGTGAAGTTCAAATGTAGACAACAAGCAGAAACTATTGCTTTCAGTTGTCAGTTAGGAGAGCATCTGATTCTGTGTCCAGGAGTGTTAGTCCATCAGTCACGTCCGACTCTTTGAGACCCCATGGGCTGTAGCCCAGTGATGGGCTTCTCTGTCCATGGGATTCTCCAGGCAGGAATACAGGAGTGGGTTGCCATTTCCTTCTCCAGTGTGTCCGGGAGATCTGACTTGAATTCTGAGTCTGGCAGTGACTCTTGGTGTAAACTTTTACAGTAATTTCTTTGTCTGGAAAATGGGGATAACTCTATCAGCCACAGAGGTTTCCTTACAGGATTAATTGAGGTAATGGATAGTTAAACGTTTTGGAAAGGTGAAATCCAGGGCATAGAAAAGAGAACCGGAGAGGAGGAGGAAGTTCTGGATTTTTCAACCTGCTGGTCATGTCACTGTGGGTGCTGTCCTCTCCGATCCCAGTCTATTTATAAGATGTGCAAAGTGAGCTGGTTGAGTTTAAGTCCTCTAGTTACTTTGACAACTTGTCTTTGGGGGTGATGAATGAACCTTAGGGCAAGTGTCTATTGACAAGATAGCAAGGGTCCGAATTACCCCCAAAGTGGGGGTTTCCAGAGTGCTTTTAATTTTTTTCAGCTCTCAGCTTAATGTACTACATTTCTATTTGCTTCTCATGCTTCCATTTTTTTTAGGGGATACTGTCCTGAAGGGTATTAAAAATCACGGGAAGCCCCTGAGCACAAAGGTATCTGTGACAGCCAGAAGCATTTTTGTCTAAATGCCGTGTATTGAAGAATCTTGCAGCAGAGTGGACTGTGGGGGAAGGTTGGCTATTTGGCTGCCTCAACTTCTGTGTTTCTGTGAATTTCATCTCCTTGTAAGAACCTAACTGGATAGCTAACTGAAGGGGTAAAAGGCATGAAGGTTTAAGATGGTTGAGGTTTTACTGCCTTAATTAATATATCACCTCTACTGAAGTTTCCCCAGCATTAGACTTAATGCCCTGTAAATGAAATATTAATCATCTAATAGCTTTCTTTTCTTAAAAAAAAAAATGTACCTTTGCCTTTCTAAAGTTGATTGCTTGGACACATGACTGAGACTACAAAGGAGTTTTGAGTTTTGGTGCGGGCAGCAAGTAGATGGTGGGTGGTTAGGCCAGGGGTAAAAAAATAATAATAATAATAATAAAGTTTTTTGAACAGATTGGGTGGGAAGTAAGGGAACTCAAGTGTCTCTTTATAACTATTTAATAAGAGAGCTCCAAGTCCTCTTGTATCAAGAGGACGTTCTAAAATATATTTTAGAAATAAACACAACTTACTTGTTAAGCTTTCATTGTTATTGGCAACTACTTTAAGAGACCAGAATATAGATTTTTAATACTACAAAAAATTTCTAAGTTAATTAAAAATTACATGTTAACAGATACAGCATCACTATTTTTTTTTTTAAAAGAAGATCTTCCAAACATTTTCCCTCAAAATTCCTAAAGGCAGTTTGTACTTTGTCCAGAGACTGGTTAGTCCTAATAGGTACCAACCGAGCTCCTTTCGACCCATTCAGTAAAAGGAGACTATTAATACTGCGAAACAATAAGGTTCCATATCAGGAGACTGAATGAAAAACAAAAAAATGAGTTTTTTTCCCTCTCTTCTTCCCCATTCCTTTCTTTCATCGTAAGAATTGTTCTCTGTTAAACCCTGAGCTGCTCTGCCCTATGGTACCCTGCAATGAGCTATGGGTTCTCAGAGAAATGACCTACCTTATCAATGTGTGATGGAGAGCTCAATCTGCAGGGATCCTGCCATTTTCCTGAGGCATGGTTTGGACTGCGTCTTGGGTAGCCTCTCTGTCTACAGCCAGCGTCCTGTGCTCCCCTCTCATCTCTCCCTCTCACCATCCCGGGGGCTGGAGAGCGATCGGGAGGCAGTGGTTGGTCACTGCACAGCATGGCGCTGGGGCTGGCTGGGTGTGTGTGTGTGAGGGGCTGGGAAGTGAGAAAGAAGGGATGAAGAAAACGACCAGAGCTTTTCCTTCTTCTGAAAGGTTGTCCGAAGGTACAATTCTTCTTCATCTTTTAGTTTTGCTAGCTGTTCTCTATTATGTCCCTGGCAGTTCCTTGTTTTGAGCTTTTTGCATCCTGCTGAAGAAGATAAGCAGTTCAGAAAGCTGTATGACCTCGGTAAGTCATTTTACCTCTCTCGTCTTTCTCTGTAGAGAGAAAAAATTGAATTAGATGATCTTTAAGGACCCTTTCAACTTCAAAGACCAATGTCTTATTACCGGGGATGCAGTGAGAATTAGTAACACTTATTAGATGAGTAAACGATGCTAACATCCTGTTTCTTGGACATGCTGTAGAGGATGGCATAATATAAGACTACTTATACTGTAAACTTCACTTAGTTACTCTGTGCAGGGGAAAAAACTACCTTTTTTGTGAGGCCATTAATGTTTTTTGATGTGTGTTTTAAGGTTGTTTCTTGTAACATCCCATTGAATGAGGGTAGGAAGGTGTCGAATGTGCCGACCACAGGGGTAAGGGTAGATGCACAGCCTGTCTGTCCATCCGCATGTACACTGACTGGCTCTGCAGACAATGTCACAGGTCAGGCATGGATGTCTGCGTTTTTAGATCTCCTTAGTTCCTTTACAGCATTTTTTTTTTTTAACTTCTTGCACAGTTTCCATGTTTCTTGCCTTTAAATTCAGAAGAGTGGTAAGGGGAGGTAGCCAACTATTAAGTGGTTTATTTTTCTGGAAAGATTTTTATGACTAAAGGAAAAAATAAAAGATTGTCTTTGGATTCTGGTTTCCCATACTGTCTATTGGCCCCTTCTTGGTAGTAGTTCACTTTGATTTCCTCCACCTAAATTATCATATCAAATGTAAACATTTCCACACATATATTTTTGTAAATGTACACGTGGGCATATTGGTGTGTTTTTTTTTTCCTTGTTGGTTATCTACTTTATTTTTGGCGTGTCTTTTCGAATGAGGTTCTTGGGGGGAAGGCACGTGGCTGAGTGTTGCTGAGCATGCCTTACTCAATTCTGATACTGTCAGTAAATCTTTTCTACTTCATATTTTTGCTGTAGTTCCCTTATTATAAAAGAAAAAAGAGAAAGTATAATATGGTACACTTTGGTTACAGGGAAGGGGAAGGTATTTTTATCTTTTCACCCAGTTTTACCTCTGAGAACAAACTAAAATTTGTATTTCCTTAACTAGTTCGGTCATAGGTAAACCAAAAGAAAAAAAAAACTAATTTAAAAAGAATAAGAGAACAACATTTTTAAGGTGGCTTTGAGGCTTCAGGGAGAAGGGGAAGATGCCAAAAGTAAAGGTTGAGAAAAGATGCGGTTTAGCTGTTACAAGAAATGCTCTCACTGAGAATAGCATGGAAGAATAGCCTTCAAGTGTCGGAACTTGCAAAACCCTCACTGACCATCTTCCTTTGTTTGTGTGAGTTCTTGAGAAACAAAGATATATAGATATGGATAAAAGATGTGATCATTTCTAGAAAAACAAATAGTTTGCTGATGGTAGAGAAAAGATAAACTTAGGTAGGTTACTTATTTTCTTTATTCTTCTATGTCCTTCAAAAGTACAAGAGAGGTCTTTTGCCCTAGTCTTTATGACAAAGCACAACTCAAAATTTATGTCAGGTTAATTTCCAGCCTCCTCCCTGAATCCTTCGAAAAGCCTATTTATTCCTCACTCCAAGAAATCCAGATAATCCAGTTGTTCCATCCCTCTCATGGATTATTATAATTTTACTTTTACCAAATTAACCAAATAATTGAAGGAAAAGTGAATTTTTTCCTCTGAATTTCAAAGAATTTGACTGTATAGAAAATTACCACCTTAGCATCTTGTGTGGATGGGGCTATACAGACCTATAGTGAATGATCAGGCAAAATAACCCTATTTTAAGCTATGTCACTATATTCAGGGTTTATGGTCCCTTGTCCCACTCTCTTTGCTCACCAGTGTCCACTGATTAGTGAGGGGAGATATCTATTTGAAATTTCACAGAATCTTTTATCCAGTTCTCATCAGTGTTTGATGTAACGTAATATCGCCATCAGACAAAGGGAGATTAGATGGTGCGTGATGGTCAGTCAGGTAACGGGTGTGGAGCAGTCAGGGTGGGCATTGCTTTCCCAGCACAACTGGTTGGAATTAGCTTCTTTAGAGAGGGCTTTTAATTAAGAACGTATACACTTTCACTGATGACAGAATAAAGACTTAAAAGATATTATCAAGAAAATTATATTCCAAGTAGAGAAATGAGAATATGGCCTGGGTAATAGGGAGTTATTGTTATTTTGGTGGGAGTGATAATGGCATTCTGATTATGTGGGAAAATATCCTTACTTTTTAGATGAACACGGTGAAGTATTTGGGAGTTAAATGCCATGATGTCTGTAATTTCCTTTAGAGTACCTCAGTAAAGAAAAAAGGGAGATGAAGCAAATAATGATTAAATGTTAATAGCTATTTAAATAGAAATGATGTATGCATGCATATTTATTATACTATTTCTATTTTTCTTTGAAATTTTCCATAATAAATAATTAGACCCCCCCAAAAAAAAAACCTTTAGGGATTCACTATTTTGATGCCAAAAATACCACACATTTGATAAAATAAAATTTCATTGAGGTAATATTTTTGTGCACATATAAGAGGGAATAATACACTTAGAATTTCTCTGGTCTAAGGGAAAATTTAAAGTTCTTGGTGATGTTTTAATTCTTAAGAATACGATTGCTGCTAAGTCGCTTCCGTCGTGTCCGACTCTGTGCGACCCCATAGACGGCAGCCCACCAGGCTCCCGTGTCCCTGGGATTCTCCAGGCAAGAACACTGGAGTGGGTTGCCATTTCCTTTTCCAATGCAGGAAAGTGAAAAGTGAAAGTGAAATCGCTCAGTCGTGTCTGACTCTTAGCGGGTGACCCCATGGACTGGCTCCTCCATCCATGGGATTTTCCAGGCAAGAGTACTGGAGTGGGGTGCCATTGCCTTCTCCGTAAGAATATGATTAGTAAGACATAAATTGGCATAAAAAGAAAATCCTGTACAAAAATGTTATTTAATGTTTTTTAAATGCATTTAAAATCCTATAATTGAAACTACAAGAAAAGCACAATAGACACTAAAAAATGAAGATGTGTTTCATTTTATTTACTTGAGCTAACTGATGAAAAGTTAGGTTTCTGACCTTGGGGCAAGGTGGAATGTTGCTTGAAGAAGGTCACAGAAATAAAACTTGGATTCTCAGAAAAGAACTTGAGAGGAAATCAAGGTAGTCAATATCACCGTATAAGCTAACTGCAAATCTGATGTTGATGATATAAATTATGAAATTACAAATTATACCAAGATATTTTATTTTAATTGTCTTTAGAATTGCCAGCTTTATGTAATTCTTTAAAATGTTTCTTTTACCTTTTGAATAGTAATGACCACAATAGCTATGTTGTAACCAAGTAATGTAGTACTTTTATGGTATATTAGTATAGCATTTGTTTCTCACAAAATGTGTGTGTTTGTTTATTGCCATGAGGACACAAACAGAAAATATACCTCCAGTAGTGCAGGGACTGTTTCTACATAAAATTCTAGAGTGCGCAGCTCAGCTTCACCTGTGTTGATGTCAAGCTCTTTGATTCTTTGCTGTACACAAATGCATGACAGAAACTACTACTACCATATTTAATATGTCACATTGATTTAAAGATGTAAATGGCCCCAGTTTTGTTTATACAGGTAGGGAGATCTTTCCTTTTGAACACCTTTTATCTTTTTTTTTCAGTTAATACATATAAAATGGGCTCATTTTCAAGTATAGGGTTCTGTGAGAAATACATTTCATCAAATCAGTATCACCATTTGAAAACACTTTAAACCTGTATTCAACATGGAGGCCAGTTTTAATAGATGTGAAGGGTCTGGTAATCTTGCTCTTCCCAAAACAATCACTGCCGACTTGCAGGTTAACAAAGCTCAGCTGAGCATCAGGAGATGAAGACAGGCAAATCTAGACTTGATTCCCTGAAATTCGCTCCTTAGCAAGAGCAGTGTGGTTCAATAGATAAAGTCCTGGACTAAGAAACACGAGACATGGGATATTTTAAAGTCTTAAAATTTGTGTCTTTTAAGTTAGTCTTGCATTAGTAAATAGTATTTAAAAAAAGAAGAAGGAGAAAAAGTGGGTGTGTTACCCCTGGTTTCCAGTCCTAGACTTTTCCTCTGACTTCTGAACTTAGTGTGTTTGTTAGCAAATTGAGAGCTCGCCCATTAATAACTGCTGACATCTTCTCAAACTGTTTACTCTGTGCCGGGCACTGTTTAGAGTGCTTTACATTAAATTTCTTTAATTCTCACAATCTTAAAAGAGATATTCTGATTATGCTTAATTCATCAATTAAGAGATTACATATTCTGAGGTAATCAAGTGCTGGGTAATCAGAGGATTTTAGAGGTGAGACGGCCCATGGAAATCATTTAAGCAGAGAGGCAGTGCATCATGGTGGTTAAGGGTACAAGCTCTGTCCCCATAATGCATGGTTTTCAAACTTGGATCCTTCACTCATTAGGAATACATCTTGGCTTAATGACTTCACCTTTGTTTGCCTCAATTTCCTCATGTGTAATATGGGGATGATAATAGGTCTGCATTAGAAGATTGATAGGTTAAGTGAGCAGTGTTTAGTCATCTGTCATCTAGGAAACTCATAAATGGTATAGATGAGGAGGATATGAGGAGGATGACGCTGTCAACAGTAGGGTAAGTAAACACTTGTTTTACTTAGAAGAATGTGTTACAGAGTTATTAAGAGATCCTCAGTTAGGTCAGAAAAAGGCAGCTGGTGGCAGTGATGGTCTTGATGGGAAGGATGGAGTTAAGAATATCAGTGATATAGAAGGTTTCTTAGAGAAAGAAAATAAATAGTTTGAAGAAGCAAATTGAAGAGGGGACTGTTAGCCTAGAAAGGCATGAAAAAATGTGTGTTATATTGTAATTGAGCAAAAAGTCTACAGAAACACAGTGACAGCAGTAACATAGAAATGAGGCCCCAGTTTGGGTGCTCATGTGGAGTGAGTCCAGTTTCTCTGGATCATCACAGACACATATAGAAATGTTAGAGCTAAATGGGACCTTGGAGATTGTCCTGTACAACCCCCTCATTTTACATTTCTATGAGAACAGAGTTTGGAGAAATTTGGCCGGGATTACATTACAGCGATGCCAGGGAAATTTGTGGTATGTTTAAGAGAGATTTCAAGTAAGGATGAAGGAAAAGACAGAGGAAGTTTCTTGAGTTGTAAAGTGATACACAGGTAACAGAGCAGAGAAGACAGTGAATTTTCCCAAATTAATTTTAAAAAAGAGGGAGAGAAGGAGGAAGAGAGAGAACTCTAATTTTATGCTAAACGGTGTTCCATTGGATTTGTGATTAATGTATAAAAGTCCATGATAAAGAAAATTCTTTTTTTTTTAAATTATTTTTAGGAACTTGGCTTCTAAAATGAAAAGGAGGTTTTGGGGAGAGTCTGGCAGTGTCGATGCTTCCAGCAGATGAAGAATCAACCCCACCTGCAGCTGGTGTTGAAACTGGTAAGCAGTTAATCTGTTACTGTTTAGGATGAATATATCTTGGCTTTTTTTTTTTTTTAATCACTTTTAACTAAGTTTAAGCTTAGTGCTTTCTTTTAAATAATGAAGAATCTCAACAGGATTGAATGAGTCAGATTAATTTGGCGTGGAGTTCTGAACAGGGGAGGGGACAGAAATCCTCCTAAACACTAACAATGCTTTGCTGCGTTTCCTTTGCAAGGCACTGAGCCAGTGTTGGGTGGAGGGAGTTTCTCTGAGGGGTTTAAAGGCTCCTCACTGTGCTCATTCCCAGTTACAAAAGCATAGGGTTAGTGAGTGAGGACTAGTTTGTCTGTTTACATGGAGAAAAAGCCAACAGCACTGTGTTTCAGTCACTCAGTCATGTCTGACTCCTTGCAACCCCTTGACTGTGGCCCACCAGGCTCCTCTGTCCATGGGATTCTCCAAGCAAGAAGACTGGAGTGGGTTGCCATGCCCTCCTCCAGGGGATCTTCCAGACCCAGGAATCATTCTTTACCATCTGAGCCACCAGGGAAGCCCAACAGCACTGAGGCTGGAGCAAAGATTTTTATGGCTCTGAACCCACTTGTGTTTTCTTTTTTATAAAAAGCATTTACTGATCATGTCAATATTTTAGTAAGAGGCTTTTAGTCTGGCTTTTATTGTTATTATTATTAAAGAAAGAAAACCTTTGCTGTTATTTCTGGCCATATCACTGCCTGCACTGGTGTAGGGTTTGGAGATTTTGGAGGCTGTCCATTTCATTCCCTCAAGCTCACCCAATGCCACAGCCCACCTCCATTGCTGGGATGCTTCAGGAAAATGGGTGGAGTTGAGGAACAGACGCCGGGTTAGTTTAAGTCCCTCTGCTTTTGGCCTGTTGATTCTGCCTTCACTGGCTACTCCCACATCAGCATCGGTTTGGTATACTGAGTCAGAGAATGAAGCTGGAGATGAAGAAACTGAGGCACGGTGTAGTTGTATGCTTATTTTCAATCCCTCAGGAGCATGTGACAGGCAAACTGAGAGGCAGAACTCGTGTCTAGTCTGGGTGGAAACCTTGGAGGTCAATGTGGCTTCCGTCCTAGAAACTGGTTGAGTCTATGGGTGGCCAACTATCCTATCCTCAAAAGAAACCTTTGCTTTGTGTATGCAAATTATACCACAAAGTTCACATCCTTTGAAAATAATGGCTTAAGAAATCAAAAATAGCCTAGGGTCACCTAAGGAAAGGAATTTTTTAGTGCTTGTGCACGTGAATTTTTAAACCTGTACAGTATCGAGGTAGTTTGAGCAAGATTCTTTCGGTGATGTGAATAGTGATATCTGTGGTTGGCATTCTTTCTTGTGGATCTAACTCACCTGAGCTCTCCAACTTGATTCATCCATATGTGAATCCCACGTGGGACGTCCTGGTGAAGAACAAGAAATTGCTGCCTGTCTAATGAAAGCCCACACGTCTCTAATGGGAAGTGCACTTATTTGTATTTAGCGTATGAAGAGGTACCATCAGCCAGACTGTGAAACGTGCATCAAAATGCAACAGAGAAAATTAGAATATGCCCTCAAATGTTGGGGAAATAAATATTAGACAAATTGTGTTGGTGTTTGAAAAAAAAAGAGCTAAGTTAGAGTATGGTAGAATCTTACAGAAGGAAGACTTAGAAAACAGGTCTAGGAAAAGAATTTCAAGGGAGAAACAGAATAATTAATACTTAATTTGAAGTATTAATAGTAGATCCTTCTGTGAAATTAAAGGGAAATGTAAGGAATCTGAAAATTTTCCAAGAAGAAGGTAATTTTTCTTTGGAGAAAAGGCATGATGTGAGTTAATGAATGTAATCCTGAATTAAAGTGGAGAAAAAATTATCAGCACAAAGAGGAAGAGGGAGGAGCAGGATAATTGTTTTTAAAAATTCAGCCTAGATCTTACTCTGTCTTAAAGTATTAGTATTTTTACCGTAGAGTATGTAGTGTTTCACATATCTCTTTTTGCGGAAATTGATTTGTAGTTAGAAAAAGCCTTTTGAAAGTTAGAAAGTTTCGAGTTTGGATTTTTTTCTTTCACATATTGATTTGATATTTAGACTATAGAAAATACATATAAAGGAGGCATTATTATGTATTAGAAAAATCTTAAAATACATAAAGATAGTTAATGGCTTCAATATATTGAAAGGGTATTAAAACTACTGAGCCATATGCATAAGAACAAGATATATCAGTGGCAGAATAACAGAACAAGTAAGGATAGGAAACTACTACCCTGTGATGGTTCTGTGATAAAATTTAAACAGTAAAACAGGATGACTTTTTAATTGACAGCATCTATTTAATCAAATTATATTTAGGCCTTGCTGTCTAAAATTATGACTAAAAAGATTCAAATAGCCATCATCCTATTATGATTTTTTACAGAGTAGAAAGTGATCATATTCATTAACCTGTATCTTTTTCATTTCCATAGGAAAACCTAAAAAGTTTTATCTCCTCATGAACCATGAAGATTCTTTTCAAGTGTGAAACATATCATCTTTAGGTAAGGAAACGTTTTTCCATTGTTTATCCATCTGTTGGAGAGATAGCATTTCAATTAGAGAAAAGAAGTAACACATACGTAAGCTTTGCTTATCCTAACTGATGCCAAACATTATGAAGAGGAGAGAAAGCAAGCTTTTTAAAATTAAATAAAACAAAGTAGTTGGAAAACTTTGATTTAGAAAGATCAATTTCCTGGAAAAAAAGGAGACCCTTTTTTTGCACTTTCTCACAGACTAACATGATAATAGAATTGCCATCATTCCAGCTTTCCTAAGTATTTAGACATAAAGTTAAAATTCTATTTAGAACAATCAGAAACTAGAGATTTTTCAGACAGGTAGAATATTCCTAAACATAAATGTAAACATATATGGAAATAAAAAGTAGACTATTTTGATAAATTTGAAAGACTGGTCGCTGTTTTAAAAGCAGGCCAATGAATTAAAGGTAATTAAGGTTTGAGAGAGAAGGTTAAATTCTGGGAAAGACTCAAAATACTGCTTTGTAGGGTCATAACATAAATATAAACAATTACTTTAAATCAGGCAAGAACTCATCATTTGTGTGTGACCTCTTTTCAGTTTTTGCTTGTGTAATACTGATAGTGTCAGAGAAGAAAAGACAGACTAACTTTTTGAGCATAATAGAATATTAGCAGCTCATTCTATTTTGGGGAGAAATTCTATTAGTGCAGTTTACTTGTATGAACAGTATAAATTACATATATGAAAATCAGATGTTTTAAGGTAGATAAACTAAAAATGCAATTAAAACGTCTAAACATTTAGAGATGCTTCGAAGTATTTTACGGGTTAAAAGAATTAAAGAAGTAGTTACTGAAATTATATATAGAATTTGTTGTAAGATCTGCAATCTGTACATTCTAGCTTTGTCACCGATACCACATTTGGAAAAAGAAATAGATTGCAATGTTTGACGTCTATTAACATATATTCTCAAGAATAAACAAGATTTCCCCTAATTTTAAATAGGTTAATATAGTTACATGTGAATATTTTAAAAATCACAGTATAGAGATTTAGAATTTTAAGAAATACACGTAAAAATTCATGTGAAAAAACAGAACCTAAAAACTTCGGGAGAAAAATAGTAAATTTTTGGTATGAATTTGAAGAATTTATTTCTAGAATATATTTGTTTCCTCCTTAGGAAGAAACTCATGTTAATATTAAGTCTATAGGTTAAGACTTACTTAAATTACTTAATTAGGATATACTAAACTGCTAAGTTATTTTTAAAAGAAGAATTATGGTAACCTGAAAAAAACCAAAATTACTTCTATTGTAATCTTTAAATACATCTTTCTAATGTACCAATTTTCAAATCTCATATTTTAAAGGATAAAAGAAAAGAAAAAATGACTAATCTCCTAATGGAAAATATGACCTCATAGCACTGAGAAGAGAGTTGTAAGCATGTAATACATATAAGAAGAGATAAGTTTCATTTCTGACTTGATTTTGAGTCTTTCTTATGAATCATATATTTTAACATCAGGAGAGTAATATATAAAATATGCATTAAATTTTTATGGTCTGGCAGCTATTAAAAATAGGAGAAAAAAAATGCAACTTCTTCTAGCTAAATTCTAACTAAAGTGTTAAGTGAAAATTAGAAAAATACAGAAGCTAAAATAGTATAATGAACTAAACTTCAAAATATCTATGTATGTATAATTTTTTATGTCTTGGTATGTAGCATTTATCTCAGTTGTTAATGAAATGACATAGTGTAACATGAGTGAAAAAAATAAATGGAGAAGTATTTTCTCATTGCAGTTTACTAGACCAAAACCTTTACTAATAAGCTAAATGTAACATGAAGAGACACGTTTAAAATAGAATATGGTAGAATAGTTTTGCTGAGGACCTATCTTAACAGCAAGGCTTTGTGTTTTTGTTTATGTATTAGGATTTCTGAGTTTTGGGATTCGAAATTCATGATAGATTTTGAATGCCCTTTCAAATGGCAAAATGTTTCAATGAAAAAATCAGATATTGTGTACATTTTATTTTATATTTGAGTACGAGAAAAATGGCAGATACTTTAGGGGAATTCTAGGTGTTGTTTTGCTGCACGCATCAAATTCCAAGCAATTATTTTGTCTGTCAGTCAGTTAGAGGTCTGAGTAAGCTCCTTTGTGTTAACTACAGCTTAGGCATTTAACTAATATTGATAATACAGTGATCTCTAGTTGTGATTGTCATTTTTTTCTGAAATTATGGGCAATATACTTAAAAGAAATGTATTTTAAACCTCATTTTTAATTAAAATGGAAAGACTTTAAAGGAGTTTTTTCGTGAGTAAAAGATTTGCTGTAGTTTTCTGAAAGAATGAAATCTTCGTTCATTTTTCAAATTATATTAAAATGTTTCTTTCCCTGTTGTTTGCTGATATTTTAAATTCAGAAAGAAATAAAGCAACGGTTTATGCTGTATCTGATTATCCATATAGAAAAGGGAAAGCAAAGTATGTTGGCATATAAGGTTTTCCCTTAAAAAAATTACCTTGAAATGTAAAAGATATATTGCCCATAACTAATTTGCCTTATTAGGACTTATTTAGACTCGCATGAATTTATTTAGTCAAATATTTGAGGAAATTCGTCTTTATAAAATAGAGAGATGTAGAATATCATGGTCAGTTATAGGTTAGTCTTTCTTGTTGCTTCCCAGAACTTAGGAAGCAGGTTTTAAACTAATAAAGTTGAGTACCAAAACCTCTAGGCTATTTTAATTTAGAAAAATGCCAGAAAGTTAGAGCGAAGGGGAAGATTAATTGAAGTTAAGTGTCCCCTTGATTGACAAAACATTTGGCACTGTGAGGAGAGCTCTGGAGATAACAAAAAGTTCTCTGTCAGGGATAATTTTCTGGGCAGTTGGCGTTGTTTGTGTGATAAAAGAAGGCGCTGAGATAGTATAACTGTAGCAGCTTGACAAAACTTCCAAAGTTAGTTTCAGATTGTGAGGGTAAAAGTAAGTGCAACAACTAGCAGTTGGGATGGGCAGAAGAGCAGGGTTCGTCAATCCCGGCGCCACGACAGGGTTAACCATGGCGCCGCCCGGTGCACTCTGGGAGTTGTAGGCCGCAGGCATTGTGGGAGTTGTCGTAAAAGTTCGCTTTTTCGCTGTGATGGCCGCCGCTGAGGCAAGAGTTTGGAGTTTCTGCTGTTCCGGACGGCTTGGGGGGCTCTCTGTATCGTTAGAGGGCCCCCAGCAGCCCCCAGGTTGCCAAAGGCCTGTTAGTTGTGTGTTTGGGAGGTGGGAGAGCGGTCTGACGGTTAATTTGGTGGCCTGCTGTCGTTAGATTGGCCAGGGGGGCCTCTGGCGGCTACCGGCTCTGTGAGGGGGGGGTCTCAATCTGTAGGACCCTGGCCGTTTGGCCTTCTGACTTTGAAATTTCGCTGTGGCTAGTGCCTGAGAGTTTTTAGAGTCTGCTTTATTTTGTTGTGGTTTGTGCCCTGCGCCCCTCCCCACTCTCTTACAGCGTTCCACTCTGTCCTTGTACTCGTTGATGCTTACGACCCTGTTTGGGGTTAGATTGGGCTCGTTTTCGTGGGTCTGGTGGGATTTATGCACGAGCTGGAATTTTGGAAAGGGTGGACAGCAGTAGCTTGGGTGTTGTCTCTTTTGTTTTAGGTGTAAGAAGTTGCATGAGTTGTGAGTCTGTCGTTGGTGAGTGTGTGATTCACTTTCTCTTGCTTTTGGTGAACTTTGCCCTTGTTTGCTAACGCTGCGAGGCAGTGGCCGGCCGTTCCTGCTTGTGAAATGCTTTTCTGTTAGCTTGAATGTGTTGATAAATCTTTGAAACCTTCAGAGGAGTGTTTGCAGTTGTTTGTAGTAAGGAATTGTGTGCAAAAATGGATATAAAGCAAATGTCAGTATCACAAGTTCCTTTAGTTCTAGGAAGCAAGCCCCTGTGGCTTCTCTGGTGCCCTGAAGTTGTTTGGAAAGTTTTGTGGGAATCCAATATACTTTTCCTTTTGTTAATATTACTCTTGGCTCATAAGATTCCTCTGCATGTTGGGACAGTTTGACTTCTCAGTACCGGGCAAAAGGAGACACTATGCACTGCCGTTTAACCGCACCTATCCGGGGTAACACCAGATTGCTAAGCAGGTCTTCATCTGCCTTACCTACTGTGCAAACTTGAACCTCACTATTTCTGGTGTCTAGGAAGTTCTTTCAAGTTTGGTGAAGTAGGGGATTTCCAATAATGTACAGTAGATGCTTTGGAAGTCAGGTATCAGTTTTTAGATTGGAAGAGCAGGCCACATTACAGAAATTATTTATAGAGAAAGTCAAAAAAGTATGTTCCATTTTTTTCTTGGTATAAGTGAAAGCATCTGAAACCTGTTTCTGTGTCATTGCATTAACCACTTCCTGTATAATTGAAAAGCCCTTTGATGTTTTGTGATGAAGTGGATTTTCATAATTTTGCTCTTGTCTGAGTTTGCTTAGTGCTTGACTGGTTGAGAGATACTAATGGTAGAAAAAGGAGGAGCAAAGCTAGATGGGTTTGTATGTGTGTTTCTTTTGAAGCATGATTTCAGGTTTAAATTGGGAGACTGATATTGTTGGCTTGCTAATCAGGTAACTTCAGTTCTGCTGCTGATGTAATGTGTGTTTTGTAATCCATAAAGCCCTATCCTTTCCTCTGACCTTACCCCAGTGTGTCTCAGAATATTCGCTAACTTTCCATTTGCAAAAAGATTGAGACACTTATTTTTAAATGATCTGTATTGTCCATATTGGTTATGTTTTGGTGATTTAATAGAATAATGAGTGAGTGAGTTTTGTATCTTAGGAAAACTGGATAGCTGGAAGTTATAGATTTGTAGAATCATTCAGAATTAGTCAAAACCAAGCACAATTTTCTTTGAAAAAAGATACATAAGTTTTAAACTGCCAAGTTACCTCTGACTTGAGTTAAGCAGAACAAACAGTTCATAAGAAGGTGCTCTGAGAGTGGATGGATGTGTGTAAGTTTAGAGATAAACTTAATGCATTTGCAAAGAACCCTCGTTCTTGGGACATTTAACTAGTAGACACATTTCTTCACTAAATGGGGAGAGTTTATACCCAAGAATTCTAACATTTGGCCTCTGAGTTCTTTATTTTGTACCCTGATTTCCATCTCTACTACTCTAGTTCTGCTGCTGGTGTAAAATGTGTTTTGTAATACATAAAGTCAACAGTAGTTTCAGAAAAAAATGTATCAAAATCCACTGCCTAGTGGGGAAGATAATCCCTAAGGTTTTGTATTACGTAGATGTGTCAAAAGCTGTCTTTTTGAAATTTAGGTTTGCATGGGTTTGATGAAACTTTTAATGAGACATAAGCCAAAGGGTAACTTTGAGACATAAGCCAAAGGGTAACTTTCTTGACTTAGACGTTATAAGTGAAAGCCTTTGTTTCTGGTGTTCATTCAAAAAAGAGACACAAACTTAGTTTCAGGTGCAGGCATACTTTGTTTTATTGTGCTTTACTTTGTTGCACTTTGCAGCTTTTGCACGGTATTTGTTGGTTTTTGCAAAATGAAGGTTTGTGGCATCAGTACCATTTTTCCAATACCATTTGCTTACTTTGTGTCTTTGTGTCTCATATTTGTAATTCTCACACTATTTCAAACTTTTTCATTATTATATTTGTTATGATCAGTGATCAGTGATCTTTGATGTTACTGCTGTGACTTGCTGAAGTTTCACATGAGGGGTAGCATTTTTTAGCAATTGAAAAAATTTTTTTTTCTTTTTTTGGCCACACCTTGTGGCATGCAGCATCTTAATTCCCAGGCCAGGGATTGAACCGGCACCCGCTACAGTGGAAGCATGAAGTCTTAACCACTGGCCCACCAGGGAAGTCCCAATTAAGCATTTTTTAGTTAGCAATGGCACCCCACTCCAGTACTCTTGTCTGGAAAATCCCATGGATGGAGGAACCTGGTATGCTGCAGTCCGTGGGGTCACGAAGAGTTGGACACGACTGAGCGACTTCACTTTCACTTTTCACTTTCATGCATTGGAGAAGGAAATGGCAACCCACTCCAGTGTTCTTGCCTGGAGAATCCCAGGGACGGGGGAGCCTGGTGGGATGCCGTCTATGGGGTCGCACAGAGTCGGACACAACTGAAGTGACGCAGCAGCAGTTATAGGTCTGTACATTGTTTTTTTAAGGCATAATGCTATTGCACACTTAACAGACTACACCATAGTGTAAATATTACTTATATATGCCCTGAGAAACCCCAAAATTTGCATCACTTGCTTTATTGAGATATTTGTTTTATCATGGTGTCCTGGAGCTGAAACTACAATATCTCTGACCTATGCAGCAATATAGAATTTGGGAGATAACAAAAAATTGTTTTCATTTTAAATGGTAGCCAGAATTTGGAAACACTTTTGTGGGGAGGAGTAGAATATCTATTTGAGGCTTTATTTAATTGTTCACTTTGCTGAAAGTAAGCATCTCTTATTAATGTGTTTCTGTATCTGTGAACATTGGTGAGTGGTAAAACTGCATGTACAAGACAACAAATGATGCGTTCAGAATTTGGCCCTTGTTTTTTGTTTACATTGTTTGAGGAGGAGGAATTATTGATTGTTCTTTGTGCACTTGCGCATGTATTTTGTCTTCTCCAGTTTCATACATTTGTTTTTAGATTGCAATACTCTTAACCATGGGCGTCCCAGGTGGCTCAGTGGTACAGAATCTGCCTGCTAGTGTAGGAGATTCAGGGGATGCAAGTTTGAGCCCTGGGTGGAGAAGATCCCCTGGAGGAAGAAATGGCAACCCACTCCAATATTCTTGCCTGAAATGTCCCATGGACAGAGGAGCCTGGTGGGCTACAGTCCATGGGGTCACAAAGAGTCAGACATGACTGAGTGACAGCACAGCACAGTACTCCAGTGCACAGAGTGTACTGCCACCCCTCACCTCCGCCTTTCTGGGAGCATGAGGAAAAGTATTTAAATTTTTTCCATGCTTGTCAATTTTATTTTCTGATTTTTTTTCTACATACATTTGTTGGATGACATACGTTATTTTTGCTTGCTGGGCCTCATTTTTTGAAGCTGGAGTATTAGTCATATGATTTTTATGGGCAAGACACAGCAAACCAACAGTTATTTCAAAATACTATGTCTAAAGTAAAAGACATTAATTCATTTCCATCTGAAAGAAAGCAAAATCATTAGCGTATATCCTGACACTCAAAGGATTCTAGCTGTATCTTAAAGGTTCAGAAGACCCTTAAGAGATCATTTTGCTGTGTCCTCTCCCTTCCTTATTTTTGTTTAACTTTCTTAGTGTGCCCTTGTGGTTCTAGAGCTTAAATGACATTTGTGTTTAGTTTGGAATTTGTTTTTCCAAGTTAATGTGCTTCAACTTTTAAAACCATTTTTTTAATCTGAAATATTTGTGATAAGGACATTTTCTTAATAAAGGATTCTTGTCATGTTATAGTTTTATAGTTAAAATGCTATGCATATTATATTTCTGTGTGCTAGGGAATATTATATTTCTATGTAGTAGAGAAAAATGAGTTGATAATTACCTTAAACCTTAGCACAAAGTGCCAGAATTTGTCATCTAAAAAAATCCAGGGTATATAGCTTAGTTTGCTTTTCTGTTATTAGCAGTCTTTAGTTAATGAAGAGATGAATGACTTGTCATTTTCAGACAGGTTTCACTTGAAGACAGTATTACTTCTTGCCCGACACTCTCATGAAATACATATTTTTGAAAAGTTTTATTAGGAAAATATTAGAAGTCCTTAAATTCACATGATAGAAAAAGCAGTTCTGTGTGTGTTTACTAACCAAAAAAAAAAAATTATTTGTAAACTGCTCTTGTAGTTTGTTTTTTTAAACTCTCTAATAAATTTATGTTTCTGGGTTTTAAATTGTTTTTAAAGAAGTCTTTTTGAGGGAGTGAGGACCCTATTGTCATTGAAGTTGTTTTAAAAGAGTGGCCAACTTTTTCCTTTTTATTTTAGTATTAACCAAAGGTGTAAAGTATGTGCAGTTCTTGGTGAGAAATAAAAGGCCCAGTGTATTAGAAAGTAAAAATGTAGACATCAGTAATTTTAAACTTTTTGTGCCACTCATTATAATTGTATCATATAATTTGAATTTTTAATATTATGGGGTTAATTTAAAGATGTCTATGAAATGGCTTATTCTTTGATAAGATCCTGTAATATATATCATTAGTTGTTTGAGATACATAGTGTTAAGTAATTTTTTCATCCTAATAAAAGATTTTTAGAAGGAAACTTAACAGTGAAGTAAATGAAACTGTCTTATATTCTATCTGAGGAGAAAAACTTGTAAAAAACATAATTTTTGTAAATGAAACATTTTGAGATATGTAATATAAAAAGTTTTTATAAATCAATTGGAAAAGATGGAAGGACTAAGCCATGGTTTGATAATTCACAAAAGGAAAAAATCAGTTAGTAATGTGGCAGACTCTCTTTTCCAAAGTCGGCCACAACAGTATCTCCCAGCTCATGTGTTCTGCAGCATATTATTAGAGTGTCATCAGAAGGTGGCATCTCTCCACTTCCTTAAATTTGGGCAAGGCTTTTGAGTTCTTAGACCAAGAGACTATGGTAGAGGTGCTGTGCTTAGACGCTCAGTCGTGTCCGACTCTGTGTGACCCCTTGGACTATAGCCCACCAGGCTCCTCTGTCCATGGGGATTCTCCAGGCAAGAATACTGGAGTGGGTTGCCATGCCCTTCTCCAATGGAACTTCCCAACCTGGGGATCAAACCCAGGTCTCCCTCATTGCAGGTGGGTTCTTTACTGTCTGAGCCACCAGGGAAACCCATGGTAGCGGTGATGATGTACATTTCCAGATGTTGCTGTTAACTTGCCCGACAGCTTCTGCTTCCTGCCTCTTGGAAGCCAGCCACTAAATAAAAAATGCAATTCCCTGAAATCTCTATGTTGTAAGAAGCCCAAGATCATGAAAAGAGGCCCTGGAAGATGAGACAGCAAGTAGAGAGGTCAAGGAGCACCAAGGAACCAGAAGAAGTGAAGTGTAAGTGAAGAAGCCATTTTGGAAATGGATTCTCTAGCCCCAGCTGCCTTGGCTATGTAAATCAGGGGAACCACCCAGTGGTGCCTCTCCCAGTTTTTGATCCCCCAAATATTGAGCAAAATAAAATGATTTGTTTTCAGCTTGTGAGGTTTTGAGTGCTTCATTATTCAACAACAGATCACTGGAAAAAAGTCCTGAGAAAAAAGATTCATTAATTTATAATAGATAGCAGTATTGGAGAATATATTTTCAAGTCTAAATCCAACAAGGAACTAGTACCTACAGTACAATAAATACTTAGATCATTAAAAAAAAACAAGTTACCAATAGAAAAATGCACGAAGGTTATAATCATGCTCACAAAACAGAAAGATATGCTCAAACTCATTAGTAATCAGAGGGGTTCATGTGAAAGCAGCAGTATAATCTCTCTCTACTTAGTAGACTAATAAGCAGAAGGATGAGTAATGTCAGGTATTAATGGAGATGAGGGGATACATACACTGGTGCTGAGAGTATAAAGTGGTAGAACCATTCTGGAGAGCAGTCTGGCAGAATTTAGTTAAATGAATATAAATATTATTAATAAATTGTTTCTGGGTATGTGTCCTCAAGAAGTCTTAAACAGGTCTCCAAAGAAACAAAAACAAGGATATTGATCTCATTTTTTTGTTTGTCTGTTTGTTTTTTGGCAGTAGTTTAGAGTGAATCTGGGATTCTTTTTTTTTTAATTTATTTATTGGCTGTGCAGAGTCTTAGTTGCAACATACGGGATCTATAGTTGCGGCATGTGAACTCTTGGTGTGGCATTTGGGATCTAGTTCCCTGACCACAGATTGAACCCGGCCCTGCTGCATTGGCAGCAGAGTCTTAGCCACCGCACTACCAGGAAAGTCAGAACCTAGGATTCTTAATCCCTTTGGGGAGGTGGGGGAATAGGTAAAATATAGTGGAAACACATGTATAGTACTGTGCCTTACACAGAAGCAAAGGACCACATATACCGACCACATATGCACATATTTTTAAAAATGCAGTGTTTAGTAAAAGTAATAATGAAATCTATAATACCATTTGTATACATTTAAAATACATGGACACAAAAATGTTTTAAAGAAAATACTCAAAAACATGTCAAATACAGGATGATTTCCTAAGGACAAGAAGAAGGTTGCCCATAGAGCAAAAAGAGAGAACAGGAGCAGGAAATGAGGTAAAAAGATACTAAATTAAAAGAACAGTGATGATGATGTGCTATAAACCAAGGCATATGATCAAACTTTCTGTGGCTGAGATCCAACGATAAATCTTCCCAAGAAGAGAAAATCGTATCTGAGAGAAAAAAGTTTAAATGAGATAACTACTTAGAAAAGTGTGGTCAGACAAGCATTCTTATATTTTGTTAGATATACAAACTGGTATGACCTTTGTAAAGGACAGTGTTTACGAAGAACCTTAAAAATGCTCATCATAGCAACAATAATTGTAAATTGAAGTTAAGAAACAAAAACCATGTCAGTAGCACCAGTAAACATGAAATATTGAAAGATACATGTAGCAAAGTATGTTCAAGACCTGTATTCTGAAATTGCTGAGAGAAACTAAAGGATACCTAAATAATGAGAAAACACATATGGAGTAGAGAAAGGCTTATTTCAAGGGGCATACAAGGAAGATGGGTGCTTTTGCTCAAAAAACCTGAACTCCCTAATGTTTTCTGGAGAGAAGTCTTACAGGCAAAATTGGAGTTGGTGGCTGCAGGGTGTGTGTAACTTTCCTCTGATTTTCTGGTGGTAAGATAACAGAGTGGTGCTCCAGCATTGTGCTCAGCCTGAACTTACCATCATCCTCGTGTTTCAGCAGGAACTTCAGTTTTATAACCAGTCAGTCAGAAGTACGCTTACAACCCGGATTTGCATTTGGTGCCTGAAGTGGGGACAGTCTTGTGGGACTAAGCTTGTGGTATCTGATGCTATTTCCAGTAGTGTCAAGACTGAGTTAATTGCTCATTGGTGTTGGAAAACACATTTGGAAATGAACTAAATAAACTTGCTTTCATTTTACTATGACCCATTCTTGAAATCTTTTCTGCACGAAGCCACAGATCCTCTTTTGGTGGCGTACCCCAGAACTCCTCTGAGACCTGGAACGTGAACATCCTCTTGTGCCCAGTTTTCCTACAACAGAACCATAAGACTTCTAGAAGAAAACATAGACATGTGTACTCTTTCACATTGCTCTTACTAGTATTTGGGGGGGGATATGTCACCTCAGGCAAAGAAAACCAAAGCAAAAATAAACAAATGGGACTACATCAAACAAAAATGCTTCAGCACAGCAAAGGAAATTATCAGAAACACAGATTGTGTGATGAGTTTAAGGATTAAGGATTTTGAGAGGAGGAAGATTAGAAGGCCTAATATAATCACACAGTTCCTTACAATTACAGAACCTTTCTAAGTGGTCCACTGGAGAAGGGACCACTTCAGTATTCTTGTCTTGAGAACCCCATGAACAGTATGAGATGGCCAAAAGATAGAACACTGAAAGATGAACTCTGCAGGATGGTAGCTGCCCAATGTGTTACTGGAGGTAAGTGGAGAAATAACTCCAGAAAGAATGAAGAGACAGAGCCAAAGCAAAAACACCACCCAGTTGTGGATGTGACTGGTGATGGAAGTAAAGTCTGATGGTGTAAAGAGCAACATTGCATAGGAACCTAGAATGTTAGGTCCATGAGTCAAGGCAAATTGAAGGTGATCAAACAGGAGATGGCAAGAGTGAACATTGACATTTTAGGAATCAATGAACTAAAATGGACTGGAATGGGTGAATTCAACTCAGATGACCATTATATCTACTACTGTGGGCAAGAATCCCTTAGAAGAAATGGAGTAGCCATCATAGTCAACAAAAGAGTTTGAAATGCAGTACTTGGATGCAATCTGAAAAACGACAGAATGATCTCTGTTCATTTCCAAGGCAAACCATTCAGTATCACAGTAATCCAAGTCTATGCCCCGACCAGTAATGCTGAAGAAGCTGAAGTTTGACAGTTCAGTGAAAACCTACAAGACTTTGTAGAACTAACACCCAAAAAAGATGTCCATTATTGGGGACTGGAATGCAAAAGTAGGAAGTCAAGAAATAACTGGAGTAATAGGCAGATTTGGTCTTGGAGTACAGAATGAAGCAGGGCAAACTCTTAACAGAATTTTGCCAAGTGAACGCACTAGTCATAGCAAACACTGTCTTCCAACAACACAAGAGAACACTCTAAACAGGGACATCACCAGATGGTCAATACCAAAATCAGATTGATTATTTTCTTTGCAGTCAAAGATGGAGAAGCTCTAGACAGTCAGCAAAAACAAGACCAGGAGCTGACTGTGGCTCAGATGATGAACTCTTTACAGCCAAATTCAGACTTAAGTTGAAGAAAGTATGGAAAACCACTAGACCATTCAGGTATGACCTAAATCAAATCCCTTACAGCTATACAGTGAAAATGGCAAATAGATGCATGGGATTGAATCTACTAGACAGAGTGCCTGAAGAACTACAGATGGAGGTTTGTGACATAAGGGTTAGGGTTAAACAGGAGTCAGTGATCAAGACCATCCCCAAGAAAAAGAAATGCAGAAAGGCAAAATGGTTGTCTGAGGAAAAGACAAAAAGCTATGAAAAGAAGAGAAGCAAAAGGCAAAGGAGAAAAGGAAAGATATACCCATTTGAAAGCAAACATCCAAAGAATAGCAAGGAGAGATAAGAAAGCCTTCCTCAGTGATCATTGCAAAGAAATAGAGGAAAACAACAGAATGGGAAAGACTAGAGATCTCTTCAAGAAAATTAGAGATACCAAGGGAACATTTCAAGCAAAGGTGGGCTCAATAAAGGATAGAAATGGTATGGGCCTAACAGTAGCAGAAGATATTAAGAAGAGGTGGCAAGAATACACAGAAGAACTATACAAAAAAGATCTTCATGACCCAGGTAATCACTATGGTGTGATCAGTCACCTAGAGCCAGATATCCTGGAATGCGAAGTCAAGTGGTCCTTAGGAAGCATCACTGCGAACAAAGCTAGTGGAGGTGATAGAATTCCAGTTGAGCTATTTCAAATCCTGGAAGATGATGCTGTGAAAATGCTACACTGATATGCCAGCAAATTTGGAAAACTCAGCAGTGGCCACAGGACTGGAAGAGGTCAGTTTTCATTCCAATCCCAAAGAAAGGCAATGCCAAAGAATGCTCAAACTGCCGCACAATTGCACTCATCTCACATGCTAGTAAAGTAATGCTCAAAATTCTACAAGCCAGGCTTCAGCAATATGTGAACCATGAACTTCCAGATGTTCAAGCTGGTTTTAGAAAAGGCAGAGGAACCAGAGATCAAATTGCCAACATCCGTTGGAACATCGAAAAAGCAAGAGAGTTCCAGAAAAACATCTGCTTTATTGGCTATGCGAAAGCCTTTGACTGTGTGGACGACAACAAACTGGAAAATTCTTTAAGAGATGGGAATACCAGACCACCTGACCTGCCTCTTGAGAAATGTGTATGCAAGTCAAGAAGCAACAGTTAGAACTGGACATGGAACAACAGACTGGTTCCAAATTGGGAAAGGAGTATGTCAAGGCTATATATTGTCACCCTGCTTATTTAACTTCTATGCAGAGTACATCATGAGAAATGCTGGGCTGGAAGAAGCACAAGCTGGAATCAAGATTGCTGGGGAAATATCAATAACCTCAGATAGGCAGATGACACCACCCTTCGGAGAAAGCGAAGAAGGATTAAAGAGCCTCCTGATGAAAGTGAAAGAGGAGAGTGGAAAAGTTGGCTTAAAGCTAAACATTCAGAAAATGAAGATCATGGTATCTGGTCTCATCACTTCTTGGCAAATAGATGGGGAAACGGTGGAAACAGTGGCAGACTTTATTTTTTGGGGCTCCGAAATCACTGCAGATGGTGACTGCAGCCATGAAATTAAAAGATGCTTGATCCTTGGAAGAAAAGCCATGACCAACCTAGATAGCATATTAAGAAGCAGAGACATTACTTTGCCAACTAAGGTTCATCTAGTCAAAAGCTATGGTTTTTCCAGTAGTCATGTATGGATGTGAGAGTTGGACTGTAAAGAAAGCTGAGGACCAAAGAATTGATGCTTTTGAACTGTGGGGAAGACTCTTGAGAGTCCCTTGGACTATAAGGATATCCAACCAGTCCATCCTAAAGGTAATCAGTCCTGAATAATCATTGGAAGGACTGATGCAGGGCTGAGACTCCAATACTTTGGCCACCTGATGGAAGAACTGACTCATTGGAAAAGACCCTGATCCTGGGAAAGATTGAAGGTGGGATGAGAAGGGGATGACAGAGGCTGAGATGGTTGGATGGCATCACCAACTCAATGCACATGAGTTTGAGTAAACTCGGGGTTAGTGATGGACAGGGAGGCCTGGCATGCTGCGGTTCTTAGGGTTGCAAAGAGTCAGACACAACTAAGTGACTGAACTGAACTGAACTTCTCAGCTTTGGTCAGAAAGAGAGATGTGACTGTGGAAGAACAGTCAGAGAGATGCAGGGATGCTGGCTTTGAAGATGTAGGAAGAGGAAGGATTCCATGAGCCAAAGAATTCCTGTAGCCTCTGGAACCTGAAAAAGGCAAGGAATCAAACTCTTCCCTAGAGCCTCCAAAGTGAACAGTTTGATTTTAGTCCAGTAAGTCCCAGGTTGTGATTCTAACCTATAAAACTGTCAGAAAATAAGTGTGTGTTCCTTGAAGTAATTATAATATCAACAATAGAACTCCTACTATTTCTGCGTGTGTGCATGTGTCCTAAGGAAGCATACCTGGTTGCAGCCTCTCTTCTTCACTACACTCAAGCGATAAGGGCCTTCTCTAAAGTCTGCAAAAGCACAAAGATCCATTTGATACCAACAATACTTTAAGCACTGTAAAGGTTTGTCTATTCACTGGAAAAGACCCCAATGCTGGGAAAGATCGAAGGCAAAAGGAGAAGAGGGAGGCAGAGGATGAGATGGTGAGATAGCATCACCGACTTAATGGACATGAACTTGGGCAAATTCAGGGAGTTAGTGGAGGACAAGAAAGCCTGGTGTACTGCAGGCCATGGAATCTCAAAGGATTGGACATGAACACAACGAAACAACAGCATAGTTCTGGTAAACGTATAATAGCCTCTAAATTAGTAGTCATTAAATGAATGAATGGATCATTATTATAGGAGGAAAAATGTAAAAGTTAATGGCAGGGAGCAATAACTTCCAGTTGGAAAGTAAAATCAGTCACATATTTTTAGCTATATAGCTCATCTGTTGGTTCTACTTTTCTCTTAAGTTATAACTCACAGGATTTTCCTTTATTAAACCAAGAATTGGAAAGAAGCTACACTTTTTTGTCTCACCTGGCCCAAATAATTTTTTTTAACTGTCTGCCGGAGGAGAAGCAAGCTGTTAAAGTTCAGTTCAGTCACTCAGTCGTGTCCGACTCTTTGCAACCCCATGAATCGCAGCACACCAGGCCTCCCTGTCCATCACCATCTCTCAGAGTCCACTCAAACTCAAGTCCATCGAGTCAGTGATGCCATCCAGCCGTCTCATCCTCTATCGTCCCCTTTTCCTCCTGCCCCCAATCCCTCCCAGCATCAGAGTCTTTTCCAATGAGTCAACTCTTCGCATGGGGTGGCCAAAGTACTGGAGTTTCAGCTTTAGCATCATTCCTTCCAAAGAACACCCAGGGCTGACCTCCTTTAGAATGGACTGGTTGGGTCTCCTTGCAGTCCAAGGGACTCTCAAGAGTCTTCTCCAACACCACAGTTCAAAAGCATCAATTCTTCAGCGCTCAGCTTTCTTCACAGTCCAACTCTCACGTCCATACACGACCACTGGAAAAAACCATAGCCTTGAGTAGACAAATGTTTGTTGGCAAAGTAATGTCTCTGCTTTTGAATATGCTATCTAGGTTGGTCATAACTTTCCTTCCAAGGAGTAAGCATCTTTTAATTTCATGGCTGCAGTCACCATCTGCAGTGATTTTGGAGCCCCAAAAAATAAAGTCTGACACTGTTTCTACTGTTTCCCCATCTATTTACCATGAATGTTACCAGATGCCATGATCTTCGTTTTCTGAACGTTGAGCTTTAAGCCAACTTTTTCACTCTCCTCTTTCATTTTCATCAAGAGGCTTTTGAGTTCCTCTTCACTTTCTTCCATAAGGGTGGTGTCATCTGCACATCTGAGGTTCTTGATATTTCTCCTGGCAATCTTGATTCCAGCTTGTGCTTCTTCCAGCCCAGCATTTCTCATGATGTACTCTGCATATAAGTTAAATAAGCAGGGTGACAACATACAGCCTTGATGTACTGCTTTTCCTATTTGGAACCAATCTGTTGTTCCATGTCCAGTTCTAACTGTTGCTTCCTGCCCTGCATATAGATTTCTCAAGAGGCAGGTCAGGTGGTCTGGTATTCCCTGCTGGGGTCCTGCCCCAGTTGGATCCAGGGATTCCCCCGGGAGGATGGCGTCGGCAATTAAAAGGATAGATAAAGAGATAAGGAAAGAATTTTGCGGTTAAGAAAAAAGAGGAGAGAAAAGAGGCTGATATTCCTTGGTTTATGCAGAAAGCCAATAAAGCCCCAGCACGGGACTTGCTCTGTTCATGTGGGCTGCAGACGCTCTTTTGAATTGTGGAAGGTGCCCCACCTTAGGCACCTTCTCGAGTGGGTCTTAGAATCCCAGGCAGGAAAGTGAACGCAGAGAGCCCCTGCGCTCCAAGGGATCAGCCTGAAAAGGAAAAGGAAAGAGAAAGAATGACATGGGGAGACCAAGCCTGATGAGCAAGGCCCACACTTTATTTTCCAAAGTAGTTTTTATACCTTAAGTTGTGCATAGAGGATAATGGGGGAAGGGGTAGAGTCATGCAAGGTCAGCAGTCCTTGATCCTTATTGAAGCCAGGCTTTCTTTCTGCAAACTTATCATATGCAAAATTTTAGGTGATTTACATCATCTGGCCAGGAGGCCTGCTAATGTTTTATGACCCTTTCTTCAGAAAACCTATTTTTCTCTAAAGGGGATTATTCTAAAGTCAGGCGCCACCCTCCAAAAGTATTAGATAAAGTTGCATTCCTATAGGGCAAAAGTGTAGTGGGCTATAGCAAGAAAAGAATTAACTCAAGGGTCCAAGGTTACAGACATTAAAGCTACTACTTACATTTCTATACACCAACTATATTAATCAATACACTCCCAGGGACACAGTAGGTAAGGGACATGGAAATTTGGCAGCAAGCATTAGCTCAACAAAGAAATCCTCTACTAGTTCTATTTTTAACAATTTTAACTCTCTGAGAAGCTCTGAATTGTTAGAATATCTTAAGTTTCCCGTGCCTCTCGTGGTTGGGAGGCTGTGAATCTGAACAAACCTGTCAGGCAAGCTAGAAAGTCATCAGAGGGGTTTGAATTGAAACACTCCTATTATGCCCAGGAGATTTATTAACTAGAGTTTTAAGTTGATTTTCTTACAGAGAAAGGTGGTCGGGGATAGCCCCCCATTAATGTCAGAAGAGTTGGTGAAAGTCGTAAAATAGTAAAACAGACAGATTTTGGTTTTGGGGTAGACACTCAGGCAGGTCCGGGGGAGCCCCCTTCGAGCTCTGACTTGCCTTGCCCATCAGAGTTCTCCCGCATGACCTTGTCATGGGTGGGGACTCCTGTGCTGGCTCCCGGCAATTCCCATCTCTTGAAGAATTTTCCACAGTTTATTGTGATCCACACAGTCAAAGGCTTTGGCATAGTCAATAAAGCAGAAATAGATGTTTTTCTGGAACTCTCTTGCTTTTTCAGTGATCCAGCAGATGTTGGCAATTTGATCTCTGGTTCCTCTGCCTTTTCTAAACCCAGCTTGAACATCTGGAAGTTCCTGGTTCATGTATTGCTGAAGCCTGCCTTGGAGAATTTTGAGCATTACTTTACTAGCATGTGAGATGAGTGCAATTGTGCGGTAGTTGGAGCATTCTTTGGCATTGCCTTTCTTTGGGATTGGAATGAAAACTGACCTTTTCCAGTCCTGTGGCCACTGCTGAGTTTTCCAAATTTGCTGGCATATTGAGTGCAGCACTTTCACAGCATCATCTTTTAGGATTTGAAATTGCTCAACTGGAATTCCATCACCTCCACTAGCTTTGTTCATAGTGATGCTTTCTAAGGCCCACTTGACTTCACATTCCAGGATGTCTGGCTCTAGGTCAGTGATCACACCATTCTGATTATCTGGGTCGTGAAGATCTTTTTTGTACAGTTCTTCTGTGTATTCTTGCCACCTCTTCTTAATATCTTCTGCTTCTGTTAGGTCCGTACTATTTCTGTCCTTTATTGAGCCCATCTTTGCATGAAATGTTCCCTTGGTATCTCTAATTTTCTTGAAGAGATCCCTAGTCTTTCCCATTCTGTTGTTTTCCTCTATTTCTTTGCATTGATCGCTGAGGAAGGCTTTCTTATCTCTTCTTGCTATTCTTTGGAACTCTGCATTCAGATGCTTACATCTTTCCATTTCTCCTTTGCTTTTCGCTTCTCCTCTTTTCACAGCTATTTGTAAGGCCTCCCCAGACAGCCATTTTGCTTTTTTGCATTTCTTTTTCATGGGGATGGTCTTGATCCCTGTCTCCTGTACAATGTCACAAACCTCAGTCCATAGTTCATCAGGCACTCTATCTGTCACATCTAGGCCCTTAAATCTATTTCTCACTTCCACTGTATAATCATAAGGGATTTGACTTAGGTCATACCTGAATGGTCTAGTGGTTTACCCTACTTCAATTTAAGCCTGAATTTGGCAATAAGGAGCTCATGATCTGAGCCACAGTCAGCTCCTGGTCTTGTTTTTGCTGACTGTATAGAGCTTCTCCATCTTTGGCTGCAAAGAATATAATCGGTCTAATTTCGGTGTTGACCATGTGGTGATATCCATATGTAGAGTCTTCTCTTGTGTTGTTGGAAGAGGGTGTTTGCTACGACCAGTGCATTCTCTTGGCAAAACTCTATTAGCCTTTGCCTTGCTTCATTCCGTATTCCAAGGCCAAATTTGCCTGCTACTCCAGGTGTTTCTTGACTTCCTACTTTTGCATTCCAGTCCCCTATAATGAAAAGAACGTCTGTTTTGGGTGATAGTTCTAAAAGGTCTTGTAGGTCTTCATTAGAACCGTTCAACTTCAGCTTCTTCAGCATTACTGGTTGGGGCATAGACTTAGATTACTGTGTTATTGAATGGTTTGCCTTGGAAACGAACAGAAATCATTCTGTTCGTTTTCAAGCTGCTAAAGATAGTGTACAATTAGTTGGCTACTATTTGTTGTGCTTTGGAGGGCTCATCTGGTAAGTCTAACAAGATCATTGTCATCTCTTACTCAAGAATGATTGGGTCTTAGGAATACCACCCCCTGTTACTCAGTTTACAGGGGGTGTTGAAAAATTGAAATGCTGGTTATGTCTCTGTGAAATAGATATTGCTAGTGAACTATGTTCACATTATCGATATAGGGGATCTAAACATATTTTCCTATCTCTAGCTCCCTTCTGTTTTTTTTTTTTTTTTTTAGTTTTGCAATAAGAGAATTTTAATAAGCCTCCTCAAAATCTTCTAAATAAGATAGGGAATAGAGAAATAAATAGCCCCTTCCCTGCTGTCCAAGCACCCAGGTATGAAGGCAACTGAGGAAGGAGCATGCCTAAAGGCTGCAGGCTGAACTGTTGAGGAAGGAAGAGAGAGCAGCATGCTGGCGTGCAAGGGGAGTCAGGCAGAAAAGGAAATGGTAGAAGGTGAGTTTAGGCGCCTGTTGGCTGCATTAAACTGTAAAACTTTGTTATACGATAAACTGCATTTATTCCTCACTCCCACATCCGTGAACCTGCTGGTGGCTCAGCAGTAAAGAATCAACCTGCAGTGGAGAAGACCTGGGTTCAGTCCCTAGGTCTGGAGGATCCCCTGGAGGAGGAAATGGCAACTCACTCCAGTATTCTGGCCTGGGAAATCCCATGGACAGAGGGACCTGGAGGGCTACAGTACATGGGGGTCACAAAAGAGTTGGACATGACTCAGCGACTAAACACCACCAACAACATGTATTACATCGAGTATATTAGGAGGTTCAAGGTCTACTGGAAGTTAAATTTCTTGCTGTGTCAGGTTCAGTAGGTTTTAACCAGTTTCTGTTGTTTCCTTAATGGCTAATGGTTGTGCACTGCCCCCTTCCCTCCTTTCTCACTTTCAGGCCTTAACATTTAAGTCTTTAATCCATTTTGAGTTATCAGAAAGTATTCCAGTATAATTCTTTCACCGGTAGCTCCATGGGGCTCAGCAGTGTGTTCCTCTGGTCATTAGAACTGTATGCCTTAGTTAAAGTGTAAGTCACTCGGTTGTGTCTGGCTCTTTGTGACTCCACAGACTGTAGCCCACCAAGCTCCTCTGCCCATGGAATTCTCCAGGCAAGAATACTGGAGTGGGTTGCTATTTCCTTCTCCAGGGGAACTTCCCAAGGATTGAACTTGAGTCTCCTGTATTGCAGGTGGATTCTTTACCATCTGAGCCACCAGGGACACCCTAGGGGTGCCCCCATGTGAGCTGGGCACACCCTCCTGTTGTGGTGGGCTTGACTCCTGTGGGTTCTCTGGTAGGTAGGGCTGACCCCCAACCTGACTGGCTGCAAGGTTGTGCTTCCTGCAATGAATATGGGCTTTCTGGAGCCTGGGGTAGTCGATTCTTGAGGCTGTTTGGCTCAGAGTTACTGGGCAGCTTCTGCTGCTGAGGGTGGGGCCAGGTGCCTGGTGCTAATGGTCTGCCTGGAGGATTACAAAATGGCACTTGCCACACCCGTGTTATTGTGGAAGAATGAGCTCCCCAAAATGACTGGCACCAATGTCTCTTTTCCCAGGGCGTGTTCCAGTTGCCTCCTGCCTTTCCCGGAGCCCCAGTGGGTCTGACCCAGGCTCTTTTCAAACTACTGTTCTGTGCTGGGGTTTGTGAGATTTTTGTGCATAATTCTGTTTTTTTTTTTTTTTTTAAGGAGTAATTAATCACCTTGCTGTTTGTTTTTTAATTGTACATGCTCATTACAAACAAACAAACAAACATAAAAAAGCAGAAAATGATTCCAGATCTTACCACCCAGAAGTAACAAGTATTAATATTCAAGGAACATTATTTTAGACATGTGCATGTATATAGATATACAGGTTGGAGCAAAGTGTCCACAGTGAAGATCCTTCCACAGTTAGTACACACTTTAAAAAAATTACTTATTTATTTAGCTGAACTGGGCCTTAGTTGAGGCACATGGGAACTTTAATCTTCGTTACAGCCTGTGGGATCTTTAGCTGTGGCATGCGAACTCCTGCTGAGGCATGTGGGGTCTAGTTCTCTGACCAGGGATTGAACCTGGCCCCCTGCGTTGGGAGCCACTGGACCACCAGGGAAGTCCCTGTGCACCCTCTGAAGAGCAGAGTCTCTGTTTCCTATAGCTCTCGACCTCCTCCCAAACATAAGCCCTGCTGTTTTCTAAAGCCAGATGTTCTGGAGGCTCATTTTCCTGGAGCAGGAGGTGTGCAGCCTTTGGGCTAGGGAGCCCAAAGCGGGTCTAGGGCCCTCGTGCTTCTGGGAGAGGCCCTCTATGATTATGGTATTTCTGGTGAGTTGCCCACCCAGGTGTGTGGGTCCTGACTATATTGCATCTCCATTCCTCCTACCTGTCTCATTCTGGGTCCTTCTTGATGTCTTCAGTTGTAAAAAAAAAAAAAAAAAAAAATCTTTTCTACTAGTATTCAGGTCATTCAAATAGATAGTTGCTGTGTCAGATCAGATCAGTCGCTCAGTCATGTCCGACTCTTTGCGACCCCATGAATCACAGCACACCAGGCCTCCCTGTCCATCACCAACTCCCGGAGTTCACTCAGACTCATGTCCATCGAGTCAGTGATGCCATCCAGCCATCTCATCCTCTGTCGTCCCCTTCTCCTCTTGCCCCCAATCCCTCCCAGCATCAGAGTCTTTTCCAATGAGTCAACTCTTCGCATGGAGTGGCCAAAGTACCGGAGTTCCAGCTTTAGCATCATTCCTTCCAAAGAAATCCCAGGGCTGATCTTCTGAATGGACTGGTTGGAACTCCTTGCAGTCCAAGGGACTCTCAAGAGTCTTCTCCAACACCACAATTCAAAAGCATCAATTCTTCGGTGCTCAGCCTTCTTCACAGTCCAACTCTCACATCCATACATGACCACAGGAAAAACCGTAGCCTTGACTAGACGAACCTTTGTTGGCAAAGTAATGTCTCAGCTTTTGCATATACTATCTAGGTTGGTCATAACTTTCCTTCCAAGGAGTAAGCATCTTTTAATTTCATGGCTACAGTCACCATCTGCAGTGATTTTGGAGCCCAGAAAAATAAAGTCTGACACTGTTTCCACAGTTTTCCCATCTATTTCCCATGAAGTGATGGGACCGGATGCCGTGATCTTCGTTTTCTGAATGTTGAGCATTAAGCCAACTTTTTCACTCTCCACTTTCACTTTCATCAAGAGGCTTTTTAGTTCCTTTCACTTTCTGCCATAAGGGTGGTGTCATCTGCATATCTGAGGTTATTGATATTTCTCCTGGCAATCTTGATTCCAGCTTGTGTTTCTTCCAGTCCAGCGTTTCTCATGATGTACTCTGCATAGAAGTTAAATAAACAGGGTGACAATATACAGCCTTGACATACTCCTTTTCCTATTTGGAACCAGTCTGTTATTCCATGTCCAGTTCTAACTGTTGCTTCCTGACCTGCATACAAATTTCTCAAGAGGCAGATCAAGTGGTCTGGTATTCCCATCTCTTTCAGAATTTTCCACAGTTTATTGTGATCCACACAGTCAAAGGCTTTGGCATAGTCAATAAAGCAGAAATAGATGTTTTTCTGGAACTCTCTTGCTTTTTCCATGATCCAGCAGATGTTGGCAATTTGATCTCTGGTTCCTCTGCCTTTTCTAAAACCAGCTTGAACATCAGGAAGTTCACGGTTCACGTATTGCTGAAGCCTGGCTTGGAGAATTTTGAGCATTACTTTACTAGTGTGTGAGATGAGTGCAATTGTATGGTAGTTTGAGCATTCTTCGGCATTGCCTTTCTTTGGGATTGGAATGAAAACTGCCCTTTTCCAGTCCTGTGGCCACTGCTGAGTTTTCCAAATGTGCTGGCATATTGAGTGCAGCACTTTCACAGCATCATCTTTCAGGATTTGGAATAGCTCAACTGGAATTCCATCACCTCCACTAGCTTTGTTCGTAGTGATGCTTTCTAAGGCCCACTTGACTTCACATTCCAGGATGTCTGGTTCTAGATCAGTGATCACACCATCGTGATTATCTGGGTCGTGAAGATCTTTTTTGTACAGTTCTTCTGTGTATTCTTGCCACCTCTTCTTAATATCTTCTGCTTCTGTTAGGTCCGTACTATTTCTGTCCTTTATCGAGCCCATCTTTGCATGAAATGTTCCTTTGGTATCTCTGATTTTTTTGAAGAGATCTCTAGTCTTTCCCATTCTGTTGTTATCCTCTATTTCTTTGCATTGATTGCTGAAGAAGGCTTTCTTATCTCTTCTTGCTATTCTTTGGAACTCTGCATTCAGATGCTTATATCTTTCCTTTTCTCCTTTGCTTTTCACTTCTCTTCTTTTCACAGCTATTTGTAAGGCCTCCCCAGACAGCCATTTTGCTTTTTTGCATTTCTTTTTCATGGGGATGGTCTTGATCCCTGTCTCCTGTACAATGTCACGAACCTCAGTCCATAGTTCATCAGGCACTCTATCAGATCTAGTCCCTTAAATCTATTTCTCACTTCCAATGTATAATCATAAGGGTCATACCTGAATGGTCTAGTGGTTTTCCCTACTTTCTTCCATTTCAGTCTGAATTTGGCAATAAGGAGTTCATGATCTGAGCCACAGTCAGCTCCTGGTCTTGTTTTTGCTGACTGTATAGAGCTTCTCCATCTTTGGCTGCAAAGAATATAATCAATCTGATTTTGGAGTTGACCATCTGGTGATGTCCATGTGTAGAGTCTTCTCTTGTATTGTTGGAAGAGGGTAGTTGCAATTCTTGTGGGTCCTTGGTAAGAGGTGAGTTCAGGGTCTTCCTACTCCACAATCTTGGCTACCTCCTCACAATTTTTTTTTTTTAACTTAAAGTATGTATGTTGTATATGTCATATAGCTTAATACTTACAGAGAAAAATAAAGAGAAGATGTACTCCCAATTGCCAGCTGCAATTAGTGGGAATAGGAAATGAGGTGGGATACTTTCTTATATACTTCTGTGAGCTTTTGAAACTAAAAAAACAAATATCAAAACTATATTTTTATATCATTTGTTTCAAAATGACTGGTTTAGTTTTTTTTGTTTGTTTACAGAAGGTCTCATGAAATGTCTGTTCTCTTATAAAGTAGATGATAGAGTAGAAAAGAGCCCTGGGTGTCTAGAGGAGCCCCCTTGGTTCTAAAAACAGGCCTGCTGCACCAGAATAGCTCTTAGGCCAGAAGTTCACCTCAAAGGGTTGAACTTCTTGAGAGCTGAGTAAGTAGCAGAGACTCGTGCTGAAACATGAGAGTGTTAGTGTGACGTTTGCATGGATAATGTGAAGTCACTTTGAATGCGATAATGCAGTATTGAAGCATGCACATGTTAACACTCAGATCTTATGGTAATATTGTTTGTTACAGTAAAGTTTTACTCTTTTGGAAACCTCCTAGTTTCTAACGTCAAAGGCTTTTTAATCATGGCACTATTTCTTTTTTAACCTAGAACTGAACACCTTCTCAACTGAACTTAAAGGAGAAAATAAGTGCAATATTGGGAACTAGATTTAAATGAAGATAAGGTAGAAGACAGAACTGTTACAAGTATGTAAGTTTTATTGTACAGACAAATGAAGGCTTCAGCTCTGTTGTATTCTGAAAAATTCCTAGCTTCTATGTAATTCTCTAATTATAGAACTTTATTTCATTATGTTGAACTAGTCCTGATTTCACCATGAAAATCTGACCTGAAACTCTGTTTACAGTAATATTGAAAATGAATTTAAAATTAAATGTGAATATTGGTATATTAAGAGATACAATTTGGTTGATTCATATTTTTTCCATGTTAAAAATTATTCTCAGCTCTAAATATTTTAAATAAATGAGACTGAAATCCAATGTGGTTGTGTCTGACTATGTTATCTGTGTAACAACCAAATATTTCTAGAGACTATTCTTCATTAAGCATATTTTAAATGCTTTAATTTAATTGGAGTATAATTGATTTACAATGTTGTGTTTCAGATGTACAGCAAAGTGATTCAGTTGCACATATATTAATAGAGATATTAATTCTTTTGTAGATTCTTTTCTCCTACCAGTTATTACAGAATATTGAGTAGAGTTTCCTGTGCAGTATAATAGGTCCTTGTTGGTTATCATACATAGTAGTGTGTGTTCATCCCAAGTTCCTGATTTATTCCCTCCACCGCGCCCTACGTTTCTCTTTTGGTAACCACAAATTTGTTCTCCATATCTGTAATTCTGTTTCTGCTTTGTAAATAAGTTCATTTGTAACTTTATTTTTAAAATTAGATTCCACATATGAAGGGAGAAGGAAATGGCAACCCACTCCAGTATTCTTGCCTGGAGAATCCCATGGACAGAAGAGCCTGGTCAGCTAGAGTCCATGGGGTCACAAAGAGTTGGACACGACTGAGTGACTAACACATGTCCACATGTGAGTGATATGATATTTGTCTTTCTCTGACTTCACTTAGTACGATAATGTCTGAGGTGAAGTGAAGTCGCTCAGTCATGTCCGACTCTTTGCAACCCCATGGACTCTAGCCTACCAGGCTCCTCCATCCCTGGGATTCTCCAGGCAGGAATACTGGAGTGGGTCGCCATTTCCTTCTCCAGGAGATCTTCCCAACCCAGGGATTGAACCTGGGTCTCCTGTATTACAGGCAGACACTTTACCCTCTGAGCCACCAGGGAAGCTTGATAATGATAATGTCTAGGTCCATCCGTATCACTGCAAATGGCGTTATTTCATTCTTTTTATGGCTGAGTAATATTCCATTGTATGTTTGTACCACAACATTTAGGTCGCTTTCATGTCTTTGCTACTGTAAATAATGCTACAATGAATATTGGGTGTGTGCATGCTCAGTTGTGTGTAACTCTTTGTGACTCCATGGACTCTAGCCTGCCAGGCTCCTCTTGTCCATGGGATTTTTCAGGCAAGAATACTGGATTGGGTTGGTATTTCCTCCTCCAGCAATGAACATTGAGGTGCATGTATCCTTTTGAATTATGGTTCTCTCAACTACAGGTTTTTAATTGAAATTTCAGTTCTATACTTAGTTTCTATATGCCCATGAGAAAAGTTACTTAAATGTTTTAAGCCTCCTTTTCCTCATCTTTAAGTATAAGAGTAGTGCCAACCTCACTGAACACTTAGTATCTGTGTACCAATCACTGCTTAAGCAGTATTTCCGTATTTTACAGACATAGAATTTGAATGCTTAGTAGTTAAATCCACCCAAGACCATTCAGCTAGTAAGAGGTAGAAGTGGGATCTTGTCCCGGATATCCCAGACACTGAAGCCCAAAGTTTTATAATATTGCTCCCTCTTTGGAGAATTTTTAATTATTTCATATGCTTGGAGGTATGGCTCTACCAGTCTCAGGAACTATGGTCTACATTAAATTTGAGCACAGAATACTGCTGAAGAGGAGTAGACCACCACAGTTCAGTTCAGTTCAGTCGCTCAGTCGTGTCCGACTCTTTGCGACCCCATGAATCGCAGCACGCCAGGCCTCCCTGTCCATCACCAACTCCTGGAGTTCACTCAGACTCACGTCCATCGAGTCAGTGATGCCATCCAGCTATCTCATCCTCCGTCATCCCCTTCTCCTCCTGCCCCCAATCCCTCCCAGCATCAGAGTCTTTTCCAATGAGTCAACTCTTTGCATGAGGTGGCCAAAGTACTGGAGTTTCAGCTTTAGCATCATTCCTTCCAAAGAAATCCCAGGGCTGATCTCCTTCAGAATGGACTGGTTGGATCTCCTTGCAGTCTAAGAGACTCTCAAGAGTCTTCTCCAATACCACAATTCAAAAGCATCAATTCTTCGGTGCTCAGCCTTCTTCACAGTCCAACTCTCACATCCATACATGACCACTGGAAAAACCATAGCCTTGACTAGACAGACCTTTGTTGGCAAAGTAATGTCTCTGCTTTTGAATATGCTATCTAGATTGGTCATAACTTTCCTTCCAAGGAGTAAGCGTCTTTTAATTTCATGGCTGCAGTCACCATCTGCAGTGATTTTGGAGCCCAAAAAAATAAAGTCTGACACTGTTTCCACTGTTTCCCCATCTATTTCCCATGAAGTGATGGGACCAGATGCCATATCTTCGTTTTCTGAATGTTGAGCTTTAAGCCAGCTATTTCACTCTCCTCTTTCACTTTCATCAAGAGGCTTTTGAGTTCCTCTTCACTTTCTGCCATAAGGATGGTGTCATCTGCATATCTGAGGTTCTTGATATTTCTCCTGGCAATCTTGATTCCAGCTTGTGCTTCTTCCAGCCTAGCGTTTCTCATGATGTACTCTGCATATAAGTTAAATAAGCAGGGTGACAACATACAGCCTTGATGTACGGTTTTTCCTATTTGGAACCAGTCTATTGTTTCATGTCTAGTTCTAACTGTTGCTTCCTGACCTGCATATAGGTTTTCAAGAGGCAGGTCAGGTGGTCTGGTATTCCCATCTCTTGAAGAGTTTTCCACAGTTTATTGTGATCCACACAGTCAAAGGCTTTGGCATAGTCAATAAAGCAGAAATAGATGTTTTTCTGGAACTCTCTTGCTTTTTCGATGATCCAGCGGATGTTGGCAATTTGATCTCTGGTTCTTCTGCCTTTTCTAAACCCAGCTTGAACATCCAAAAGTTCCTGGTTCATGTATTGCTGAAGCCTGGCTTGGAGAATTTTGAGCATTACTTTACTAGCATGTGAGATGAGTGCAATTGTGTGGTAGTTTGAGCATTCTTCGGCATTGCCTTTCTTTGGGATTGGAATGAAAACTGACCTTTTGCAGTCCTGTGGCCACTGCCGAGTTTTCCAAATTTGCTGGCATATTGAGTTCAGCACTTTCACAGCATCATCTTCCAGGATTTGAAATAGCTCAACTGGAATTCCATCACCTCCACTAGCTTTGTTCGTAGCGATGCTTTCTAAGGCCCACTTGACTTCACATTCCAGGATGTCTGGCTCTAGGTGAGTGGTCACACCATCGTGATTATCTGGGTCGTGAAGATCTTTTTTGTATAGTTCTTCTGTGTATTCTTACCACCTCTTCTTAATATCGTCTGCTTTTGTTAGGTCCATATCATTTCTGTCCTTTATTGAGCCCATCTTTGCATGAAATGTTCCCTTGGTATCTCGAATTTTCTTGAAGAGATCTCTAGTCTTTCCCATTCTGTTGTTATCCTCTATTTCTTTGCATTGATAACTGAGGAAGGCTTTCTTATCTCTCCCTGCTATTCTTTGGAACTCTGCATTCAGATGCTTATATCTTTCCTTTTCTCCTTTGCTTTTCACTTCTCTTCTTTTCACAGCTATTTTAAGGCCTCCCACAGCCATTTTGCTTTTTTGCATTTCTTTTCCATGGGAATGGTCTTGATCCCTGTCTCCTGTATAATGTCACGAACCTCAGTCCATAGTTCATCAGGCACTCTTTCTATCAGATCTAGTCCCTTAAATCTATTTCTCAATTTTACTGTATAATCATAAGGAATTTGATTTAGGTCATACCTGAATGGTCTAGTGGTTTTCCCTACTTTCTTCAATTTCAGTCTGAATTTGGCAATAAGGAGCTCATGATCTGAGCCACAGTCAGCTCCCAGTCTTGTTTTTGCTGACTGTATAGAGCTTCTCCATCTTTGGCTGCAAAGAATATAATCAATCTGATTTTGGTGTTGACCATCTGGTGATGTCCATATGTAGAGTCTTCTTTTGTGTTGTCGGAAGAGGGTGTTTGCTATGACCAGTGCATTCTCTTGGCAAAACTCTATTAGCCTTTGCCCTGCTTCATTCCATATTTCAGGCCAAATTTGCCTGTTACTTCAGGTGTTTCTTGACTTCCTACTTTATCCAGGGGCAAATAATTGTTGTTCAATCCCAAAAAGGTATTGTTGTCTGAACTAGAAAGGGCTTAAGTCTGGCGTGTACCACTTCACTCTGCGAAGTCTCTATTTTTTACTTTTAGTCAATAATTAATATTCCTTGAAGTTGAGGTGATCAGAATAAATGTGTGCATTGTTAATAGAAATTGTTCCTGTTAACTGTGTGGGTCATGCCCAGATTTTACAGAGAAAACAATGGATACCAAAATGAGGTGGTTTCAATTTTCAATATTCTTTGAGTTAAAATAACATAATGTGATTTCTAACAGCAATGGAAAGTATGTTTTTATAGTACCCATCCTTATTTATTAAAAAAAATCCAATTTTGATTCCAAAATCAAAATTATTTTAACTGCGTTTAATTTTATGTCAGGTGCTATGGGAGGTGCTGGAGAGATATATGTGTGTTCTTCAAAATCACAGCAAAACCATTAACAGGTATTTGTTGCTCTTTCCTCTTCTCTACTCCACTCCACTCTTCGCCAAATTAATTTGTACTTATTACAATTTTTACCCTATAATCAGTTGGACGTTTGCTTAGTGTCTGTTGCTCCTGCTAGACTATTTTCCTTCCTTCGTCATTCATTCATTCAGCAGGTATTTATTGAATACCTACTAAGTGTCAGGTACTCTTAGATGCACATCTGAGGTGAAGATATGATGTTGAACAAGAAAAGGTCACTGCCTCATGAACTTACACTGTACTGGGAAGATAGACAAAAATCAAATAATCAAAGAATCTGAAAACATTAAGTGTTATAAGGTAAACAAATTAGGGTTATGGGATAAATAGTGACAGGGCAAAGGACACAAGGCTATGTAGTTTATTTATGTAGGACAATCAGTGAAAACCAACCCTATATGGTTAACAGAAGTCTAAATAATGTAATGGACTGAGTTTTGGGAAACAGGAGGTAAAAGGTTCCAGGGGGAGGGAATAAGAAGTAGAACTGCTTTGAGACTGGAATGAACTTGACTTATTTGAGAAACTGCAGAAGGTATGGCTGAAATCAAGTGAACATAGGAGAGCCTGGTTGATACTGCTGGGGAGGTTGGGGTGGACAAACTAATATTGGAGGGTTTTGCTCTGAATGTGATATAAAGTTCGTGAAGGGATGTAAGCAAAAGAATGATATCTAATTTACTTAAAAGAAGTTCTAGTTGCTTCATGGAGAACAAACCCCAAGACAGGCTTCAGGGAGACAAGTTAGGAGGGTACTGCCATATTCCAGCTAAGGATGTTTGTCATTTGGATTAGGTCAGTAGTAGCAGAAGTGGGGGAAGTAATCTGTCAAGTTATACTTTGGAGGTGGAATGAAAAAGACTTGCTGAAGAATTGGATATGGGAATGCAATAGAAAGGAAAAAGAAATTAAGATTGAGTCCTATATTTGGGGCTTTTGAAAGAGGGTGTATAGTGGTGCCTTTAACAGGGGCAGGTTTGGGTAGAATTCTTAAACATGGTAAGTTTGTCTATTTTTATTGTATATCTGAGTGGAGATGTTGAGTAGGGTGGTGGAGATTAAATGTGTGTGTGTATTTATATATATGCAGGTGAAAGTGTTGGTGGCTCATTTGTGTCTGACTCTGTGACCCCATGGACTGTAGCCCTCCATGGAGTTCTCCAGGCAATTCTCCAGGGAATCTTCCTGACACAGGCATCGAACCCAGGTTTCCTGTATTATAGGCAGATTCTTTACCATCTGAGCCATCAGGGCAGCCAAGATGTATATATGTATCCAGAGTCCAAGAAAAAAAAATATATATGCACTTATATTAATAAATGTCCAGAGACATTTGGAAGTTATCTGCTACAGTTGATATTTATAAACAAGGGACCATGGAAGTTCCCTGGTGGCTTAGTGGTTAGTATTCAGTGCTTTCTCCACTGTGGCCCAGGTTGAGGTTGTGCCTCAAGCTGTGAGGCTTATTTAAGATCAAACAAAAACAAATAACCCTCTCCCTCCCTAAAAAAGCAAGGGACTACATTAAATGTAGAGAAGTAAAGAGAGCTGGGAGCTGAGCCCAAGGGCACTGCATCATTTAGAGGGCAGCAAGAGCAAGGGAACAAGCGTCTTTTAAATTCATGGCTGCAGTCACTGTCTGCAGCGATTTTGGAGCCCAAGAAAATAAAATCTGTCACTGCTTCCACTCTTTCCCCTTCAAGTTTCCATGAAATCATGGGACCAAATGGCCATGATGTTAGTTTTTAAATGTTGAGTTTTAAGCCAGCTCTGTTACTCTCCTCTTTGACCCTCATCAGGAGTCTCTTTAGTTCCTCTTCGCTTTCTGCCATAAGAGTGGTGTTACCTGCATATCTGAGGTTATGGATATTTCTCCCGGCAGTCTTCCAGCTTGTGATTTATACAGCCCAGCATTTTGAATGATGTACTCTGAATATATATATATATATACTTTGCATAAGTTAAATTAGCTGCGTGACAGTATACAGCCTTGACATACTCCTTTCCCAATTTTGAACCAGTGTATTGTTCCATGTCCGGTTCTAATTGTTGATTCTTGTCCTGCGTACAAGTTTCTCAGGAGACAGGTGAAGTGGTCTGGTATTCCCACCTGTTTAAGAATTTTCCACTGATTGTTGTGATCCACACAGTCAAAGGCTTTAGTGTGGTCAATGAAGCAGATGTTTTTTTCTGGAATTCCCTTGCTTTCTCTATGATCTAAAGAATGTTGGCAATTTGATCTCTGATTCCTCTGCCTTTTCTAAACCCATCTGTTCATCTGGAATTTCTCAATTCAAGTACTGCTAAAGCCAAGATTGAAGGATTTAGAGGATAACCTTGCTAGCATGCGAAATGAGTGCAATTGTATGGGAGTTTGAACTTTCTTTGACATTGCACTTCTTTGGGATTGGAATGAAGACTGACTTTTTCCAGTCCTGTGGCCACTGCTGAGCTTTCCAAATTTGCTGACATATTAAGTGCAGCACTTTAATAGCATCATTTTTTTAGGATTTTATACAGCACTACTGGAATTCTATCACCTCCACCTGCTTTGTTCTTAGTAATGCTTCCTAAGGCCCACTTGAGTTTAACACTACAGGATGTCTGGCTCTAGGTGAGTGACCACACAGTCATGGTTTTTTGGGTCATGAAGACCTTTTTGTACAGTTCTTTTGTGTATTCCTGCCACCTCATCTTAATTTCTTCTGCTTCTGCTAGGTCCTTGTTGTTTCTGTCCTTCACTGTGCCCATCCTTGCATGAAATCTCCTTGATATCTCCAATTTTCTTGAAGAGATCTCTGCGTGCATGTGTGCTAAGTCAATTCAGCTGTGTCCAACTCTTTGCAACCCCATGGACTATAGCCTGCCAGGTTTCTCTGTCCATGGGATTCTCCAGGAGAGAATACTGGAGTGGGTTGCCATTTCTTCCTCCAGGATCTTCCCAACCCAGGGATCAAACCCGAGTCTCCTATGGCTCCTGCATTGCAGGCAGATTCTTCACTGCTGAGTCACTGGGGAAGCTCCAACAGGTCTCTAGTCTTTCCCATTTTATTGTTTTCCTTTATTTCTTTGCATTGTTCATTTAAGAAGACCTACTTATCTCTTCTTGCAATTCTCTAGAATTCTGCATTCAGTTGGGTATATCTATGTAAGTTATGACAAACCTAGTCATCATATTAAAAAGCAAAGATATCACTTTGCCTATAAAGGTCGATATAGTAAAAACTATGGTTTTTCCAGGAGTCATGTACGGATGAAATGAAAGTTGTACCACAAAGAATGCTGAGCGCTGAAGAATTGATGCTTTTGAACTGTGGTGCTGGAAAAGACTTGAGAGTCCCTTGAACTGCAAGGAGATCAAACTGGTCGATCCTATATACTGGACTACCAGGGAATTCCCAGAATAGTGTTTGTTGAATGAATGAATCTTTACCTCTACTTATCTATTAGATAATTGAGTATCTCTAAGTTCCAGGTACTGTTCTATGTCCTATAGATTCATAGTATAGTATTCCCAATAATCATAAATTGTACTGTGAGTATATATGCATAAAATATATACATACATAAATGCAGCAAGATATGTATTTTTAGCTTATATAACCCTCTTCCCCTCCTTCTACCCTATTCTAAGAAGGATGGAATTGAATATGTGGAGGGCCCTTTGTTGGTGAGCAATGATGATTGGGATATATAAATCTGGGGCTATTCTATAGGTAAAGGTTTTGACAAGAGAGAAAGAGGAGGAAGGTGAGGTAGGAGAGAGTAGTGAGATTTCAGTTGAATTGGACAGGCATCTCCAACCAAAGTTACCAGATTCAATTAAAATAAAATATGATGCCAGCTTAACTCACACTCTGTTGGGCAACTGACAGTTTATGAAGAACAGTAATTAATCCTCTAGGAGAGAGTGGAGAAATAATATATAATCCAATACAAGATTATATCTAATTCATCAAAGATGGAGAAGCTCTATATTGTCAGCAAAACCAAGACCGGGAGCTGACTGTGGCTCAGATCATGAACTCCTTATTGCCAAATTCAGACTTAAATTGAAGAAAGTAGGGAAAACCACCAGACCATCCAGGTATGACCTAAATTAAATTCCTTATGATTATACAGTAGAAGTGAGAAATAGATTTAAGGGACTAGATCTGATAGAAAGAGTGCCTGATGAACTATGGACAGAGGTTCATGACACCGTAAAGGAGACAGGGATCAAGACCATTCCCATGGAAAAGAAATGCAAAAAAGCAAAATGGCTGTCTGGGGAGGCCTTAAAATAGCTGTGAAAAGAAGAGAAGCAAAAAGCAAAGGAGAAAAGGAAAGATATACCCATTTGAAAGCAAACTTCCAAAGAATAGCAGGGAGAGATAAGAAAGCCTCCTCAGTGATCAATGCAGAGAAATAGAGGAAAACAACAGAATGGGAAAGACCAGAGATCTCTTCAAGAAAATTTGAGATACCAAGGGAACATTTCATGCAAAGATGGGCTCAATAAAGGACAGAAATGATATGGACCTAACAAAAGCAGAAGATATTAAGAAGAGGTGGCAAGAATACACAGAAGAACTATACAAAAAAGATCTTCATGACCCAGATAATCACGATGGTGTGATCACTCACCTAGAGCCAGATATCCTGGGACATGAAGTCAAGTGAGCCGTAGAAAGCATCGCTACGAACAAAGCTAATGGAGGTGATGGAATTCCAGTTGAACTATTTCAAATCCTGGAAGATGATGCTGTGAAAGTGTTGCTCTCAATATGCCAGCATATTTGGAAAACTCAGCAGTGGCCACAGGACTGGAAAAGGTCAGTTTTCATTCCAATCCCAAAGAAAGGCAATGCCAAAGAATGCTCAAACTACCACACAATTGCACTCATCTCACATGCTAGTAAAGTAATGCTCAAAATTCTCCAAGCCAGTCTTCAGCAATATGTGAACTGGGAACTTCCAGATGTTCAAGCTGGTTATAGGAAAGGCAGAGGAATCAGAGACCAAATTGCCATCAGCAAGAGAGTTCCAGAAAAACATCTATTTCTGCTTTATTGACTATGCCAAAGCCTTTGACTGTGTGGATCACAATAAACTGTGGAAAACTCTTCAAGAGATGGGAATACCAGACCACCTGACCTGCCTCTTGAGACACCTATATGCAGGTCAGGAAGCAACAGTTAGAACTAGACATGGAACAACAGACTGGTTCCAAATAGGAAAAACAGTATGTCAAGGCTGTATATTGTTACCCTGCTTATTTAACTTCTATTCAGAGTACATCATGAGAAACGCTGGGCTGGAAGAAGCACAAGCTGGAATCAAGATTGCCAGAAGAAATATCAAGAACCTCAGATATGCAGATGACACCATCCTTATGGCAGAAAGTGAAGAGGAACTCAAAAGCCTCTTGATGAAAGTGAAAGAGGAGAGTGAAACAGTTGGCTTAAAGCTCAACATTCAGAAAATGAAGATCATGGCATCTGGTCCCATCACTTCATGGGAAATAGATGGGGAAACAGTGGAAACAGTGTCAGACTTTATTTTTTTGGGCTCCAAAATCACTGCAGATGGTGACTGCAGCCATGAAATTAAAAGACGCTTACTCCTTGGAAGGAAAGTTATGACCAATCTAGATAGCATATTCAAAAGCAGAGACATTACTTTGCCAACAAAGGTCTGTCTAGTCAAGGCTATGGTTTTTCCAGTGGTCAAGTATGGATGTGAGAGTTGGACTGTGAAGAAAGCTGAGTGCCGAAGAATTGATGCTTTTGAAAGGTGGTGTTGGAGAAGACTCTTGAGAGTCCCTTAGACTGCAAGGAGATCCAACCAGTCCATTCTAAAGGAGATCAGCCCTGGGATTTCTTTGGAAGGAATGATGCTAAAGCTGAAACTCCAGTACTTTGGCCACCTCATGCGAAGAGTTGACTCATTGGAAAAGACTCTGATGCTGGGAGGGATTGGGGGCAGAAGGAGAAGGGGACGGCAGAGGATGAGATGGCTGGATGGCATCACTGACTCGATGGACGTGAGTTTCGGTGAACTCCGGGAGTTGGTGATGGACAGGGAGGCCTGGTGTGCTGCTATTCATGGGTTTGCGAAGAGTCGGACACGACTGAGTGACTGAACTGAACTGAATCATACAAGAGGAGGAGGTTTTGTAGGGAGCAATAAGTTTCTTAAATATTACAAAATTATGACTTTAGCTTCAGTATATATTGAACTGTTGACCTTTAGAATTATTACGCTTAAGTCCCTGCCTTTTAGGAAACTCTCAAGTCTTCCTTCAGCAGCCCCTACTGGTTAAGAGATATAACAGACCTGGATCAATCCCTTGGTCAGGAAGATCTGAAGGAGGGCAAGGCAACCCATTCTAGTATTCTTGCCTGGAAAATCCCATGGACAGAGGAGTCTGGAGGGCTACAATACATAGGGTCTAAAAGAGTGAGACGCCACTGAAGGGACTTAGCACGCACTGGATCAGAGAAAACTTCAGGTATCTTATATGATTTACAAATCCCTGCCAGAAAAGGAAACAAAAATGCGTGTGAATCACTGGACAGCATCATACAATTTCTTAAACTTTGTGGTTCTACTCTGTAACTTCATCGAGGTGGTTTTCGTACCCCTCCTTGGACTGCACACTTTTTACACCCTCCCCCCCCCCCCGCCCCCACCTCCCCGCAACACACACACCAAAAAAACCCCGGAAATACAAAAAGAAAGTAAAGGAAAAATCTCAACAGTCCTTTAAATCCTGTTAAAACATGGAGCCTTTCCCTCATCTCATTGTTCATCAATCCATGTTCCCATAATATTTTCATTTATTTTATAGTTCTCATGCCATTGTGTATTGTAATCATTCGACTCCATGAAGTTTATTTGCCTTGAACTTCATCCAGGACTCTGGGAACTTTGTGGTTTAATGCTGGGCGCGGGACGGAGGTCTGGCATTTAGAAGGCCCTTTACCCACTCCAGTATTCTTGCCTGGAGAATCTCATGGACATAGCAGCCTGGAAGGCTACAGTCCACGGGGTCGCAAAGAGTCGGACACGACTGAGCGACTTCACTTCACACACGGATGTGTAACCGCAGTGAAGCTGTGTCGTGCAGTCGCACGCAAACAGGAGAGGCAAGCGTTTATTCGGAAAAGCTTCAGGGAACAACGACAGCACATTTGACAATGATACCGAGTTGTTTAATGAAGATGTGAAAACAAAACCACGGCTCCGCCTCAACTTACTACTACCATCTTGCTATTCACGAGCGCCATCTCTCCTTCCATTGGGTCCTCAAACCCGAGCTCAAACCAGACTGGGTCTGATTGGCCAATCGGAGCACAACCTCCAGTAGTCTCGAGGACTCCTCCCGCCAATGAGAGACTTGGGCGATTGGTGGGGTGAGAAGTCCTCCCGACCCGCGAAGGAATCCTGGGGGCGTGGTGACGCGTTGGGCGAGGCTGAAGTTTGATTGGCAAGTGAGCGATCAGCAGCTTAGAAAGGATACGCGGTCGGGTGGGAGAAGGGAAGGTCGTGGGCGGGGCAGTGGAGCTAGAGTCAGCCAATGACTGGCGCGCTGCTCGCAGAGCGAACGATAGGTCACCAATGGCGGCACGGATATGGTGCTGTGGGCGGGGCTTAGGCTCGAAGGGGCGACGGAGGCGGGGGGGCAGCGCCTATTACTGTCGTGCTCACCGTCACTGCCGGCACCTCTTCCTGGATTCATTCATTCGTTTTTTTTTTTTCATTCACGAAGGTAGTGAGGCCTGGTTGAAAGGCATGGAGAGCTTTTTGCCTGCCACCGGTTTCCTGTACTGGGTGGGCGTGGGCACCGTGGCCTACCTGGCACTGCATATCTCATGCTTTCTCTTCACGGCCGTTCGGGTCTGGGGTTTGGGTAACGAGTCGGGGGTCGGACCGAGGCTCGGTGAATGGGCAGGTGAGTCGAATTCCGCGCCGCCTTCCCCCGACTCCTGCTGCGGCTCGCACGGCTCTGGGCCTGGCCTGGCTCGCGCTGACTAGTTACGGGCCCGGCGCTTGGCCTTCGCGTCCCCAGCTCCCCTCTCCTTCTTTCTGAGGCTCCTGCGTCTTGCGTACCCGCTTGTCCCTCATGCCGTCGCCTGCCTTGCTTAGACTTGTAGTAGAGTTTTTAAACGGAGAAGGCAATGGCACCCCACTCCAGTACTCTCGCCTGGAAAATCCCATGGATGGAGGAGCCTGGTAGGCTGCAGTCCATGGGGTCGCTAAGAGTCGGACACGACTGAGCGACTTCACTTTCACTTTTCACTTTACTGCATTGGAGAAGGAAATGGCAACCCACTCCAGTGTTCTTGCCTGGAGAATCCCAGGGACAGGGGAGCCTGGTGGGATGCCGTCTATGGGGTTGCACAAAGTCGGACACGACTGAAGCGACTTAGCAGTAGCAGCAGAGTTTTTAAGTACTAAACACACTGCTGGCTTAATTCAGCGAATCTAAAGTGCCACTTGGGTGCGGGAGAAATCTGGCCTCAACTCGCTGGGGCTTATGCCTTTTAAGCCATTCCGGGTCCAGGGAGTTAGTTGTCTTGCTGGTTGCTTCCTCAGTCACAGGCTACCTCTTAGGAGAGTTTTTGAAACAAAAAGTCTCTGGCTTGAATACAGGTCCTGTGCCCAGGATGAAAAGCATTCTGTTGCCTTTTGGGGGGCGAGGGTGGAGAAAGGACAGAATTTCAGAAGTCTTTCTGCTTTTTGGAACCTTGGATTCGGCCTATTTCATATAATTTAAAAATCTTTTTTTTTTTTTTTTTAATTCTTGGCTAAACTATCCTGGAGTCCTAATGACTAGCAAGAATTATTGTTTCTTCAAGACGGTAACTCTTCATGTAGAAGTCAGAAATGCCTTCTGCAGAAGGAGATTTGCAGGAAAGAGTATTCCCACAGAGTGAGTTAAACAAACCTAATCATAGTTTCGCGTGTTAGGGTGTCTGGTTTACCATTCCCTCTACGCAAGAATTCTGAAGATGTAAGGGAAAGGGCAGATTAGAGAAGTTGGGAAAATTCCACAAGAAAGTTTTGGTTTTTTCCATTTCTGCCTTTTTTGTTGATTTTCTTTCCCTTTGTTTTGTTTTTATTAGCTTTTTTTTTAAAACCAAGTGATATTGCCATTCTCCAGTTATTCATTCTGCTGTTTTATAATTGATTTTTTAAGTTATGATTGGTTTTATATATAATTCACAGAGCATTTTGTTGAATTTTGGGCTGGTTAGGGGTTGCTTTCAGGCTAGGCTCAAATAAGGTATATAAATAATATTACTCCGTATTCTTAACTTTATTCACTCAAACATTTCAACAACTTAGTAGGAAAAACATAAATTAACCTTTTGGAACTGCAACAAAAAACATCTCAAGTAGGAAAGAATAAGCATCTATTAACATAATACATATTTTTAAAACTTACTGTTTTTTCATCATTGAAAAAGCAAGTGAAGTGCTTAACGTTGTTATAATCAAGATTATAATTTCACTGTTGATAAGCCTGAGTTCTTGGTTGTCTGGTTTGGAAAACTTGTTGACTTTTGAAATAGTGGAATAAGACTCCAGTGTCTTAGAAAATCATATATGAGGATGAATAAGTTTTATAGTTTGTAATTAAAGACTTATGGTAATTTTTTTTAACTATCTAAAATTGACGACAGTGGCTGGTAACTTAAAGGATCTAAGTTATCTATATAATAATCCATAGGAAAAGCCAAGTGTTGTGACCTTGTCATTTCATGAGTAATATTTATATTGAAAAGATTTGACCTCAGAGGAAGGTTTTTGATAAATTAAGGGCAGTGTTTAAAAGATTAGAAATGAGATTTGAACTCGAACACTGGTAATCTAGCAGAGAGGATCATAAAGTGAAATATTATCCAGTTTACTTGTTGGGAAATTTCTCTTTTTTAAATACTTACGTAGAAGAAATGAACAAGTTGTTACTTGTAACATTACTTACATGTGGTGGCCTGAATCTTAAAATACTTTGTCCTTTATCTCTCCAAATTCAGGGAGTGTTTGGAAAACAAAAACTGAAATGATTTGGAAAACAAAGCAGCAGACATGATACTTGAGTAATTAGGGTTAAGTTGTAATTAAAAACAGGTAATTTGTTCAACCGAGTATTAGGGTAACCATGTCAGGGCTCCTGTGCCTGTGGCCCTGAAAGCCAAACTGACAGCTGGTGTTTGCAGCACGATGAAGGTTTATCTGGGGCTTCCCAGGCAGCGCTGGGGGTAAGGAACCTGCCTGCCAATGCTTGAGATGTAAAAGATGTGGGTTAGATCCCTGGGTCGGGAAGATCCCCTGGAGGAGGGCATAGCAACCCACTCTGGTATTCTTGCCTGGAGAATCCCATGGACAGAGGAGTCCAGCAGGCTACATAGAGTCACGAAGAATCGGAGGTGACTGAAGCAGCTCAGCAAGGAAGCAGCAGACCGGTGTGGGAGACAAGTCTCAGATCCACTCTGACTTTGTGTTTAGAGTTTTTCTGTTTGTTTTTTTTTTTTTTTTTTTAAGAGGCTGGGATTAATCATCATCTAGTGACGTTTCCATAACATTTCTTAATCATAGTTTTGGGAGTCAGGGTGACTTGCAGCGACCCCATGGACTGCAGCCTACCAGGCTCCTCCATCCATTGGATTTTCTAGGCAAGAGTACTGGAGTGGCTTGCGATTGCCTTCTCCGAGGAGCAGCAGCAGCAGGGTCTGGTTTACAATTCTCAGGCCAGGTGGCCCATGGCACAGGAGTCTGTGAGCTCTCCTTGCCCTGGAGGAACAACTTGAGTTTGTACATTAATGATATTGACAACAGCAGTTTCAGTATGTTAATGATGTTAACAATAGTGATCGTAGTCTTCTGATTCTGGTTGATTGGTGTTCTGTTAGCACAGGATTGAGGTAGAAGGGACCAGAAAAGAAATAAAGTTTTGGATAAAGAGATTAATCATAAACTCAGTAGGGGAGTTTGGTTTTAGGGGGTCTTGCTGTCATTAGAGAGGCATTGTCTGCTTTCTAATACTGATGTTTAACATCTTCCTCTCCTTAACCAATTATTTTTGCCTTCTAATACTGATGTTTAACATCTTCCTCTCCTTAACCAATTATTTTAAGTATTATATAATAATGTGTGTTGAGTTGGTGGTATATTTTTATACTTGTCATGCTTAAGTCTCTGCATGTGAGTATGTTTAATTCCTCTCCTCCCCCTCACCTTAGATTTTAGAATCTGAGAGGCAGGGACTGTGGGTCCTCCTTTTTTATTTTTTCCCACAGTAATTGGCACATTGATCAGATACCAGGTCTTCTAAACTTAAAAGCCTGGAAAATCCTTGAAATACAGTTGGACTTTGCAGTCCATAAAAATACTCCAGACCATAGATTCCTTAGTCTAGTGGGTTTTTAAGACCGCCCATTACCTGGCCCATCCTCTAGCTTATCAAGAGCTGGGTCATCCCTTCCTTCATTCTCTCCGGTTACAGTCCCATGCAAGTAAATTACTCTGATTTCGCTAGGTCTCTAGTGGGTGAGTTTAGCCGGTTTAGTAGGTAAGTCTCTCTTGCCTGCCATTGTCATGTGACACTTTCTGTATTCCTTCCAAGAACAAAGTCCTGTGAAAGTAGAGTTTCAAGTTGTTTGAAAATCTCTGTAGCAAGTTATGAAAAGAAGATGGCAAACAAAGGTGACCCGGTCTATCAGTTTCCTGAATGTCAACAGGGAGTTTATTACACTTCCCAAGCTGAACCTCCAGAGAGTCAGTAAACCCATTTGAGAATGCCAGAGTGATAAACCTGGCACTTTGACCAGAGTGAAAATGAAAGTAATGCTGGGTATTTTTGTTTGTTTTGTCTTTTTTTTTTTTTTTGGAGCAGGGCAGGTGGTAGAAGGCAGAGAAACAGATGAACTTAGTCATAAAAGTTCTTAAAAATATTTATTCATTTTGCATTTCAGCTCTGAAAAGGAAGTCTGTAGGCCTAAATGAACACAGTCTCCAGATGGGAGTTGGCAGGGTGCTGTGTGCTCAGTCGTGTCCACCTCTGTGGGACCCCATGGACTGTAGCCTGCCAGACTCCTCTGTCCATGGGGTTTTTCGGGCAAGCATACTAGAGTGAGTTGCCATTTCCTTCTCCAGGGAATCTTCCCTACCCAGGGATTGAAAATGCATCTCCTGTGTCTCTTACATTGCAGGCAGATTCTTTACCTGCTGAGCCATCCAGCAAGCTCGGGGGCAGCCTTAAAGCCCTTGGGCTCCAGCTATGTAAGAGATGGCAGGTGCAGCTGGAGGATGGGACCTAAAAGCATGCCCTAGTCTTATTTGGAGGAAAAACCAGAGAGGATGGTTTCCTGGAATGAGAAATTCAGCCTCTGTACTCTGAGCTATTTCCTCCAACCTTACACCGGTCTCCATTGTCTCCTGCTTTGTGTTTTTTTTTCTTTTTCCCTCTTGTTCTTCCTTTCTGTGCAATATTAAGTTTCTTCTAAAGGGTCAAACGTGAGACCTCAGAGACTCAAACCTGGACTTGGAGTCTAGCTCCTCCTCTGTACTTACTAGAGGGTAGCATTGAGTAAAGTAGTAGATATCTGAATCTCACTTTCCTCATCTGCAAAATGGGGATAATACTGGTGCTGTTTCATAGTATTGTTGTAAAGGGTAAATGAGAATACTTGCTCTATGTAAAGCAGATGGTGCAGTGCCCTTGTATATAAATGCTTGATAACTTATTGTTACTAGTCCAAAAGTCATGTATGGATCTGAGAGTTGGACTATAAAGAAAGCTGAGTGCAGAAGAATCGATGCTTTTGAACTGTGGTATTAAAGAAGACTCTTGAGAGTCCCTTGGACTTCAAGGAGATCCAACCAGTCCATTCTAAAGGAGGTCAATCCTGGGTGTTCATTGGAGGGACTGATGTTGAAGCTGAAACTCCAATACTTTGGCCACTTTATGCGAAGAGCTGACTGATTTGAAAAGACTCTGGTGCTGGAAAGATTGAGGGCAGGAAGAGAAGGGGATGACAAAGGATGAGATGGTTGGATGGCATCACCGACTCAATGATGAGTTTGGGTAAACTCCGGGAGGTGGACAGGGAGCCTGGCGTGCTGCGGTTCATGGGGTCGCAAAGAGTCAGACACGACTGAGCAACTGAACTGAACTGAACTAGTAATACTGTTAACCTTAGCAGCATTATGTACCTATCACTTAAGCTAATTGACAATATAAGGCTTAGTAAGAAAAAATTAATAGCTGGTTGACTCCATCTTCAGAAAACTGAGATTACCTTTGCTACTGCAGTTGAGAGTGTTGAGCTTCAAAACTAATTTTCTGTTTATTTTTGTTGGTTGAAGAAATTTATTTATTTCGGTTTCAGAAAAAAATTATTGAAAAATTTAGTGAATAGAATATATGGGTAAGTGGATTTGAATCAGTCAATTCCATTGTCTTTAAACTTTGTAGGTAAAGGATGAGTTCAAAGAAATTTAATAGTGTGTCTTTAGGCTGCTATACCAAAATACTGTAGACTCAGTGGCTTAAACAACGAACATTTCACTCACTTCTGAAGGCTGGGAAGTCAGATCAAGGTGCTGGCAGATTCTGTGTCTGGTGAGGTTTATAGATAGCTGGTTTATAGATAGCTGTCTTCTTGCTCTATCTTTCCATGACAGAAGGGGCCAGGGAACTCTCTGGGGTGTCTTATAAGGGCACAGATAGCATTTGTTAGGGCTCCACCCTCATGATCTAATCACCTCCCAAAGACCCCCACCTCCAATACCATCACATTCAGGGGTTAGGATTTCAACATACATATTTTGTCCCTAACATAGGAATTCAGTCTGTAGCATAGATCCTTCATTCCATTTCTCTCCTGCTCTTTGATCTTGAAAATAAAAATACTGAAATATTATAGCAATTTGTATCTCTGCCTTCTGGCATAGATGGTGATTATGGCAGGGAGGGTGGGTGGAGAGTGTGATCCAACACTATTCATTTGTCCATCCACTGCCCAAATCCTCTTGAGTTCTGGCCAGGGACCAGGAGGATGGCCAGCAGGAACGAAGAGCAAACTGCCCTGTAAAGTGGTGAAGAGCAACGCTCTTGGTTCTATGGCACCTTGCGCAGGAAGGTCAGAGTGGTGTCTGACCTGAGAGCTGAAGGGAAGTGAAGAGTAGCAGACAGAGCAGGGGGATCAGGAGGTGCTAGGCTCCTGAGTGGAGAAGGAGCAGGGTCCTCTTAAAATAAGACCTGAGTTCCTGGAGCCAAAAAAGCGTAGGCCTGATTTAAGATGGGAGTGGAGCTGGGTGAAGGGGCCAGTGACCAGGGCAGTTTAAGAACATGGAAAACAATTGTGGGGATTTTAAGCAGAAGGGTAATGTTGAATTGCAACTTTATTTTTTATTTATTTGGCTGTACCAGGTCTTAGTTGTGGCATGCAGGATCTTTTTTTTTTTTTTAATTTTTAACTTTACAACATTGTATTGGTTTTGCCATATATCAACATGAATCCGCCACAGGTATACATGTGTTCCCCATCCTGAACCCTCCTCCCTCCTCCCTCCCCCGTACCATCCCTCTGGGTCGTCCCAGTGAACCCGTCCAAGGATCTTTAGTTGCAGCATGCACACTCTCAGTTGCCACACGTGGGATCTAGTTCCCTAACCAGGGATCGAACCTGGGTCCCCTGCATTGGGAGCGTGGAGTCTTAGCCACTGAACCACCAGGGACATCCCTGAGTTGCAACATTTAAACATAAATTTTTGCGTCTGTGATCTTTCCAAAGCTGTTGTATTGCCACAGAATTAGATCAGTACAAATTATTCAGATAATTTCCGTTAAAATTGCCTTTAAAAAGGCAAAATCATACTTTATAGTCAGGGAGGCCATTTCTGTGCACTTTCTGGTTATCATCTTTCAAAGACTATGTCTCCCTGGGGGATATCTAATCACCATGGTGTGGAAAGTGCTACTCTTAATCAGGGACCAGATGATAAGGTTGTTGAATGAACCTGGAAACCAGGTCATTGCTTTCTCTAGGTCACTCCATAGAACTGAGGTGTGATAGTTGAGAAGCCTGCCTCACTTTGTTTTGTTATTGATTTTGTCTGGTGAAACAATGCGTTTGCCCAGTCTCTTAACTGGCAGTTCCAGGGAGACTATCCAGTTTCTGAAAAGTTATCCTTACTGGTGTTAAGTGAAGTTATTTCTAGTTAAATGATGCCATCATTGCAGGAAGAGAGGAAAGGCAAGAAAAGAGGAAAGTCTTAAAAAAAAAAGAAAGATTTGAACCATTACTGCCTCTCAAGAGTGTGGCGGTGGGTAACAGTAGTGCTAAGGGGAAGTTTGGCTTTGGGGTCAGAGCAATGTGAGCTTTGCTACGTGCTAAGCTGTTTGACCTTGGGCAAAGATTGCTAACCTCTGAGCATAGCTTCCTTCATCTATTAAATAGGGCCAATAACTTTTCGGGATTATTATGACAATAAGATGATAATGAGGGTCTCATGTAACCTTTTGTGTGTTTTTATGGGTATCAAGGAACACATATTTAGGGTATCTTTATTTGTACACATTGTTCTTATTTGATAAAAGGGGATTGTTGAAACCACGAAATAATGTAGTTCACTCAGCAGGTAAACTATTGGACATCTGAAGCTGTGAATAGATCAGTTACAAGGTGATTCATGCTACTGCAGGAGAATTCCTTGTTTTATGGAAAGATTTACCAAAATCTTGGTTTACCAAAATATGGTTCCCATTAGTGAACCTAAGCTATGATGGACTTAGAAAAATCTGGTCCTATGCAACTTTTCAATGACATTTGTAAAAACCTTAGGTCATCTTCAACTCTTCTTCTGGGACCCATGTACAGTCTGTAAGGAGACCTTGTTGACTTTAACTTCAAAATACCCAGAATCCAGTTTCTTCTATCACTTTGCTGTAAGCTACCAAAATCTCTTGCCGTGATATAATATCAACCTCTTGTCTCTGATTTCATCTCGCTTCCCCTATAATCGTATCTTAAAGAGCAGCCAGGGAACCTGAAAAGCTCTAGTCAGATCATGTGATCCTTTGCCCAGATCCCTCCAATATCTTCAGATGAAAATGCAAAATCCTTCCTGTGGTTGACAAGGCTTTTGACCACCTGCCTCCTGCCTTCTTTTACCTCTCCTCTCTGCCCATGTTTTGTCTCTTTTTCCCTCCCTCCCTTCTAGCTGCACTTTCTCCTTGAACTCGATTCCTTAAACATGCTTGGCCTTGCTGCCTTGACCTTTGGTTATCTCCTCTCCTTGAACGCTCCTCCCCAGATGTCCATTTGGCTAAGCCTTCTTCCTTCCTTCTAGTCTTTACTCAGATATCACCTTCTCAATGAAACCTTCCCTTCTATCTTTAAACCAACAATCCAATCTCCTTCATGCCTCTTCTGACCCTGTTAGCCTGCTCTACTTGGGCTTTATGTCGTTTGTCACCATCTCCCATTCTGCAGGTGTTGTTCATTTCTGATGTTTCGTGTTTGTCTACTCCTATTAGAGTGGTGGCAGCACCATGAAGACAAAGATCTTTTTTGTTCGCTTTTGTATCTCCAGCACCTAGAACAGAGCCTGCACATAAACACTAATACTTAGTTATTGAATGAATGAAAATATTCAGGTACTCCAGTATCTTTGAGGGATAATGTATTTTTTTGTGGGGATTCTCTTCTCTTTCTACATTCTCTTTTTAGTTATAAATCTAAGAGCTATTAGTGGTCTTCCCACCTCTAAAAGTGAGATTATTTAGTCTAAAAACAAAATATAGACTATAACCTCAGGGAGGTGTTCTCATAGTAGAGACCCTGGAATCACACTGCCCAGTGTGGCTTTCTATGTCCCAGACACGCCTGTACTCACCTGCTTCTTTCTGCTTCTGTGTCCTTTTGTTCTTGCAAAGACGTTCAGCCGCTTCAGCGGTTGGTGAACGTTGTTCTCTGCCTAGAGTGACCCTCCTTCTGTTGTTCACTCTTCCTTATGCCTCCTGTTGATGAACTTCTACCTACTTTTCAGAGTCCACATTCTGAATGTTTCTGTGCAGCTGCCCAGATGGAAGCCATCATGTACTTCTGGAATTCTAGTAGCTCTAGTTTTATCCTTTTTTGTGGGCTTTTCCAGACTTTACCTTCTTAGTTGTTTGTGTGTTTGTGTGCACCTGTGCATGCACACATGACTTTGTTCTTAACTATAAACCTGTCAAGAGTGTACAATAAATTATATATAGTGAATGAATATATTTTCTTTGAGATGTATTTTGACGGGGGTGGGATGTTTTCCATTTTGTGGGTTATATTTTGCAAAACTAATTTGTACACCTTTTTTTCTCTTTGTTTTAAAACCTGAAGTGATGCCTTAAAAGCTGGTTGAAATTAAACCTAGGCTGACTAGACAAAGATGGGTTATTGAATTACTGCAGCAGAGCTGGGACAACAGTTTTGAAAGTATGAAATGCAGTGAGAGCAAAAAGATGTCTTTGTGTGTGTGTGTGTGTGTGGTGCTCAGTTGATAAATCATGTCGGACTGTTGTGACCCCATGGTCTGTAGCTCGCCAGGCTCCTCTGTCCGTGAAATTTTTCAGGCAAGAGTAATGGAATAGGTTGCCATTTCCTCCTGCAGGAGATCTTTTCAGTTCAGGGATCGAACTTGCATCTCCTGCATTGGCAGGCAGATTCACCACTGAGCCACCAAGGAAACCCATCCTGTGTAGCATAGGTAATAAGCTAATCTTTTTTCATACATGTGTTATAAAGCCAACCACTATGCCAGTTTAATAAACATTTCAGTATTAATAAAAATTTGGTAATATATTTAGTATTTAAACCCAAGATTTTTTTTTTAACCTCCTTTTGTCTGCACCACGTGGCTTGTGGGATCTTAGTTCCCTGACCAGGGATTGAACCTAGGCCTTCAAGTCCCAATCACTGGATCACCAGGAAAGACCCCTCAAGTCTTTAAAAATTGTTACAAGTAGACTTTGCTTTCATAAGAGAGTCTTTCCCAATGAAGGTTTTAGTAAAGTTTGCTAATTTGTAAAGCTGAGATGAATTAGTGAAAAAATTGAATTCCAGGATGTATTGACCAAAATGTAGTTTTGTTATTTCAAAGGCCTGATAAAATGAACCCATACCTTCTAGAGCCTTCAGACCTTTTGGGGGACATTGGGCTAAATTTCCTGGAATATCTCTTTGGTAGTAAAAGCATTGAGTGGTCAGTGTATATAGTTAATAACTGCTAGAAAGTTAACCACAGAGCATTGAGTATATGCATTTTTTTCCCATTATGGAAAGAAGTGAATACTGCAGTTGGTTGATCATCTACAGAAGTTGAGAAACTTGAGAAAACTGAAAAGTCATAAGAGACTGATGAGAGAATGCCAAAACTGGAAGGACCTCTTCAGTTGAACTATTAGGGAAAGAAGCTGGAAGAGGTGAGATGATAATGCAACCTTTTGTGCGTGTTTATGGGTATCAGGGAACATGACAGAGAATATCTAGGCAAGAAGATCAGTGGCAAAGAGCAGAAAATGGGGGACGCGTCAGTGGTGGGTTGATTAAAAGCAGTGGTAGGAGAGGGGCTTCCTAGTGTCCGGTGGTATAGACTCCACTGCAGGGGGCGAGGGTTTGATTCTTGGTCGGGAAACTAAGATCTGACATGCCCAGCCTCCAAAAAACAAAAAAAAAGTATCTTGAAAAAACTAATGGTAGGAATGATGAGCAGCAGACTCTGACAGCAGAACAGATTTGTGAGGGATGAATTAAGAGAGGAAAACTAGTAAGGAGGGCCAGCAGAGGCGATGGTGGTAACAGCAAGGAAGTTGGCAAAACCGAACTCCATCACACATGCCCACCGCTGGCATGGCGCATAAAGCCTTCTCCCTACAAGAGCCTGAACTCTGAAGAAATGCCGCGTCTCCGTAGCCCCAAGGATACCATCATTTCCTGTTCTTGGTACATGCCTACATGGACATTAAGATCGGGGGACTTCCTCATTATATATGGTGCTTTAGGCCAAGTGAATCGATCCAGTATGTCTTATCTATAGCCGTGGCTGCGCCTATAGCCTTAACTACAGATGACGTTGATGACACTAAATTGCCAAGGAAATATTATATAGGTTTTAGGATATGCGTCTCAAGATGGCCAGGAAAGGGTATACAGTCTCCTTTAGAAATTTAAATTCTAGTTTTTAAAGTTCCCTTAACCCTCCTGGTATGTTAAAAAAAAAAAACCCTAATTCTCCAGATTGATTTTACTGTAATGCCTGGTGGTAATTGCTCACTACCAAGCTCACTTCCAGTGGAAATGTTGCCAAGCTTGCTTTAATGATCACTGAAACTCCCATCTTGTCACATCAACGGAGCTAATAAAGTAAACAAGCTCCCCTAATCTTGCACATTCAGTCTAATAATTTTGCTGTGGAACAGGGAGCAGCTGCTTATCTATGTGTTTCAATACCTGTCATTGCCTGTCTTGAGAAAGGAGGGGATGATCTCCTTATAGATAAGGGGGAAAAAAAAAACCCACAGCAGGTTAGATAACGATGTTCACACATTCTAAATTAGAGGAGGCTGGATTAATGAAATTTTACCATAATGATCACATCTCAATTTACAAATTGCTTTTGTAAGTTTTCTCAGATGATTTCCATAACCAAGTCATATACCAAGACCAGAGGGAGCGGCAGTGACTCTAAGGAGTGGTACACAGCTAGTAAATGACAGAAGAAACTGAATCCATGTGTTCTAACTCCAGGCTCCTGCGAAAGCTCCTGATGAGGAAGTTTGCAGTACCTGTCCAAGAGTCTATATGTCCTAGACTTCCTCAAATGTTACCTGAAAGTGAAAGGTCTATTTCTACCGTATTTTTGTCATGACAATATCCATGGGACATAAGAATCAATTGGAGGTGCTTGTTAAAAATAGAGCTTAGGGCTTCACTCTAAACCCACTCAATGAAAATCTCTAAGAAAAGAACTTGGGGAAATGTATTTTTTTTTTTTTAACAAATTAAGTTGATTCTTAAGCTCATGCGTTTTGGGAAGCACTGGGCTGGGATCGGGCTAGTCTTGGAAGAAGGCAGTGGGTTATACATGTAGGCTTTTTAGCCAGATAAGCTATTCTTAGTACCAGGGCTTGGTTTATAATAGTGTTAAAACTTCCCAGTGATTTCTGTACCAAATATTTACATGTAATTTTGACAGTTAAATGGAGATTCTATTTTAGGCTACTTCTGTGTTTGTGCATTCAAAATAGATTATGAGAAAAGCAAACAAAACTTGAAACTTCTGTATGTTGCTATGCAATGAGAACTACAAGCAGCATACCCAGCCTTTACTAATTGGAGATCAGGTGAGGATAGGGGGCCAATAAGAATGGGTTTTGGTAGATGCAAATAATGGAAAGTTTACTTTGCTTTTGGGTAAGACCATAGGAAGAACAGCTGAAGACTCTGAAAGCTTCTTCACTATAAAGAATTGAGAGAACAGTATGTTCTTATTTTCTGTTTGCAGTTTTTTTTGGTGGTCCCATTTTTTAGTTTATATTTATTGCATTTATAGACAAGAACATTTAAAATCTTTCTTTAAAGGTGGATTTTTACAAAATTGTCTTTATTTATTTTACAAAATTAATGTAAGTGATACTGATTGGGCCAATAGACAGGAGAGGATATTCATTTTCTTAAAAAAAAAAAAAAATTTAAAGTCCTCCAAATGATGAAGAAGCAAAATGGGCTTGGGTTTAACCAGAAGAAATTCCGATTTTAGTGGGCCATCTCGTTGACATTTGTAGTGATTAAACAGTGGAATCAGTTTGTTCATTCATTCAGCAGATAATATGCATTATGTGCTGACTATATCCTGGGCATACAGCACTGGAGCTGGGGATTAGTAGAGAGTAAGAAAGTGTTGGCCTGTACCTTCTTTGTTCTAGGAGAGGACACAGATCATTACAAAAGCAGCTCCAAAAAGTTTATTGGGAGCCAGCTATGGGGGTACCTCTTCAGAGGTTTAAAGGTTTTCTGGAAGAAGTAACATTTAATCCAACATGTGGAAGGAAAGATGATGATGATAGTAATGGTTAATAATGGGAATAAGACAAAATGAAAAAACTTACCACGTACCAGATGCTCTTCTAAGTGCCTCAGTTAATTCAGTTGCTCCAATCAGGTAGGTCTCATTAATACCCCCATTTTACTGAAAGAAAGCTAAGATAAGAGAGTTGTTGTTGTTCAGTTGCTAAATCATGTCTGATTCTTTGCAGTCCCATGGACTGTAGTATGCCAGGCTTCCCTGTTCTTCACTCTATCCCGGACTTTGCTCCAACTCATGTCCATTGAGTCAGTGATGTCATCCAACCATCTCATCGTCTTTTGCTCTATTCTCCTCCTGCTTCAATCTTTCCCAGCATCAGGGTCTTTTGTTGGGCCCTTCTCATCAGATAGCCAAAGTATTGGAGCTTCAGCATCAATCCTTCCAATGAGTATTCAGGGTTGATTTCCTTTAGGATTGACTGGTTTGATCTTCTTGCTGTCAGAGGGACTCTCAAGAATCTTCTCCAGCACCATAGTTCAAAAGCATCAATTCTTTGGTGCTCAGCCTTCTTTATGGTCCAGCTCTTACATCGGTACTGGAAAAACCATAGCTTTGACTATATGGACCTTTGTCAGCAAAGTGATGTCTCTGATTTTTAATATGCTGTCTAAGTTTGTCAGAGCTTTCCTTCCAAGGAGCAACCGTCTTTTATTTTTTGTGGCTGCAGTCACTGTCTGCAGTGATTTTATAGCCCAAGAAAATAAAATCTGTCACTGCTTCCACTTTTCCCCCATCTATTTGCCATGAAGTGATGGGACTGGATGCCATGATCTTAGTTTTTTGAATACTGAGTTTTAAGCCAGCTTTTTCACTCTCCGCTTTCACCCTCTTCAGTTTCTTTTCTGCCGTGAGAGTGGCATTATCTGCATATCTGAGGTTATTGTTATTTCTCCTGGCAATCTTGATTTCAGCTTGGGATTTATCCAGCCTGGCATTTCACATAATGTACTCTGCATATAAGTTAAATTAGCTGGGTGACGAAATACAGTTTCAAAATACTCCTTTCCCAATTTTTTTTAAATTTTATTTTATTTTTAAACTTTACATAATTGTATTAGTTTTGCCAAATATCAAAATGAATCCGCCACAGGTATACATGTGTTCCCCATCCCGAACCCTCCTCCCTCCTCCCTCCCCATACCATCCTTCTGGGTCGTCCCAGTGCACTAGCCCCAAGCATCCAGTATGGTGCATCGAACCTGGACTGGCATCTCGTTTCATACATGATATTTTACATGCTTCAATGCCATTCTCCCAAATCTTCCCACCCTCTCCCTCTCCCATAGAGTCCATAAGACTGTTCTATACATCAGTGTCTCTTTTGCTGTCTCGTACACAGGGTTATTGTTACCATCTTTCTAAATTCTATTTAAATGTGTTATTATACTGTATTGGTGTTTTTCCTTCTGGCTTACTTCACTCTGTATAATAGGCTTCAGTTTCATCCATCTCATTAGAACTGATTCAAATGTTTTCTTTTTAATGGCTGAGTAATACTCTATTGTGTATATGTACCACAGCTTTCTTATCCATTCATCTGCTGATGGACATCTAGGTTGCTTCCATGTCCTGGCTATTATAAACAGTGCTGCGATGAACATTGGGGTACACGTGTCTCTTTCCCTTCTGGTTTCCTCAGTGTGTATGCCCAGCAGTGGGATTGCTGGATCATAAGGCAGTTCTATTTCCAGTTTTTTAAGGAATCTCCACACTGTTCTCCATAGTGGCTGTACTAGTTTGCATTCCCACCAACAGTGTAAGAGGGTTCCCTTTTCTCCACACCCTCTCCAGCATTTATTATTTGTAGACTTTTGGATCGCAGCCATTCTGACTGGCGTGAAATGGTACCTCATAGTGGTTTTGATTTGCATTTCTCTGATAATGAGTGATGTTGAGCATCTTTTCATGTGTTTGTTAGCCCTCTGTATGTCTTCTTTGGAGAAATGTCTGTTTAGTTCTTTGGCCCATTTTTTGATGGGGTCATTTATTTTTCTGGAGTTGAGCTGTAGGAGTTGCTTGTATATTTTTGAGATTAGTTGTTTGTCAGTTGCTTCATTTGCTATTATTTTCTCCCATTCTGAAGGCTGTCTTTTCACCTTGCTAATAGTTTCCTTTGATGTGCAGAAGCTTTTAAGGTTAATTAGGTCCCATTTGTTTATTTTTGCTTTTATTTCCAATATTCTGGGAGGTTGGTCATAGAGGATCCTGCTGTGATGTATGTCAGAGAGTATTTTGCCTATGTTCTCCTCTAGGAGTTTTATAGTTTCTGGTCTTATGTTTAGATCTTTAACCCATTTTGAGTTTATTTTTGTGTATGGTGTTAGAAAGTGTTCTAGTTTCATTCTTTTACAAGTGGTTGACCAGATTTCCCAGCACCACTTGTTAAAGAGATTGTCTTTAATCCATTGTATATTCTTGCCTCCTTTGTCAAAAATAAGGTGTCCATATGTGTGGATTTATCTCTGGGCTTTCTATTTTGTTCCATTGATCTATATTTCTGTCTTTGTGCCAGTACCATACTGTCTTGATAACTGTGGCTTTGTAGTAGAGCCTGAAGTCAGGTAGGTTGATTCCTCCAGTTCCATTCTTCTTTCTCAAGATCGCTTTGGCTATTCGAGGTTTTTTGTATTTCCATACAAATTGTGAAATTATTTGTTCTAGCTCTGTGAAGAATACTGTTGGTAGCTTGATAGGGATTGCATTGAATCTATAAATTGATTTGGGTAGTATACTCATTTTCACTATATTGATTCTTCCAATCCATGAACATGGTATATTTCTCCATCTATTAGTGTCCTCTTTGATTTCTTTCACCAGTGTTTTATAGTTTTCTATATATAGGTCTTTAGTTTCTTTAGGTAGATATATTCCCAAGTATTTTATTCTTTCTGTTGCAATGGTGAATGGAATTGTTTCCTTAATTTCTCTTTCTGTTTTCTCATTATTAGTGTATAGGAATGCAAGGGATTTCTGTGTGTTGATTTTATATCCTGCAACTTTACTATAGTCATTGATTAGTTCTAGTAATTTTCTAGTGGAGTCTTTAGGGTTTTTTATGTAGAGGATCATGTCATCTGCAAATAGTGAGAGTTTTACTTCTTATTTTCCAATTTGGATTCCTTTTATTTCTTTTTCTGCTCTGATTGCTGTGGCCAAAACTTCCAAAACTATGTTGAATAGTAATGGTGAAAGTGGGCACCCTTGTCTTGTTCCTGACTTTAGAGGAAATGCTTTCTATTTTTCACCATTGAGGATAATGTTTGCTGTGGGTTTGTCATATATAGCTTTTATTATGTTGAGGTATGTTCCTTCTATTCCTGCTTTCTGGAGAGTTTTTATCATAAATGGGTGTTGAATTTTGTCAAAGGCTATCTCTGCATCTATTGAAATAATCATATGGTTTTTATTTTTCAATTTGTTAATGTGATGTATTACATTGATTGATTTGTGGATATTGAAGAATCCTTGCATCCCTGGGATAAAGCCCACTTGGTCATGGTATATGATCTTTTTAATGTGTTGTTGGATTCTGATTGCTAAAATTTTGTTAAGGATTTTTGCATCTATGTTCATCAGTGATATTGGCCTGTAGTTTTCTTTTTTTGTGGGATCTTTGTCAGGTTTTGGTATTAGGGTGATGGTGGCCTCATAGAATGAGTTTGGAAGTTTACCTTCCTCTGCAATTTTCTGGAAGAGTTTGAGCAGGTTAGGTGTTAGCTCTTCTCTAAATTTTTGGTAGAATTCAGCTGTGAAGCCGTCTGGACCAGGGCTTTTGTTTGCTGGAAGATTTTTGATTACAGTTTCAATTTCCGTGCTTGTGATGGGTCTGTTAAGATTTTCTATTTCTTCCTGGTCCAGTTTTGGAAAGTTGTACACTTCTAAGAATTTGTCCATTTCTTCCACGTTGTCCATTTTATTGGCATATAATTGTTGATAGTAGTCTCTTATGATCCTTTGTATTTCTGTGTTGTCTGTTGTGATCTCTCCATTTTCGTTTCTAATTTTATTGATTTGATTTTTCTCCCTTTGTTTCTTGATGAGTCTGGCTAATGGTTTGTCAATTTTATTTATCGTTTCAAAGAACCAGCTTTTGGCTTTGTTGATTTTTGCTATGGTCTCTTTTGTTTCTTTTGCATTTATTTCTGCTCTAATTTTTAAGATTTCTTTCCTTCTACTAACCCTAGGGTTCTTCATTTCTTCCTTTTCTAGTTGCTTTAGGTGTAGAGTTAGGTTATTTATTTGACTTTTTTCTTGTTTCTTGAGGTGTGCCTGTATTGCTATGAACTTTCCCCTTAGGACTGCTTTTACCGTGTCCCACAGGTTTTGGGTTGTTGTGTTTTCATTTTCATTCATTCCTATGCAAATTTTGATTTCTTTCTTGATTTCTTCTGTGATTTGTTGGTTATTCAGCAGCGTGTTGTTCAGCCTCCATATGTTGGAATTTTTAATAGTTTTTCTCCTGTAGTTGAGATCTAATCTTACTGCATTGTGGTGAGAAAAGATGCTTGGAATGATTTCTATTTTTTTGAATTTACCAAGGCTAGCTTTATGGCCCAGGATGTGATCTATCCTGGAGAAGGTTCCATGTGCGCTTGAGAAAAAGGTGAAATTCATTGTTTTGGGATGAAATGTCCTATAGATATCAATTAGGTCTAACTGGTCTATTGTATCGTTTAAAGTTTGTGTTTCCTTGTTAATTTTCTGTTTAGTTGATCTATCCGTAGGTGTGAGTGGGGTATTAAAGTCTCCCACTATTATTGTGTTATTGTTAATTTCTCCTTTCATACTTGTTAGCATTTGTCTTACATGTTGTGGTGCTCCCGTGTTGGGTGCATATATATTTATAATTGTTATATCTTCTTCTTGGATTGATCCTTTGATCATTATGTATTGACCATCTTTGTCTCTTTTCACAGCCTTTGTTTTAAAGTCCATTTTATCTGATATGAGTATTGCTACTCCTGCTTTCTTTTGGTCTCTATTTGCATGGAAAATCTTTTTCCAGCCCTTCACTTTCAGTCTGTACGTGTCCCCTGTTTTGAGGTGGGTCTCCTGTAGACAACATATGTAGGGGTCTTGTTTTTGTATCCATTCAGCCAGTCTTTGTTTTTTGGTTGGGGCATTCAACCCATTTATGTTTAAGGTAATTACTGATAAGTATGATCCCGTTGCCATTTACTTTATTGTTTTGGGTTCGAATTTATACACCGTTTTTGTGTTTCCTGTCTAGAGAATATCCTTTAGTATTTGTTGGAGAGCTGGTTTGGTGGTGCAGAATTCTCTCAGCTTTTGCTTGTCTGAAAAGCTTTTGATTTCTCCTTCATACTTGAATGAAATCCTTGCTGGGTACAATAATCTAGGCTGTAAGTTATTTTCTTTCATCATTTTAAGTATGTCTTGCCATTCCCTCCTGGCTTGAAGAGTTTCTATTGAAAGATCAGCTGTTATCCTTATGGGAATTCCCTTGTGTGTTATTTGTTGTTTTTCCCTTGCTGCTTTTAATATTTGTTCTTTGTTAATTTGATTAATGTGTGTCTTGGGGTGTTTCGCCTTGGGTTTATCGTGTTTGGAACTCTCTGGGTTTCTTGGACTTGGGTGATTATTTCCTTCCCCATTTTAGGGAAGTTTTCAACTATTATCTCCTCAAGTATTTTCTCATGGTCTTTATTTTTGTCTTCTTCTTCTGGAACCCCTATGATTCAAATGTTGTAGCATTTAATATTGTCCTGGAGGTCTCTGAGATTGTCCTCATTTCTTTTAATTCGTTTTTCTTTTATCCTCTCTGATTCATTTATTTCTACCATTCTATCTTCTAATTCACTATAATCCTATCTTCTGCCTCTGTTATTCTACTATTTGTTGCCTCCAGCGTGTTTTTAATTTCATTTATTGCATTATTCATTATGTATTGACTCTTTTTTATTTCTTCTAGGTCCTTGTTAAACCTTTCTTGCATCTTCTCAATCCTTGTCTCCAGGCTGTTTATCTGTGATTCCATTTTAATTTAAAGATTTTGGATCAATTTCACTATCATTATTTGGAATTCTTTATCAGGTAGATCCCTATCTCTTCCTCTTTTGTTTGGTTTGGTGGGCATTTATCCTGTTCCTTTATCTGCTGGGTATTCCTCTGACTCTTCATCTTGTTTAAATTGCTGAGTTTAGGGTGTCCTTTCTGTATTCTGGCAGTTTGTGGAGTTCTCTTCATTGTGGCGTTTCCTCGCTGTGTGTGGGTTTGTACAGGTGGTTTGTCAAGGTTTCCTGGTTAGGGAAGCTTGTGTCGGTGTTCTGGTGGGTGGAGCTGTATTTCTTCTCTCTCCTTTCGAAGAGTTGGGTTGCTTTTCTGGGTGCCTGATGTCCTCTGCCGGCATTCAGAAGTTGTTTTGTGGAATTTACTCGACGTTTAAATGCTCTTTTGATGAATTTGTGGGGGAGAAAGTGTTCTCCCCGTCCTACTCCTCCGCCATCTTGGCTCCTCCCTCCTTTCCCAATTTTGAACCAGTTCCATGTCTGGTTCTGCCTGTTGCTTCTTGACCTATATACAGGTTTCTCAGGAGACAGGTAAATGGTCTGGTATTCCCGTCTCTTTAAGAATTCTCCACAGTTTGTTGTGATTCACACAGTCGAGGCTTTAGCATAGTCAATGAAGAAGAATTAGATTTTTTTTTTTTGGAATTCCCTTACTTTTTCTATGATCCAGTGGAAACAATAGAGAGGTCAAGTCATTTGTCTGAAGTCACATAGGTGGTTACGTGGAGGAGCCTCTGGGGTTGGAACTCCTGTGACCTGTCTGCAGACTGCATTGATGAATGAGGAATCGGTGGGTGAGGGGAGTGGGAGAACGGGAGAGTTTTCCAGCTGAGAGAACACTTTGGGTGATGACCCTGAGGAAAGTAACACCTTTCAGAAACTTTGGGCAGATGGTCCTTGGGAGAGGAGAGGCAAGAGATAAGACTTAGAGAAAGGGGCAGCGGGCCAGTCCTAAAGGACCTTGAGAGCCTGTGAGGGTTTTGTTTATCCGAGGGCAGTGGGGAGTCACTGAAAGATTTCCAGCAGTAGATCTCATGATCAAGTGTGTATTTTGAACAGTTTACTGCGGCAGGTTGGAGACTGCATGCAGAGAGAGCCACCCAGGAGATAGGGAGCCCAGCAGGAGACCAGTGGTTGTGTTGGTGGTCAGCCAGGCGCTGAATCATGGTGGTTTGGATCAAGGTCATGGGGGCAGAGACTGAGTGAGGGAGTCAGACAAGAGAGACACGGATACAAGTCCTGGGCCCTCACCGTAGATGTGTCCTGGGCCCCCACCATCACCACCGGGCAGATGGTGATGCTGACCTTGGAAACACAAAGGAAAGGACCAGGGTTGGGAGGAAAATAGTGATTGCTCTGTGGCTCTGTGTGGATGTCCGGCAGTCTTCCTATAGATTAGCACTGGACTGAGCCTGGGTAACTTACCACAGTCCTTTGGCTCAGCAGTCATTTATAGTTGTAAGAAATTATATGCCATTAATACATCTTGTATTTTACAGAAAATTTAGACGGACTTCTGTGGTGGTGCAATGGCTAAGACTCCATGTTCCCAGTGCAGCGGGCCCAGATTCAGCCCCTGGTTAGGAAACTACATTCCACATGCTGCAGCTAAGACCTGGCACAGCCAAATAAATAAATTTTAGAAACCATTATTAAACTTCAACTTTTATTTTTAACTTATGTAAAAGCTGTGATTAGGTATCAAGGGTTAAGGATATATTTAAATTATTGATATTGAAGTGTCATTTCGACTCTATTGTAACTGGAAGACTCTCAAGTCTGACATAACTGCTTAAAGTTCCATTACTATATTATAAGTGTTACTGTAAGAGGTAATTATAAGTTCCTGTCATTTCTAATCCAATAGCCCATTGTTTTTGTCTCCAGGTTTAAAGATATTCAGAGAGTACTTTTTCTTTAGTTAAAAGTTTTCTATTGCAACCTTCATTTAAGCTAGATTCTCATCACTTATGACATTGATGACATAACAGTACTTTCTAGATCTCTATAGTGAAAGTATTATCTTTGATATGAGGAAATAGTTTTCAGGTGTACTTTGAATCTAATTTTAAAAACTATAGCAAAGATTAGGACTAAATATGAACATCCAAATCTTCTAAAAATATTTGCTTCAAAATATATTACTTTTTAAAGAAATTGTGAATTCTTTTTTGTGGGGGAAGCTTCTTAATATTTCTTCAAATGGAAACACTAACTTTTCTCTCCTTTTGCATTCCTGTCCTTGGGTTCTCCCAGAGGTAGATACTGAGAGACAGGGAATCAAGTGCAATCAGTTTTTTGGAAGGTGATCCTAAGAAACACCAGTAGGGAGGGAGGCAGGAAAAGGAGCACAGCCAGTACAGGGGGTATTGTCGAGGCTCTGTGATCACCCGGAGCTAAGGCAGAGCTCAAGCTTCAGAGTTTCTTCACCTGCACGGTCTAGAAGCTCAGATGTTTATACCCCCATGGCCATTAGTCACTGGTTGAGGGCTGTTGGGAGGAGCATTAATCTAAGAGCACTTAGGTCCACTGTGCACTTGCTGGCTTCAGCTACCAGATAACGCGGTTGGGCAAAGAGATACACTTGGAACGTGCTCTGCAATGGTGTGGCCAGAGTGGATGTGGACAGGGCATCACCAGCTTAGCTCTAATTCCCATCATAATATTTCCCCTTGGTTTCTTTCTTTTTTTTTTTTTAATTTTTTTAAAAGTTTTTTATTTTAAGGTCTTTGTTTTTTATGTGGACTTTTTTTTTTGGTCTTTATTGAATTTGTCACAGTATTGTTTCTGTTTTCTGTTTTATTGTTTTGACCCTGAGACATGTGGGATCTCAGCTCCCCGATCAGGGATCAAACCCGCACCCCTTGCATTGGAAGTCAGAGTCTTAACCACTGGACTGCCAGGGAAGCCCCTCATTTTCTATAAACAAAACAACGAATAAAGCCCAAGAAGGAGGAGTTATTTCCTGGAAATAATAAATACAGTAGATGGGAGGCAGAAGTTGATTTATGTTAGACTCTTTCATTGTGGTTGAGGGTTTTGCTACCTGTCCGGGTGGTTGATGGATTGGCCTATGTTAAGTGTTTTTACACTTTTTATAAATACAGATGACTGACTAAATATTGAATAAACCTCATAGGCTTATGGTTGCATTAAGGTATGACTTAATCTCTTCCTCTCCATAATTGAATTCTGACCTACTAAACCGGACATGATTTCCCCAAGGTCAGTACAGGGGAGGGCAGCATTTGAGGAAGTTGTGGCAGATATGGTTGGTTGCATGTTGACAGAATGCCAAATTTATGTAGGTATCGGACAGCCATACACTTCAGAGGAGGTTGGGCCTCTCCTCAGCCCCAGGGGCCCAGTGTTGAGTCGTTTACACTCATCTTGATGATTCCTCTTTCCTTGCCACAAGTTGGGTTACGAATGGGCATGAGCACAGTTCTGGCCACTGAGATGTGGGGGATGTCCTGCGGGGAGGGCTTCTGAGAAGGCTTTCTTCCCCTTTCAGAAGAGGTAGAAAGAAGGGTATTTTTCTCTGAGGGTGTGATGCCTGTAGCCGTCCTTGGGACCAGAGGGGACAAACCAAGGAAAGAACCAGCACACTGAGGTCTTCGAGCAGAAAGAAGGAAAGCATCTGGGTCTTCGATTCTGTCCCTGCGCTGCTGAATTCATCCATTCTGGAGTGGCTGACACTTCCTGTTATTTTGAGTTGACACATCCCATTTTTCTTAAAACTATTTCTGTTACTTGCAGCTGAAAGCATCCTAACCTACAGATTTGGTAGAAAAGGAGGGAGATTTTCTTCTGTGGAGTAAAAATTTTATGATTGATTTAAGGTCCTGTAGACTTGGACAGGGCTTCCCTGGTGGCTTAGATGGTAAGGAGTCTGCCGGTATGCAGGAGACCTGGATTTGATCCCTGAGTCAGGAAGATCCCCCGGAGAAGGGAGTAAGATACTCATGGAATTCTCCAGGCAAGAATACTGGAATGGGTTGCCGTTCCCTGCTCTAGGGGAATCTTCCTGACTCAGGGATCGAACCTGCCTCTCCTGCATTGCAGGCAGGTTCTTTATCATCTGAGCCACCATTTGGTCTAAGTAACTGTTTAATTTTAGGGAGTACCTAGTAATCTGAGGGCTTTGACCCAGTGTGGTTCAACTAAATTGGAAAAAGATCAAGACAGAGGGTGAAGAAGTGAAGGTGAGTTGGGTATATGTCTGTGTGGATCTTCTCCTGTCCTTAGTGCTTGTGCTGCGCTGTGCTTAGGCACTCAGTCGTGTCCAACTCTTTGTGACCCCATGGACTGTAGCTCCTCTGTCCATGGGGATCCTTCAGGCAAGAACACTGGGGTGGGTTGCCATGCCCTCTTGCAGGGGATCTTCCCAACCCAGGGATCGAACCCAGGTCTCCTGCACTGCAGGTGGATTCTTTACTGACTGAGCCACCAGGGAAGCACATCTTTAGTGCTTACTTCTCTCTAATTGCATTATAAGAAGCCAATAAGAAGTCAATAGTATTCATCACCCTGGCAGTGTATTCTTAGCTTTGCCATTTTCCCATATTGAGCTTCCCCTGTAGCTCGGTTGGTAAAGAATCTGCCTGTAATACAGGAGGTCTGGGTTTGATTCCTATTTTGGGACGATCCCCTAGAGAAGGAAATGGCAACCCACTCCAGTATTCTTGTCTGGAGAATCCCATGGACAAAGGAGCCTGGCAGGCAATGTACAGTCCATGGGGTTGCAAGAGTCAGACATGACTTAACGACTAAACCACCACCATGACATCCATTTCAGATATTCCTGATTCGGGACAGCAATCAAGTATAAGGTTAGAGAGTCAATGTTATTTAAATTCTCTAATTTTTAAAGTCTAGGGAACATTCCTGGCAGTCTAGTGGTTAAGACTTAGCCCTTCTACTGTGGGGGATGTAGGTTTGATCCCTGGTCCAGAAACTAAGATCTTGCATGCCACTTGTGGCCAAATAAAATTACAATAAAAAAATATAGATCAAATGGGGAAATACACCATTCGAGTCACTGAAAAGCTGGAGCAAAGATACAAGGAGCTTAGGAACATGGATTCTGCTTTATATCCCAGGTGGGAATATGGCCTTACTGATGCTGAGTTTAAGAACCAGGAGAACCTGCTGTGTGAATCTAAATACTATTTTAAAAAGAAGGTATTGTTTGAGTTCATCTTGAATAGCAGTAGTGCAGAAACCAAGTCTAAAAGGACTGTAGTACAATAAGTAATTCAACCTCACAGGCCCACCAAGACTCAGGTTGGCCCTGCACCACCTCTGGGGCTCAAGGGAAGCTGCACTTCTTTGTGTGGGTATGTATGTCCCTTCTGATAAGAGAGATTCAATAAGGTACTCAGATCTTGCCCTGTGAATGAAGATATGTGTGTGTTCTTTCCCTGCCTTCCTCTTTAAGAGGTGAAACATTCATTGGTTTTTTCGAAAGATGACTATTTTTTTTTTATTTTTTAAGGTAAGATTTTATGGCTGATTAGTAAAAGAATCTGACTCTTTGATAATGGATCAAAGGCAAGTATTAGAAGACTAGGACAGCTAGTATTACTGGTTTTAATTTCGTAGTCTTTATGCTTCTTTTTCTTTCTTCTTACATTTTTATATTACCACTGTATCTGCTCCTTACTTGGTACTGGCACGCCATATCAGGCATAACAGTTATCATGGATAGTGTATCATCTGTTGTCCAGCTGTTTCCATACTCCCTTAATTATTCTTTCATTTAATTGATTCAACAAATATTTTATCATCTTTGGCATGCCAGATACCTCGCAATGTGCTGAGGGGGTTGCTGCTGCTGCTGCTAGGTCACTTCAGTCATGTCCGACTCTGAGGGGGTTAGCAGTGAACAAGTCTTGCCTTTCATGGAACTTGCATTTTAATAGGGAAGAATGGACAGTAAACAAAAAAATAGATATTTGGTAAGTCTTGTGGTGAGATAGACTAAGAAGAAAAGTAAAGCAAGGTAGATGATGGAGAATATCAGAGGAGCAAGGAGAGGAAGTGTGTTGTGCCTGCTAGTTTATATAGGGTGGTTCAGTCAGGTCAGTCCAGTCGCTCAGTCGTGTCTGACTCATTGTGATCCCATGGACTGCAGCACGCCAGGCCTCCCTGTCCATCACCATCTCCCAGAGTTTACCCAAACTCGTGTCCATCAAGTCGGTGATGCCATCCAACCATCTCATCCTCTGTTGTCCCCTTCTCCTCCTGCCAGCATCAGGGTCTTTTCCAGTGAGTCAATTCTTCACATCAGGTGGCCAAAGTATTGGAGTTTCAGCTTCAGCATCAGTTCTTCCAATGAATATTCAGGACTGATTTCCTTTAAGATTAACTGGTTTGATCTCCTTGCAGTCCAAGTTACTCTCAGGAGTCTTCTCCAACACCATAGCTCAAAAGCATCAATTCTTTGGCGCTCAGCTTTCTTTCTAGTCCAACTCTTGCATCCGTACATGACTACTGGAAAAACCATAGCTTGGACTAGATGTACCTTTGTCGGCAAAGTAATGTCTCTGCTTTTTTAATATGCTGTCTAGGTTTGTCATAGCTTTTCTTCCAAGGAGCAAGCTTCTTTTAATTTCATGGCTGCAGTCGCCACCTGCAGTGATTTTGGAGTCCCCGAAATAAAGTCTGTCACTGTTTCCATTGTTTCCCCATCTGTTTGCCATGAAGTGATGGGACTGGATGCCATGATCTTAGTTTTCTGAATGTTGAGTTTTAAGCAACTTTTTCACTCTTCCCTTTCACTTTCATCAAGAGGCTCTTTAGTTCTTCTTCGCTTTCTGCCGTAAGGGTGGTGTCATCTGCGTATCTGAGGTTATTGATGTTTCTCCTGGCAATCTTGATTCCAGCTTGTGCTTCATCCAGCCCGGCACTTCACATGATGTGCTCTGCATTTAAGTTGAATAAGCAGGGTGACAATATACAGCCTTGATGTACTCCTTTCCTGATTTGGAACCAGTCTGTTGTTCCATGTCCACTTCTAACTGTTGCTTCTTGAGCTGCATACAGATTTCTTAGGAGGCAGGTTAGGTGGTCTGGTATTCCCATCTCTTGAAGAATTTTCCACAGTTTGTTGTGATCCACACTGTCAAAGGCTTTGGTGTACGTAGTCAAGAAAGCAGAAGTAGAGGTTTTTCTGGAACTCTCTTGCTTTTATGATGATCCAACAGATGTTCACAACTTGATATAGAGTGGTTAGGCAAGGTTTTCTCATGAGGTGACATTTGAACTCAGACCTGAATGGAATTGCCTGTCTCCACTCCAGCCTTGCTGGACTCCTGGCTGTTCCTTGTGCATCTACAGTACAAACTTAGAACTAACTTTCCCTCTGCCTAGAATATTCTTCATACAGATAACCAGGATTTAAATAAATGGGGGAAAGGATTTGGAGTGACCAACTGTGTTGTCAGGCAAATGGAATTCCTTCTTCTCTTAGAACTGAGGAGGATTGGTCTGGCTGCCACTGAATGGTGTAGAAGACCCTAACTGGAACTTTAAGATTTCTTTGGTGAAACACTTAAAATAACATGAATAATTTGTTTAAATATACATGGTATTTAGATGATCTTTTGAAGACTTAATCCCACCCAAGTTATTTTGCCCAATTGCTACTTTAAAAAATTGAGTCTATCTATAATAAAAAACTTGGTGATAATGCTTTGTCATTTGACCTAATAAAATGTGATTCCCTAGGTAATACCCATGGTCTTCCAACACTTTACTTTCGACACAATAAAAACTTAGAAAACTTACTGATAAGTTGAAGCCTAGCAACAGTTTTATTCAAAAGCCATTTTTAAAACAACAAAGGACTGTTGTTTTATTAGCTCCTCTGAAAGCTGTACATTTATTAAGTTTATCTAGAAGTGCAGTATTTATGTGTTTCTTTACTGATCTTTTTCTTAAGCGTATTGAAACTACACCCTTATGATTGATTGGGTCTGTAAAGAAAAGGCAGCTATAAATGAATTGCTGAATAGCATCCCTTGTGGGTTTATCTCTAAAATGATAATGCAAAAAATAGAAAAATTTAAAAAAACCTGTTTTTGCTGAGCATATGATTTATGTTATTGCAAAAGAACTGAGCAATTCATTACTACAACCTCATGGTGATGCCTTGTTGGGACTGTTGTTTAGTCACTGAGTCGTGCCCAACTCTTTTGCAATGCCGTGGAATGTAGCCCACCCGGCTCCTCTGTCTATGGGATTTCCCAGGCAAGAATACTGGAGTGGGTTGCCATTTCCTTCTCCAGGGGATCTTCCTAACCCGGGGATCAAACTGACGTCTTCTGCATTAGCAGGTGGATTTTTTTTTTTTTAACCACTGAACCTGGGGAGCCTAAGGGACTGTAGTAGTCATATATATGCTTATTGAAGAGGAGAATTTCTGTTTACACTTACTCCTTGGATTACTCTGTACCTGAAGTGGGTCATTTTCACCATTTCTAAAAATCATTCTTTTCTTTCCACCTCATCTTTTATTTATACATTATAGATAGTGGTGTTTTGGAATATATTTTTTTCTTTTAGCTGTTAGCCAATCAGTGATTATCTTTTATAATGGTTTTCAAGGAGAACAGAGATAAGTAAAATTCAGATATATTACTGAAACATCCTTTCTGAGAGCAGCTTTAACCTCATTTCTCACCCATACTTTTTTTTTTTTTCCTGAAACTGTAGAACAGACTAAATTAGGTTTCACCAAATTTTCTTTTAGCTAACTGTGCCCTCCAGTGGAGAAAACACAGGGCAGTCAAATAGCCCAGGTAACAAGCAGCAGAGAGTTGATGTAACACATCCAGGTCAGAGCAAAGCTGCATAACTCTTTCCTGCATAAAAGAAAGAGCTTGTTGTCACCCCCATAAGCAAGAATATGACACATAAGTCCTCCTCTTCATGAGTTTGTTGAACATTCAAAGAGGAATTTATTCTTTGTGCTTTGACTTCATTGCTTTAAAAAAAAAAGTAGTTGATGCCAGGCTTTGCTGCCTTTTGTCTGTGTTGTGATGCCATATTCAGTTTATGAACCGTCAGGCAAGTTTAGCAAAAATTGAGAGGAGGTAATAACTGGAGATTTCTTCCTAGAATGAACTCAAACAATGATTTTTTTTTTTTCTTAATTTTTGAAGAAGATAAAAGAAAACCCAGAATTAATTTAGTGGATGTAAATAATCATTGGAAGGACTGATGCTAAAACTGAAACTCCAATACTTTGGCCACCTCATGCGAAGAGTTGACTCACTGGAAAAGACTCTGATGCTGGGAGGGATTGGGGCAGGAGGAGAAGGGGACGACAGAGGATGAGATGGCTGGATGGCATCGCCGACTGGATGGACGTGAGTCAGTGAACTCCAGGAGTTGGTGATGGACAGGGAGGCCTGGCGTGCTGCGATTCATGGGGTCTCAAAGAGTCAGACACGACTGAGCGACTGAACGGAACTGAAACAATAAACATCTTGTTGCTGTACGTACATATGTTTAAGGCATTCAGAGAGTTGGGAATTGACCACTGCTCCCTTTTTTTCTGAATAAAAGGGGCTGCTGCCTTGCGCTCTGACTGCTGGCCTGAACGTGGTCTTCAGGTGTACAGGCTTCAGCAGCGGGCGTGGTAACCGCACGTGCCTGAGCCCCTGAGCGCATTGCAGAGGCGCATGCTCAGAACGTGGGCTGGTACATGTGCCGCTCTGGGCTAGCGGATCTTCAGCCTTCAGTTCAGCTCAGTTTAGTCGCTCAGTCGTGTCCGACTCTTTGCGACCCAATGAATCGCAGCACGCCAGGCCTCCCTGTCCATCACCAACTCCCGGAATTCACTCGAACTCACGTCCATCTAGTCGGTGATGCCATCCAGCCATCTCATCCTCTGTCGTCCCCTTCTCCTGCCCTCAATCCCTCCCAGCATCAGAGTCTTTTCCAGTGAGTCAACTCTTCGCATGATATGACCAAAGTACTGGAGTTTCAGCTTTAGCATCATTCCTTCCAAAGAACACCCAGGACTGATCTCCTTCATAATGGACTGGTTGGATCTCCTTGCAGTCCAAGGGACTCTCAAGAGTCTTCTCCAACACCACAGTCCAAAAGCATCAATTCTTTGGCGCTCAGCTTTCTTCACAGTTCAACTCTCACATCCATACATGACCACTGGAAAAACCATAACCTTGACTAGACGGACCTTTGTTGGCAAAGTAATGTCTCTGCTTTTGAATATGCTATCTAGGTTGGTCATAACTTTCCTTCAGCCTTAGGGGGTGCTGAATTCTCCCGCCTGATGGACAGATGGTGGCCACAGGCTTCCTCCATGTCTCTGCAGTTCTAGGGTCAGAGAACTGGATCACTCACTTGATGGGAAAACATAAAAAGAGATTTGATGGTAGTTTTTGTGTTAGTGGAAATTTTAAAGATATATTTCGAGAAAGTAAGTTAGTGGGTGATATCTGAGAAATCGTAAACATGGGTTTTCTTTTTCTTAAAAAACCCAGGCCAATTGTCTTTATAGTGAAGTTTCATTTAGTATTTTCAACATATTCAAGAAATAATGCTTCCTTTATCTTATTTTAATTCAGTATGTATTATGTAAACTTTTTTTTTGCACGAGAGTGATTCTTAAAATTTAGGCATACGGAGGACAACTAGAAATAAAGATACCTGACTTAAAAATCTTAAAAATGCAGCTCTTTGAGCAAGGATCTTTTCATAGTAAACTTCAAAAGGCATGGTGTCTTTCACTTGAACTATCCTTGTGTGAAACAATATAAATACCTTAAAGCAACACTGCCAAACTGAACCATTTTTTTAAAAAGTATATGTGGATTTTTAGAGGGAAATTTGCAAATTTGGAGGGAAAATTTTGATATGACTGTGATTTGACATGACATGACTGTGATTTAAGTTCTTTATTAAAAATTATGTTTATTTTATCCCTTTAAAATAATGAATTACCATTTTAAGATCTGGTTCACTTTGAACTTGGAGAAGGCAATGGCACCCCACTCCAGTACTTTTGCCTGGAAAATCCCATGGACGGAGGAGCCTGGTAGGCTGTAGTCCATGGGGTCGCTAGAGTCGGACACGATTGAGCGACTTCACTTTCACTTTTCACTTTCATGCATTGGAGAAGGAAATGGCAATCCACTCCAGTGTTCTTGCTTGGAGAATCCCAGGGATGGGGAAGGCTGGTGGGCTGCCATCTATGGGGTCGCACAGAGTCGGACACGACTGACGCGACTGTAATAACTGATTCTAGAGGGTGCTGATGAGCACCAAACACTTGCTAAAAATTTGTATTGATTTTTATTAAAATGAAGTTTCCTTTGACTTTTAATCCAGTTCAGTTCAATTAATTCGCTCAGTCGTGTCTGACTCTTTGTGACCCCATGAACCGCAGCACGCCAGGCCTCCCTCTCCATCACCAACTCCTGGAGCCCACCCAAACCCATGTCCATTGAGTCGGTGATGCCATCCAACCATCTCATCATCTGTCATCCCCTTCTCCTCCTGCCTTCAGTCTTTCCCAGCATCAGAGTCTTTTCTAATGAGTCAGTTCTTCACATTAAATGGCCAAAGTATTGGAGCTTAAGCTTCAGCATCAGTCCTTCAATGAATATTCAGGACTGATTTCCTTTGGGATTGACTGGTTTGATCTCCTTGCAGTCCAAGGGACTCTCGAGAGTCTTCTCCAACACCACAGTTCAAAAGCATCAGTTCTTTGGCACTCAGCCTTCTTGATGGTCCAACTCTTGCATCCATACATGACTACTGGAAAAACCATAGCTTTGACCTTTGTCAGCAAAATAATGTCTCTGCTTTTTAATATGCTGTCTAGGTTTGTCATAGCTTTTCTTCCAAGGAACAAGCTTCTTCTAATTTCATGGCTGCAGTCACCATCTGCAGTGATTTTGAGGCCTCCCAAAAATAAAGTCTATCGCTATTTACATTGTTTCCCCATTTACTTGCTATGAACTGATGGGACTGGATGCCATGATCTTAGTTTTTTGAATGTTGAATTTCAGTGTTGGATTATTAGCCCCATTTTTCAGGTGAGGGAGCCATGATTTAATCAAAGATTTAAGACTCCTTCAACAGACATTTATTGTTCATTTATGATGACCCCACTCCAGTACTCTTGCCTGGAAAATCCCATGGACGGAGGAGGCTGGTGAGCTCCAGTCCATGGGGTCGATAGGAGTCGGGCACGACTGAGCGACTTCACTTTCACTTTTCACTTTCATGCATTGGAGAAGGAAATGGCAACCCACTCCAGTGTTCTTGCCTGGAGAATCCCAGGGACAGAGGAGCCTAGTGGGCTGCCGTCTATGGGGTCGCACAGAGTCGGACATGACTGAATCGACTTAGCAGTAGCAGCATGATGATATGTAGATTTCTAGGTTAAAAATAGAACAATGGCCCTTCCCTGGAGGAATGAGCAACCTAATGGGAAAAATTAAATAAATAGGAAATTATATGACATGTTTGATACTATACTGTATGTATGCAAAGGATGCAATGGAAGAGCCAGAGAAGCAGTGACTGATAAGGGCGATGGGATCCTCCAGGTGAAGTATGTGGGGAAGGGCAGGAGCAGAGGTGGGAGAATGTTTGTTATAATCAGGGAATATATTTAGTACATTGAAGATACCTGAAAACTGAGGCGTACAAAATTTACTAGCGGTATTACATCTTGTCCTTGTTTTTCTTCTCGCTCAGCCTGAAGAAGGGCTGGGCTAAAAATAGCTCCTGGTACAGTGATAAAGCATCCTAGTAACAATTCCAGGGAGAAAGGTAAAACTAGACTTAGTTATTTAGCAAACACTAAGTTACTTTACTGATGTGCTAACTAGCTGTGATTTTATTTATTAAAACAGGTCCATAAAGATCTGTCCTTGTTTCCCCTCACTTGTCCCCACTTTTACATCTTTGCTTCTGCTGTTTCCCCGGGGCTTTAATTCACTGCTGTCTTCCCAGGGCCTAGAACAGTGCCTGGCACATATTAGGTGCTCAGTAAATATTTGATGAAGGAAGAAATGAATCCTAGGTTATTATCCTACAATAATGTTTAATGTTTGTATGTTTAATGTGAATGTGAATGTAAATGTGAATGTTTAAAAGTATTAAAAGGTGTTTTTTCAAAATTGAAAAAATTAAGAGATTTTTAATATTCAGACTGGCCTTTTTTTTTTTCTCCCCAGTGCTTCAGTTACCTATTGTATATAACCAGGGCTTACTGCATTGCAGGCAGATTCTTTTAACCACTGAGCTACCAGGGAATCCACATTGCATATAGCACACTGTCCTTAAACTCAGTGGTTTAAGAAAACAGCCAAGTGTGTTATTGCTAATGATTCGTGGATCAGGAATTTGGGCAGGGCCCAGTGGATGAAACTTTATTCCACATGATAATGGCTGGGGCGACTCCACTGGGGCTAGAATGTTCAAGATGGGGCCTTGATACTCATTGAGGGGCCAGTTCTCCTCTGTGTGGCCTCTCTAGATGGTCACTCCTCATTCTCTAGACTGGATAGAGCTTTCTTCCATGGCAGTGAGATTACTGTTCCAAGAAGGTGAAAACAGAAGTTGCAAGATGTCTTAAAGCTTTGAGCTGCAATCCTACAGTGTCACTTTTGCTACATTGTGTTGGTCAGAGCAAGTCATAGGACCCAGCCAGAATCAAGTAGAAAGGAAGAGATTCCACCTTTTGATGGACTAATGGCAGATTCTCCTAGCAAAGTGGCCCAAGATGGGAGGTATTGTTGGAACCATCTTGGAAATGATCTACTGTGGTCAGCCCTCTGAGCATAAGATCAGTTTATATTTCTTCTACATGCAAAATATATTTACCCCTCTCTCAGAGGTTTTGGAGAAGTTTTATCCCATTTCTTCAAGTTCAGGATCTTATTATTTAAATAAACTTCAATGGTGGCTCAGATGGTAAAGCGTCTGTCTACAGTGCGGGAGACATGGGTTCGATCCTGGGTCAGGAAGATCCTCTGGAGAAGGAAATGGCAACCCACTCCAGTACTCTTGCGTGGAAAATCCCATGGACAGAGGACTGTAGTAGGCTACAGTCCATGGGGTCGCAAAGAGTCAGACACGACTGAGTGACTTCACTTCACTTCACAGATGCATGTAAAGTTTCTCAGGCATCTCTGCTCTGGCACAGCTTCTTCTTAGAGGTCTGTAAACTCCATACCCACCCATGCCCAACATACACTGGTGGGCCAGGAACAGGAAAACTGTGATAGCTACTGCCATTTAGAAAAAGGAAGAATGCCCAGGGATGCCCAGGGAACTCTACTCAATATTCTGTGATAGCCTATAGGAGAAAAGAATCTGAAAAAGAATGAACATTTGTATAGGTACAGCTGTACACTCTGCTGTACACCTGAGACTTACCCAATGTTGTTAATCAACTATACTCCAATCTAAAATTAAAATTAAAAAACAAAAAGAAGAACGAGAAGAACATAGCCATCACAGCAGTTCTGAAATCCAGCTGGGGATTCCGTTGCCAGTTTTCTTACTCCACGTTTTGGAAACATTCCATGATCTGTGCCCATTTCTGCTGCCTGGGAGTTGTCCCCTAATACACTGTTTTCTGAGGCTGTTAGCTCTACCTTTGGGGTTTTGATTTTCTCTTCTTGCTGCTTTTCTTATTCAGAAGAAATGAGTTATATTCGCAGCTGAGTAGTTTTGTCAACCTATTTCCCATCTGTATGAAGTTGGGACCCCCAGACACTTTTTTTCATTTTGAACTGTTTTTTTTTTTCTCTTTTAGTTCAAGATGGTAGTACTTTTAGCATTACAGTTTTCTTAAAAGCATTGAGGGTTTTCTGTGAATTTTATTGGGGGTTGATTCTAAATCCCCAAAACTATATCCATAATTTTTTTTTTTCTAAGACCGTCTTGTCTTTGGTTTCCATCTATAAGACAAGGGAGGTCCTATGATTCTTACATGTCCCTTTGTGTAGGTGAGAAGAATCTATTAGATAATACCTTAAATATTTCCAAGATCTCAAAAACCTTTAGGGGCAAACCCTTGGCCCACCCTAAGACCATTTCTTAGTTCGAGAATCTTTGGCCAATCCTGTGCCCTCTATGTCTTCTCTAAATTCTGCTTGGAAATTAAATTGGTCCTTATTTAGTTTATTTCTCTCTGAAAAATTTCATCTAGGAGGTTTTATATTTGACTTCTCTTGAATAAGAGTAAGTGATTGTACTCGGTCTGCATCTCCACATTTTCCCTTCTCTAAGGATCGTCCCAACCCAGGGATTGAACCTGAGTTTCTTGATTGTACAGATTTTTTACCATCTGAGTCACCTGGGAAACCCTGCTAATGCTGCATTTCTAACGTTAGCTGGTAATTACCAGCTTTACTCCCTTATTGTACCTGTCTGGTTCCTTTGGAATTTGAGTTTGTATTCTTTGCTGCCACAGATGATTCATTTATACTGTAGTTTTTTTAGAATAAAGAGGATAGAAAATTACTGGTATGCACATGGTGTAGTGGTGGGGATATTTTAGGTAGGGTGGTCAAGAAGGCCTCTCTGAAGGCATGATATTGAGTGGTATTAATGATGACAAGAAGCCAATCTGGTGACGAGTAAGAGTGTTCCAGACAGAGGGAAAAGCAAGTAAGACGACCCACAGGTGGGACTGGGCTTCGTGAGCTAGAGAAAAGGGAAGGCCTTTGGCTGAGCTGTGTGACTAGGTGTGGAGTGTATGGGGGATATGGTAGTAGAAGAGTTCGGCATGGATGAGGCCATGAAAGATCCCACAGGCCCTGGGAAGGACTTTGGCTTTTATGCACTGAGTATTGGGACATCATGGAGGAATTCAAGAGTGGGGTTGATGTCCTGTGAAGCCATTAGGTGTGATCACATGCCATGTGATTTCATAAAGGTGACTCTGGCTGCTGTGTGGTTAGTAGACTGTAGTGGCCAAGGATGGAAGCTGGATGGGCTCTGAGGAGCTTTGCAGTCATCTAAGGGAGATGTGAATGGTGGTGCCTTGAACTGGGGGTGGTACTTTAGGGCAGGAGTCCCCGACCTGTGGAATCTAAGACCCGATGATCTGCGGTGGAGCTGATGTCATAATAAGAGAAATAAGAAGTAGTGCTCAGTTGCTCAGTGGTGTCTGACTCTTTGTAGCCCCATGGACTGCTGCCTGCCCGGGTCCTCTGTCCATGGAATTCTCCAGGCAAGAATAACTGGAGCGAGTTGCCATTTCCTTCTACAGGGCATCTTGCTGATCCAGGGATCAAACCTGCATCTCTTGCGTTGGCAGTTGGGTTTTTATCACTAGCACTACCTGGGAAGCCCAATAGAAATCAAGTGTACAATAAATGTAAGTGCTCGAGTCACCCCCAAATCGTCCTCCTGCCTGCCATCCGCCGAACAGTTGTCTTCCACATGAACGGTCCCTGGTGTCAAAAAGATTGGAGATCCCTGCTTTAGGGGGTGAGAAGTACTCGTGCATGGTATGTATGTGAGAGATAGAATAGACAGGTCTTGTAGGTGGATTGGATACAGGATGTGGGAAGGAGAATCAAAGTGGACTTCTAGGCTTTTGGCTCGAGCAGCTGAATGGGTGGTCCCATGAGGAATCTGAAAAGAGGAGCAAGCCTGAAGTGGGAATCAAGAGTTATTAAGTTTGTGATACCTACTATGAAAAAGAGATCGCTGATAAACACTAGCAATGAAATTGCTTTTATCTCATGGCTGTTTGTGCTTTTTTCCTTCCTTAATTAAGAAACTGCCATTATCAGATCGAGATGCGAGTTTATAATGAAGCATGTGGATGTGTATTGGAGGATATAGGTATTTTAGTTGTTTACTGTGAAGTGAGTAGCACAATCAAATACTTTCAAGAGTCAGGCATTGTTTGTTATTATTATGTTGTGAAAACTTCATTGGCCCCTGAGAAAGATATCCATTTTTCCCCCCTATTTATCCCAACTGGATGTGGTTATAAGGATCATGTGTCATTTGTCATTTGTGTGTGATTACGGAGAGTTAATTAATTTTTACTGTTAAAAATAGTGGCATGATAGTAGTATTCTGGGATAACCTTCTAGAGGTGTGTACCTTTTCGTATTGAAAGCAGCCTTTAGCTGAGACCAGAATCCTGACGTCATAAGGCAGGAACCAGGAAGTTGGATGGCTTTGGTGAATTAAAGTGCTGCTTGTGAAGGACAGTAACTTCACTTTTCTATTGAGCTCACAGCTTTTTATTGTAGAATTCCGATACAAAATGAGATAATGGGTTTTTCACCCCATCTCCAGAGTCATTTGAAGATACCATTTTGACTAGATCTGCCATTTAAGTCAGTGGCCTTAGAAATAATTCATGATTTTATTTTCAAATTGCGATTTTAGGCTATTATCACGAGATGGTCATGATGCCACTGTGTTTCACTGTCGTTGAGCTGGGAGGAAATAATCTTTTGTATAAGATGAGTTAATAGTTTATGGCTATTACCATTGATTTTACCTTTTTTTAGTAAATGAGAATCATTTAATCTTAAATTCAAATTCAAATGGATATGTGTTAGAGAGCATAACTGATTGAAAACTGCATAAAATATGTTCTCTTGCTAACAAAACGTTCAGTTTTTCCTTCTTTGTGAAACCCTGAGTAGAAATGTGCTAGTGAGTGAGGGTGTTTGTATTCCAGTGGTGTAGCTGAACCAGACAGGTCTGCAGCACAAGAGGTTATTTTTAGACACTGGGTTGCCATTTTTATCCTGCAGAAATATTCATTAGTGTCTTGCTGACAGGCCCTCAGTTTTATAAATGTGTCACACAGACCAGATTTTGTTCTTTGTCTCATTTTTCCCTCCAGCTCTTTCCTTTTCCCTTTGCTTTGTTCATATAACCATTTGGAGGACGAGAATTTTTTTTTTTAATTTTAATTCATGTATTAGATACTTCAATTCACAGATTTTCAGCATCACTCAGTTCATTCATCTCTCTGCAGCTGCTTACGCATTTCTGCTTATTATCTATGGGCAAACTATTGTAGATCACTGAGCTTGTAGGCAAGAAAAAGAGGTGTGCGTGCATTGGAGGTTCTCTTCCTGGGCCCATTCAGCTTTTGGCTGCATTCTCCAGAAGTGTTATTTTATGTGTGTATTTGTATGCAGTGTGTGTATGTTTACTTATTTGTCTTGACCCAACTAGGGACTGGCATTATTGTGCATGAGCAATAGCTGCCTAAGGGCCTAGGGGTTACTCTGTGTGGCAGAAAGCCTATTGGATTCTGTTGAAAACAAGTCCATCATTATCTCTAAATATGTACATTATCATTTAATTTGTTAGGAGACCCTTTTTTTTTTAATTCTAGATGGTTGAGTAGCAGATACAACCACAGCAGAAGGAGAATCCCTGCAATCAAGAGAAAGCAAGGGGCAACTCATAAATATAGTAAATTTGTTGTTTAAAAACAAAGTATGCTCATGTCTCTCCTATTTGAAAAAGACGTATTTCTTTATCTGGCTGCACTGGCTCTTCGCTGCGGCACATGCAGCATTTAGTTGTGGCCTGCAGGATCCACTTCCCTGACCAGGGACGGAACCTGGGCCCCCTGCACTGGGCATGTGGGGTCTTAGCCACCAGACCACCAGGGTAGGTCTCATGTCTCAGTTTTATAAAAGTTTAGATTTATATCAAACATTGTTCTCAATAGTAATAATAATAAAATATAATGGCTGACACATATAATGAGCACGTATAATGTTGATTATGTGCAAGGAGCTGTTGTAATGATTTGATACCCATATTCATATCCTAATCTCTTGGTTACATACGATGACTATTGCCATTTTATAGTTGAGGTTGTTGTGTGGCATCGACCAGGGTTATTTGTTTTTAAGAACAAGAGGCAACCAGGGAGACAGCATCGCATTCTCTGGTCCAGAGGACTGAGTAGCTGAGTGTAGTGCTAATGGGGCAGAAATGCTTAGTGGAACCCCTAAAGCCTCAGCAAAGGAAGGAGGGGGAAATCCGGGACATGAGGTGGGCCTGAGGTGGCATGTACAAACACTGGCACCCCCGATCTCTGCAGCTTGGTTTCACCGTTAGGTGTGATTTGGTCCAGAATTCTCTCATGCTGCACAGACAGTCGTCCGATGACTAAGCCTCGAGCATATACCCTCCTCGTCAGGTACCATTAGGATCCTTTGCTCCTAGAGCATGTGTGTGCTGCTTGCTCAATCGTGCCGGATTCTGTGACCCCGTGGACTGTAGCCCGCCAGGCTCCTCTGTCCAAGGCAGGGATACTGGTGTGGGTTGCCATTTCCTCCTCCAGGGGCTCTTCCTGACCCAGGGATCGAACCTTTATCTCCAACATCTCCTGCAATGGCAAGCATTTTTTGTTTTGTTTTGTTTTGTTTTCACTTGGTTATCTCTTAAATTAAATGAAAAATGATTTTCCTAGCTTCAGCATTGGCCATCTAACAGACTGAGTTTCCAAGATGAGGCTCATTTAGATAGTGTCTGAATAGCTCTTTTCGAACAAATGTTATGACATTTCCATCTGGTTTCTTGTACACATGCTGTCCCAAATTAGAAGCTTGCCAATCTGTCAGAATACAGGTGTGGTCCATTCTTAAGGAAACCTGGGGTAAGAGAATATAAATTTACAAAAATTAGCTAAAGTAGGAGGGAGGATGTTTGCATTCCAAAAAGATTCTTAAGGCTTCTATTAAGTTAATTGGAGAGTTTGCTTTACATAATGATTCAAAGAACAGATTGTATTTGTACAGTATATAAGTGTGAGACCACAGTTATTACCTAAAGGTAAGCTTACACATACGCTATATGGAGGACTAGGTTATGATACAATGTCTTGCTTATTCTCAGCGAAGGTGATGGTTGTGTAATCAGGTGGAATATGAAGAGAAGACTGTAGCCCGTTAAAGGCCAAGAGGCAACAAATTCAGTGTAAAATATTGCAGCAATTCCTCGATTATTTTCAGTAGAGGTGTTGCCTTCATTATTCTTATGTTATATGGTATCAGCTGACTCACCAGAAGTGGCTCTCTCTGTATTTAGTTTTTATTTTGGCTCTATTGTCTTTGAAATCTGAGTAGAAGGTTCCAGGGAAGATCCTGTTTAGAGGCAACTCTGTGGGAACTTTGAGTCTATTCGAATCTTGAGCACAGCTAGGAAAGTGACTCCTGATTATAAAGTATTTTGTTGATATAAATTGTTGTTGTTGTCCAGTTGTCAAGTCATGTCCGACTCTTTGCAGCCCCATGGAGTGCAACACGCCAGGCTTCCCTGTCCTCCACTGTCTCCTGGAGTTTGCTCAAATTCATGTCCATTGAATCGGTGATGCCATCTAACCACCTCATCTTCTGTCACCCCTTTCTCCTTTTGCCTTCAGTCTTTCCCCGTATCAGGATCTTTTCCAATGAGTCAGCTCTTCACATCAGGTGGTGGAAGAACTTCCCTCATAGAATAAACCATCATCTCTTGATGCTGAATTTTACAACTCTCTTTCTCCAAGTTTTTGGTATTACAATACACAGTAGAAAACCCGCAAAATTCTCCTCTCAGTATGCTCTTATCCTTTTTGGCCTTTGATCAGTCCTGTTTCTCTTTGTTTTCCCTGCTATACTTCTGGGTCTCAAGTTGCAAGAGAGAAACTGAAGCAGGGAGTGTACAGTGGGCATGGCTGTCCTCTTCTCCAGAAGTGGTAGGATAGGTTCAGTTCTTTATTTTGTTTCATTTCTAGAAAGCTTGAGCTTGTTACGTGTTTTTCTAGTCTCGGTTTTAAATGCTAACTGAATTAAACAGACCATCTCACTGTGGCAGTAAGCACATAATAGAGTATAGTGACTTGCATAGTGTAATTCTGTGTAAGTTAGCACCTACAGCATGTAATTTTATTTGAATTTTAAACTATAAAAGCATTACATAAGAAATACATTTAATTATTATAGAAAAATTAGAAAATGCAGCTAGGTAAAAAGAAGAAAATAAAACTTACTTACAGCCCTCTACGTAGAGACAGCTACTGTCAACTTCTCGGCCTATGTATGACCTTTTAGACTTTCAAGACTTTTTCCAACATACGTACGAACATACACATGTGTGTGTAAAACTTTTTTTTTATACAAAAGATAGTGATTGTACTTGTCATTCCTACTATTGGGAATTGACTTGTTTATAAGTTAGGATTTTGAGAAGCTTCTTCTGGCTCATCAATAGATAGTGGTCATTAGAAATTCCATCTAAGGGTCTTCAGGAGAAATAAACGTTAAAACAAATACAGTCAATTTTGCTCCTCATGTTTTTCTCTCCATTTCACTTAGAAACATATTGTAGACACCTTTCACTGCCAAAAGCTGTTCTTTGGTGCTATAATTTTTGATAGCTGCATTGTATTTCCATTATATGGGTATATTATCATATATCATAGATATTATATATAGTAGGCATATATATAGATATACTGTTATTATACATGCCATAATTATATACTGTATATAGTAAATATGTTATATACCCTATATATATTCTTCAATTATATATTCTGTGTAATTTATTTGTTGTTGTTTTTGTTAAGTCAGTAGATCATATCCTACTCTTTTGCCACCCTACAGACTGTAGCCCACTAGGCTCCTCTGTCTGGGATTTCCCAGGCAAGAATACTGCAGTGGGTTGCCATTTCCTTCTCCAGGAGATCTTCCCAACCCAGGAATCAAACCTGCATCTCCTGCTTGGCAGAAGGATTGTTTACTGCTGAGCCCCTTGGGAAGTGATTTATTTAATGGTCCTTTATTGTTGAATGGTTTTGATTTTGCTATTGCAAACAGTGCTACAGTATACCAGCATCTTAAAGGTCATGTTCATTCTGAAAAACTAAAAAGGGAAGGCAATTGAGCATTAAGTTAGTTAGAGGCCAGCAGATGGCATGGAAAGGCGTGACATTTAAAGAATTGCCTCAGATGCCCTTGGTTCTTAAGGATCAATGACTAATTAAGAAAACCAAGGGCTACTGTACATCTATTAGAATCTAGTAGAATACCGAAATCTTCGAGTTGAGCAGTGAGGAATCCTAATCCTGTGAGGAACTGAAAGGATTTTCAAATCATTAAGTAGCAGGTGATACTCATCCTTCCAGCTTACATGTAAGGTAGATAAGTCAGTAAACAACACAACTTTTAACATTAGGCACCAGAGACCTTATTCTTTCTCTTTTCCAGCTCAGTTCAAACAATGAGGCTTTGTTAAATAATTTATATTTGAACAAGTTGTGGAAACTTTAACTAGAGATCAGTGAGTTTCCACGGGTCCTCTGCAGAATAAAAAGGGATATAAGTAAATAAATGGGACTGCTGGAAAATACATGAGATTGCATGTTAGATCAGGCTTTTGTTAGAAGCTCTGTTTGTAGGAGGTAGCTTCTGGAAGGGAGGAGAGTATGTTTCCTCTGATTCCATAATGCTCCCGGACAGCTATACTTGCTACCTAATTGCATCTGAGACTAGGGCTTATCTATGAACTTGAATAAAGCAGACTTCAAAGGACAAGCAGAAAATCATTTCACTGGTCTTTACCATTTCTGGAACCCCAGTGGTTCACAGGTGAAATAAAGTTATAAAACAAGCCTCAAGTTTTCTACCTTTCTTGTTAACTGTTTTTGCAAGAAAAATGAAAAGTTAGAAAGAGTTTTTGATTCAGTTACTCATGTTCTTTCTTTCTTGACTTCCTAAAGATGAGCTAGCTACAGGTTCTACTTTATTATTGTAAGTCATAACTCTGACTTGATGTCTCATGTTTCTAAAACTTGTGGATGTGTGTTTGTTTCAGTAGTTAAAGGTGAGAAAGAAGTCATGACCATAACTTCATATTTATCATAGTCGTGGAACCATGGAGTCCTGGCTATTCATATAATATGTGACTGCAGTTAAAAAGGACGCTTGCTCCTTGGAAGAAAAACTATGACAAACCTAAACAGCATATTAAAAAACAGACATTACTTTGCTAACAAAGGTCAATATAGTCAAAGCTGTGGTTTTTCCAGTAGTCATGTGTGGATGTGAGAGTTGGACTATAAAGAAAGCTGAGTGCCAAAGAATTGATGCTCTTGAGCTGTGGTGTTAGAGAAGACTCTTGAGAGTTCCTTGGACTTGAAGGAGATCAAACCAGTCAATCCTAAAGAAAATCAGTCCTGAATATTCATTGGAAGGACTGATGCTGAAGCTCCAATATTTTGGCCATCTGATGTGAAGAGCCGACTCATTAGAAAAGACCCTGATGCTGGGAAAGATTGAAGGCAGGAGGAGAAGGGGACAACAGAGGACAAGATGTTTGGATGGCATCGCTGACTCAATAGACGTGAGTTTGGGCAGGCTCCAGGAAATGGTGAGGGACAGGGAGGCCTGGCATGCTGCAGTCCATGGGGTTGCAAAGAGTTGGACACGACTGAGTGACTGAACAACAACAACAACAACACTTAAAAAAAAGCTGAAACTAGGCTCAGAAATCTTAACTAGTGGTCTAGATTCACTAAACTAACAGAACTAGGACTAGAACCAAGGTTTCCTTACTGCTAGTCAACACACCCCTGTTTTATGTAGACTAACATCTCTGTGGGATAGCTCCTCTAGGCCCTCCTGTGCCTGCGCAGCCACGGCTCCTTAGATGTGGGGTTGGTCCTCCGGGCCACTGCCCCTGGCCTCTGGCGTGGGGGTGTGGGGTAGCTCCTCCCTCCCGGCCACCGCCCCTGACCTCCGACACGGGGTAACTCCTCTCATTGCCGCCCCTGACCTCGGACGCAGGGTAACTCCTCTCATTGCTGCCCCTGGCCTCCGACGCTGGGTATCTCCTCTCGACTGCCCCCCCTGACCTCGGACGCGGGGTAGCTCCTCTCGGCCGTTCCTGTGCCATCGCAGTCTGGTACTCTCGGCCGCTGCCCCTGACCTCGGTTGTGGTGTAACTCCTCTTGGCTGCCGCCCTTCGGGCATGGGGTCCTCCCGGCTTCTGCCCCTGACCTCGGACATGGGGTGGCTCCTCTCGGCTGTGCTATGGTGGCTATGGCGGCTATGGTGCGCCCGTTGCAGCCGCCTGTGCTATGGCAAGGAGCAATGGCTGCGCTTGGCTGGAGCAGCTGTGAAGATATACCCCACGCCCAAGGTAAGAGAAACCCAAGTAAGACGGTAGGTGTTGCAAGAGGGCATCAGAGGGCAAACACACTGAAACCATACTCACAGAAAACTAGTCAATCTAATCACACTAGGACCACAGCTTTGTCTAACTCAATGAAACTAAGCTATGCCCATGGGGCAACCCAAGACGGGAGGGTCATGGTGGAGAGATTTGACAGAATGTGGTCCCCTGGAGAAGGGAATGGCAAACCTCTTCAGTATTCTTGCCTTGAGAACCCCATGAACAGTATGAAAAGGCAAAATGATAGGATACTGAAAGAGAAACTCCCCAGGTCAGTAGGTGCCTAATATGCTACTGGAGATCAATGGAGAAATAACTCCAGAAAGAATGAAGGGATGGAGCCAAAGCAAAAAGAATACCCAGCTGTGGATGTGACTGGTGATAGAAGCAAGGTCCAATGCTGTAAAGAGCAATATTGCATAGGAACCTGGAATGTCAGGTCCATGAATCAAGGCAAATTGGAAGTTGTCAAACAAGAGATGGCAAGAGTGAATGTCAACATTCTAGGAATCAGAGAACTGGAATGGGTGAATTTAACTCATGACCATTATGTCTACTACTGCAGGCAGGAATCCCTCAGAAGAAATGGAGTGGCCATCATAGTCAACAAAAGAGTCGGAAATGCAGTATTTGGATGCAATCTCAAAAACGACAGAATGATCTCTGTTCGTTTGCAAGGCAAATCATTCAATATCACAGTAATCCAAGTCTATGCCCCAACCAGTAACGCTGAAGAAGCTGAAGTTGAACGGTTCTATGAAGACCTACAAGACCTTTTAGAACTAACACCCAAAAAAGATGTCCTCTTCATTATAGGGGACTGGAATGCAAAAGTAGGAAGTCCAGAAACACCTGGAGTAACAGGCAAATTTGGCCTTGGAATATGGAATGAAGCAGGACAAAGACTAATAGAGTTTTGCCAAGAAAATGCACTGGTCATAACAAACACCCTCTTCCAACAACACAAGAGAAGACTCTACACATGGACATCACCAGATGGTCAACACTGAAATCAGATTGATTATATTCTTTGCAGCCAAAGATGGAGAAGCTGTATACAGTCAGCAAAAACAAGACCAGGAGCTGACTGTGGCTCAGACCATGAACTCCTTATTGCCAAATTCAGACTGAAATTGAAGAAAGTAGGGAAAACCACTAGACCATTCAGGTATGACCTAAATCAAATCCCTTATGATTATAAGTGAGAAATAGATTTAAGGGCCTAGATCTGATAGATAGAGTGCCTGATGAGCTATGGAATGAGGTTCGTGACATTGTACAGGAGACAGGGATCAAGACCATTCCCATAGAAAAGAAATGCAAAAAAGCAAAATGGCTGTCTGGGGAGGCCTTACAAATAGCTGTGAAAAGAAGAGAAGCGAAAAGCAAAGGAGAAAAGGAAAGATATAAACATCTGAATGCAGAGTTCCAAAGAATAGCAAGAAGAGATAAGAAAACCTTCTTCAGCAATCAATGCAAAGAAATAGAGGAAAACAACAGAATGGGAAAGACTAGGGATCTCTTCAAGAAAATCAGAGATACCAAAGGAAGATTTCATGCAAAGATGAGCTCGATAAAGGACAGAAATGGTATGGGCCTAACAGAAGCAGAAGATATTAAGAAGAGATGGCAAGAATACACAGAAGAACTGTACAGAAAAGATCTTCACGACCCAGATAATCACGATGGTGTGATCACTGACCTAGAGCCAGACATCCTGGAATGTGAAGTCAAGTGGGCCTTAGAAAGCATCACTATGAACAAAGCTAGTGGAGGTGATGGAATTCCAGTTGAGCTATTCCAAATCCTGAAAGATGATGCTGTGAAAGTGCTGCACTCAATATGCCAGCACATTTGGAAAACTCACCAGTGGCCACAGAACTGGAAAAGGGCAGTTTTCATTCCAATCCCAAAGAAAGGCAATGCCAAAGAATGCTCAAACTACTGCACAATTCCACTCATCTCACACGCTAGTAAAGTAATGTTCAAAATTCTCCAAGCCAGGCTTCAGCAATATGTGAACTGTGAACTTCCTGATGTTCAAGCTGGATTTAGAAAAGGCAGAGGAACCAGAGATCAAATTGCCAACATCTGCTGGATCATGGAAAAAGCAAGAGAGTTCCAGAAAAACATCTATTTCTGCTTTATTGACTATGCCAAAGCCTTTGACTGTGTGGATCACAATAAACTGTGGAAAATTCTTCAAGAGATGGGAATACCAGACCACCTGATCTGCCTCTTGAGAAATTTGTATGCAGGTCAGGAAGCAACAGTTAGAACTGGACATGGAATAACAGAGTGGTTCCAAATAGGAAAAGGAGTTCGTCAAGGCTGTATATTGTCACCCTGTTTATTTAACTTCTATGCAGAGTACATCATGAGAAACGCTGGACTGGAAGAAACACAAGCTGGAATCAAGATTGCCAGGAGAAATAGCAATAACCTCAGATATGCAGATGACACTACCCTTATGGCAGAAAGTGAAGAGGAACTAAAAAGCTTCTTGATGAAAGTGAAAGAGGAGAGTGAAAAAGTTGGCTTAAAGCTCAACATTCAGAAAACGAAGATCATGGCATCCGATCCCACCACTTCATGGCAAATAGATGGGGAAACAGTGGAAACAGTGTCAGACTTTATTTTTGGGGGCTCTAAAATCACTGCAGATGGTGACTGCAGCCATGAAATTAAAAGACGCTTACTCCTTGGAAGGAAAGTTATGACCAACCTAGATAGCATATTCAAAAGCAGAGACATTACTTTGCCAACAAAGGTTCGTCTAGTCAAGGCTATGGTTTTTCCAGTGGTCAAGTATGGATGTGAGAGTTGGACTGTGAAGAAGGCTGAGCACCGAAGAATTGATGCTTTTGAACTGTGGTGTTGGAGAAGACTCTTGAGAGTCCCTTGGACTACAAGGAGTTCCAACCAGTCCATTCTGAAGGAGATCAGCCCTGGGATTTCTTTGGAAGGAATGATGCTAAAGCTGAAACTCCAGTACTTTGGCCACCTCACGCAAAGAGTTGACTCATTGGAAAAGACTCTGATCCTGGGAGGGATTTGGGGCAGGAGGAGAAGGGGACGACAGAGGATGAGATGGCTGGATGGCATCACTGACTCGATGGACGTGAGTCTGAGTGAACTCTGGGAGTTGGTGATGGACAGGGAGGCCTGGCGTGCTGCGATTCATGGGGTCACAAAGAGTCGGACACGACTGAGCGACTAATCTGATCTGAACATCTCTGTAACTGAGAAAAATGGAGTTGGGTTACATGAAGCTCTTTTGAAAACATGAGATTGAAAATGTATCTCATTGAGTGTTCATTTTGAGAAGTGTGATAGTTGTTAAGTTGCTTAGCATAATTTCCTTGGCAGTTTTGGTTTTTCCTAGACATTAGAAGGAGAATTCAGTTAGATCTCTGATGGGAGGAAAGTGTGCTTCCATGGTTTTGTCTCTACAGAGATAAGGAAAAAAAAAAAAAAAAAAACATTGGAGAGAATAAATTCGCATTCTTCACTTCCTTCCTCAAATTTGATGTTGATGCTTGCCAGTCTTCAAGGTATATCATAAATTGTTTACCAAACTATCTTTTGGGGAAGTGGTTTTTAAGTTCTTTTTTATTTTTATTTTTTATTGAAGTGTAGTTGCTGGTAGTGTTTTGAAGTTCTTGACCAGGCCTGAGTCAGTATGAACTTGGTTTCTCCTAGGTGTAAAGTCCCTAGGGATGTGGTGAGGCCTCTTTGGCTGAAACATGAACACTTAGACCTAGGGAATTATTTAATCCTCGAAGAAGCAGAAATTATTCACTAGGAGACTCTGGCTCAAAATATGAGTTTACTGCAGTTACTGTGATAAACCCAGTTTGAAAGCAGGATAGCTTCTTAGTTGGGAGGGACTTAATTTATCAAGGTGACTAAAATTTGCAGTTGCTTTGTTTTGGAGGAATTTACCCATTTCTCATACGAAGAATATGGTTAAAAGCTTAAATTGGGGATTTTCCTGGCAATCCAGTGGTTAAGAGTCCATGCCTTCAGTGCAAGGGGCACAGATTTGATCCCTGGCTGGTTACCGACAAAGGTCCTTCTAGTCAAAGCTATGGTGTTTCCAGTACTCATGTATGGATGTGAAAGTTGGACTGTAAAGAAAGCTGAGCGCAGAAGAACTGATGCTTTTGAACTGTGGTATTGGAGAAGACTCTTGAGAGTCCCTTGGACTGCAAGGAGAGCAAACCATTCAATCCTAAAGGAAATCAGTCCTGAATATTTATTGGAAGGACTGATGGTGAAGCTGAAACTCCAGTACTTTGGCCACCTGATGCAAAGAAGTGACTCATTTGAAAAGACCCTGATGCTGGGAAAGATTGAAGGCAGGAGGAGAAGGGGACGACAGAGGATGAGATGGTTGGATGCCATCACTGACTTGACGGATATGAGTTTGAGCAAGCTCTGGCAGTTGGTGATTGACAGGGAAGCTTGGCATGCTGCAGTCCATGGGGTCACAAAGGGTCGGACACAACTGAGCAACTGAACTGAACTTGGGAACTAAGATCCAGAGTGCCAAGGGGTCACCCCTCCTCCAAAAAAACAGTTAACCTGGATGAGTTAGGTTGAAATAATCAAATAATCTACACTAGACCGTACACACACACACGCACACATACACACATGTACCTTGGGTTGTAAGAATGCAGACCATTCAAAGAAGTTAATTATTGGAATTCCCCAGTAGATTTCAGCATAACTCACTTTTATCAGGCCTGAGTTACATATTTAAAAAACACTCATGTAGTAGACACTATTGTCGTACAAGTGTACTGCTTTGTTACTAAGTGTGTTTAATCATAAGATGTATCAAGACTAATATGTCTTATTTTGAGGTAAAGGACTGTTCCGGTTTTGACTTGTTGAAGTAACTTCCAGCATTGTCGGCATTTACAAGATGTGCATTTCTTACATAGGCGTAGAGGGGATGTTATGCATTATGTTGAAGATAAAATACTTACGTAGATTGGACAGTTGTCATTTGAATGTTACCTACTCCACATGAAGAAGAAAATGGAGCCAGGATTACATAATGTAATAGAGATAAGAATCTTGTAACTTTGCCGTCAACTCATTCTTTTTCTTGCCTTATTTTTGTGCAGAATGTGAGGTCTTAGTTCCTTGACTAGGGATTGAACCCTGACCCTCAGCAGTGAAAGTGTGGAGTCCTAACTGCTGGACTGTCAAGGAATTGCCTTCTTTGGCTTATTTTATGATCTAATTAATCATTAGTATTAGAAGCGGATTAAAAAGTCAGAGAACTTCAGTTCTGTTTCTTTGCTTTCAGTAATTTTGAACTTGTGAGCAGTATTTAGGCTCAAATAATAGATTATCAGGGCTTTGACATCCCAGAGGCTACATAGTCAACCAGACTTAATGATTGTTGTGGTCTGTAAAGCTTAGAAGTTCAGATTATTGGGTGGTGGCTGATGGGGGTGGGGAGTAAAGAGAAATGTCCGTCTCAATATGAGAAGTGACTGGGGCATGACATGCAGTCCATCCCCTGGCATGTTATGTTTGGGTAACACCAGACAAACTGCCTAGGGTTAAGGGGCTGGTTAGGAATAATGAAAAGTAAAGTTGGATTCTGCATCACCGGAAGCCCTTTGGACTCTGTGTGTGTACATGCATTGTTGCTAAATGTGACTGTTTTAATTAGTTCCAAGTGTGTAAGTCAGTGTTCTGTTGTGTAATGGGTTCATGTTCTGGGGACAGATAATGTTGTCTTCACTTTATAGAGAAACTGAGACAATAGAGGTTAACTGTTGATAGCTTGGGGAAGGCAATGGCACCCCACTCCAGTACTCTTGCCTGGAAAATCCCATGGACGGAGGAGCCTGGTAGGCTGTAGTCCGTGGGGTCACGAAGAGTCGGACACTTACTGAGCGACTTCACTTTCACTTTCATGCATTGAAGAAGGAAATGGCAACCCACTCCAGTGTTCTTGCCTGGAGAATCCCAGGGACGGTGGAGCCTGGTGGGCTGCCGTCTGTGGGGTCGCACAGAATCGGACACGACTGAAGCGACTTAGCAGCAGCAGTTAATGGCTTTGGACTTCCCTGGTGGCTCAGCAGTAAAGAATCTGCCTGCGGTGCAGGAGACATGGGAGATGTGGTTCGATCCCTGGGTCTGGAAGACCCCCTGGAGGAGGAAATGGCAACCTACTCCATTTTTCCTGCAGGGAAAATCCCATGGGCAAAGGAGCCTGGTAAGCTATCGTCCATAGGATTGAAAAGAGTCCCGACACGACTGAGCAACTGAACACACTCACACATTGATAGTTTCTGACAGATGGCAGACTTGAACCCTGCTGCTCTGATTTTAGCACCCATGTTCTTAACCCGTTCACTTATGCCCTTTGTACTTACATGGCAAAAGCCTACAGCCTTTCCTCGCTGGTGTCTTACTAGGCCTGTAATTCCCAAGTCGTTACCACTTCGTCTCCAGTCACAATTCCTACTCTCAAGTCGGGAAGCCCCTTCCCTGTCACGTTTTGGGAACTCCCAAAGGAAGCCATGAAGCAGTTTGAATCTACAAAATCATGCTGAAGCACACGGATTGATGGCCTTTTAATTCTTCTACGAGAGTTTGCATTTTTGAAGATGTGGTAGTAACTGAAATAAATCATTATCTGTGAAGGTTTTCAGTTAACCAAGTAAAGTGAAAGAATCAGGCAGAAGATATTTTGGGGTTTTGGTGCTACCAGAATGTATCACACGGCCTTGCCTGGAAGTCAGCCCAGGGGATTAACTGACTTAAGCGGATTCTGCTTTTTGCAGTTTCTTCATTTTCTCTATTCTGAACCTCTGGGTGCTTGGAGTCTTTTGTTCTGTTTTTGTTTTGTTTGTTGGTTTTTTGAGTGGCAAATTATAACTGTCTGCAGTATTTGGTTGGGTCAAGAGAAGAGAAGGGACAGGTAGGAGAGAGGCCTGTTCAGTAGGGAATCCAACAGGGCTTAGTGGGATAGGGGCCTGTATAGACCTGGGATAGCATGTTTGTAAACTGGGCCTTTTCCTTCCGTAGTAATAGACTGTGCTTGAGAAGATGTCCGTTTCCCCAAACCATGAGGTTAGGGGAAATGCCCACAGTATCATGGTTGATGTATAATCTGATATTTTTTTCCTATAAGATTCTTTTTTGTTAAAATATGATGAGGAGAACAAGTTATAATTGTCCTTTCTTATTTTGCATCACTTTCACTGTTTCTCTTTAATGAAAAATGCAGAAAGTTGCTGCTGCTTTCTTAACTTGCAGGCTGCATGCCTCTCGTCTTTGTTCTTTGTTAAATATGAGCTGGCATGTGTTAGACTATGTTTGCATTTGCTCTTCGGGACTTCAGTGGTTTCTAAATTCAGCCCTGGCTAAGCCAGTTCTCTGTTTGCCTGAATCAATTGAGACTGCTATTTTTAGCAACAAAAGGGAATTGAAATAGCAATTTTCTTCCCATGTAATAGATCCCCAAGAGGAATACTGATGTAAGCTCTCTGTCATTTTCTATTCTCCTCACCCCCCAAAAGCACTCAGTGGAACCGCAGCTGTCATGGTTTGCGGCAGTATTAATCTTTAATCAATCCAGTGTTCTCTGCATTCAGGTGTTAGTAGGGGAGGGTGGGTAAGGGTCAGGAGAAGGAATCTGCCTAGAATAACTAAGCTCTTAAGCTTGCGCCCTGCAGTCAGAGTTGGGTGGGTAGTGGCAGGGAACAGAAGAAGCTAAAAATAGCACCTTTGCTTCCAGTGTTCCTCTAGTCTATTTTTGATGTTTGATATTGGTAAGGTTGATTGGATTCTTACTAAAAATAACTGTTCCTGGCAAGTTGAGGACAGAAAGAGTAGAGTATTTTTAACCTACACAAACTGAAGCATTTTTGTTGACTCTCTAAAATCTGGAGGCTGAGCCCTGGCCAGTTGCCAGTATTTTATATAATCTGTAACAAGCAAGACACTTCTGGGTGCCAAGTTGGGATATTCTTTATAGTTGTCAGTTTCCGTCTTCTCAAAGGCTTGCGAATTTGGTTTTGGGTGTTATATTTATATATGAAAACATAAGCCTTTTAAAATCTCCTTCCCCCAGACTGCCCCCACCTTCTTCCTCTGACTTCACTTCTGCCCCTGGCCATCATAAAGACTCTCACAACCCATAGGGCTGTGGGTGATACCTGAGGCCATTGGATTATGGGGTGGGTGACACCTGTAGCCTTATTCTGTGTATTGTTGAAAACTCCCTACTTATTCATAGCAATATGGAATCTGAGAACACCAAGTGTTAATTGAAGAAGCCAATCTTAATGACAAGAACAGAGATCTGTCACAACTTTGGTAATTTGGCATGCTTTACTAAGCCCAAGTGATTCATCCTCCCGCCCCCTCTTCCCCTAATCTTGCTTTGGATCTGTTCAGTTCACATCCACCCTGGCACATTTTGAGTGAAGTAGTTCTCTCTAGCATTGAAAATCATCTCTTTTCAAGGACTCCCTCAGAATCCTTTGAAAATGTATGTCTATAGATTTATCATAAATGAAGTTAAACTTCTGAATGTGACATTTCTTAAATTTTATTTTAGACCACTGATCCTTGATAATGAGAGGGGCTGAAGAGTGCTGGGGATTCTGTGCAGTGGATGGTTGGGCATTATTTATGAAAAAAAAAAAAAAAATAGGTGAAGCAGTGGAGAGTGTCACAAGAAGATAGTCCTTCCTTCATAATCTCCTTTTTATCATTCACTCATCTTGTGAAACATCATCTACTTTTTGCCAGACCCTATGCTAGCCTTTAGACTGTGGTGACCCAGACCTTTATGGAAGTCTGTATGATGCATGTCAAATAGGGTAAGTACAGAGTACCAGGGGGCCAGGGAGCTATGAGATCCTGCTGGCCTAGAGGTCAAGGAAGGTCTAAGGGAGAGGAAACGTTTAAGTCAAACCCTTAAGGATGGGAGAGAGAAACTGGTGGAAGTAATTTTGGGAGTAGTGGAAACCGCATTTGTGAAAAGAGAGCATGTTAACTTTGTAGGAATTAGACAATTTTCAGCATGACCAGGGCAGTAGGTGGTAGGGGGACAATGATGGGAGGTAAGGTCAACTCATGGAAAACCTTGTAAAGAATTAAGGGCAGTGGGAGACCATTGACAGGTTTTTGGCAGGGAAGTGATGTCACGTTTGCCCAGTGGACCAATAACTTTGGTTGTAGTGTGGAGAGTAATTTGGAGAGGAATAAGAAAGGGAGCAGGTGAGTGAGTTAGAAGTCTGTTGCAGTGGTTTTTGTGGGAAGTGAATTCTCGTAGCCTGGGTGGTGGCAATGGGGAGACATGAATAGATTTATGTTCCAGGTTTTGTATAATTGGCTATAGACAAACATTGTCATTTCTTGATGAAGAATGAGATCATAAAAATGGTGTTTGAGTCCATGGGACTCTCAAGAGTCTTCTCCAGCACCACAGTTCAGAAGCATCAACTCTTTAGTGCTCGGCCTTCTTTATGGTCCAATTCTCACATCTGTACATGACCACTGGAAAAGCCATAGGTTTGATTATATGGACTTTTGTTGGCAAAATGATGTCTCTGCTTTTTAATATGCTGTCTAGGTTTGTCATAGCTTTTCTTCTAAGGAGCAAGTGTCTTTTAATTTCATGGCTGCAGTCACCATCCGCAGTGATTTTGGAGCCCAAGAAAATAAAATCTGTCATTGCTTCCACTTCTTCCCCATCTTTTTGCCATGAAGTGATGGGACCAGATGCCATGATCTTAGTTTTTTGAATGTTGAGTTTTAATCCAGCTGACCGCACTCCAGTACTTTTGCCTGGAAAATCCCATGGACGGAGGAGCCTGGTAGGCTGCAGTCCATGGGGTCGCTAGAGTTGGACACGACTGAGCGACTTCACTTGCACTTTTCACTTTCATGCATTGGAGAAGGAAATGGCAACCCACTCCAGTGTTCTTGCCTGGAGAATCCCAGGGATGGGGAAGCCTGGTTGGCTGCCGTCTATGGGGTCGCACAGAGTCGGACACGACTGAAGTGACTTAGCAGTAGCAGCCACCACTTTTGAATTGGCTGGATAAAGGGCAGAAAGAAGCTTCTCCCTGCTGAGTCACTCCTTTAACACAGCCTTTCTCAAAAAGTCCCTCACAACACTACTTGCATTTTATTTCCTGAATTTAGTCACATGGCTGCACCTAGCTGCTGGGGAGGTTGTATTCCAGGCCACAATTGCTACCAAGAAGGAAAGGAAGGATGGGTACTGAGGAAGACAGTTAGCAGGCTCTGGCCCCTATGTGTATATAACGTAAGAAGGATGGGTCCCCAGGGTTGTTATTGCATATTTCATCTTCTTTTGGTGTGGCTGTATTTAATTTTTTTGTTTTAAGAAAGCACAAAAAGCAAGCAGTACTTCTAATGTGGGTGATTTGGAAACTGGTCTTTGTTTCATTTGGTTTTCATTGCAAAGTGGTAGAAATATCAGGGTTAATAGTGCTTAGATGGTGCTTCCCAGAAGACCAAACAAGAGATGATCTTAGGTACTGCATTGATGAATACTTTAAATTTTTAATAGTTTTCTGTATACATATTTTCTACTAATTTTCTATTTATGTTAATTGAAACTGGTGGTCTTTAACCAAATCAAGTAATTAAGTAAATATTAATTCCATTTTCTATTAAATTTAATTTTTAAAAAATCAGTTTTAAGAAAGTATTAAGTGACCTTAGGAAACATTGATGTAAGCAATGCTATGCTGATACTTCGGAAACTAGAATAGATGGAGAATTTGTTGGATCAGTTTACACCATCTTTCTATTCCTGGTAGGAAAAGACTTCTTTTTTTGGAAAGGCAATACACACACATGGTTAAAAAATACTGACAGTAAGAAGAGTAAAAAATAGTAACCTCTTTCCTGTATTTCCCCAATGTCCTAGAACAACTGCCAAAAGACTTTTGATTTCAGATGTGCTTTATTTAGCTTCCTAAAGTGAATGATGAAGAGTTGACTACCCAGACAATATGGAGCATCTAGTGAGACTCACACTATTATTTTATAAAATTAAAAAAAAATATTCAACTTGGGTTAAGGATTTTTTTCTATCCAACCATGAGCTGCTATCTCTGCTACTACTGTTGCAATATTGCTTTAGCTTTAAAGCAAAGAATATATCTTTAAAAGCAAAGACATCCTTATCCCCATCCTCCCTGCCTTAAGTAGATAAATTTAATCTTTTTTTTGGCATAAAGTAAAACTTTTGCAATTGACTTAAGTTTGACAGATGACTTGGTCATGTTTGTACATTATTTCAAGCATGTTACCTGTCATGACTTAGAGAACTAAAGAATTTGTCATTTCCTTTGATGGGGAAATTATACTTGATCCCCCATTGCCTGGCCATTGTACATGACTCTGATTATTATAGATCTGCAGTGGTGCTTATAGAGATGACGAAGAGAGGCTCTCAGTTTCCAGTTTTATGTTTTGTTTCTTTGTGTCTATAAAAATAATTTTTATAGTTTTCTATTTTTGCAGGAAAAAAATGCACTTGTGAGGCAGTGTCTGACTTTTGTGTAACTATATAGTGCTGTATTTGGTTCTGAGAATTCTCTGAATAGGGGAAAGTGATATTTTTTAATCTATCTAAAAAGATCAGAGGCTGAATTTTTAATACTTATGCAATTTAAAGTCATATTCATTTCTACTTAATAGTTAAAGCAGTAAGCATGAAATGGGTGCTTTATAGAATACCTAATATCCACAGTGGGTCTTATGCATCATTGTAGTCTCTGTAGTCATACACATAATAGTTTCTAAAAACTGTTAATTTGATTTAAATTTGATAGTTAATAGGAGATGATAGGAAAAAAATGTTTTTGTTGGGAGCATAAAGCCAAATCTTTTTGAGAAGTGTGTTTAGTATCTTATTCTCAACTTAGTCTACTTTAATATGTTTAAGAGGGACCTTGGGGAACTTCCAGTTTCAAAATAGGCAAGTAACAGTATTTTCTAGCCTTTTATCTCTTGGAATGTGTAGGAGAATAAGAAATAATAAGAATAATTCCAAATGGTGCTTTCTGTTTCTTATTCTCCTAATAATTCTCCTAATTATTAGGAGAATAAGAAACAGAAAGCACCATTTGGATGAAATGAGGGAACTCCTGAAATCCTTGATTCGTAGTCACAGAGAGTAAAGTTGGAAGAACGACAACTTACTTCACAGAGCAGCTGTCTAAGAGCTCACAGATGGTCCACCACTGAGAAGCAAGCAAGTTTGCTATGGACCCCAGAAAAGCACAGGAATTCAAAAGACAAGGATGAGGAAGGGCACTGAACCAGATGTGCTTGTGAGTCCAAAAAACTGGGCACAGAAGAGAGCAGAGGAGACCAGACTGAGAACAGAGGTTAAGCGATGAGGCTACAGACTGACAGCTGCCCAACTACTCAGCAGCCAGAAAACTGGAATTTGGGGAATGAAGAGATTTTATCAAAGAGTCCTGGAGAAAATACAGATACTGTTATCTGTATTTGGAAGAGTCCTTTTCAACTCCATGTTGGATCAGTTTTTTTGACTTTAACCTTTGCTTTTTGTTGCTATTGTTATTATAATCATACATAATGGCCTGCCTCAGGTAACCCTGTCCCTCTGCTTGACTTAAACAGAAGTGTCTTTGTTCAGCTCACAGAGAGACAATCTGACCCAGCCCATCTGTGAGGTGAAAGTGAGTGAAGTCACTCAGTCGTGTCCAACTCTTTGTGACCCCATGGACTGTAGCCCACCAGGCTTCTCCATCCGTGGGATTCTCCAGGCAAGAATACTGGAGTGGGTTGCCATTTCCTTCTCCAGGGGATCTTCCCGACCCAGGGATCAAACCCAGGTCTCCTGCATTGCAGGCAGACTCGTTAACCTCTGAACCACCAGGGAAGCCCCTTCTGTGAATGGCTGCAAAAACAAGAAATTGACACCCTCCCACTGCCCCGCCCCCCACCTCCCACCACTGGCCATTCCAGGAGGTATTTGCAAGATTAATAGTCTTTTTACTTTACTTCCTTACCTCCTCCCACTCTGTTCAGATTCTGTAAAAGAATCTGGCATCTAGATCCCACAAGATGGTTATTTTGAGACATTAGTCTGTCATCTTCTTGGTCTGCTGATTTTCTGAATAAAGTCGTATTCCTTCCCTCAACACCTCGTCTGTAGACTTTTTGGCCTATCATGTGGCAAGCAGAGCAAGCTTGGACTCAATAACAATACTGACTTGTGGATCCCCTAAACAAAGAGCTGGTTTGCCCAATGATTACCCTGTAGTGGGGGCCCCAATATAGTCACCCCACCCATACACCCTCATTGCCGTGTTATTGTCTCCAAGATGAGACAAACCAAAACAATCAAAAATAACTTAGAGGAAATAGAATAAAAAAGTAGAAGAAAGTATAAATATATAAACAAAGTCTAATTAATGTCCTTAGAGATAAGATAATGAATGTATAGTAGGAACAAGCTGCTGCTTTAAAAAGAGAGCAATCAGAATAGAGAAGAGCTCTTCAGTATTAAAAAATTGACAACCTAATTTTAAAAGTCAATACAAAATTTGGAGGATAGAAGTTGAAGAGATTTCCAGGAAAATAAATAAGAAGAAAAGTAAAATTAATAAAGAAACTGTTATGTCCAAACTCTGGTTAAAGGAAATTCTAGAGGACAATGTGAGGAAGAAATTATCAAATAATTAATATTTAATACATAAGAAAATTGCCAGAATTGAAGACCATGAATTTGGAGTCCCATCAGTGCCTAGCACCAATGAATGGAGAAGCACCCACTCCAAGTTCTATTACCATCACAGAGTCCTAAAGATGAACTAAAAATCCTAAAAGCCCCAGTGACAAAAAAGCAGGTCATTTGCAAATTGGAAATGGCAATCCACTCCAGTATTCTTGCCTGAAGAATCCCATGGACGGAGGAGCCTGGTAGGCTACAGTCCACTGGGTCGAAAAGAGTTGGACACGACTGAGCGACTTCACTTCACTTGACTTCTTGCAAATTGTAACTAGAATGGTGAAACATTCTTTTTAAGCAATACTGGTGCAGTGGAGGGTTGTTTTTAATTTTTTGTTGAAAATGATCTCCTGTTTCAAATCCAAGTGTAGACTTTAAAAAAATGCACAACCAAAAATTTGAGAATTATGTTTTATTTGGCAGACATACTGAGGGCTTAAGCCCAGGAGACAGCCTCTTAGCTCTGAGTGACTGTTCCAAAGAGGTAAGGGAGGAACCAGGATATATGAGTTTTTGCAATAAAAAAACAAGTAATCAAAAGATTGCTGTTAATTAAAGAAAAGCAGACTTCTCAAGTTAATGAATTTAGTGCTTTTTCATGTATGGGAAGATGCCAGAGTCTGGGTTTATTGAAGTCATTCCTTTGATATGCACCCTAACAGGCCAGTATCCTGATTTTCTCCATCCTGAATCCCCTGAGGGTGCACAGTTGGGAGCAGCTGCAGTGGCTGATGGCCTGATGACCTCATGACCTCAGCATCCTTTGTTTACTGATGGCAGGCAGCATTCTTTGTTCATACTAGTTAAACTACTACACTTGAAGTTAGAATATAGACTATATTTTTAAAGATACAAAAGATTAAAAAAATTGCCTCTTAAACTGTCACATGAAGAGATGTGATAACTAAATTTAAAATTCTGGATGGCATCCTAGAACAGAAGGACACTCAGTAACAAGATTGCCTGAAAAAAATATGAACTTTAGTTAATAATAATATATCATTATTGGTTCATTAATTGTGACAAATTTTCCATACTAATGTAAAGATGTTAGTAATAAGAAGAACTAGCTTGGAGTTTGAGGAACACTCTGTATAATCTTCAGATTTTTTTTTTTTTTTTTTGGATAAGTCATACTTTAGCCACCTGATGGAAAGAGCTGACTCATTGGAAAAGACCCTGATGCTGGGGAAAATAGAAGGCAGGAGGAGAGGGGATGACAGAGGATGAGATGGTTGCATGGCATCACCAACTCAGTGGACATAACTTGAGCAAGCTCCGGGAGATGGTGAAGGACAGGGAAGCCTGATGTGCTGCAGTCCATGGGGTCACAAAGAGTTGGACAAGAGTGACTCAACAACAAAAGCGACTTTAAAATTTAATAATTACTTTTCAAAATGTTTACAAAATGTATCTAAATGCCTCCTTGTTTGTCAACTTAGATGTGCTCCATAATGAGGGACTAGAACAAGATCTAAAAAAAAACAAGAGCTTCAACCCAGGAGAGAGAGTCCGAGAGAATTCCCAAGATTAGGTTCTAGAACCACAGCTGTGCCCACAGAGTATCTATTCCAGGTTGGAATAGGATGAAAGTTGGAGCGCTCTGTGAAGGTGATCTTGAAGGGAAAGAAAACCAAAAAAAAAGAAACGTGGAACAAACCGATGGGGTTGATTGTGTGGAAAATTATACTGAGAGGCCTTTAGAGATAGGGGGAACATTTAAAAGGAAAACCATGTAAATGCAAGAAAAAGGCCATTTTAACTCCAGATCAGATCAGATCAGATCGGTTGCTCAGTCGTGTCCGACTCTTTTCGACCCCATGAATAGCAGCACGCCAGGCCTCCCTGTCCATCACCAACTCCTGGAGTTCACTCAGACTCACGTCCATTGAGTCAGTGATGCCATCCAGCCATCTCATCCTCTGTCGTCCCCTTCTCCTCCTGCCCCAAATCCCTCCCAGCATCAGAGTCTTTTCCAATGAGTCAACTCTTCGCATGAGGTGGCCAAAGTACTGGAGTTTCAGCTTCAGCATCATTCCTTCCAAAGAAATCCCAGGGCTGATCTCCTTCAGAATGGACTGGTTGGATCTCCTTGCAGTCCAAGGGACTCTCAAGAGTCTTCTCCAACACCACAGTTCAAAAGCATCAATTCTTTGGTGCTCAGCCTTCTTCACAGTCCAATTCTCACATCCATACATGCCACAGGAAAAACCATAGCCTTGACTAGACGAACCTTTGTTGGCAAAGTAATGTCTCTGCTTTTGAATATGCTATCTAGGTTGGTCATAACTTTCCTTCCAAGGACTAAGCGTCTTTTAATTTCATGGCTGCAGTCACCATCTGCAGTGATTTTGGAGCCCCCCAAAATAAAGTCTGACACTGTTTCCACTGTTTCCCCATCTATTTGCCATGAAGTGATGGGACCGGATGCCATGATCTTCGTTTTCTGAATGTTGAGCTTTAAGCCAACTTTTTCACTCCACTTTCACTTTCATCAAGAGGCTTTTTAGTTCCTCTTCACTTTCTGCCATAAGGGTGGTGTCATCTGCATATCTGAGGTTATTGATATTTCTCCCGGCAATCTTGATTGCAGCTTGTGTTTCTTCCAGTCCAGCGTTTCTCATGATGTACTCTGCATAGAAGTTAAATAAACAGGGTGACAATATACAGCCTTGACGTACTCCTTTTCCTATTTGGAACCAGTCTGTTGTTCCATGTCCAGTTCTAACTGTTGCTTCCTGACCTGCATACAGATTTCTCAGGAGGCAGATCAGGTGTTCTGGTATTCCCATCTCTTGAAGAATTTTCCACAGTTTATTGTGATCCACACAGTCAAAGGCTTTGGCATAGTCAATAAAGCAGAGATAGATGCTTTTCTGGAACTCTCTTGCTTTTTCCATGATCCAGCAGATGTTGGCAATTTGATCTCTGGTTCCTCTGCCTTTTCTAAAACCAGCTTGAACATCAGGAAGTTCACGGTTCACATATTGCTGAAGCCTGGCTTGGAGAATTTTGAGCATTACTTTGCTAGCATGTGAGATGAGTGCAATTGTGTGGTAGTTTGAGCATTCTTTGGCATTGCCTTTCTTTGGGATTGGAATGAAAACTGCCCTTTTCCAGTCCTGTGGCCACTGCTGAGTTCTCCAAATGTGCTGGCATATTGAGTGCAGCACTTAAAACACTGATTAGGAAAGAAAATGTAATTCTGCTATGCAGTTTGGTTCACTAGTGGATGATATATTTTTCTAGCCACAGTAATTGTTGAATAATAAAGGATTTGACAGACTTTGTTCCTGCTCTCTGGGAGGGAGTATCTAAATCCTTGGAGTTTCCTAAGTGATAGGGGTGTCTTTGTTATTCATGGTGGGCTCTGATAACGTATGCTAGTGAGATCCCTCATGGTGGGAGCCTATGGAGAGCTTTGAGATGGGGGCTGGTCCTGCTGGAAACACCAACCTTGAGTGGGATCCAGCTGAACCTTCCAGCCTCTATGGAGGGATGAGGAGGTTCGAGTCTGAGTTCAGCCCGTGGCCAATGATTCAATCAACCACACCTTTGTAATGAAACCCAGTGAGAACTCTGTATTCCCATGATGCTCTGCTCTCCTCAAGAAAAAGTAACCACTCCTGTGGATTTATTCTCCATTTATACTGGATCACACTTGGAGAAGGAAATGTGACCCAGAAGGAAACAGTGGCTCACACTCCAGTGTTATTGCCTGGATACTCCCATGGACAGAGGGACTGGCGGACTACAGTCCATAGGGTCAAAAAGAGCTGGACACGACTGAAGTGACTTCTGGATCACAAGCTAGTACATCGGCTATTTTACTTGCTTTTGAAAATATATCAATATTTCTAAAAGTCTGTGCAGTAGGGCTTGATTTCCTTCATCTACCAAAAGCAGCTGCCTTGTGTAAAAGTCCCAGAGGCAATGCTGCTGTGTAAAATGATGATTTAAGTAACATTAAGCCCTTCTTGCAAAAATCATCTTGCTGTTCCTAGTGAGTGAACACACTGATATTCTGGGGCGGGGCTGGAGGAGTGACCTCCCCTTATTCAGAGAGGTTCTGGAACCTCTACACAGGGGAACCCCCCTACAGTTTGCCCTCTGTGGCTGTTCACTTGGTTGGTCCTGATTTGTATCCTTCATTATAAAGCTGTAATCATGAATTGTCTAAGTTATCCTGAGTTCTGTGAGTCATTCTAGTGAATTCTTGAACCTGAGAAACTGTGAGAACCTGAACCTTGTAACCAACTAGTCACAAGTGTGGGTGGCCTAAGGCCGCCTGAACTTGTGGCTGGTGCCTACCGCGTGGGCAGTTTCGCTGTCTTTAACCTGTAGGATCTGTACGCACCCTGGGTTAATATCAGAATTGAGTTACAGTATTATAATAACGTAATGACTAACCGTTGGCAGAATCTTGTGACATAACTTCATTGGAAGGATGGGGAAATTTAAGGGGGTGGAGATTCTCTTCAACCCTAATGAGTTAAGTAATATAAAAATAAATGAATCAGGGAATTAGAGTATAACAGGCTTTAGAACATATAAAGACAAGGAGATGCAATTAAAAGCAGTGAAAATTGTTGTTTCTGGGGATAGAGTAGGAAGGTGCAGAAGGATACAGATAATATCCCATTTTTTTGTTTGTTTGTTTGTTTGTTTTTTGGTCTAAAACCTCTTGAAGCTAAGTTCAAAAGCTAAGGTCTAAAACCTTTTTCAAGCTAAGTTATGTATTTCTTAGATTTAAGTAAAATCACTTTTAAAAAAAGGGAGCGTGACTTGTAGGCTCTCAGTAGTCCATCAGGAAATAGACTTGGACATTTGTGATGTGTGTATAGGGGAGGTATGTAGGGGGATGTTTTTAGAAATGGTACCTAAAAGTGAGTAAGCAAAGGAAGCAGGGTAGGGCAGAGGGAGAAGTCAAACTGATGCTGGAGTCACACTAGATCCCATGGGATGGCCCCATGAGCCCATGGCCCATCAGAGATCCCTAAGTGAGGTCAGGGAGCTGGACCTTGTGTGAACGGGTTAAAATCAGGCACGTATTACCCAGGGGAGGGCTGTAAGCTTGGGCAAGGCAGCCGCCTTTGACTGAGGACCATGCCTGGGAGTGCTCTCTTGTGCGCTGAGAGCAGATGACACTACTCGTGAGAGAACTGGCTGAAGACCCCTGTCCTGGATGGTTTGGTACTCTTAACGGTGCCCAGTGCCCACTACAAACTCCAGAAACTGGAGAGTCTGATGAAGTGTTGATACCCATCAGACAAATTTTATAATCTCTATCCTGGCATATTCTAGGCTTGGCAGGACTGTGTTTAAAGTGTGGTATGCTGGTTGAGGGCTTCCCAGGTCGTGCTAGTGGTAAAGAACCTGCCTGTCGGTGCAGGAGACTTAAGAGACATGGGTTTGATCCCTGGGTTGGGAAGATCCCATGGAGAAGGGAATGTCAACCCGTTCCAGTATTCTTGCCTGCAGAATTCCATGGACAGAGGAGTCTGGTGGGCTGCAGTCCATGGGGTCACAAAGAGTTGGGCACGACTGAAATGATTTACCTGAATGTATGCTGGTTGAGGTCAGCCTGGAGTTCACAGTTCACACACACAGACACACCAGAGTCACCTGTATTCTTTTGAAATTTGTATATTACAGCCAGAAATTCTAGATGCATTAGTTGTGGTGAATTTATTGTCTTTTATTTTTTGAGTTTTTCATATTAAGGGACTTAAAAACACCTAATCTGAGAAAGTCTGATGTTGCCAATGATTCAGTGCTGTAATCACATCTAGGATTTGCTTGCTCCACAATTGTTGAGCATAAATAGAATAATCTAGGTACCGAAGGCTCTGTGAGTAGACAGGTTGAGTGGCAGACAGATTAGGAGAGTATAAGGTATTATACTTGTATCATGAAGAACTTTGAGAAAGCAGGTTCTCAGGGAAATCGTCTAAGCCTTGTTTTGTAGTTTGTAAGAGCAGCTACCTGTGAGCATCACTTGCGCATTCAGCACATGTCTACTGAGCACCCACCTTGTGCACCTCACACAGCAAGGAGCCTAGAATCCAGCAGGAGAATTAAGACGTGTGAGGAAACGCATTTCCAAGTCGAGAGTGGTAAGTGCTGCAAGAGAAGTGCATGCAAAGATGTGGAAGAGAGAAAGGGTTTGTTTGAACTGATCTGAACAGTGGAGTTGGTTGGTGGAGTCTGAACAAGCTATGAAGAAAGAGGCATGGAGATGAGGTTCTGGACATCTGGGAGAGAGCAGGAAAGTTTATCACAGAGAACAGGAAAAGGAGGGAATTGGAAACAATTAGAAAATGTTTATCCTTCTTGTGTGAAACATTAGTGCATCAGTGACAGGAATACAGTGTAAAATTTGGGTCCCCATACTTCCAAAATACTCAGAAGATGAAAAGTTACAGAAATGTGCAACAGAGTTGCTAATGAGGTTGGAGGAACTTTCATGTGATACTTAATTTCCTATAGGTGGATTCCACTACAGATGTTTAAAAGCATGAGTTAATAATGTTTCTTGTAAGCAAAATCACAATCATAAAAACACATGAGTTACCTTTGAAGAGGTATCAGAGAACCAATTTATTTTGAAAACTGGTAAGTAAAGGAAAAAAATCCAACATTTATCTCGTGCTTCTGTGCAAACTCTGTATCATTTGTAATCAAATAACTGATAAGGAGTTGTTTCTCTATGAAAATATTCCAGCTAATAAGTTAAAATGGGATGACAGAATTCAAGTATCAGTTGAGTTCAGTTCAGTTGCTAAGTCGTGACTGACTCTTTGCAACCCCATGGACTGCAGCACACCAGGCTTCCCTGTCCAACGCCTGAACCTTACTCAAACTCACATCCATCAAGTCGGTGTTGCCATCCAACCATTTCATCCTCTTTGTCCCCTTCTCCTCCTGTCTTCAATCTTTCCCAGCATCAGGGTCTTTTCAAGTCAGTTCTTAATATCAGGTGGCCAAAGTATTAGAGTTTCAGCTTCAGCATCAGTCCTTCCAGTTAATATTCATGGACTGATTTCCTTTAGGTTTGACTGGTTTGATCTCCTTGCAGTCCAAGGGACTCTCAAGTCTTCTCTAACAGTATAGCTCAAAAGCATTAATTCTTCAGCACTCAGCTTTCTTTACGGTTCAACTCTCACATCCATACACGATTACTGGAAAAACCATAGCTTTGACTAGATGGACCTTTGTTGGCAAAGTAATGTCTCTGTTTTTTAATATGCTGTCTAAGTTGGTCATGGCTTTTCTTCCAAGGAGTAAGCATCTTTTAATTTCATGGCTGCAGTCACCATCTGCAGTGATTTTGGAGCCCCCCAAAATAAAGTCTGTCACTGTTTCCATTGTTTGCCCATCTATTTGCCATGAAGTGATGGGACTGGATGACATGATCTTAGTTTGCTGAATGTTGAGTTTTAAGCCAACTTTTTCACTCTCCTTTTTCACTTTCATCTAGAGGCTCTTTAATTCTTCTTCGCTTTCTGCCATAAGGGTGGTGTCGTCTGCATATCTGAGGTTTATTGATATTTCTTCTGGCAGTCTTGATTCCAGCTTGTGCTTCATCCAGCCCAGCATCTCTCATGATGTACTCTGCATGTAAGTTAAATAAGCAGGGTGACAATATACAGCCTTGATGTACTCCTTTTCCTATTTGGAAACAGTCTGTTGTTCCATGTCCAGTTCTAACTGTTGGTTCTTGACCTGCATAGATTTCTCAGGAGACAGGTCAGGTGGTCTGGTATTCCCATCTCTTGAAGAATTTTCCACAGTTTATTGTGATCCACACAGTCAAAGGCTTTGGCATAGTCAATAAAGCAGAGATAGATGCTTTTCTGGAACTCTCTTGCTTTTTCCATGATCCAGCAGATGTTGGCAATTTGATCTCTGGTTCCTCTGCCTTTTCTAAATCCAGCTTGAACATCTGGAATTTCCCGATTCATGTATTGCTGAAGCCTAGCTTGGAGAATTTTGAGCATTACTTTACTGGTGTGTGAGATGAGTGCAATTGTGTGGTAGTTTGAGCATTCTTTGGCATTGCCTTTCTTTGTGATTGGAATGAAAACTGACTTTTTCCAGTCCTGTGGCCACTGCTGAGTTTTCCAAATTTGCTGGCATATTGAGTGCAGCACTTTCACAGCATCATCTTTCAGGATTTGAAATTGCTCAACTGGAATTCCATCACCTCCACTAGCTTTGTTCGTAGTGATGCTTTCTAAGGCCCAGGATGTCATTCCAGGATTGTCTGGCTCTAGGTGCGTGATCACACCGTCGTGGTTATCTGGGTCATGATCTTTTTTCTAGAGTTCTTCTGTGTATTCTTGCCACCTCTTCTTAATATCTTCTGCTTCTGTTAGGTCCATACCATTTCTGTCCTTTATTGAGCCCATCTTTGCATGAAATATTCCCTTGGTATCTCTACTTTTCTTGAAGAGATCTCTCTAGTCTTTCCCATTCTGTTGTTTTCCTCTATTTCTTTGCACTGATCACTGAGGAAGGCTTTCTTATCTCTCCTTGCTGTTCTTTGGAGGTCTGCATTCAAATGGGTATATCTTTCTTTTCTCCTTTGCCTTTAGCTTCTCTTCTTTTCTCAGCTGTTTGTAAGGCCTCCTCAGACAACCGTTTTGCCTTTCTGCATTTCTTTTTCTGGAGGATGGTCTTGATCACTGCCTCCTTTACAATGTCACAAACCTCTGTCCATAGTTCTTCCAGCACTCTATCAGATCTAATTCCTTGAATCTATTTCTCACATCCACTGTGTAGTCATAAGGGATTTGATTTAGGTCATACCTGGTGGTTTTCCCTACTTTCTTCAATTTAAGTCTGAATTTGGCAATAAGGAGTCCATGATCTGAGCCATAGTCAGCTCCTGGTCTTGTTTTTGCTGGCTGTATAGAGCTTCTCCATGTTTGGCTGCAAAGAATATAATCAATCTGGTTTCAGTATTGACCATCTGGTCATGTCCATGTATAGAGTCTTCTCTTATGTTGGAAAAGGGTATTTGCTATTACCAGCACACTCTCTGACAAAACTCTGTTAGCCTTTGCCCTGCTTCGTTTCATACTCCAAGGCCAAAGTTGCCTGTTACTCTAGGTACCTCCTGACTTCCTACTTTTTCATTCCAGTCCCTTGTAATGAAAAGGACATCTTTTTTGGGTGTTATTTCTAGAAAGTTTTATAGGTCTTCATACAACCGTTCAACTTCAGCTTCTTTAGCATTATTGGTCAGGGCATAGACTTGGATTACTGTGATATTGAATGGTTTGCCTTGGAAATGAATAGAGATCATTCTGTCATTTTTGAGATCATATCCAAGTACTGCATTATGGACTCTTTTGTTGATTATGATAGTTATTCCATTTCTTCTAGGGAATTCTTGCCCACAGTAATAGATATAATGATCATCAGAGTTAAATTCACCCATTCCGGTCCATTTTAGTTCACTGATTCCTAAAATGTCAGTATTCACTCTTGCCATATCCTGTTTGACCACTTTCAATTTGCCTTGATTCATGGACCTAGCAATCTAGGTTCCTATGCAGTATTGCTCTTTACAGCATCAGACTTTACTTCCATCACCAGTCACATCCACAACTGGGTGTTGTTTTTGCTTTGGCTCCATCTCTTCATTCTTTCTGGAGTTATTTCTCTACTGATCTCCAGTAGCATATTGGGCACCTACCAACCTGGGGAGCTCATCTTTCACTGTCCTATCTTTTGCCTTTTCATACTGTTCATAGCATTCTCAAGGCAAGGCTACTGAAATGGTTTGCCATTCCCTTTTTCAGTGGACCACATATTGTCAGAGCTGTCCACCATGACCCATCCGTCTTGGGTGGCCCTACATGGCCTGGCTTGTAGTTTCATTGAGTTAGAAAAGACTGTGGTCCATGTGATCAGTTCGTTTAGTTTTCTGTGATTGTGGTTTTCATTCTGTCTGCCCTCTGATGGAGAAGGATAAGAGGCTTATGGAAGTATCACCATTTTGCAGTCTAATTAAATAATGTATCTCAGTGGTGAACATCATTGGCTGCTTATGTAACAAAAAGCAAAATTAGCAAATATGTGCCTCCTGATAGAAGTATGTACTATTGCTTATAAAGTATTCTTACCCAAAAAATTAAACCTGCATTTGATCACCTAACTATTAGTGGACAGATGAACATGTTAAATGACATCAGGAGGATGCAATCAGCCAGTGAAAGGCTGGTTAAGTTGAAGTGAAGTTGCTCAGTCGTGTCCGACTCTTTGTGACCCCATGGACTGTAGCCTACCAGGCTCCTCTGTCCATGGGATTTTCCAGGCAGTAGTACTGGAGTGGATTGCCATTTCCTTCTCCAGGGAAATCTTCCCGACCCAGGGATCGAACCCAGGTCTCCCTTTTGTAGACAGACGCTTTACTGCCTGAGCCACCAGGGAAGTCCTTAAGTTAAATGTATGATCTAATATATTCAACAGATGCCAGGGAGGGGAGAAGGAGGGAGGCAGAGGGAGAAAAACAGAAGCTGATAGAGTAGATAGAAAATGGCAACCCACTCCAGTACTCTTGCCTGGAGAATTCCATGGATGGAGGAGCCTGGTGGGCTACAGTCCATGGAGTCACAAAGGGTTGGACATGACTGAGCGGTTAAGCAGAGAGCTGATAGAGGGGGAGAGACAGAGATGGAGACAGACATAGATATGATTTCATAACCTGTTTTATTATTTCATATATGATTATGAAAGATATGACTAGGAAGAATTTAGATATGTTTGCCATATTTCTGAATAGTAAAAGTAGGGAAAGTGTTAGTTGCTCAGTCATGTCCAACTCTTTGTGACCCTGTGGACTGTAGACCACCAGGCTCCTCTGTCCATGGAATTCTTCAGGCAAAAATACTGGAGTGGGTAACCATTCCCTTCTCCAGGGGATCTTCCTGACCCAGGGATTAAGACCCAGATCTCCTGCACTGCAGGCAGGTTCTTTACCGTCTGAGCCATAGGGAATCCCATTTCGGGATGCTACTCACAACCATGCTATGAATTTGTTAATAAACGTGATTCCAGTATTTTAGAGGTAAGATACCATGGTGTGGTCTGAACCGTTATCATTTTCAAATGTTTATGCTACATAAGGTTTTAGAGCTTTAAAGAGTACAGGAGTAGGGTGCCATTGCCTTCTCCGATAATAGGCAGAATGTGTACTTAATTGTACAGCTCCATGCATTTTTACATACACACATACACATCAAGATATAGAATATTTCCTACATCCTGAAGATTCCCTTAATGCCTTTTCCCTGTCATCTACCCCATTACCCAGGAGTAGCCAGTATTCTAACTTCTATCATTATAGATTAGTTTTTCCCTTTTTGGAATTGGATAAATGGAATCAAAACAGCTTGTACACTTTTATTTCAGGATTTTTTGGCTCAATATAATGTCTGAGATGGAGAAGGCAATGGCACCCTACTCCAGTACTCTTGCCTGGAAAATCCCATGGGCAGAGGAGCCTGGTAGGCTGCAGAGCATGGGGTCGCGAAGAGTCGGACACGACTGAGCGACTTCACTTTCACGTTTCCCTTTCATGCATTGGAGAAGGAAATGGCAACCCCCTCCAGTGTTCTTGCCTGGAGAATCCCAGGGATGGGGGAACCTGGTGGGCCGCCGTCTATGGGGTCGCACAGAGTCAGACATGACTGAAGCGACTTAGCAGCAGCACCAGCAGCAATGTCTGAGAGATCTGTTCATCTTTTGCATGTATTAATAGTTCTTTTATTAAAAAATTGCTATTTAGTATTCTGTTGTGTAAATATACCTTAATTTACTTACTCATTCTCTTGTAGTTTAATATTTGCACAACTGTGCATCAATAAAGCTACCATGGACATTGTTTTGATAGACATGATGTTTTTATTACCTCTTGGAAATTGTTAGGTCATAGGTAGGCACATTTATTTCTGGACGTAATGCAAAGTCATTTTTCCAAAATGATTGTGTCAATTTATAGTGCCACCGCATTGTATGAGAGTTGTAGTTGCTTTACATCCTTGTCAGCCCTTGGAAGTGCAGTTTTTTTATTTTTGCTTTGTGCTGGGTATTCATTCCTAATATTGAACCACTGGTAACTGCTCCATCTTTTACATCAAAAGTATAGTTGACCTGTCAGCAGCACGGTCGGTTAGGGTCACGGACCCTCCATGCAGTTCAAAATCAAAGTATAACCTGACAGTTGGCTCTCAGTATCTTGAAATTTTGCTTCTGAGGTTTCATATCTGTGGATTCAACCAACCTTGGATCGTGTAGTACTGTACTATGTATTTACTGGAAAAAATTCGCATGTACATGGACCCTTGGTGTTCAAAGCCATGTGGTTCAAGGGTCAGCTATATTACACAGGCCCTTTTGTGTCTAATTGGTGGGTCTTAACTATGATCAGTTTTACATCGTGATTCTGAAACTAAACTGTTACTTTTTTCTTCTCTCAGTTGTCACAGGTAGTACTGATGGAATTGGAAAATCATATGCAGAAAAGGTAAGTAATTTTCAAGACTTCTTTTGGTATAAAAATATAAGAACAAATATAGAATGCTCTCTTACAGTAATTTTGATTTTGAAGTTAAAAGCACCAATAGAGCATTATACAATATAATAGAGGTACTTTGTTTCCACCTTGTTAGCAACACTATGCTTAAACACAACTTTAAAACAACTTTTGGGGCATAATGTGTGTAAAACGTTTTGTCCTGGTTAGTTGGAATTGTGAACATTTTAGTGTAATTTTATTTTATATTGTGTAACTATGGACCATTCTCAGTCTTTAAAGTTAATTGCTTTGGATTATTTTCCAAAAGGTAGATAAAATATTAGAGAGTGATTAAATCTGCAGACTAGCCCATGGTATCGTTTTCACAAGAAGAACTGTGACTGGCAGATATTGACAGACACCCTCAGAGGATTCCAGTTGTCTGTAATGTAACCCAAGGGGAGGACATCATAATAGTTCGAACAAAACTATACAGGCCAGAAGCATTGGCCATGCTGTTAAGGCATGCAGTCCTGGTTCCACAGAGGCACCGATATCCTGAGATATTGTCTGATTGTGGTGGAGATCCTGGTCAATCCATTGACTCTCTCATTTATCCTTTCAAAAGTGTTTTTTAAAAAAAATCCTTTGGTTTCTCAGCCTTCTGTTTTTAATGCAAAATCTACAGAAAAGTTTCAAGAAGAATATAGCAAGCACTCGTACACCTTTCATCAGGATTCACCAGTTGTTAACATTTTGCCGTTTCACTTTATCATTATAATTTGGTGGGATCATTTGGGACTTACAGACATTGTAACAACTCACCCTTAAAGATTTCAGCATGAAGCTTCTGAAAACTAGAATGTTCACTCTTGTAACCACAGTCCAGTGATCACACATGGGATAGGAAATTTAACTTGACACCATACTACTGTACAATATACACTCCATATGCAAGTTTCCCTGTTATCCCAGTAGTGTCTTTTATAGAGCTTTTTGTATTCCAGAATCCATTTAAAGATTATGCGTTGCATCTAGATGTCATATTTCTTGACAAGGAGAGCTCCCTAGCACCCTTCCTCGCAGCCCCCTCCCCGCCCCCGCCAGCTTTTTTGCCTTTTTTCTTTTATAACAGTGGCATTTTGGAAAAAATCCAGGCCAGTTGTTTTGTAGATTACTCAGTTGGATTTGTCTGATTGTTTCCTCGTGATTGTGTACGTGTGTGCTCAGTTGCTCAGTTCCTCATGATGCGGTTCAAGTTAAATTTTTTTAGCAGAAACGCTGCACAGGTGATAAACATTTTTTAGCAGGAATGTTACACAGGTGGTACTGTATTCTTTTGAGTTTATCTTATCAGGAGCCACAAGAAGTCCATTCGTTCCTTTATTGATTATGTTGAGATAAATCACGTATTAAGATGCTCTCTACCATAATTTTCTATTATAAAAGTACCTTTTCCCCCTTTGTAATTAATGAGGAATCTGTAGGATGATTCTTTGTATGCATACCTCATTTCTCAACAATCTTCCACCGCAGCATCTGTTGCTGATTTTTGCCTAGTTATCACTAGGGTAGTTTTAAAATGGTGATTTTTAAATGGTATCTTTCCTTTTACAATTATATTAGATGCCGTTTTTCTATAGATAGGATCTTTTCCTTGTTCTTCCTCTCTCCATTAATTTAAAAAAAAAAAAGAACTCTCGTATATATTCATGGGTTTTTTTTATAGTGTTTTTATAAGAGATTAATTCAGCAAGTTATAACCAATCTTAATTATTTTTTGTAAAAAAATGTTCCATATCTTCTCATTTGCTATACCACTTTTTTACTTAATAAAAGCTGACTTTAGGATTTAGGACTGGAAAATTAGTTTACTAAATCATTTATAGTTCAAAGCACATAATTTATTCTCATTTATATACTGTCTGTAGTAGTTCACTAAAAATTCTGTGTATATCAGTGTTTTTTCTTCTGCCCCTATATTTATGGGTGTCTGGGAGTAGAAACCACGTTCCTGAAAATCTTATTCATTTTGTGCAGTACTTATACAGCGCTGGGGAAGTACATGGAAGGTACTCCTCAGGAAATGCTTTATTAAGTCATCCAATTAACTGTCTTAGTTTGCCTTTGTAGTCCATAAAGTATAGTATTTAAATAAAAACCTTAAAATTGATTCTATTTTTATGCATCCCCAACATTTTAACTGTGGTTTCCTTTGCCAGTTCTACAGTCTTCATCTACCCAGTCTAAGACAAAAACTTTTAAAGCTAATTTTTAAATTAAAGAAGTAATAGATACTTATGATTAAAAAAATTAAGTATGGACAGGTACAAAATAAAAGTCTTCCTTTTTCTAAAACCCATTGACTTTTATACACTGCTTGACTGAGAAAGATAGTTCTTTGGGGAATCTTTTTGTAAAGTCTTCATTTTGGTTTGCCCATTCATTACACTCGGGGGTGTATTTGTTTCTTAACTTGAATTATCTGTGGGTCAGATTTTCTTAAAATGAGACTATATCTAATTTACATTTTAAAGTGAAACACACAGATGTGATTCAGCTGTTCAGTGTCTTCTTTTATTGTTTCAGTTAGCAAAGTGTGGAATGAAAATTGTCCTTATCAGCAGATCACAGGACAAACTGAACCAGGTTTCCAGTGAGATAAGTAAGTCTTCACATCACCCTTCCCCTTATATACCCTTCACAAAAGGAGTACAGGTAGCCTAAATTTAATGTTTTCAAGCAGATATCTAGCATTAACATATTTATTTATGGTTCATAAAGCTTCTTTTTTTGTTTTATTTTTTTGCTGTTAATGGGGTGTTTCAAAGGTGGATCAATTTTTTCAAATTAATGTAGTACCATTATAAGTTGCTTAAAGTGTATTTTACTGACTCATTTAAGTTCTTTTGTGAAGAATCAGATTCTCTGATTATGTTCTCCTTAAACATCAGCATTCTTTTTCTGTTGCTCCTTTTAATTATTCTAACATTTTTGTTTTTTTGCTCTTTGACTTCAATGTCTTTATTTACTGGCCATGCGATGTGGCATGTGGGGTCTTAGTTCCCCAACCAGGGGTGGAACCTGCACCCCCTGCAGTGGAAGTACAGAGTCTTAACCACTGGACCACCAAGGAGGTCCCTGACTTCACTGTCTTTCAATGTATATCATGTACGACTGAGGAAAAATGCAAAAGGCTAGCATATGTACACGTGAGAGAGAAACTGTTTTGGACTTTTTTCTTAGACAGCTGTGCTTGAGACCTGAATTATAATATGGCAAAAACTCTTTTCATCTGACATCTCGTTAACCAACCAGATGGTTAAACCAATGCTGTGCATTTCCTTGGTACAATGTGTTAACTCATCTTCCTAATATGCTGTTTGTGGCTGGTAGGCTTCTCAGTATGATGCTTGTGTACTTTTATTCCTATGGGTCTAATGGTTTACCTGTTAACAGTCAGTTTTATTTGTTTTTAGACTTATGCCGGGTGCATTTGTTATTAAGCATTCTGTACACTGATGAGTTACTAGTGTAAAAGGGTGAGCACGATAACCAAGTTGAATGCTCTGAAAAAAAGTGAGAAAAGCAAGTTCTTTTAGAAATTGCCTGTTAACTTAGGGGAAAACAAGAAAAATGCAAACTATTGGGGGAAAAACGGTTTGGACTGTTTCATATGTGTTGAAGTTTTTGCTGCATTAAGAACTGAAACTGCAATTATAGATAATGCGTTCTGGGTGTGGGGGTGTTGTATATGTAAGAAAGACTGGAATTCCAGACTGCAGATCTAAATTCAGATAAGGACTTGGTCCCCTACACAGAGAATTGGTGAATGAATTGTACTTACTCATGGTGTAAGTAATTTATAACTTACATTTAGAACCCGTCAAAATGGTTATGTGTGCTTATCATTTTCTAGAATTCCTTGCTTTAACTGACTTCTCTGAGTATCCAGCTAAAAAACTGCCCTAATTCTTTCAGAAGAGAAAAGATTTCTACTGTATTTTTCTGTTTTCCCAGCTTTATTGAGGTATAATTGACATATAACATTATGTAAGTTTGTATATACCATATTATTATTAACATTGCTATCTACTACTAACATTTATGTAGTATGTTATTATTTATTTATTCTCTCACATGTATTATCCTCTTTGATCCTTCAAGCAACCTTGTGAGGTGTATATTTTGTTATTATTTCTACTCAGACCATAGCTGGTCCTTTTGGACAAATTACACGTTGAGACACTTTTGGTGAAAAACAGATCTTTGTAATATAAAGTATATTAAAAAAATTTTAAAGCCCTGTTGAGGGCACAGATCTTTGCAAAAGTGAGATATCCAATACGTCTTTGGTATTTAAGGATTTTAACTTTCAAAGTTTCAACCGTGTAAATGCAACCTTGAAGGTCCAAGACATACAGAATCTTGCAGTTTTGCTGAGGTGTGAATTGGAATTAAGGCATGCTCCTGTGACACTAAGGAGCTGGAGGTATTTACTTCATGCAGTAGGTGATGTCAACATACTGCCTGGATCTTAGTGCTGCTTCTTACTTAGTCACTTGTAGTTAACTGTGTGTAATAACTCTTACAGTGATAAAACATTGTGTGTATGTTTGTGGGGAGTGTATGTAAACCTGTTAGTGAAAGCACTTAGTAGTTGCTAGAAATAAACGTTCACAGGCTGAAAATAGAAGCTTTTGATTAAACGGAACATTGAATTTTGAAATGCTATACTATGAATGACTCCACCCTCTATTTGACACAGAAGCAAGAAAAGCTTCCTCATGACACTCACAGCAAGTGCTCCAGGCTGTACAAAAGTTGCCCCATGAGTCAGAAGATATACTTTAATGGCATTTGAGAATTTTGTTAACTTGTGATATGAGGTGACACCTGACTGTGGGCAGAAATGTGATTCTGGAAAAAGGCAGGATCCTGTTCAAACATTTTTCATGCAGAAACAGATTGTGAAGGCACTGAAATGACCTTTATTGTGAGCAAAAAATTTTTGTTTAGTTCTTGAAAATTTTGAAAAATATTTTTCTGGGCATAATATAAATTTACTGGGAGAGGTGATATCAACAAACCAGGTCATCTGTTCTAGGCTGAAAAAATAAAATACACAGAGGAGATTTATAAGTTTGTACAAGTTTTCAACTCAGATGTAAATCATCTGTGAGGGGATCATATTTTCCTGAACGTATGTATTCCAGAAGAAGGAAGGACCAGAATTTAATGTTGGCAAAGACGGACTGACTCTGTTTATGCCTTCAGCAGATCTGTATTGAATGCCTGTGTACCAGGTACTATGTTAGGCAGTCAAGATACAGTAGTGAACAAGGTATATGCGGTCATTGTGCTCGTGGAATGATATGTAAGTGGAGGATACAGAAAAAAAATAGGAAAAAATAATAAAACCAAAAAAAGACAAATACTTGCAGTTTGTGGTAAGCACCATAAAGGAAATAAATAAGGGGCTGGAGAAAGAAAATAGGGAGTTCTTACATTGTAGCAACACAGTGAATTTTATGACTGGCAGACTAATAAAGGGCTACACTACTGACCTCTTGCCCATATAATAAGCAAGTTGGTGCTTCACTGAAGAAATATCTGCTGGGCCCTCTTGGGGGTGTGGTGGTGGAGGGATTGTGTGTGGAAATTGCCATTATAGATCACTCCAACATTTCTACTTCCTTAAACCTTTGGATTCTTGACTCTACATTATGCCATGAGAAGTTGTGGCCTCTGTAGTTCAGATGGTAAAGAATCTGCCTGCCATGCAGGAGACCAGGGTTTGATCCCTGGGTCGGGAAGATCCTCTGGAGAAGGGAATGGCAATCCACTCCAGTATTCTTGCCTGGAGAATCCCATGGACAGAGGAGCTTGGCAGGCTACAGTTCATGGGATCACAAAGAGTTGGACACAACTGAGCAACTAACACTACTACTACTACTATTTTATTAGCTGAGCTATTTAAAATCTTAAAAGATGATGCTGTTAAAGTGCTGCCCTCAGTATATCAGCAAATTTGGAAAACTCAGCAGTGGCCACAGGACTGGAAAAGGTCAGTTTTCATTCCAGTCCCAAAGAAGGGCAATGGCAAAGAATGTTGAGACTCCATGTAATTGTGCTCATTTCACATGCTAGCAAGGTAATGCTCAAATCCATTAAGCTAGGCTTCAGCAGTACATGAACTGAGAATTTCCAGATGTACAAGCTGGGTTTCTAAGAGACAGAAAAACCAGAGATCAAATTGCTAACTTTCCTTGGATCATGGAGAAAGCAAGGGAGTTCCAGAAAAACATCTCCTTCTGCTTCATTGACTACAAGAAAGCCTTTGACTGTGTGCATCATAACAAACTGTAGAATCTTCTTAATGAAATGGGACTATCAGACCACTTTACCTATCTCTTTAAAAACCTGTATGCAGGACAAGAAGCAACAATTAGAACCTTACATGGTACAACTGACTGGTTCAAAACTGGGAGAGGAGTATGACAAGGCTGTATATTGTCACCCTGCTTATTTAACTTCTATGCAGAGCACATCATGCGAAATGCCAGGCTGGATGAATCACAAGCTGGAATCAAGATTGCTGGGAGAAATGTCAGTAACCTCAGATATGTAGATGATATCACTCTAAAGGCAGAAAGTAAAGAGGAACTAAAGAGCCTCTTGATGAGGGTGAAAGAGGAAAGTGAAAAAGCTGTCTTAAAACTCAACATTCAAAAAACTAAGATCATGGCATCAGTTTCCTTCACTTCATGGCAAATAGAAGGGGGAAAATTGGAAACAGTGACAGATTTTATTTTCTTGGGCTCTAAAATCACTGCAGACAGTGACTGCAGCCTTAAAATTAAAAGATGCTTGCTCTTTGGGAGGAAAGCCATGAACAAACCAAGACAGCATATTAAAAAGCAGAGACATCACTTTGCCGACAAAAGTCCATATAGTCAAAGCTATGGTTTTTCAACTGGTCATGTATGGATGTGAGAGCCAACCACAAAGAAGGCTGAGTGCTGAAGAACTGATGCTTTTGAATGGTGGTGTTGGGAGAAGACTCTGAGGATCCTTTGGACAGCAAGATCAAACCTGTCAATCCTAAAGAAAATCATCCCTGAATATTCATTGGAAGGACTGATGCTGAAGCTGAAGTTCCAGTACTTTGGCTACCTGATGCCAAGAGCTGGCTAACTGGAAAAGAAGATTGAGGGCAGAAGGAGAAGGGGCGACAGAGGATGAGATGGTTGGATGACGTCACCGACTCGATGGACGTGAGTTTGAGCAAACTCCCGGAGAGAGTGGAGGACAGAGGAGCCTGGTGTGTTGCAGTTCACGTGAGAGCAAAGAGTTGGATACAACTTAGCAGCTGAACAACAACAGCAATGTTATTAAATGTGGACCATCATGGAGTCAAAGTTAACTCTTACAGCTCTTTTCAGCTGTAGAAACTAACCTTTATATCCTGAGTCTTTCACAAGTGATTCATATAACCGATCCCTGGGTTGGGACAATCCCCTGGAGAAAGGAATGGCTACCCACTCCAGTGTTTTTGCCTGGGAAATCCCATGGACAGAGGAGCCTAATGGACTATAGTCCTTGGGGTTCCAAGAGTCGGACATGACTTAACAACTGAACTACCACCAGTCTGGTGCTACATTTTGTTTTCCTTAGTCTAATACCCATAGAATCTGTTCACACCCAGATTTTTCCAGATCTCTACCAATACATTTTTCCATATTTCTACCAATACATACCAGATCTATACCAATTGTATATTAAAAAAAAAAAAAACTTGACAGTTATTTTTGTGTATAAGTTTTGCTTTGTGGATTAGACTTTGTACTTGTGCTCCCAGAGAATTTCAGTATCTAACCCTGTTATGGAGAAGGCAATGGCACCCCACTCCAGTACTCTTGCCTGGAAAATCCCATGGACAGAGGAGCCTGGTAGGCTGCAGTCCATGGGGTCACTGGGAGTCGGACATGACTGAGCAACTTCACTTTCACTTTTCACTTTCACCCATTGGAGAAGGAAATGGCAACCCACTCCAGTGTTCTTGCCTGGAGAATCCCAGGGACGGGGGAGCCTGGTGGGCTGCCATCTATGGGGTCTCACAGAGTCGGACACGACTGAAGGAATTGCTGGGTCATAACACAGTTCTGTTTTCAGTGTTTTGAGAATCCCCCATTCTGTTTTCCACAGTGACTGTGCCAGTTTACATTCCCACCTATAGTTTAGGAGTGCTCCCTCTTCTCCACATCCCCACCAACATTTGTTACTTGTGTTCTTTTTGATGATCACCATTCTGACAGGTATGAGATGATGTCTCCATGTGATTTTGATTTGCTTTTCCAGTCTTTGTAGTCACTGTTTCTTCCAAACTGAAAGGTCTGTGCCAAGGAGCTGCTTGGTCTCTTAAGGCACTTCTTCAGTAGATACTTGAACGATGGGCAACCACCATTAATAGTGATGCTGCTGCATGAAATCAAGCCAACATAAAAGTGTCTTGAGGTCTGTATTTTGGGCTTCCACTCCTGATTCCAATTTCTGTACAAGCCAGAGTTCAGTCAGGAAACAGAAGTCAAGCAGGTTTGTTTAACTAGGCTAGCTTGTCTCTCTTCATGCTCACGCTCAGTCGTGTCCGACTCTGTGACCCCATGGACTACAGCCCACCAGGCTCCTCTGTCCGTGGGATTTCCCAGGCAAGAATACTGGTTGTTGTTTAGTCGCTCAGTCGTGTCCGACTCTTGCAATTCCATGGACTGTGATCCACCAGGTTCCTCTGTCCATGGGATTTCCCAGGCAAGAATACTGGAGTGGGTTGCCATTTCCTCCTCCAGGGGATCTTCTCGACCTAGGGATCAACCCTTGTCTCCTGCGTTGCAGGTGGATTCTTTACCACTGAGCCATTGGGGAAGCCCTCTCTCTCCAGCTTTTAAACTCAATCCAGTGGGTAAACTCATCCTTCTTTCTTCCTTGTCTCACTGGAGAAGTCTTTCCTGAAGACAGGAAAGGAGGAGACTGAAAAAGAAACCAAGTGGAGAGAAATAGGGCCCCTCTTACCATCTAACTCTCTACTGTTATTATGTAAATTTGGGGATTCTGTGCCTTGAGATGTAATTGCTTGTGTACGTGGAGGACAGCCTACTCATCAAAGCTCTTCAGAAAAAAATTTTAAAGGATTATATATAATATTGTAGGGAACTAAATATTTCACCAGCAGTGGTTAAATGCTTTCCCAGGATTGACTGCTTTGATGAAATTATAGTTCTTTGTAAGGATACCTGTCACTTGTTGAATTAAGTCAAGCTGAAAGTCATCACACATATAATAAGCTTATTTTATTATCATTATTAGCCAGGATTATGAATATATTAAGTATTTTTATTGATTTTGATTTGTCAAAGAAAAAAGACTCCTGAATAAATGTCAAACTCTGAGTTGAGTTGTGCTTTACTTGCAATAAAGCACAGTGCAAGAGAGACTGGCTTTCAGAGCAACCTAATGGTTCATAGAATATAGAGAAGGAAATGTTAATAGTTCATGTTATTATGCAGCAGTCGATAATTCTCATTGCATACAGTTTAATCAACTTTGATTTCAAAAGACATTTCTGTCTTTTGATTAAAGAAAGTAAAGAAAGTGAAGTCGCTCAGTTGTGTCCAACTCGTGGCGACCCCATGGACTGTAGCTTGCCAGGCTCCTTCTGTTCATGGGACTTTCCAGGCAAAAATACTGGAGTGGGTTGCCATTCCCTTCTCCAGGGGATCTTCCCAACCCAGGGATTGAACCCGGGTCACCTGCATTGCAGGCAGACTCCTTACCGTCTGAGTCACCACAAATACGATGTCTCTTGTGTGTGACTTATGTCAGGGTGAAAACCTTTAGGATGGTCCCAAAATTTCATGACTTTATTTCTTCAAATGTAAAGCTTTTAGAAAACTTACTGGTAAATCTTCCTGGTAAATAGTCGACAGAGGAATAGGTTAAGGTGAACAATATCAGTTTCACTTTTTTAATCTTTAACTATGATCGTATCTGTGCAGTTAAAGTGCAGATTTGACCCAACATGTTGGACCCATGTTTTTTTGATGTGCCATCAGTATTGTTCAGAGAAGGCAATGGCACCCCACTCCAGTGCTCTTGCCTGGAAAATCCCATGGGCAGAGGAGCCTGGTCGGCTGCAGTCCATGGGGTCACTAAGAGTCAGACACGACTGACCGACTTCACTTTGACTTTTCACTTTCATGCATTGGAGAAGGAAATGGCAACCCACTCCAGTGTTCTTGCCTGGAGAATCCCAGGGACCGGGGAGCCTGGTGGGCTGCCGTCTATGGGGTCACACAGAGTCGGACACGACTGAAGCGACTTAGCAGTAGCAGCAAGGAATATAAAACATTCTTGAACACATAAAGATCTTTTTGTTTTATCTTTAATAAAGCTAGAACTGTATGATTGTAGGAATAGAGTTAATCTCATGTATCCCCTAGAGTCACATATCTCTTTTATCACTTCTCTAGTACCAAAAATATCTTTATTGCCCTTTGAGTTCACCTATTTCAAGGTCATAAGCCATCAGGAACCAAGAAGACCGTCCAGTATGCCTCTACCAATTTTGCCTATTGGTAAGATCATATTACCTATGGTCTTACTCCAAGTTCCCCAAGTAACTCAGTGCTGTTGGTCTTCAGAAAGCGACATTCTGTGCTCCCTGTAAGACTCCCTTCAAGTCATAGAGGAGGTACCAGGATGGTTTACTGGGAGGTCTTTGAAACTTTGTTTCCCCATACGGAAATGTAATCCTTGTTCCTTCCTTGTGGGTTTGTCATGCCTAATTAAGTGAGATGTACTGTTAAATGAAACATTTCTGGCATGGATAGTTATAAATTTGTTTTAATCTAATTTATATCCTGGTAGGAGAAAGGTAGATTCCTCCTGAGCCTATGCAAATAATTACATCACCATGTAAAGTAAAAGGACTCAGGACCTCACTAGTGGTCCAGTGACTGGGACTCCATCATGCTCCCAAGGCAGGGGACCTGGGATTGATCCTTGGTCAGGGAACTGGGTCCCACATGCAGCAACTCGGGACCCATGTTCCACAATGAAGGTAGAATATCCCGCTTGTTGCAACCAAATAAATATAAAAAAAAAAAAAAACTCAGTAAAGACATGTGTAATACTTGACCTTTGTTCTGATTATTTTGCAGGCAAGGCCAATGAGTATGTGTTGTATTTTCTATACGATTCCCATCTTTAAATTGACCTAACAAATCACTAGTTTATATTCAAGTTACTATTGCCACATAACAAACTACCCAAACTTACAAGTGTAAAATAGCCATTTGAGATGCTCACAAATTGTGCTAGTCAGGAATTTTGCCAAGACTCAGGGAACAGTTCTTTTATGCATCAGGGCATCATTGAGGTCACCCAGTGATAACTCAGTTGTCTGGTCTGGAAGATCTGAGACGGCTTCTCACAGTTTGCTGCCATGGCAGGATGTGACCGAAGACTAGACATGGCTGGGACTGTTGACTTCAGTGCCTCCATGTAGCTTCTCCAGCATGTTCATCTCACGGGAGTTGGATTTCTTACATGGTAGCCATTTTTCTCCAGAGTGCATGTCCTAAGAGAACTAGGCGGAAGCTGATGTCTTTTTGGAGACCTACTCTCATAATTCATACGGTGTTACTTTTGCTGCACTGTGTTGCTCAAAGTGATAGTGGGCCGTCTCAGATTCAACCCAGGAGGAAAAGATGCCGCGTCTTAGTGGGGGAGTGACGTGATAACTTTGGAGAACATGTGGGAAGGGAGATATTTTTTGAAAATAAAATCTTGATTTGGAAAATACAGTCTGCCACATTTTATAAGCTATATGAAGATTTCTCAGAGAATTATTTTTTTTTTCCCCTGAATCCAGAGGGCTTGGTTGGAGCAATATATCAAAGAGTGTTTCATTTCAGTATGCCCAAGTATAGCCAGACACCATGAGAATTAGTGAGAAGGGGAGAAAGAGGTTTTGTCAAAACCAATTAAATTTCCCTCATGGGTTCCATTCAGTCTTGCAAAATTAATTCTTTTTCTGCTGGATCTTGGGTTAGCAGCCTGGTTTTACAAGGTGTCTGATTTTTGAGTAAAATAGAGTCTTACAAATACTGACTTAGGTCCCTGGTACATTCTGTCTGAGTCTGCTCTTGGTGGTGCTGTGGGGTTACGCTGGACAGGAAGCCTGATCCACGAGGCCACAATAGTCAAGGCTTTATTGTTTGACTGTTTCATCCTAGAGACCCAGTTTTTTCACCTCCAGCTTATGGCTTGGCCTTTCAGCATTCTTGAAGGAAAAGTAGAAACCACCTGTTAATAAGACTGATGGTCTCTGGTTAATTTATTACAGCAGTTAACAGTGTCAGAATGGAATCCCCTATTGGAGTATAATATACAGCCACTTAATGATTCAGTCAGTGATTATCCTGAGGGCATGAGCCTTATGATGGACACTAAAGGCATTGGTAAATAAATCTCCAGGGACCTTTATAAAGTGTGTTTTAAACCTGTCACCAATTAATAAGAGTATTTAATATTTAGAAATCATATTGTTTGCATTGTTGTGCCAGTCCTTTTCACAAGATCTTGAATATGTTCTGTCTACCCTGGAAAATGTACAAGTGTTGAGCCATACTCATTATTAGTTACTTCATGGATCTGCCCATATTATGGGTTTAGTAAACAGGGCAACTCTTATTTAGAGTTAAGCTAAATCAAAGATACAGAGTATAATATATCTAGTTCTTCCTAATAGCCCCCTTGCTCAATAGTGCTGCCCAGTGGCTATCTGGGAAACACCAGAGATAGTTTGGATATAAAATATATCTTAAATAATTTTATTATTTTTAATTTGAGGCTTATGTTTACACAGGCAGTATCATGAAGAGTTGCCAGGAGACTAGTGATTACAGCAAAATATAAGCATAAGCCATAGGTGCCCAAGACAAGAAATGATTACTGTCCTGGTTTGGAGTGACAGTAATTCAAACAAAGCATAGCTGCAAGAAATAGTAATTATGAAATCTGGCCTTCTCAGAAGCAAGAAACTTTTGTTAAAAAAATGTTTCAAGGGCACAACAAAAGTCAACACAAAAACTCAAAAAGTTAACTGGTTGTTCGAAATTAAGAGTGTTCTGGGTAGATAAGGAACCTGGCCAGGTTAGGAACTGAAGGCACGGAATAGCTTGTTTTTAGAGTCTTCTTCAGTGGCACCCCACTCCAGTACTCTTGCCTGGAAAGTCCCATGGACGGAGAAGCCTGGTAGGCTGCAGTCCATGGGGTCACTAAGAGTCAGACACAACTGAGCAACTTCACTTTCACTTTTCACTTTCACGCATTGGAGAAGGAAATGGCAACCCACTCCAGTGTTCTTGCCTGGAGAATCCCAGGGACGGGGGAGCCTGGTGGGCTGCCGTCTATGGGGTCGAACAAAGTCGGACACGACTGAAGCAACTTAGCAGCAGCAGCAGCAGCAGCAGCAGAGTCTTCTTATAAAGAGAAGATTATATTATCAAAGATCAAGTTTCTTTGCAACAAGTGGTTTCTAATGGCTTAATTCATAAGCTTTCCTTGTAGATTTTAATATGTTTTATAAGCCCATTTATATATAGGTATGTGTGTATATGCATATATATTTAGATGACAAATTAACAGTTTCACTTATAACTTAGAATGTATTAACTGTATTCTCTTAGTAGAAGATGATGCACATAACCACACTGAACTTGATATCCTAATTAGAGTTTTTTTTAGGGATTTTAGTATTCAGAAATTGGCCAGTTAACCAAACATTCCTCATTATTTAACTCACCATGATACTAGTATAGTATCTTAAGGCCAATTAAGAGTTTTAGAGGTTTATTTCCAATGACATTACAGAGCAATACAATCATTTTTTGACACCAGGTTCGTCAGAGATGGCGTTTGAAAGTTTTACACAGGAGACAGGAAGAGTGATTAAGATAAGATGATTTTCAGCATTGTCTGTAATGTAGAAGAGCTAATAACCCTTTAATAAAGACATCAGTTTTCATGACTTTAAATTGTGTATGGAAACAGTGATAATGCATCTAACTGGTAAAAGCTAGGTAGAAAATTTAAAAGCTAAAAGAATGAAATGTTACAGTGCATTATTTTTTGTACTGCGATATGATCAGCAAGAAGACGTATTTTAAAAAACCAGTTCTAATTTGGCCAAGTATTTACCTTAATTAGAGGTTTATGGAGAAGTTGGGTTCTTACCAATTATTACAAATATTTCATATTTTAAGTTTATATTAGTACAGTTTTAAATAACTATTAGTTGCCAGTCAAATGTCTGCTGTTTATCCCTCACTCTTTTCCTAGGACTTCAGTTATAGTATATTAAACTGACTAAAGTGGTCCCGCAACTCACTCATAGTGTGCTCTTTCGTCTTTTTTCAATCTCTTTTCTCTCTGTATTTCATTTTGGATGGTGTCTCTTGCTTTATCTGTACATTTACTAACCTTTTTTCTGCAGCGTCTGATCTGCTGTTAATCCTATTAGTGTATATTTTTTTATCCAGAAATTGTGTTTTTCTCTCTATATAAAAATTTAGATCTTTTAAATATCTTCCTTATCTCTTTTTAAAATAGTCACCCTCTAATTTCTAGAATGTGAAGATTACAGCATGTTCTCCCTCTCTTGAGAGAGAACAACACGGGTTTGAACTGCTCAATGTGTACTACATGATCTGTAGATGCGCACATGCAGATGTGGAGTGCTCCTGTAAAGTCATATGTTGATTGTCAACTGCGCAGGCGGGTCAGTGCCCTGACTTCCGAGTTGTTGAAGGATCCACTACATATATATATATATATATAAAAATCTTTCTTACTGTTGCTCTCACTCACTTTTTCTCTTTACTCTGCTAACTCTACAGACTCTGTGTTTCCCAAGTGCTCAAGTCTGTTTCCTTAGTTCAGGAGACACTGCTGGTATCTATGTGAGTTCTCTCTCATTCCAGTCCAGGAAACCTAACTGGGCAGTAAGCTAGGGCAACCGTAAGGGTCACCTTATTTATTTCCCTTTTATTAGGTATTCCTCTCCTGAACTGCCTATTGTCCAGTGTCTAAAAACCATTGTTTCATATATTTTATCATTTTTTTTTAAGTGGTGGAGTAAATCTGGTTTTTGTTACACCATCATGGCTATAAGCAGAAGATCCCCTCCCCATTTCCCCCCCTACCATTATAGATTTCCTGGTAAGCATAATTACTATCTTTGCAGATGTCTATAAATGTTTGGTCTATATTAAACTTTGAAGAGAAAAAAGGACTCAGTTCTTTTGCAGATGTTTGCATGGGGCCTGGCATAACTTAAGGCGGGTATTGCGTCCACTTAGCAAGTATTGTTTTGTTGGCTGAAGAGTCATTATGAAACCTCATCATATTCTTAATATTGAACAGAAAGATGCTTTTGACATTTAGCTGACGATCCAATTATGGCACAAGTGTTTTTCTAAGCTAATGCAGGATCATGTTCTAAAGCTGTCCAACTAACAATTTCACCAAATGTAGCTGATTTCAACTTCATTACTGTTTGTTACCAATCGTTTACTCCAGCAGAGAACAACATCTGTAATATGGGTGGATATTTTGTTAGAAATGTAGCATACCTACCAATTAGTTGGCTCTGCCAAATTAGCATGTGTTGGTCTGCATCTCCAATTAAGGCAGCTGCTTGAATGCTGCTATTCTACAGCTGGCACTAGGCATGTGGGAGTGTACTGCACCATGGCCAGACACTAGCTATACCTCTTAATTAAAATATTTGCTTATGTTTGTGTGATTTCTTTAAAACAGTAAGTGGTCTTTCCAATTGTGTTATTGATGGTTCCATGACTTTTGTATGAAACAGTTTTCTTGGTTACGGAAATGTGGGTCCAAGGTGTTCTGAAATGGCTCCCATTTAAATAGATAATTGGTGTTTCTCCTCCCACTTCTAAATTGTTAGTTGTTGTTTTAAGTGGATAATTGTAATTTGGGGTACAGCCTTCAGCTTTAATAAAAGAATTTGTAGAAAGCCATATTCTTTAAAACATAAAGTTCAGTAGACTTATATAGGGATTGCTTTCTTTTTCATCACAGAAAGAAAGTATTTTTGAAAGCTTTATGGAAAAGGTTCATTTTATCTTGATTTTTCTGGCAAATGAAGTTCTGTGTTTTCTTGTCAATTATCTATTGTTTTAATAATCTTTTTATACCATCAGTTATTAAATGTATAATTTATGTTATATGCTGATCTTTAAAATAACTACAAATCAAATTTAGAGAATCTACTGCTGTATCTAATACTGGAATCAAAAGAGGAGATGAGTCCATTAAAACTGACAGGAAATTTCATAAATTTTGAATTACTTTATTCCTTTGTTATTATAAAACAATAGAATTAATGTTTTATGACATCAGTCTACTCGTAATAGAATATTGATATAGAGTCAGCTTTTATTATACATTCGTTCTGTTTAATGCTGTAGAGACGTATAAGATCTAAAATGCAATCACTTTTCAGTAGCTGATTAAAATATTAAGCCACAAATATAAATATATTCACTTTTGTGGAATACATAGAATCATGTTTAGGGATCAGATCAGATCAGATCAGTCGCTCAGTCATGTCCGACTCTTTGCGACCCCATGAATCGCAGCACGCCAGGCCTCCCTGTCCATCACCAACTCCTGGAGTTCACTCAGACTCACGTCCATCGAGTCAGTGATGCCATCCAGCCATCTCATCCTCTGTCGTCCCCTTCTCCTCCTGCCCCCAATCCCTCCCAGCATCAGAGTCTTTTCCAATGAGTCAACTCTTCGCATGAGGTGGCCAAAGTCCTGGAGTCTCAGCTTCAGCATCATTCCTTCCAAAGAAATCCCAGGGCTGATGTCCTTCAGAATGAACTGGTTGGATCTCCTTAGGTATATGTAGTTTGAAAAGCACACTCCACACTGTTTTAAAAGGGCATCTCTGTTGATGAACAACTGATGGATTAAAATCCTCATTTTATTAATATGGAAACCAGCTCTGAGAAGCCCAGTCACAGCTAATTAATGGCAGAGGCGGACAGGGCTCAGATCTTTGGCCTCTTGCACTGTGTTTTCCATTACCCCCATGTTCTTAAATATACTTTGAATGGTGTGGCTGAGAACTGAATGATAACCTTTGGGGAGGTACGCTTCAAAAACTTAATGTCAGAATAACCTAGCATCAAGAGAAAAAACAACAGGCTAAGCTAAATTTGCATTATGACTATTTTTGAATGCAGTTGCCTATTACATTTATTATCATTGGATCATTTAAAGGATGTGTGAGCATTTTGATTGAATGGATGTATTCTTTTTCTTTAAGATAAAGCCATGTTTAACTGTGTATTTAAGGAGGACTTTGAATTAGGAAAACCCTAATGTAACTATATAAAACCGTTGATATTAAAACAAGCTTTGACTAAAAGCAAATAGTCTTCTAGTAATGTTTGAGATATTTCCTGAATAAGTAGTGAAATAAACATTCATAATTGATTGTTAGAACCATATGAGGACACCCTACTAGCTTACCCAAGGTCACATAGTAGGCAGTGTGAATATTAATTACAGACCAACTAACTGCAGGTCTGGAGAAGGCAATGGCAACCCACTTCAGTACTCTTGCCTGGGAAATCCCAGGGACAGAGGGGCCTGGTAGGCTACAGTCCATGGGGTCGCTAAGAGTCGGACACGACTGAGCGACTTCACTTTCACTTTTCACTTTCATGCATTGGAGAAGGAAATGGCAACCCACTCCAGTGTTCTTGCCTGGAGAATCCCAGGGACAGAGGAGCCTGGCAGGCTGCCGTCTATGGGGTCGCACAGAGTCGGACACAACTGACGAAACTTAGCAGCAACTGCAGGTCTCGTTCTCTTTCCACTCCTAGGTAACACTTCTCATTATTCACCCCTTTCCTCCAAGTTATCCTTTATGGTATTAATATAGATTCTCAAGGTGTCTTAAGTATAGAGAGAATCCATGTTATGGGCTTCCATTTCTGAGTGGCATGGAAGGTTCTAGAAGGCTGTTATTCATCCTTTGTGTGTCTTTAGTCGTGGTCTGTGGAGTTGGATATTGGACTTGCAGTAAGATAGGGGTGCCCTCATGGGTGGGACTCCAGCTTTCCTTCTGCTTCAGTGTTGGCCACCCTGCTTTGATGGCTTTTGTACGTGGAGTTCTGTGGACTTTTGATAAAAGGGCCTGTTGAAAGTGAAGTTTGGAAACCATTGCTGGAAACCCACACCTTCTCTGCTGTTCCTTATTGTTTCCTTCTACCAAAGGACCCAATTACTCAGCATATGTCTCTATATACTTAGACTTTTTCCTTTTCAGAGGAAGAAATGTTTTCTTCCCTAAAAGTCAACCTTTTGCTGGTATCTTGAACCCCAATCTGACATTGCTTGCTAGTACCATAAGGACTTGTTCCCATAATAAACTTCTCTGCTATCTCCAACAGGTACCTTTTAGATGAGTTTTCTTGGGCTGGTTTTTCTTTTAAAAAATCAGTGTTTGTCACTTAGTTACATAAATCTTAATTTATGTCTTTGAAAATCCAAATGATCTGTTAACCCTAGGCCCAGCATTTCTGTAGAGCAGCTGTCAACTGAGTTGTGACCTGCTTGCCTTTAGGCGGGGACGGTCCTGTCCAGTGAGTTCCATCCCCTCTGCACGCACACAGTGCCTGCACAATGCCTCTCACACAGCTGGGAAATGTCTTGGTCCCTGAGGATGTTTTGAGTTTGCAGCCTCTATTAACCTTGACAGTCTTTCTAAGCAGCACATCTGGAGAGAAATTCTGTTTCATTTGCAGGGTGTGGTAGAACATTTGTATCACTTGGATATGCCTCATCTTCAGAAAAATATACTTCTGGTATGGTATAGGTACACTTTTCTAAGTATTCTTAGGGCTTCCCCTGTGACTCAGTGGTAAAGAATCAGCCTGCAATGCAGGAGACCCAGGTTCGATCCCTGGGTAGGGAAGATCCCCTGGAGAAGGAAATGGCAACCCACTACAGTGTTCTTGCCTGGAGAATCCCATGGACGGAGGACCCTGATAGGCTACAGTCCATGGGGTCGCAAAGAGCCAGACATGACCAAGAGACTAACACTAAAACTTTCACAGAGGTACACTTTATAAATATTCATGAATTTTGCTTTTGTCTTATAAGAGAAAAGTGAAAGTGGAAGTCGCTCAGTCGTGTCTGACTCTGCGACCACATGGACTATACAGTCAATGGAATTCTCCAGGCCAGAGTACTGGAGTACTCTGGAAAGGGTAGCCTTTCCTTTCTCCAGGGGATCTTCCCGACCCAGGAATCTAACCCAAGTCTCCCGCATTGCAGGTGGATTCTTTACCAGCTGAGCCACAAGGGAAGCCTTGTAACAGAAACATACCTATAAATATTAATACTGAAAAAAAAATATAAACTTAGGATACAGAAAAAACAGTAAAATACTCATGTACAGGTTAGTGAGTGAACACGAAGTTGAGGGAGTCACATGCTCCCACCCGATTATTACTCTTTCTTTCCTCCCCCAAAGTAACCACTGTCTTAATTTCTAATATTATCATTTAGCTTTGACTTCTTTGGACTTTCTGTACATATTTTTTTTGAGTTTCGGCTTCTTCAACTCAGCATTATGCTTGTGAGTTTTGTCTATATTTTTAAATGGAGCTATAGTTCATTTGGAGAAGGAAATGGCAACCCACTCCAGTACTCTTGCCTGGAGAATCCCATGGACGGAGGAGCCTGGTGGGCTACAGTCCATGGGGTCGCAGAGTCGGACACGACTGAGTGAATCCTTAGTATAGTTCGTTTATTTTCATTCCTTTGTGAATATACCACAGTTTAGTTGTCTGTTCCAATGGTGATGGACATCTGGGTTGTTCCTGTCGGTGATGTTACCGGGAACAATCCTGTATGTGTCCTTTTGGAGCACGTGTGCGTGTGTGTGCATTTCTGTCGCATCTCTGTTATGAATGGACTCATATTCTTGATAGCTTCTTTGGCATACACATAGCAGGGCTCTTTCTTACAGGGTCTTTGATAAAGATATATCAAGTACATTTTTTTAAGATCATGTTGCAAACGTTATACATTAGCAGATTCAGAATTGGCACCTAAGACCTTAATTCCTTCTGTGCCATTTTCAAAACAAAACACAACAAAGTAAAAAAAATAACATTTAATGAGGCTGCAAGCTACCTCTTTATTTTTATGTCTTAACTTTTAGTACTTTTATGAATTTATATATATAATTTATATGTATTATATATATATATATATTGCTGAACATCTAATCTTTTTACTGAACTGCTTTAACATTTTTCAGACTTAACAAAGATTTTATAAGTTGTTTCACCTGGCAGTTTTCTTTTGCTTGGCATGGCTCCACGTTGCCAGAAGTTGTAGTGAGGAGACTTAAAGTACACTTTAAAGATCATGTTAATGGTAGTGGAGCCTGAATATGGTAGATTACTGCGTTAAATGGGAAATCGATAGTGTAAACTCCCCCATCGCACCCCACCCCTGTTTTCTCTTAAAAGTTCATTCTTAAAAATGTTACAGAACAGATATGTGTACTCATATAAGTTCACATGGCCCTTCGTAAGCAAATCATTTATTAAAGTACATTTTGGCTTTCCCTCCTTTTCATCACCCTTTCACACAGTTAAAATATTATTAATTGAATTTTCTCTTGGCGTAACTACAAGATGATTTTTGCAAAAGGGCTTAATGTTACTTAAATCATCATTTTACACAACAGCATTGCCTCTGGGACTTTTACACAATGCAGCTGCTTTTGGTAGATGAAGAAAATCAAGTCCTACTGCACAGACTTTTAGAAATATTGATATATTTTTAAAAGCAAGTAAAATAGCCAATGTACTAGCTTGTGATCCAGTGCTAAGTCACTTCAGTCGTGTCCAACCAGTCCCTTTGTCCATGGGAGTCTCCAGGCAACAATACTGGAGTGTGATCCAGGGTTTCCTTCTGGGTCACATTCATTTCCTTCTCCAAGTGTGATCCAGTATGAATGGAGAATAAATCCATAGGAGTGGCTATTTTTTCTTGAGAACAGTGCATCGTGGGAACATGGGCTGTTTCTAAATCTTTTTGTGAATGGGTTTTACGTTGTCAGATGCTTGTTTGGAGGGAAAGAAAATACTTTCAAGCCTTTTTGAAGATGTTTAAAAAAATTAAAGACTATTTTATGGAGACGATTTTATCTTACTAGATTTAAAAATATTTTGTAGTTTTAAAAAATAAGCTTTATTCTTTAGAGGTGATTTTAGGTTCACAGCAAAATTGAGGGGAAGGTGCACAGATTTCCTGTGTACACAGAGCGTCCCATGCTGTCAAAATCCTGCACCAGAGCATTAGCATTCCTTACAGCTGATGAATCTGGGTGTTAACCCAGCATTATAACCCAAAATCTGTAGTGCAGGATAGATTTTTCATACTCTTGGAAGGAATATATTTAAATCTCAAATTTGTTTTTGTTGTATACTGCTACAAAATGTGTCTTAGATGGCTCTGTTTGGATTCCTTGGCTTATACTCTTTTGGCTTAAAAAAAAATGGCATGGAAAGTAAAATTTTTGCTTTCCACCAGTTAAGTTTTTTAAGTTTATCTTTGTTTTCAAAAAAAATATTTTACTACATGCCTATCTTTTCTGTGTCTATATTGTTCACTGGACATAAGCTGAAAGGGATGAGTTTAGGTCTCAGGTTAGAAATGCATATGCTTCTAGAGACCAGGAAGGTAATGAAAATGAGTCAGCTGGGCTAGAATGAGGCAAGAAGGAGTGGTCAGGTCTGGAGAGCCAGAGAGTTCTGGCCCTGTGTAAAGACGTTAGCTCTTGCCGAGAGTTACTATGTGGCAGTTCAAGCCTGAGGGTCCCACTATTTCTAGTTATTTTAAAAGGATTATAAAAAGAAACCAAGATATCTTAAGTAAAACTTAGCAATTTTACATCAACTTAACTCTAACTGGGGCCAGATAAAAGTGAGGAGGCCCCAACAATCTATGGGCAAGTATTTTATTTCCTTTTATCAAAGTGTTATTGGCCATTCAGGTATGGCCTAATCAAATCCCCTATGATTACACAGTGAGTGTGACGAATAGATTCAAGGGATTAGATCTAGTAGACAGAATGCCTGAAGAACTATGGACAGAGGTTCATAACATTGTTACAGGAGGCAGTGACCAAAACCATCCCAAATAAAAATGCAAGAAGACAATGTGGTTGTCTGAGGAGACTTTATAAATAGCTGAGGAAGAAGAGAATCGAAAAGCAAGGGAGAGAGGGAAAGATATACCCAACAGAATGCACAGTTCCAGAGAACAGCAAGGAGAGATTAAAAAGGCCTTCTTCAATGAACAGTGTAAAGAAATAGAGGAAAACCATAGAATGGGAAAGACTAGGGATCTCTTCAAGAAGATTGGGGATAGCAAGGGAACATTTCATGCAAGGATGGGCATGATAAAGGACAGAAATGGTAAGGACCTAACAGAAGCAGAAGAGATTAAGAAAAGGTGGTAAGAATATGCAGAAGAACTATACAAAAAAGGTCTTAATGACCTGGATAACCACAACGGTGTGGTCACTCCCTGGAGCCAGACATCCAGGATTTTGAAGTCGAGTGGGCCTTAGGAAGCATTACTACAAACAAAGCTAGTGGAGGTGATGGAATTTTAGCTGAATTATTTAAAATCTTAAAAGGTGATGCTGCTAAAGTTTTGCACTCAGTATGTCAGCAAATTTGGAAAACTCAGCAGTGGGCACAGGACTGGAAAAGATCAGTTTACATTCCAATCCCAAATAAGGGCCATGCCAAAGAATGTTCAAACTGTCATATAATTGTGCTCATTTCACATGCTAGGCAATGGCACCCCACTCCAGTACTCTTGCCTGGAGAATCCCATGGACGGAGGAGCCTGGTGGGCTGCAGTCCATGGGGCCGCTAAGAGTCAGACACAACTGAGTGACTTCACTTTCACTTTTCACTTTCATGCACAGGAGAAGGAAATGGCAACCCACTCCAGTGTTCTTGCCTGGAGAATCCCAGGGATGGGGGAGCCTGGTGGGCTGCCGTCTATGGGGTCACACAGAGTCAGACACGACTGAGGTGACTTAGCAGCTTAGCAGCACATGCTAGGAAGCTTGTGCTCAAAATTCTGCAAGCTAAACTTCAATGGTACATGAACCAAGAACTTTCAGACTTACAAGCTGGATTTAGAAAAGGCAGAGGAACAAGAGATCAAATTGCCAACATAGTTGGATCACAGAGAAAGCAAGGGAACTTGAGAAAAATATCTACTTCTGCTTCATTGACTATGAGAAAGCCTTTGACTTTGTGGATCACAACAAATTGGAAAATTCTTAAAGATATGGGAATACCAGACCACCTTACCTGTCTCCTGAGAAACCTGTATGGGGGTCAGGAAGCAACAGTTACATCCTTACATGGAACAACTGACTGGTTAAAAATTGAGAAAGGATTATGACAAAGCTGTATATTGTCACTCTTTTTATTTAACTTATATGCAGAGTACATCATGTGAAATGCTGGGGTGGATGAGTCACAAGCTGGAATCAAAACTGCTGGGAGAAATAACAATCTCAGATATGCAGATGATACTACTCTAATGGTGAAAGCAAAGAGGAACTAGAGAGCCTCTTGAGGGTGAAAGAGGAGAGTGAAAAAGTTGGCTTAAACTCAACATTAAAAAAAACTAAGATCATGGCATCTGGTCCCATCACTTCATGGCAAGTAGTTGGGGAAACAGTGGAAGCACTAATAGATTTTCTTTTCTTGGGTTCCAGAATCACTGTGATTGCTGACTGCAGCCAGGAAATTAGATGCTTGCTTCTTGTAAGGAAAGCTGTGACAAACCTAGACAGCATATTAAAAAGCAAAGATATCAGTTTGCTGACAAAGGTCTGTATAATCAAAGTTATGGTTTTTCCAGTAGTCTTGTATGGACGTGAGAACTGGACCATACAAATTCAGCTGAGCACTGAAGAATTGATCCTTTTGAATTGTAGTGCTGGAGAAGACTTTGAGAGCCCCTTGAACTGCAAGGAGATCAAACCAGTTAATCCTAAAGGAAATCAACCCTGGATATTTGTTGGAAGGACTGATGCTTGAAGCTGAAGCTCCTATACTTTGGCTACCTGATGCCAAGAGCCAGCTCATTGGAAAAGACTCTGGTGCTGAAAAAGACTAAAGGCAAAAGGAGAAGGGGATAACAGAGAATGAGATGGTTGGATGGCATCACCGACTCAGTGGACATGAATTTGAGCAAAGTCTGGGAGACAGTGAAGGACAGAGAAGCCTGTCCATGGGGTTGCTTGTCCATGGGGTTGCAAAAGTGGGACACAACTTAGCAACTGAACAACAGCAATTATTTCTCTGATCATTAAATGTGCTGGGGACTGTTCTCAGAGCTTTATAGAAATCAACTCATTGAATCAAGGAACACTGAAGTTGGTACTGTTGTTATCCCCATTTGAAAGGTGATATAAGTCAGATACAGAGGGGTGCCTGTCTGAGGTAAGCAGAATTTAAGATGCTCCTAAAGATTCATGTACCGTAGTGCACAGACACCATAGAATCCCCTCCCCTTGAGTGTAGGCAGGACATCTTGTAACTAGGTTATATTTTATGGCAAAGGTGAAGGGAATTAGCAGATGCAAATAAGGTCTCTCATCAGTTGACTTTGAGTTCTTCTAAAGGGAGATTGAGAAATCTGTATGCAGGTCAGGAAGCAACAGTTAGAACTGGACATGGAACAACAGACTGGTTCCAAATAGGAAAAGGAGTACATCAAGGCTGTATATTGTCACCCTGCTTATTTAACTTATATGCAGACAGACTGGTTCCAAATAGGAAAAGGAGTACGTCAAGGCTGTATATTGTTACCCTGCTTATTTAACTTCAATGCAGAATACATCATGAGAAACGCTGGACTGGAAGAAACCCAAGCTGGAATCAAGATTGCCGGGAGAAATACCAATAACCTCAGATATGCAGATGACACCACCCTTATGGCAGAAAGTGAAAGGAACTAGAAAGCCTCTTGATGAAAGTGAAAGAGGAGAGTGAAAAAGTTGGCTTAAAGCTCAACATTCAGAAAACAAAGATCATGGCATCCGGTCCCATCACCTCATGGGAAATAGATGGGGAAACAGTGGAAACAGTGTCAGACTTTATTTTTGGGGGCTCCAAAATCACTGCAGATGATGACTGCAGCCATGAAATTAAAAGACGCTTACTCCTTGGAAGGAAAGTTATGACTAAAATAGACAGCATATTCAAAAGCAGAGACATTACCTTGCCAACAAAGGTCTGTCTAGTCAAGGCTATGGTTTTTCCAGTGGTCATGTATGGATGTGAGAGTTGGACTGTGAAGAAGGCTGAGCACCGAAGAATTGATGCTTCTGAACTGTGGTGTTGGAGAAGACTCTTGAGAGTCCCTTGGACTGCAAGGAGATCCAACCAGTCCATTCTGAAGGAGATCAGCCCTGGGATTTCTTTGGAAGGAATGATGCTAAAGCTGAAACTCCAGTTCTTTGGCCACCTCATGTGAAGAGTTGACTCATTGGAAAAGACTCTGATGCTGGGAGGGATTTGGGGCAGGAGGAGAAGGGGACGACAGAGGATGAGATGGCATCACTGACTCGATGGACATGAGTCTGAGTGAACTCCGGGAGTTGGTGATGCACAGGGAGGTCTGGCGTGCTGCGATTCATGAGGTTGCAAGGAGTTGGACACAACTGAGCGACTGAACTGAACTGAAAAGGAGATTATCTTTGATGGGCCTGACCTCATTAGGTGAGCTCTTTCCAAGCTGGCTCAAGCCTTCCCTGAGGTGAAGAGATTTGAAGCAGCAGAATTTTGGCCTCGAAGAAGCAAACTGCCTTGTTATGGGGAGGACCATGTGACAGGGAATGGCAAGTGGCCTCTAGGACCAGAGAGGCCAAGTTTTACAACTGCAAGGAGCAGTGTTCTGTCCAACAGCCAGTGAGCTTGAAAGCAAAGCCTGAACCTCAGGTGAGATCACAGACTTCTGAGACTCTGAGTGGAGGACTCAGCTATACCATGCCTAGATTCTTGACCTACAGAATCTGGAGGCTGATGAATGCCTGTTGTCATTTAATGTGCACCAATAGGGAACTTGTATCTGTTCTCTGTTTCACATTGCTGAGGTCACACTGCATATCTGGGGGGTGGATCTTGGCAGCACAGGTACAGAGTACACCGCCCCATGTCACTAATGATCCTAAGAATGTATTTTTTAAAGCCTCCACTCTGCCCTTCATGGCCACAGGTGTATATTCTATTATGATGTTTTCATCAATCGACTTTTGTGGGCAACTCTGCAATTTATTACTCTAAGTTCTCTGTTTATCTTCCCCCGCTAAATTAAGAACTGTATAAATATATACATATAAAATTTATTTATGCTTGGAAATATTCTTTACATAATATATGCAAATCAGTTTTTATTAAAAAGCAGTATTTTTTCTGTATTGTGAACTAGTGCTAACCCTAATCTCTTTGGTATGAAATTATAAAAAATGTGCATTTCAGGGTATGCAGATAAAGTATTTGCTGAAATCCCTTTGAGGTGTAGAAAGTTTATTTTCATTGATTCAAAGTTTTAAAAGATGATGGAATATTTTACAACTTGTAATTGAGTTAATGACGTTCATCCTGAACTTTCTGACCTTCAGAACTTACAGTTTATCTCGTATTTTAAAATCGTGACATGGAACTGATCATTTTTTACTTCACCCTCATGTACTTTTAAGCATGTGGAACTTGCCCAAAGTAGTGCAAAGTACATGGCATGGAGTATAATCTACTGTGTGGGTGATAAAAACTCACTAGTTCTTATTGTAGGTATCAATGATTAATGGGTCTTAATTATTAAGGATTATCAAGGTTCTTAAACGAGCTGGAATCCATACCTTTTTAAAAAATGTTCCATTTTGGAGTGTGCAATCAATTGACAACATTGTTTTTAATCCAGAATGCTCTATTAAATACCGAGTACTGTTAACAGAACATGGTTCTGTGACCATGGATTGACTGTTGGGCGACCTGGCTCCATCTCTGGTCTCCCCTGAGGACCTTTGCCGCCTGAGACACCTGGTTGTCTGTTGCGCTTTGTGTCGGACAGATGTATTCACATCTGTGATGTTGATAATATCTGCTTTCTGTAACTTAGAGGATTATTGTAAGGATCAAACAAGATAATATACTTGAGAAGTTTCTGAATGTAAGGGGAAAGCTTAAATTTCAGTATTTGTCTTTCCCAGTATAATATGTTAATTGCTTTCTTGGGAGCTAAGTGAGAAGTATAATTACTGTTGTCTTCCCTGGTGGCTCAGCAGTAAAGAATCTGCCTGCCAATGCAGGAGACACAGGTTGAATCCCTGGGTTGGGAAGATCCCCTGGAGGAGGAAATGGCAACCCACTCCAGTATTCTTGCCTGGAGAATTCCATGGACAGAGGAGCCTGGCAGGCTACAATCCATGGGGTCCCAAAGAGTCAGACACGACTGAGCGACTTTCAGTCACTAAGTCTTATTTGTTGGTGGCATTTGATAATGAGGAACAGGAGAGGATAAAAGGGAGATAAAAGATCTCTTGCTCTTCAAGGTAACTCTTCATGGCAGTGACCCTGTGGTCATTACTGAAGCTTATAAAGCAAAAAGGAAATGTTGCTACAGAAGGATATTGGCTGAGGTCCCAGTTCTGTGACTGCCAGGGGTCTGCCTGAGTTTATTACCTTTAGGATACATGAATTGATTTCCTCAAAGTGGCCAGTGAGACTTCCTAAAAATTTGGTTGAAATACATATAGAGAGACATGGACTTTATTAATGATAGACACATTATGTTTTTATATTTTACATTAAATTGTATGACATTCGTCAGTTGGAAAAATTTCAAGTACTCATTTTTTGCTTAGAAATAATTGAAAAGTATAGTAAATACAAGTAAATAAAGTTTACTTCTTGAGCATTCAACATTCAGTCAGTTGTCTAATTCAGTCCATTAATTACCTGTGATACTACGATTTTATCATAGACTAGGATTGGCATGGAATTTAAACAGTGTTCTATCAGTTTAACACATTAGGAATAGAATTTCTTAGCTTCAAAAAATAGTCTCATTTTAAAAGAATTGTTGTTCAGTCATTCCCTGTCCCTCTCACCTTGCTTTTATTTTTTTCCCGCATGGCATTTATTATCAAATATGATGAATTATATTTTTGCTTGTTTCTTTCCTAGTTCCCCCTACCCTGCAATAAACTCAAAGCTCCAAGCTTTGAGGCAAGCAGATTAGTTGGGTCATGGCTAATATTCCCACATATAAAAGGCACTCAAGAAATATCTGTTGAATGAGTGAATGAATGTCTGTAGTATTAACTGCCTTATAAAGAGACTTTGGAGGATATGCTTTATTTATTTATATATTTTTTTGCTGCTGCTAAGTCGCTGTAGTCATGTCAGACTCTGTGCGACCCCATGGACAGCAGCCCACCAGGCTGCCCTGTCCCTGGGATTCTCCAGGCAAGAACACTGGAGTGGGTTGCCATTTCCTTCTCCAGTGCATGAAAGTGAAAAGTGAAAGTGAAGTCGCTCAGTCATGTCTGACTCTTAGTGACCCCATGGACCCTAGCCTACCAGGCTCCTCTGTCCTTGGGATTTTCTAGGCAAGAATACTGGAGTGGGGTGCCATTGCCTTCTCCGATATTTTTTTGAGGATATGCTTTATTTTTTAATTGGAGTTTATAATTGGTTTACAATGTTGGATTAGTTTCTGCTGTACAACCAAGTGAATCAGCTATGCTGCTGCTGCTGCTAAGTCACTTCAGTCATGTCGGACTCTGTGCAACCCCATAGACTGCAGCTCACTAGGCTCCCCCTTCCCTGGGATTCTCCAGGAAGGAACACTGGAGTGGGTTGCCATTTCCTTCTCCAATGCATGAAAGTGAAAAGTGAAAGTGAAGTCACTCAGTCGTGTCCGACTCTTAGCAACACCATGGACTGCAGCACACACGTCCATGGTATTTTCCAGGCAAGAGCACTGGAGTGGGGTGCCATTGCCTTCTCCGAATCAGCTATAAGTATACATATATCCCCTCCTTGCACCTCCCTCCCACCCCAGCACCCCCATCCCATCCATCTAGGTCAACCACAGAGCACCAAGCTGAACTCCCTGCACTATCCAGTAGGTTCCCATTAGCTATCTGCTTCACGCAGTGCAGATACCTCAGTCCCGATCTCCTAATTCTGGAGGGTATGCTTTTTAGATGATTTAACCTACCCAGTTTTGAATAACATCATCAACAGGAGACTAGCTAAACTCAAGGTGTGGCGGGCCATATTTCCAGATATTCATACACTGAGAGTTTCAAAAGTACACTTATGGGTTAAGTGTAGCAATAAACCTCAGCATGGCAAAAGTCATCCTAAAACTGAAAAAAAAATGTTGTTATTTTGTTCCTCACAAAAAATGTGGATCTAAATGGAAGGCTTAGCAGCCTCAGTTAATCCGGAAGCAGCATCTGATGCCATCAAGAGAGAGTGGGACTGGGAGTAAGACGCCTTCTCCAGCGCTGCGTCCCACCCGGTCTCTGACAGAACTCTCTGGTCTTGGACGAGCTATTTCACTTCAGTTTAAAATGGAGGCAGTCCTAGCACGGTGTTCTAGGATTGTGGTGCGAATTCAATCAGATGATTCATGGAAAACCCTTGGCACAGTGCCTGGCACGTGGCAAGCACTCAGAGGTCGCCGCTGTGGTTTTGTTAGAGGAGCGCTGTGAGATGAGAGAAATAGAACACGAGAGTTCCAAATTGTCAGAGGAACGTATTCAGCTCTGCTACTGAATATGGAATCGGTTGTAGCCAGACCTCAGTGGCCAAGGGGCAAGGTACCTGGAGTGGCTCGCAGCAGTGCGTTCATGATTGCTGCCAAAGGGTGCTGGCCAGGGTAGGGGGCGGAGAGAATCCGTGTGCACGTGTGTCTAAGACAGAAAGCTTAAACGCAGTTCCAAAAGAAACTCTTGGAGAATTGACCCAAGATTTAGAAGCCGAAACCTGATTTTGTCTGAATATTCAGAGTAAATACACCTTTCAAGGGTAAACTTGCATGAAATCAAGTTTAAGAGGCTGGTAAACAAAAACGACAGAGGATGAGATAGTTAGATGGCGTCACTGACTCAACGGACATGAATTTGAGCCAACTCTGGGAGATGGAAGGACAGGGAAGCCTGGCATGCTGTGGTTGCAAGGAGTTGAACACAACAGAGAGACTGAATGACAGCAAACAAAACTGAATGTCCAGTTTTATTTGATTATTTGTTATAGGAAGTATAACTATGGTGAAGGTAGCATACTTATCAGTGTCACTGCTTCCTGTTGGCAGATGTAGAGAGGAAGGCAAAATAAAGCCAGAAGTTCCCTTCGTGAGTGTGCCGTCTATTGCCCAGAGAGTCTGTGTGTTTAGGGGCATCAAGTGAAAAGTCTGGCATTTCCATTTCCATGAAGGGAGCAGCCTTGCCAGGATACCTCACGTTTGCTGCCTCTGGCCAAGCTCCCTCACCCTGTGCTGGATGAACCTTTCCAAAACTCATCTTCAGTTCAGTTCAGTTCAGTCGCTCAGTCATGTCTGACTCTTTGCGACCCCATGAATCGCAGCACGCCAGGCCTCCCTGTCCATCACCAACTCCTGGAGTTCACTCAGACTCACGTCCATCGAGTCAGTGATGCCATCCACCCATCTCATCCTCTGTCGTCCCCTTCTCCTCCTGCCCCAAATCCCTCCCAGCATCAGAGTCTTTTCCAATGAGTCAGCTCTTTGCATGAGGTGGCCAAAGTACTGGAGTTTCAGCTTCAGCATCATTCCTTCCAAAGAAATCCCAGGGCTGATCTCCTTCAGAATGGACTGGTTGGATCTCCTTGCAGTCCAAGGGACTCTCAAGAGTCTTCTCCAACACCACAGTTCAGAAGCATCAATTCTTGGTGCTCAGCCTTCTTCACAGTCCAACTCTCACATCCATACATGACCACAGGAAAAACCATAGCCTTGACTAGACGGACCTTTGTTGGCAAAGTAATGTCTCTGCTTTTGAATATGCTGTCTATTTTGGTCATAACTTTCCTTCCAAGGAGTAAGCGTCTTTTAATTTCATGGCTGCAGTCATCATCTGCAGTGATTTTGGAGCCCCCAAAAATAAAGTCTGACACTGTTTCCACTGTTTCCCCATCTATTTCCCATGAAGTGATGGGACCGGATGCCATGATCTTTGTTAGTGACTCTCATTTTCCTACATGCAGGTCTCTCGAGCATTCCCCTCTCTTCCGCCCAATGCTTTATTTCTTTATATGGTATACTGCTTGCAACTTGGCTTTCTTTATAATTCTTGTAGACCTGGGAGCCAGTCTTGACCAGAGGAGTTATTTTTTTCTTTTAAAATGACAGAAATGCTTCTGGCTTTCTGAAATTCATGAACTAATTAATTCACACTAAAAAAGCCAAAGTTGTGGAGAAGGAAATGGCAACCCACTCCAGTACTCTTGCCTGGAAAATCCCATGGACAGAGAAGCCTGGTGGGCTACAGTCCATGGGGTTGCAAAGGGTCAGACATGACTGAGAGAGCAGCCAGTCATTTTGAGGGGAGGAAACAGCCCCAGAAAATTTGAGGTGCTCGCCAGAGGCCCCAGAGCTTTTGATGGCAGAGTCAGAACTATGGCAGAGGACTCCCAGCTGCCAGGCCTCTTGATCCTGGCCTCTCTCACCAGATACCCAGGTGGAAAACTAGAATCTAAAGTATGCCCGAGGGCTTCCCTGGTGGCTCAGTGGTAAAGAATTTGCCTGCCAGTGCAGGAGATGCAAGTTCCATCCCTGGTCCGGGAAGATCCTACATGGCTTGGAGCAGCTAAAGCTACTGTGCCACAGCTGCTGAGCCCATGTACCACAACTGCGGAAGCCGAAGCACCCTTGAGCCCATGCTCTGCAATGAGATGCCTCCAGTGAGAAGCCCACACCGCAACCAGAGAGTAGCTCCTGCTTGGCACAACTAGAGAAAAGCCCACACAGCAGTGAAGACCCTGCACAGCCGTCAACAAATAAAATCATGGAAAAAGAAAAAAGAGCCGAAGTTGATTCCTTTTTTTCCTGTACCCAATTTAAAAACACAAATACCCTGACCATTCTACATCTAGGAATTTATCTTACAGAAAAACTCAGGTAGCTAACTGCACGAAGATTTAGGTGCAGGATATTCAGCACACGTTGTAGTAGTGAGATATGAGAAATGGTCCACATGTCTGTCAGTGACTCCCTAATCCACTCTTCTGTTTGATTAGAGACAGGGCCCCGCCTCTCAGCGGAGATGGTAGGCCCTAGATGGTTCTGTGTTAACAGACCAGCTTAAACGCAGGGCAGTGGGAACATAAGCCACCTCCTCTTGGTCAGTGACTCCTTCCAGACCTTGATACGGACGGCCAGAGCAGCAGTCATGTGATTCATTGCCTGTCTTGACTGCAGTTCCAGAAGTAGAAGAGGTGACCAGCGCCCATAAATAGTCTTGAATGCTTTGACTCAGTAGGGCTCTTTGATGTCTTACTCAGGTTTTTCTTTAATGACTTCATGCCTTTGTCTGTTGCCTGTGTTACAGTCTTTCCCGAATCTCACCCAGACCGTTCCCAAGGTGGCCTTAACTAGACTACAGATAACCTTGCCTTGGATTTTGATTTATTCTGCATACTTCAGTAGTGCATGTATGTTTTTTCCTCCTTTATTATCACGGCTTTAGCCTGGGGAAGGGTCTTGGAAGCGGGGACGGGCGTATGTGAGGGAGCAGCCTTAGTTGCAACCGTCACTTCTTGTGGTCAAACTGCTTTTGGCTTTGGTGCTAACAAACATGAACATTCTGTAGTTTCCTAGGTCCTTATTTTGTCTCTTTCTCTTTTTTTTAAACAAAGCCTTGGTGACCTATAAAATTCCTCCACATTCGTTGGCTTCTCACATTCTGTTTCTTATAACTTGCCAGGTTACACTCCCTCTCTCTAAGACAATGAATTCTTCTTTAGATCTGTGCCCGCTCATACTGTGTTTTGAATGGCTTCTTAAATTACGGCCCAGAAATTCTATGTAATTAAAAACATCTCTCAGTAGGTACTGACCTGAAAGGCCATCTTTATTTAAAAAGCATTTAGAGAGTAACATATTTAGATAAGGCCTGGTCTTACTGTTGTTTAAAACAAAAAACAAAAACCAGAAAACCCAGCCTGCCAATGCCACATATGTACAAATAAAAAAATAACAAAACTCAAGAACCAACTCTGTGTGTGTATATGTCCATATGCATCAAAAAAAGATCTATAGGATAACAGACCATTCACAGCAGTTATTTCTGGGGAGCTGTTAAACCAAGAACATTTATTCTTTTGAGGGTAATGACTGCTTTGTGATTCCAAATAAAAATCTTATTTCTATAAAAAATATGTATATATACAGAGTATTTTGCCTACAAATTTATGGAGTTCAGGGACTCTTCTAATAATTTTTTTGACTCAACCCGTGTGTTTTGATATTACAGTCTAATATCCATCTTAGTTGGTCTGTTTTTGCTGCTGCTGCTGCTAAGTCACTTCAGTCGTGTCCGACTCTGTGCGACCCCATAGACGGCAGCCCACCAGGCTCCCCCATCCCTGGGATTCTCCAGGCAAGAACACTGGAGTGGGTTGCCATTTCCTTCTCCAGTGCGTGAAAGTGAAAAGTGAAAGTGAAGCCGCTCAGTCGTGTCCAACTCTTAGCGACCCCATGGACTACAGCCTACCAGGCTCCTCCCATGGGATTTTCCAGGCAAGAGTACTGGAGTGGGTTGCCATTGCCTTCTCCATGGTCTGTTTTTAAGTACTGAGAAAACACTTCGTCTTTGCCTTTATGATATATACATTGTAATAATATGTATTGAACTTCTACTATATTGCTTTGAAGCAACCATAAGGGTAATAGAAATGATATTGTCTCTGTCTGCTGCAGAGAAACTTGTTAATTAAAGGTTTAACTCATACCTCCTTGAACTTTTTTTTAAAGGTCCATTCTACACAAATCATTCTAAAGTCTAGGGAGCCAGTTTTATTGTATATTAAGTGGGACCAACATGTTTTAAGACCAAATTTATGATATGATAGTTACATTTTTTACATGTTAAATACATACTTTAAAGTAAATTGGGTCCTTAAGGCAATCAATATTTAGGGGCATAATTTTACTGTTTTAAATTATTATAGAGGCTAATGGTATTATATGTTTGTGTATTTATGTTACATTATTGGGCTTAGCTATGATTGATTTTGGTACCAGAAATTCCAATTATAAAATTGTTTCTGTGGGCAAATGGGATCTATTTTTCAATGTCTGTTTAGTGTACTTTCTGGAAATACTTTGAGCAAAGTATGTGGAGTTGCTTATATGTTTTTAGCATGAAACTCCATAGGTAACCAAGAGTCTGTTTTGCCCTTCACAGCTCAAATATTACTTCATACTTTAATCTACCAAGCAAAGGCCCCAAATAAAGCTACCCCTTCTTAAACTAAGACTTAAACTACAGTGTTTCATCGGCCTTTATTTCACATTATGTATCAAAGACATTTGTGTATCTAAGATGTTGTTGAGTTGTTAAGTTGTGTCTGACTCTTTTGGGATCCCATGAACCATATAGCCAGCCAGGCTCCTCTGTCCATGGGATTTCCTGGGCAAGGACACTGGAGTGGGTTGCCATTTCCTTCTACAGGGGATCTTCCTGACCCAGGAATTGAAGCTGCATCTCCTGCATTGGCAGGTGAATTATTTTCCACTGAACCACCTGGGAAACCTGTATCTAAGATACTTGGATCCGTTTACAGTGTTCCAGGCTTTGGAGAAGAACCCAAGGCCTGCCTGCAGCACCTTTGGCTACTCTATCAAAGTAGAGTAGTGTCTCTCATCTCAGCAAGTGTCTCTCAGTGGCAACTAAGTCCCCTGGGGGCCACTGCCCAGTATGTATTCATATCATGCCTGTGACACTGTAAAGTGGGTTGCCAAAGCTTATGTTCTTTGCTGGGAGCAGCTACACTCCAGTCATAATGAGTAAACTCACCACTCATATCTTGGTTTCCAGATACTGTTTTCTAATAAAGGGTGCAGTGCTCCTTGGAGACATTGCTAGTTCCAGGGCTGGGGCAGGGAAAATAGAAGGTGAGCCTGGAATATTTTATTGTGCCAGAACGCAGGAAAGTATTCAAAGAATAATGAGGATGCTTCAAAAAGACACAGAAACTAGTTTGAAGAGACTCCCTCTCATTAGTCAAATCTGGATAAATTGAACATTAAAATTAAAATGATAGACATGGTAATTATTGAATAAAATAGGAAGTTATGAACCCAGACTCATAATAATAAAGGCATAAATTGAAATTTTAATGAGAAAGGAAATTTTATGTAGTCTCAAAATCTCTCCCCACAAAAAACCCAAAATATTTGTAATTACAAAGGGGAAAATAGTAACTTTACAGTGGAAGAGCCAAGCAGTTACCATTTTAAAAAGAGATCAAACGTATCTTCATGGGTAATAGGACAGTTGATAGGGTACAATGAGAAATACAGTTTCATGTCTATGATATTCCTGCCAAGGATGTATAACCCGAATCTAATAATGAGGAAACATACAAACCTAAATTGAGGGATGCTCTACAAAGTAATTGGCCTGTGATCTTCAAAGTGTCAAAGTCATAAAGGTCAAGAAAAGACCGGAAAACTATTCCCAGGTTGAAAGGCTAAACAGACACGGCAGCTAAATGCAATGGGTGATTCTGGTTTGGATCCTTTTGCTGTAAGGACATCGTTGAGACAATTGATGAAATTTGAATAGATTCCAAGAATTACAAGGCAATACTGTATCGAGGTTAATTTCTTAATTTTGATGCTTATATAATATTTAGGAGACTGTAGGAATTAAATATGAAAGGAACATTCTTAAACTTTTTAGTCTCAGGACCTCTTTATACACTTAAAAAGTGTGGAGAGTCCCATAGAGCTTTCATTTATGTAGGATACAGCTGTCAATGTTTATTGTATTAGAAAGTCAAGCTGGCTAATTTTTTAAAATAATTTTTTAATTCATGTAAAAGTAATAGCAGTAAACCCATTCTATGTTAGTGTAATGTATTTTTAGTAAGGATAATAGCTGTCTTCTGAAACAACAAGATTCAGTGAGAAGAGTGGCGTTATTTTACATTTTTAAAACTCTCTTTGATATCTGACATAGAAGACAGTTGTGTTTGCAGATCTGTTTCTGCATTCATTATGTGAAGATATGTTCTTTTGGTTGAAGTTCAAAAAAAAAAGGGTTTCCATGGTAGCTCAGCTGGTAAAGAATCTACCTGTTTGATTCCTGGGTCAGGAAGATCCCCTGGAGAAGGGATAGGCTACCCACTCCAGTATTCTTGGGCTTCCCAGGGGGCTCAGATGGTAAAGAATCTGCCTGCACTGTGGGAGACCTGGGTTCAATCCCTGTGTCGGAAAGATCCCCTGGAGGAGGGCATGGCAACCCACTCCAGTATTCTTGTCTGGAGAATCCCTGTGGACAGCGGAGCCTGGTGGTCCATGGGGTCACAAAGAGTCAGACATGACTGAGCAACTAAGCACAGCACAGCAGATAAGAAGAAAATCTGGTTTACATGAATATGTAGTAGGAGAAGAGAAAGTGATTTGGGTAGCCTCTTCAGATAATGGTGGATATTTTTTTTTGGTTACTACATCAACATTCCTTAAGTGAAAATTTCTTCAAGGTTAGTTGTGATATGGAATCTGAAAATATATCAATGAACTTTTCATACTCCATTACCTTAAAATCCATATGTCTATCTCCCACATTGAATAGGTCTTTTGTCCATCATGATTTTTTAACTTTATGATTGGTCTTTGGAAAATATTGGTTCCTGAGTTTTGCAAATCTTATAAATGTTGACACTGTTCCCCTCCCTGTGCCCCACCCCCCGCCAAATTACAATTACTAATATCAGTCCTAATCTCATCAAAAAAATATTTTCTTTCAGTCTCAGGATGGTGGATACAAGTTTTACAGGATTCTAATTTTCATTTAAAATCTCCGATTTTACCATGGACAGTAAATCGTGTTGCTTTTCTTGAAGTGCCAGGCTAGCTTCACCCATTCTTAGGATATGTCTGCCAAACCTGAATAAGCATAGTTTTTCTGTCAGTTGTTCTTTAAAGTGAAATGACGCTGCCTGAAAAAGGGCAGCTAATTCAGCCCACAGCTCAACGGTGCTTGCTTTTTCTCAGGACGGCCACTGTCCTGGGTACACAGAAAAAGTGTCTTATGTAGACTTCCCGTTTTGTCACATGGAACATTACAAAGATGTATCCACAAGGGTAGAGATTTAATAAAAAGTATTTTACTGCTTCTTACAGGAGCCATTCTTTAACAAAACTGACTTTTTTCTTTTTTACTGCTGGTATGTGAAGAACACAGTGACTTTTAACATAGTTAGGTTTCTTGGGAAGACTCTAGCAGTTTTACCCACCATTACTTTTGTGCTATTGGTGCAGTTATCACCAACTAAAAAAGGCAAATAATGTCTTAGTAATTTTGACTCTAAAGAGCCATCAGGGTCATGGGTCACTATTTGAGAACGGCTACACTGAAGTCCTTATGGATGATGGAATCTGAAGCAACTGAATGAAGCATGGTTCAGGAGAAAAATTCCTTGTACAGTATTTGAAACTTTGAGATTATTTCAAAATTAAAAATAAATAAATAAATGATAGCCTTTCAAATGATGAAAACTGAAATTTACGATGATAGTCACTTGTGAGTTTCAGCAAGATGCCAGTAAATTCTTCTGCAGATTAAGTGGCATATGTCATTTAGTAAACTTTTTGGCATCTAGTTGATTCTTAGTAAATGATAACTTAAGAATTATTACTGTAGTAGCTGTTATCAGGTATTACTCCTGTTCAGTTGGTAGACTGTTAATTGCAGCCCTAAACATTTTACATGGTACCTCTGAGTTCTTTAGGACATCCTAGAGTCTAGATGAGTGGCGTCAGGTCTGTATTCTTAGTTCCAATAATACAGGAGGAGACTGTAAATCAGCACTTTTGCTTTTACTTTGGTTTAATATGTAAAAACTGTGCTTTAAAATATGTAAAAACTGTACTTTAAGTGAAAAGTGTTGTTTTGTGTTGAATAGAAAAATGGTTCTACTTTTGGCAAAATGTTGAACTATATTGATCTTCAGATTATTAATTGCCAAAAGTAGTTATTTCAATAGCTAATATTTTAAATTTTATGGTAATTTTTTCAAAAGTTCCTGGATTGGTTTTGTTTTGACTTTAAAGAAATAAAAGCAACTGTTAAGCTTCCTTTTTCTAAATACCTAAGTGAGAGACCTAGATCTTGAAAAGAATACTTTTTCCTGTGGTGAGATTTCACAAAACCAGAATGGAATCTTGTAAGAACAAAGTAACAGGTTGAAATAAAAAGAGGTCACTTAAAAACAAAAGCAGCACAGTCAGCATTTTTAGAAGAAAGGTACTGTGTAATGTTTGACTTCTAATTAATTCTAACTATCTTTTTATTTGAAAGAAGAAAGAAATGTTATGGAGGGTTCCAAAAATATCCCTTTTGCTTTCAAACTTGATTTTTAGTTCATGTATCCTGCATGGGAAATTGGTCAACTCTGGCCCAGATCTTACTGGCAGTACTCACTACCTTCTGTGTCCATGAGTTCCACGTGGTGGGTTCAACCAACCCCAGGATCACGTGTTATGTTTACAATCCTGGGTTGGCAGAATTAGTGGATATGGTGGGCGAATACAGAACTTGAGCCTCCGTGGATTTTTATATTCACAGGGCGTCCTAGAAACAAATGGATACCAAGAAATACATGGATACCAAGAGACGAGTTTAATTTCATTTCTCAAGCCAACAAAGAGAGGTGCCTCAAGGGAAAAAGTTGCTTTTCAAAAGGAAAAAAAAAAAGTATTTTATGTGATTTAAAAAAAAATGCTGAGACATAATTGGAGGAATTGTTATATATCTTTATCCCACAGCCCTTAGGGTATTGATTTTAACGTATCAGAGCTTCTACCTTGGAAGAAAGACAATAGAGGCAGTCATGTCGTGGACCGTTGTGGTGGACAAGGATCAGGGTACTCAGAAGTATGTCTCCAAAGCTTCGGTGAAGTTCTTACTCTTCTCCAGTGGTGGGCTGTTGCTGAGCTGTAGACTGGTAGTTGTATGAAGAGCCTCGGGTAGGAGACGTGAACGTGGAAATGAAGATTATATTGGGGTGGCCCAAAGGTTCGTTCAAACCTGAAGATGATGGTCCCCACTCACGGTCCAGGTGCTTGTTGCAGCCTTGTGCTCGTGTTTAAAACGGAAGTTTCCTGTTCATCTGCGTTGGCTTCTGTTGGCAGGGCCAGATGAGAGCTGATAGGCTATGGGAAGCGGGGAGATGCCTAGATTTATTTCCACAGTTCCTAAGGAAGCCAGCTGTCTCCCACCCCAGCCTTTTAGAACATCTGTCATTATTCTCTTCTAAGGGCCTTGGCCCAGAGAGCGGCATCTCCTGTCCTGTTTTTATGTACATGCTTCTATTTTTGACTCACACAGCTTGGTGGTGGTGGTTTGGGGGGTAGTTCATGGAGCCCTCAAAGCTGGTCCACAGACCTGGTCAAGAGCATGCATAGCCGATAACCTCGGGAAAGGAAATGTGAGGGAAGGCTCCTGGATTCTTCTGGGGGAGTTTTCCTCACTATAAAAGGGACCTAAACAGGAAGTCCCGTTGTTGATTCTGAACGTTGCCTGCGTGGCTGTTTGGAATGGCAGTGGCCTTCTTGAAACCAAGAGAAGAGCCAGTCTAGAGGAATAAGAGAAAGGGTGGAAGGACCCTGGAGCCTTGTGACATTTTTGAGCAACTGAACAAAACAGACCCAAGTCCTTGTCCTCACAAGCTTAATTCTGGAGGGAGCGGAGGACAATAAACATGTACATTAATAAGGTACATAGATTAGAGAGGGGTAAGCACAATGGGATGGAAAAAAGCAGAGAAGGGGGAGACGGAGTGCAGGAGAGGAGTAGCTGCATTTTTCAAAGGCTGGTCAAGGAAGACTTCTCTGACCCAACAGAGACGCGGGATCTGGAACAGCATTCCAGACAGGGCATAGAAAGTGCAAAAGCCTTGAGTGTATTTGGAGAAGATTCTGTGTCTACAGAACTGCCAGGACCCCTGTGAACAAGGCTGAGGAGTGACCGGAGAGTAGGTGGGTAAAGATGAGTTTGGTATCAGGCTGTTGCTGAAGACTTTGTTTCTTCCTGGATGTGAGATGGCACCCTTTGGAGGTTTGCAAGGAGGGAAGTGACAGGATCTGACCTATGTTTTAAAAAGAAGAAAAGCCCACAATAGGGGCAGTGAAGAAAAGTTAAGAGAAAGAAAACAGTGTTAACTGGACTAGAGCAGGATTCAGAGGAATTCAGGTATAAGTTCAAATTTTTATGTATCTGGAAAAACTTGCATCAAAAGCCATGACGACATAAGAAAACTTACTTATGCCATATGCATATAAGGCTGTGCCATGTAAGTACACTCACCAAATCTTCTGAGATCTAAAAGTAAATTTGATTCAGTGGCTGTTAGGTGGCTTTTATTAGTAGAGAGAAATTTTCCTAAATGTCAGCGTATAGTGCTGGTGTGGAAACAGACTTTGCTTTTCTTAAATAAATAGATAAATTTTATCTTATTTTACCTCTGGAATAAAGTTTTACTTTCCATAAAACGTTTCTTTCAGCCTTTTGATTTTAGTCTTTTTTCTTGTGAATCGGTGGCTCTAATAAAGGCAAGAGTTCTTTACTTACTTGTGGTAAATTCTGTGAACCATCTGTGATAAGACATGTTGGACCAGCTATGGGGAAAAACCCTGTATCTGGCTGTCCATTACATGAACACATATCATAACTCATTTATATTCGAATCGTAGGTATACCTTTAACACTAGATAAGGTGTTTTCCAAGTCAATTATTATCCTCTCTAGTTTATTCATAGATTCCTATCTAGGGTCGATAACTTTTCATTGAGTCTAACTAATAATAAATCTGTCGTGAACCAGCTGTTTTAGTTTCAGACATAAATCCTTTTAGGTCAAGAACAGAAATCTCTGTGGATTAATGCTGTATATTCTGTGATGAGCCGGCATTGACTTCAAAGGAAGAACATTTTATTTTTGGAAGTAGGGTTTTTAAGTTAAGTCTTTTGAATTCTCATCCAGTTCCAAAGAATAAACATTCTTAGAGACTTTATGGACTGCCTCCTGTATGCCAGTACATAGTCGTATTGATAGTAATAAGGTCATATTTTTGTACCTTTGTGTTGACAGCACTAATGAGTATTAGTGCCTTCATTTTCAAAAGAGGCTGCAGAGGCCCATAGACTTGCTCAAAGTCAAAGCAAATAAGTGTGGAAGAGAAATTGGTAGCCGTGTCTCGTAACCTCACCGTTGATGCCATGCTGTCAGAGCAGCTCACTGGTGAAGGCAGAAATCAACATGACACTTTCCTTCTCATGAGGATGCTTTCTCCAGTGTGTCTCACTTTTCAGTTTGTTATTTCCCTTAGCTCTGTTTAGACCTGAATAGTCCTGAACACAGGTCTTTCTTGTGTCACTCTCTGGCTCCATTACTGTGCATTTTATGTGGGCTTTTTAAATGTAGCCACTATTTATCATTAACCAAGTTTCCAAATTCTAATATCATATTCTTTTTATTTCCAGATTAATAATATGGGTTTTTTGTTTTAATAGATCACACTTTACAATATTTTGTGACATAGAGACTGAAGAAAGAATGAAGTTACCAATTTGCAATTAAAATCATAAAGCCAGAGATACTTAAAGAGTATATAGCATGATGATATGAACCATGTTTTATAGTTTGTACCTAAGGGTCTAAAAAGCCATCATTTTGATTTATAGGAGAACTGATTAAGGAACATTCAGGCAACTCTGATAACACTGGAATTTTTATTTCAGAACTATTGTGCTGACTCTATAGCATCTCTTAGATGGTCTCACGATTGCTTAAAATTATCCTGATCTAAATTTCATCTCAAGTTGGGGTGGGGAAAGTGTTTGAAAGAGTAATGTCATCAAATGCTTGAATCTCATTTGCCATATATTAATTTTCCTCTCTCCATTTCTGTTTTTTTCCCTAGGAGAAAAATTCAAAGTGGAAACAAAGACCATTGCTGTTGACTTTACGTTAGAAGATATTTATGACAAAATTAAAACAAGCTTGGCAGGTCTCGAGATTGGTGTTTTAGGTTTGTATCTTTGTCACATTTATAGATTCTTCTTATATCTATTGATTAGTACTGTTTTCATTTTGAATGTTAGGTGTTCAACTGGTGGCCTAACTAGTGAAAAGAAAATTGTCTTGTTAATACAAATGATCATTAGATGATATTAATTTATATATGCGTGAATCTTTATGTTTTGTGTTGTATTTTAATGATGACTACAATTTAGGTTGTTTTCTTGGCCTGCTTTATTTCCACTCTTTAATTCTCTCGGTATGTATTTAATATAGCTATGTTGTTATAATCGTTTTAGCAGGTGATGCTGACCCATTTTTATAGTTGAGGAAATACAGGCTTAGAGGGGTATTTCTTAGCCTTTGTTCAGTATTACCCTCTCCCCAACAAGGAGTCTTTTTAGACATTGTTTTCCACTAGTCTTCCCTCCCATGAAATTTTAGTACCACAGGTACACTGTGGATCTTGTTTACGTGCTGTACCTATACAGAAAGGTTAAGAGCCCACACCACGCCCCCAAAACAATTTTTGCCCACTGAGGGGAGCTATCACCCCAGTTGAGAAGATGTGACTCAGATGAATGACTTGCCTGAGGTCACACAGAGGCTGAGAACTGCACCTGGGTTTTAGCCACTACAGTAAATCCCCTACCCAAAAACGAGTTCCATTCTGAGAGCGTGTTCCTAAGTCCAGTTAGTAAGTCCCCCAAAGTTAGCCTAGGTCCCAGCTAACACAGCTGGCTATGTGATACTGTACTGTAATAGGTTTATAATATTTTTCACACAAATAACACACAAAAAACAAAGAACATGTTTTTAATCTTATACAGTCCATACAGTACCTGAAAAGCTCTACTGAGCACTGTTGTACTTTGGTACTTTGCAGCAGTGTACTAAAAGTACCGTCGTCCTTCTCAGCAGTGATGTACCAGCCCCGTCACTGCTGCTTTAAGCTCGCTGCCAGACGTCCTGGGCTTAAAATAAAGATACTGCACGACCGCACTCTGTGCAGTTGTTGTTGTTGTTCAGTCGCCCAGTCGTATCTGACTCTTTGCAACCCCGTGAACTGCAGCATGCCAAGCTTCTCTGTCCTTCACTGTCTCCTGGAGTTTGCTCAGACTCAGGTCCATTGAGTCGATGATGCCATCCAACCATCTCATCCTCTATCAGCCCCTTCTCCTCCCTCCTTCAATCTTTCCCATCATCAGGGTCTTTTCCAGTGAGTCAGCTGTTCGCATCAGGTGGGCAAAGTATTGGAGCTTCAGCATCAGTCCTTCCAATGAATATTCAGGGTTGATTTCCTTTAGGGCTGGAGTGTTATAGAAGGCTTTCTTCAGCTGTCTTTCCCGACCCAGATATAGAAAGTCTATAGCGTGAGTTTAGGCACAATAGGTAGATCTATGAAGGATGAGGTACAGGGTACCCACTTCCAGAATCCTAGGACTTGTGTCAGTACGTAAGCATTAATATTTAGACATAAGAATTGATATTTTCCTGGGCCATGTATGCTAATGGAACCACTGCTTTTGTAGTCCAGCCCCTTAGTAAATTGCAGCCTGCGAGTCAGCAGTTTCCACCCTTCTTTATTCATTCACCAGTCAGTGAACTGGAGATACAACAATAAACAAGAAAGCACCCAGCTTTATGTAGTGTAATCTTCTGAATGGAAAGACAACCCTGATCAAAAATAGTTTTCTATGGGATAAGTGTTGAGACAGGGAGGGCGGGGTGTAATAAAGAGGATAAAAGGAATGGCAGAGTTGATATGGGAAAAAATAATGGTGACTTGGCCTAGCCGGTAGGGTAGGAAAAAGGATGATTCCAGAAATACGAAGGGAGTGGAGGAAGCAGGACTCTACATGTGGGCGATGCAAGAGAACCCTTGATGACCTTCAGGTTTCTGCCTTGAACATCTGTGTCAGTAATACCATCTAATAAAATGGGGAATCCTAGACAAGGAAGCTTTTTGGGAACAAGGATCGTTTAAGTTTGGGGTTCTTCTAGGATGCCCAAATGGTTTCTTTTTTAATTAATTTTTATTTGAGTATAGTTGCTTTACAATACTGGGTTAGTTTCTACTGTACAGCGAAGTAAATCAGCCATATGTACACATGTATCTCCTCTTTTTTGGATTTCCTTCCCATTTAGGTCACCACAGAGCACTGAGTAGAGTTCCCCATGGTATACAATAGGTTCTCATTAGTTATCTCTTTTATATATAGTATTGTATATATGGGCTTCCTGATAGGGCTCAGTGGTAAAAAATACGCCTGCCAATGCAGGAGATTACCTGCCAATGCCAACCCAGGTTTCGATCCCTGGGTCCAGAAGATCCCCTGGAGAAGGAAATGGCAACCCACTCTACTATTCTTACCTGGGAAATCCCATGGACAGAGGAGCCTTGTGGGCTACAGTCCATTGGGTGGCAAAAGAGTCAGATACAATTTAGCAACAAAACCACAACAGAAGTGTACTTATGTCAATCCCAATCTCCCAATTCATCCCCTCCCCACCAGGTGGGGTTGTCAAGTTGATAGTTGGACATATGGGTCTAGCTGTCAGTAGAGCTCTGAACTAGAGATAGAGCTTAGAGGTCAGTCATCTCTGAGTAGTCGTCTCATTGGAGAAAGGAGACTGGAGCTAATCCAAGGAGAATGGAGAGAAAGTAAAGAGGAAAACTGGAACAGAGCTCTGTGTCATCACGGGCTGCCTGGAACTAGTGTGGAGGAGGGGTAGTTTTTTGCACAAGTTCAGCACTGTCCACTGGAAATATAATGCAAGCCAGGTATGTGATTTTAACCTGTCTTGTAGCCGCATTTTTAATAAATGAAAAGGAACAAACGAAACTAACTTTAGTAATGTATAACCACTGTATCCAAAGTATTATCACTTTACCAAGTAATCCACATAACACTTTTGGAAACATTTTATATTCTTTTTCTCATACCAAGTCTTCAGGTCATAGGGTGTGTTTTACATTTATAACATTATCTCGGTTCGGACTAGCTACATTTTAGATGTTCGGGAGCCACCCATACCTAGTGAAAGTGTCAGTTGCTCAGTAGTGTCTGACTGTTTGCGACCGGGTGGACTCTAGCCTGCCAGGCTTCTCTATCCATGGAGTTCTCCAGGCAAGAACACTGGAGTGGGTAGCCATTCCCTCCTCTCCAGGGGATCTTCCTGATCCAGGGATCGAACCCTGGTCTCCTGCATTGCACACAGATTCTTCACCATCTGAGCCACACACATGCCTAGTGATAGACATCTATCTCCAGTTCATCTTGGCTGTCTCTCATCCTCAGTTTGTGTGGGAGAGCCATAAATATAACTGTGAGGTTTTCCTTATGCTTTGACATGGCTTTTAACCTGGGCAGTTTTGCAGTGTCTGGCAATATCCAGACAGACTTCTGGTTGTCACTAATTGAGGAGAGAGGAGGAAGCTCTGTTGGCCCCTGTGCAGGGCGGGAGGGAATGGTGGTAAACATGCTCAAATGCTCAGATAGACTCTCTCCGCAAAGGATGATCAGGCTGAAATCTCAGCAGTGCTGAGGTTGAGGTTAAAATCTTAACAGTGTGGCTTTGAAGTTATACTGTAATTAAACGATTTGATTGAATCCTTAGGCCCCCACACACATACATAGACAACTTAAGTTTTGATTTCTTAGGTTGGTTACAGCTCAATAATAAAAATAATTAGAGCTAATGCTCCTTTAAAGTTTATAGCAGCACTTTCACATTCATTATACTATTAATTGGCTATACACTTTGTTTTCTTCCTACTCTGTCAGAACTATCTCCTTAATCATGAGCTTTGTATAATTATTATTGACATTTATTAGCAGATATATTGCATTGTAATTTTAATTTGCCAAGAGTTTTGAGGAAAATATTAAAATGTCCTTATGAGCTAAATTTTATCTTACTACTAGGTCATATTTCAACCTAAATCTTATAGTTCTTTCTCTAGTGTGGGTGTAACCATCTAGAACTTGTGGGAGGGGTCTGGTGTTGATTTTTTATATTATTGTTATTACCTGAACATATAGCCCCTTCACTTTCTTCCCTCTTCCCCCACCCCAGTCCAGATCCCATTATACCCCCACCTCTGTCTAAGAAGGATAAAATAATTTATTCTCCTTCCTCCTCTGCTTAACGTCAGTCTCACCTTATAATATTACCTAAAATAACAAACATATACATTGATTTCTAGTAAGATTTAGCAGTCAATCCATATTAAGTCATAAGAAAGATTTTTTTTTTCTACTGAAAAATTTTAATGAAACCAGTAATGATAAAAAGAAATAAAAATCACCAAGGTATATTCCATTTGTTTGAATAGCATTGACCACTAAAAGCATAGTCAGTGCTTAATAGAGAATTCCTATTTTCAGAATTGCAATAGAAAATAAACGCTATGTGTTAGGAAAGAAATATTAATTTTTCAATAAGATAAGTGGGGAAAAAAAGGGCCATGAATTCTGTGAATTCATACTGAAAGCTTACCATAACTTGATCAGACTGCAAATGTGTAAGGTTGAGACGATGAACTCTTTACTCTGTTGTGTAAAATAAGCAAACATCTCCTGTCTTCTGTCAGGCAAATGCCAAGAAACACAGATTTAAGAAAACTTAAAAACAAACTCCAGCTATTTAGAGCAAATGACATCAGTCCTGCTTTCAGCAAGCAAACAATTGGTTAACAGAATGTGACTGTTATAATGCTCAGTTGATTCCTCAAGAGAGACGCTCATGTGTGTTCCAGGTCGGTTTGGAGGACTTCATGCACTACATCTCAGTCGGCGTACTTTACCAAGGCCAAGGGAGTAGACTTGGTTTTGAAGTATGCCACAGACAATACTTGTTTCAAATTCCACTCTGACTTTTTTTTTTTACTTTTAAACAGTGGCATTCTTTATTTTAGAGGCAAAAATAGAAAGGTCCTTCTGGAAAAAGATGCTTAGTTTGTGATTCATTTAAAAAAAATCAACCATAGCTTTTTTCAAGCTTTTAATGCATCCTGGACCAAGAGTTTCCCTATGCTAAGTGCTATTAAGGTCCTCTCCACCCATGTCATTATTTATGTAACTTGTAGAGTCCAGAAAATCTGTTGGTACCGGGTGTCGATCTGTAATGGCTTAGTACCTGTTGATTACCCATGAACTTTTTCTGTCTCTACACAGTGCCCATAATTATATTAAGAGGCAGCATTTAAATAACAACAGCATATATAGACAATAAGAGTCAGTTGATTGCAAAATCTGAGATAGATGTTTTTCTCTTTTCTTCCTACTACTACTACTAAGTCACTTCAGTCGTGTCCGACTCTGTGCGACCCCATAGACGGCAGCCCACCAGGCTCCCCCATCCCTGGGATTCTCCAGGCAAGAACGCTGGAGTGGGTTGCCATTTCCTTCTCCAATGCATGAAAGTGAAAAGTGAAAGTGAAGTCGCTCAGTCGTGTCCAACCCTCAGGGACCCCATGGATTGCAGCCTTCCAGGCTCCTCCGTCCATGGGATTTTCCAGGCAAGAGTACTGAAGTGGGGTGCCATTGCCTTCTCCACTTTTCTTCCTGTGCCCTTCATAAATAAATAATTGTTCTATTAATGTATTTGGTGGGTTATTTTTTAATTGGTATCTTCCCTTCTCAGCTGAATGCAAAAATATCTCTTGATTATCCTTACCTATGCAGCCTTATGGATTATGGGAAAAACATCAGAAGCATTTGTGTTCTGTTTTCCCCCTACAACTTAGTATTTGTTCTGGGATGGAAAATAGTTGAGTGTTGGGAATTAAGTATCTTAAAAGATAGTTTGAGCAGAGATTAATAGTTAAGATCAGTCCTGTAGCTCTATAACTGTTTATATTTAATTTTCAAAGCTTCTTAACAAAAGACCAAAAATATTATTAGCTACTTGGGGGAAAGGACCAGTTAGCTTCAAAATGGCAAACTCCCAGGGAATTAGTTTGGTTGAGATCTCTAGAAGGCTTTGTTGTACTTCAGTCCCCAAAGTGTCAGAGGAAAAGGAAACAGATGGCTGAGAGTGGGGACCACAGGGGGTAGGAACTGGGCTGAGGAAAACTTTTCTAGGAACCCTGGGAGGGGAGAAATCTTAAGCACTTTGGGAAGTTATTATGTGGCCTCTCGGTTCCCAGTTAATGAAGGAAATTACAAGTAGAAGAGTCTTGCTGCTTTTTCAGAGGGTTTTAAAATATGTAAAGCTACAGATGATCTTCTTGCCATTCTCAGGAACTTTACTATTTAGAAATTAGTTTTAAAGTGCCTTCTTTTGAAATGTAAATGTCTCTGAAAGAGCAGTGACATCTTCATTTTCATCTGATTGGTATTAGTGTGTTCAGTTTACTGTCTACTTGCTGGATGAGTCACCTTGAGGAATGACTATTTTAGTTAATGAAAGATGTGGAGAAATCATTTTGAAATGGAGCAGCGAGGCTTAAAGAGGAAACTGTAGTGGTAGGCTGATGAACAGTGGGGGTGCTTAGGTGCTGCTGGTGGTTTAGTTGCCAAGTCGTGTCCAAGTCTTGTGACCCAATGGACCGTAGCCCACCAGGCTCCTCTGTCCATGGGATTTCCCAGACAAGAATACTGGAGTGGCTTGCCGTTTTGTTCTCCAGGGGATCTTTCCAGTCTCCTGACTTGCATGTGGATTCTTACTGACTGAGCTACCAGGGAAGCCCAAGGGTGCCTAGAGAGGGGATGAAAAATAGAACGGCAAGATAAGGTTAGTTGAGAGAGCACCAGTGATAAACTTTGGATGTCTGGAAACACCCTTCTTCCTTTTCCTTTTTTTTCCCCTTGCCCTGTAGCCCAGGTATAAAATGACTCTGGCTCAAGAAAGGACAGAGGCTATTGTTTTAGTATGCAAGAAAGGATTAGAGGAGCATTGTAGGATGGTAGGATGATAGTTTGTAGAGAGGGTGAATTTACTCTATTATTCCAGGATATAATTTTCATGCCTTCTTGGGGTTTAAGACATTTCCAAAACTTCTCTTTTCTAATACAATCAAGTTCTGTCCCAAACCACCAGAGTTAGTGTAGATCCACAGGTACGATGACACAGTCCCCAAATAGACTGCATTCATTTCAGACACGAGCTGTAAGTTTGAAGGTCCCCAGGCCACCTGCACTTCTGACCCGCTGGCCACGAATTTGTGGTTTCCCGTGACCCTTTCAGGTTCAGCAACTTAAAATCAGGACCAGCCAAACGAAGAGACATAAAGGGCAAGTCCAAGAGGGGTCCAGACACAGAGTTTCTGTGCCCTTGCCTTGTGGGGTCAGGACTCGTCACCTTTTCCACACATTGGTGTGTTCACCCACCGGGAAGCTCCATTGACCTCAGGGCCCAGAGTTTTTATTGGGGTTTCATTATTTAGGCATGATTAATCAAACCTTTGGCCAAGTGATTCAACTCAATTTCCAGCCCCCATCCCTTTTCCACAGGCAGGGCTGGCTCAAAGCCCCAACTCTAGTCACCACTGACTGACCTCAGGTTTCTTGTCTGGTTAGCTTAAACTCAGATGTGATCCAAAGGCCCCACCATGATTAACAAAGACATTCCAAGGGTTTAGACATTTCCATTCAGGAATCTGGGACAAGGACCAGGCAAACTATATTATACAGCATTCTTTTTAATACAGCATTTTTTCATTTCTTAATTGTTTGTCTTCCTCTCCCACCCCACCCTCCCCATCCCCCTGCTACAGGCAGATCCTATTTTTAAAGAATAATTTTATTTACTTATTTATTTATTTTTGGCTGCACTGGGATTTTTGTTGCTCTGTGCACACTTTCTCCAGTTGTGGTGAGCAGGGGCTTCTCCTCTTTACTGCGATGCTGTTCACTGCAGTGGCTTCTCCTTATGCAGAGCACAGGCTCTAGGTGCACAGGCTTCCGTAGCTGTAGCACGTGGGCTCAGTAGTCGTGGCTCACAGACCTGGTTACTCCGTGGCATGTGGAGGCCTCTGGACCAGGGATTGAACCCTTGTCTCCTGCATTGGCAGGCAGAGTCCCATCCACTGTGTCATCAGGGAAGTCCCTTCCTGTTTGTTGATAGTCATGCCCCAACTCATTCAACAAGTAAAATTGCAGAGAGATAGCAGTAAGCAAAACTGATACTGTTTTTGCTTTCATGGAAGACAGCCACTGAACAAGTAATTAGGAATAGGTTTCATGTAATGAAAGGGTAAATTGCTGAGAAGGCTAGGAGTGTCAGAGAGGATCTCTCCGAGAAAGTGATATTTAAGTTGAGATCTAAAAGTTGATTAATCCTGCAAGAAAAGATGTTTCCAGGTAGAAGAAACAGGATGTATAAAAACCCTGAGGTGAATGTGCTTGGCAGGTTTGAGGAGCTGACAGAAGGTCTGTAAATCCAGAGCACAGATTGTACTGCTAGAGTCTGGAGATTAAGTGATGCCACAAAAGGCTTAGAAATCCGGGTTGATACGTTTGGACTTTCTTGGCAGGACAGTGTAGAGATTGTAGAGTAAGCAGTAAATTGATATCATTCTAGCACTTTAGATCATTCTGACTCCCGAGTAGAAGAGGCAAGAATTGATGCAAGGAGACCGATAAGGCTATTTCAGCAATGAAATATAAGATAAGGGTGGCTTATATTAGAATGATGGTGGTGGGAATGGATAGAAGTGAATTGACTGGAGAGATGTTTAAATAGAAATAGGACTAATTTCTGATGAGGTCCTCATCAGAGGTCTTGCCTGACTGAGGAGTCAAGAATAGTAGCAGTTTGCTTTTAATTATTATTGCCGAGATTCATTAAGTGTTTTTATATGCCATGCACCATGCTAATGAATCTCATTCAATCCCCAACAATCCTATAAGATAGATATTAATATTTCTATCCCACTTAACAGACAAGAAACAGACTTACAGTGATTAAATGCGTTGTCCAGGATTATTTTGTTGTTTAGTCGCTAAGTCGTGTCAGACTGTTTGTGACCCTGTGGACTGCAGCTCACCTGGCTACTCTGTCCTCCACTGTCTCCTGGAGTTTGCTCAAATTCATGTCCATTGAGTCAGTGATGCTACCTGACCATCTCATCCTCTCTTGTCCCCTTCTCCTTTTGCCTTCAGTCTTTCCCAGCATCAGTCTTGTCTAATGAGTCAGCTCTTTGCATCAGGTAGCCAAAGTCATTCAAAAGCAGTCCAAGATTATACAGTTACTAATTAGCAACTTTCAGGTCGACTTGAGTAGCTGGGAGCTATTTCTCTAAGACAAGAGACCATGGACCAGGAGCAATTCTGTAGAAAACAATGACGATTTCATTTTGAGTTATGTTAAACTTGAGAAGGGTGTGAGAAAGCAAAGTGGAGATTCAAGTAGACAGTGGGATCTTGTGTAAATGCCCTCCTTTGGGCTGAATGAAGCAGAAGCCTGATGCAGCCAATCATGGCAAACAGAACAGGTACATGGAATTTTTAGGAGACTAGTATAGTGCCTTATGGGCTTCCCTCATAGCTCAGTTGGTAAAGAATCTGGCTGCAATGCAGGAGGCCCCGGTTCGATTCCTGGGTCGGGAAGATCCCCTGGAGAAGGAAATGGCAAGCTACTTCAGTATTCGTGCCTGGAGAATCCCATAGATAGAGGAGCCTGGTGGGTAGAGTCCATACCGTCCCAAAGAGTAGGACACGACTGAGTGACTTTCACTTTCATAGTGCCTTACAGTTCCATCAGATGTATTGAACGAGATTGGATTTCTAAAGTGAGAAGAAGGTTGAATTCAAATGTATTTCCTTTTACTCAAAACCCACTAGTGGTATTAATTAAAGCAAAACCTTTAGCTTAAAACTGGGCAATTATCTGTGATTTCAGAAATGTAAGCAGAACCATCATTCATGAAACTGACACACATTCCTCTCGTTCACTGAGCTTTAACTACCAACCCTCTCCCATCCTTCTGTCCTCATTCTCTCTTCCAACTTGATGGATGGCAAATCTTACATGGTTTTGTAATGAGCATCACGTAGCAGTTTGTAATTAAACAGTGGAGCTGAAATGTTCTGTTGTGTTGCTTCTGACTCAATCTTAATTTTTCAATTTCTGAGTAAAAGCACTGTAGATTTAAAGCCCTGTAAACTCTCTTTTATTTAGAAATTGCTACTCACAAGTGTAGGAAAACTGTAAAGTTTGCAAAATGTTTTACTTGCTGTTCCAAATATCATCTGTCAGAGTCTGAACATGTGCTAGCTACAGCAATATGTTAAATAAGGCAAAGAAGGAATTTTCTTTGCATCACTTTCCAAACTCCGCAGACTGTAAGATTAGATTACTTGAATGAAGTAAAGAGGGAACAGGAGCAGTTAGGATAAATTCAATCCGTGTAAAGTTATCCTGGTTAACTCTTGCCTAGAGCTCTCTTTTAGATGGATCTTCCACTTCAGTGCTGGTTACGTACAATGAAAACAGGGACCTTGGCTATTGTGCTGCAGCCCCGGCACCTACCCTAGTGTTGGGTGCAAAATAGGAGTTCAATAAACACTTGTTGAATAAGTGACCACACAGCAATTAACAACTCTTTCTCCCCACTTATTAACAGACTAGTATATTCCAAGTGTTAGTTGCTCACCCAGAGTTGTGTCCAACTCTTTGTGACCCCATGGACTGTAGGCTGCCAGGCTTCTCTGTCCATGGAATTCTCCAGTCAAGAATACTAGAGTGGGTTGCCACGCCCTCCTCCAGGGTATCTTCCCGACTCAGGGATCCAACCCAGGTCTCCTGCATCGCGGGCAAATTCTTTACCGACTGAGCCATGAGGGAAGCTACCAGGGAAGCCCACCACTGCCACACTTTTGAGGGGCTTCACTTAGCATTCTCTGGTGGCTCAGATAGTAAAGAATCTGCTTACAGTGCAGAAGAGCTGGGTTTGATCCCTGGGTCGGGAAGATCTCCTGGAGAAGGGAATGGCTACCCACTCTAGTATGGGTGGGTAACCTGGAGAATTCCATGGACTGAGTATGTTCCAGGCATTGGGTTAAACATTTTATGTGTATTATCCCATTTAATGCTTAAATTGTTATGCCTATTTTATATATAAAGGTGATGAGGAAACAGGCTTACTGGAGTGAAATCACCTGCACCTTGTTAGGACCTGGTAGCTGCAGACTGAAATCAGGGTCTGTTGGACTCTGAGATCCATCCCCTCCTGGTTCGAGAGCTTAAAATAAGAGAAGTTTTTCTCCACTCATGGTGTTACTTGGGTCTGCATTTTTAAAAATTCAGTATCTTTTGCAATAAAGAGAGGTGGCAGAATTTTTTAAAATTCAGTTTTTTATGAATGAACTGCATTAGTGTATCCAACTACAAATGTGACCAAAATGTAAACTTAGTATCATGTTTTCTACTTTGATGTGATGAGAGAGAAATAGAGAAGACTGCATTACTTGTTATGTATTAGGAAACCGCATCATTAGGCAGTGTGTTTTTAAACTGCCTTAATGTCTTATGTGTGATTAATCTGGAAGAGGCAGCAGGTTGAAGGTGGTCTGTGTGTGGTTACCCATATCTGTTATTATTGTGTTCGTTCAGATGGACTTTTATTCTCTAGCAATTTATTGTCATTTGCTCCTCCCTCATGCCCAACCCAGATGCCAGAAATCGAATTTCCTAATGACATCATTATCTGTACAGCAGCTGGTTTTGATAAAGGATGCTAAGCCCAGTAAGGGTAGAAGGAGCAGAAAATGAATTCAGAAGAAACAAATCTTGTGTATGTTCTCATCATTTTTTAAAAGTATGATAGGTGGAAATGATTTTTAAGCAGCAGTATGGTGTAATTTAGAATATTTATATAACATTCAGAAATACTCTGTGGATTTTCCGAGTCTTTAAAATATAATGGTTTGTGGTTTCGGTGTTTTTGAAAGTTCTGGATAGCAGATGTGGAGAGAGCACTGTTGAGCCTAGCACACGAACAGCTCCTCTGCAGGGATCCGCCACCTCCTTCTCTTTCCACTTGCCTTGTCCTTGTTCTTGGCCTGTCTTCACCTCTCTTCTCCATCTGCCTCATCTCTTCCGTTGAGCTCTTCCCAATCTCAGAACTCCACTGAGAAATGGATGGGAAAGAGTTTCTGTTCATGGTCCTGTGATGATTGCTGGGGTAGTGCTCGGCATTCTGAGATTACATGTACATACAATACCTTGTTTTCTGAAAGACATGGTGTGTTACATGAGTTAAAAGGATTTTTCAGGTCATTGAACAAAAATGTTCAATCTGCCTCCGGTGCCTGACTTGAAGAATTCAAGGAAACTTACTAATGAACAGATATTTAATGCTAATTTAAAACACTACCGTTTAAAAGGGATTTTCAATTATCTGAATGATGTTAGAACAACTTGTGACATTGTTTGGTTTGGCGAATCCTGTAATGAATCCTGTAATATAAGAAGATGGTATTGCATGTACCCATTCTTAATGAGATTAAATTATAATGTAAATATTTCCACCCTTCCCTCCTACCCAAAGCCTGTTTTCTTCCTTTTCCAAGTCCCTGCTTGTTTGGTTGCCTTTTCTGCCTGCTGTTTGGTTGTTGCTGCCACCTGACGTCTCAAAATAAAATTGCAATGAGTTTACTTTTTCCAAAAGGTTCTCACCGTTGTGCAAGTTTATGGAAATAACATTTGAGAGCAACAGTTGTTTTTCTTGAACTCTTAAATAATAGCACTCTGAAGTGATTACCTAGTGTGGAGAGAATACAGGTAGCATATCTTCCACCAGCGAAAGGTCCGACTTTAAGATAGCAAGAGATTTAAGAGTAAAGGACCACTTGGCCAGTGTGACCTTGGCATGTATTTCAGCTCATAAAGTCAGGCTCAGTGCTCTGAAAGATCTAGTCCAGTTTTAAGACTTTTTTTTCCCTGTGTTTATTTTTGATTATAAAGGCATAGCCCTTATACATAATACCATTTATTTCTTTGGATTAAAGGTCTCAGTGTTGACTGTGTTTTCTTTTAGAATTGTATTAAATAGATGATCACATTTTCACCATGTGAGTGGATAGCTGTGATATCTTTCCTTTGCTCAATTAGCGAGACAGATCTGAAGTCTTTGTGTTGTAGATACAACCTTACCCAGAGTATCACTTCCTTGCTTAATTAGTTACGTATGAGCATCTTCAGCTTGACTTTGGCCCTTGTAACACAAGTTGGCAAGATGGCAAAAGTTAATGGTGCTGCTTACAAAGTTCCTGTTTTTTTTTTTTTTCCTTCTAAATCCAAATCGGGACTGTAAAAGATTTATAGTAACACTGTTCAGTTTTCTTCAGCATTTTGAAAAGTAACGTTAGTATTGCCATGGACTAGAAAGAGACCTAGAATCTAGGTCTAGATTCTAGATCCAGAGACCTACAGCTAGAAAGTTTTCTAGATACAAGAGAGTGAAGAAAGATGGAGTTCGCAGTGTGTGATGGAATCTTCTTTCCCAAAGAACATTACAATTCGGCAAAACCCTTTCCTTGAGGACTCCTGTAATCTAACACTGACTTCCTAAAGAATAGTTTAACATTTTAACAGATATTTTGGTTGTTGCTGTTTCTCTGTAAATAAGTCATTCATCCTTTATAACCTTGTGGATGGTCAAGGCAAAGTCAAATGAACACAGACCCGCGCCTTCAACTAGTTCTGCTGGTCTTTAAAGAATTGATTCCTAGAACCCCTGGTGGGCAGAGAACATTTTGAATAAAATAAAAATGGATTTGAACCTGCTATTATTTTTCTGTTTAGATACCATCCCTATTCAGATGGTCATGAATCTTAATTAAATACAGTTTGCTTTGCTACTGTCCTTTGCTTACAGATTTTTCAGACAGGTTTCTGTGATCTTGTTCAAGCCATCCTGACCGAATTGTACCAGTAAAATCTTGAGAGTCACAGCCTCAAGTGACTGGCTTGCTGCTAAATATAGAACCTTTACTGAGTTCCTTTGAGCCACTAATTTTGTTAGTCTGTTGAAAAAGTTACTGTTACTACTCTCAGGTTTATCTGGCATAATTCCTTATACGCTTGAGCAGAATGATCAGAATTTCGTTATCTTTTTGCTACTGAAACCTTTCTTTTCTGATACCTTACAGTTTTATTAAACATTGCTATCAGATTTCTGTTTATTATCTAATTATTACTGACATTTTTTTCCCCTGAGCTGAATAAGGAATGAAGTCATAGGATGGCTTTAAGAAGTGGTTAAGACACCTCTGAAGTCAAATATTCTCAGTTTGAATCCTAGCCTTACTTTGCTCTATGGTCTTGTGCAAGTTATTTAACCTCTGTGAATGTCAAACCTTCCCTCACCTCCCAGATGAGGTCTGGGACAGACCCCATGGCACTCTGTGCTTTGTAATGAAATAGTTGTTTAATTCTTTTTGTTTAGTGTCTTTCTCTTTCTACTGGATAGTTTGCTCCATGATGCAAACTATTGTTTATGGTTTTTCTGGTTCTTCACACGTGTCTTGCACACAATTGAACGGCAAATGTTTGTTGAATGATTAAAATGTGCTCTCATTTAAGAGGTGAAGACACTGAGATGCATATCATGCGTGACTTATCCCAAGTCACATATTTTCTGAAACAGTTGTAAGTAGAACTCAAGTTTTTAGTCTCCTATATAACTGTATCCTCCGCTCTTTTCTACTGTACTCTGGGCTTCCCAGGTGGCTCAGAGGTGAAAAATCCGCTTGCCAACGTAGAAGCTGTGGGAAATGCAGGTTCGATCCCCAGGTCAGGAAGATCCCCTGGAGGAGGAAATGGCAACCCACTCCAGTATTCCTGCCAGGATGATCCCACAGACAAAGGAGCCTGGTGGGCTACAGTCCATGAGGTCACAAAGAGTCAGACACGACTGAACACACACACACGGAGAGAGAGGTTAAGCAACATCTACAGATGTATTACAGAGGCGGAATGCACACATGCTCCAATGGGCTATGCAAATTGGGAGGCCAATAAAAAGTCCTTTTGCCAGGGGTTGGATCCGGAAAGGCTTAGTGAAAGAGGAGACATTTGAACTGTCCATACAGGTAGATTATGGATAGAGAGATCACTCAAGACATAAACATTTTATGTAATTATATGTATCATTTTAGTCTCATTATGTTTAATCTCTTTATGTCAAATCTACAAAATGTATAGTAGCTAGCTAATGATCTTGTTTTATTTCAGTGAACAATGTGGGAATGTCATATGAGTATCCGGAATACTTTTTGGATATTCCTGACTTGGACAATGTAAGTTGTTTTTTGTAGATTGTGGTCATAGAAAGAATGCGTGCAGGCATAGGTGAGGCAATATGGTATAATGTTGAGACTGAGCGCTGGAGTCCATCTAACAGCTGAGATTCACACCCTGGTCCTTCTACTCACTACCTGAGATCCCCAGGGAATGACCCAACCATCCTTAGTCTCCGTTCCCTTGCCTATAATATAGGCAGCTTTACAGAGATGTTAGAAGGATTGAATGAGAAAATATTTATCATCTCATCTGCACAACGCTACATTCAATAATAGCTCCAGTTTTATTATTATTATTTTTATTACATCAAAGCAGCCCTGTTTAAGTATCAGGATTGTAAACACCAATTTAAAAGCCATAATTGTGTTAATAGTATACAGCAATATAGTGGATTCAGGTAAACTAGCTCTACCAAAATGAAAGCTATATACTTGATGCATGTCTAATTCTTTAATAAAAACTAGAAAACGTATTATTGAAAGAATATGTAAATTTTTAAAAATTGTTGAAAATATTAGATTCAATAGTTTCATCTTTCCATGTTAGCGGAGAGGAAATTACATATTTATTTTAGGTTTAGTGTGGTTTTTTCACTTGCAGATTTCACTTGTACGTATACTTTGGATTTTGTATACTAGCATGAATCACTGCATTGTTGAAAAATACTGTAATACTGAGAGTAAAGTATAAGCTGCCTCTTTACCCCCAATCCTGTCAGTTTCCAAGGTCTATACTATATCTGGGGAAACTTTCAGTGCATCTCTGGATTATTTATATATCTCTATCTGTCTTATGTATAATATGGTCACTTCCATGATCAAATCTATATAAAATGATCAATATTTCTTTTGCAGACCATCAAGAAACTGATAAGTGTTAATGTCCTTTCTGTTTGCAAGGTAAGGAAACTTATAATAAATATGTCATCCTTATAAATAGCTTCTTTATAAGTATGTCACCTTTTTCTGGATCTTTCTATTTAAAAGCACTGAATCAGTTTGTTCACTTCAGTCAGCTCTTATTTTGATTCAAGTATGTATTCCAGATGAAAACAATTTATTTCCTTACGTTTTCAGAAAGTAGAAAGAACTAAATACCAAACAGATATCTATATAGTTCTCCTTTTTAGCAACTGAACATTTATTAAATGCCTCTTATATATAAACACTTCTACAAAAACATAGTGAGTCCTTGGAATATGCAGACTAACTTAGACTAAAGATTGATTCTTTTACAAAGCTTTCACCTATGAATAATTCATTGCTAATCTACTGTTTCCAGTCCATATCTCCTGTGGTCCACGTAAGCTGATGAGCTAAATGTTGTGGAAAAGCATTGTATGTGGGACCCCAGAGTAATGAGAATGATTTTTATTAGCCACACATGAAAATTACTCTCATTTCTAGTTGCTAGACATCCATTATAGCCATGTTACTTGTATATGCCAACAAAAGACACCACAGCTAATATATGCTAAAAGGAAGAATAGCTAGCAAGTATGAGCATTTCAGAACCATCCCTCCCTACCTCTCTTAGGATGAGGAATCTTATTTTCCCAATCTGGGATCGAACCTGTGCCCCCTGTAGTGGAAGCTTGGAGTCCTAACCACTGGACCACCAGAAAATTTCCATTTCCCCTTTTATTTTAACAGTAACTACAATGAGATAGCATACCTTGATTATACGTACCAGACCAGCAGAAAATACTGCTTAAGGCAGAATTTCCATACGTAATATCAGGTAGTTTAAATTTAAACATACTGATGGAACAGCAAAATTATTAATATTTTCATTAACTCATATACTAATTTAAGAACCCCCCCAAAAAAAAAGCTCAAAACTATTTGGACTGACCAGATAAATATAAATAAGAATGTAATTATATATATGGCATAGTCCTTTTTTTTTTAATTGTGAATATTTAAAGAAAAGTTCTCCTTGGGTCTTCATGTCCTGAGAAGTCATAACCCCTTACACAGTTGATTTCAAATTCAAGGACCCTAAAATCTTATTCCAAGTTCAGAGGAATAAAATCTTATTATGCCTTGTTCAACTTTTCATATATGGATAGCTGTGCTTCTCCCTGTGTAATGTATATGTTGCTGTTAAAGCGTGTAGTTAATTCAGTCTTTATGTGATTTTAGCAATATAGTTGGTTCAGGTCAAGCAGGTCCAGCAGAAGGAAAGCCACAGCGTTGATGCGTGCACACCATGTGACATCTGGCAGCGTGTTGCCTAAGGCACCTCAGATGAATCACATTGTAAGATGACAAATAACTTTATAAAAAAAATAGTTGCTCTATGTTTTTGTTGTGGTTAACCAAGATTTTTTCTCAAGTAAGATTCAATGTGAGGCAAACTACAAACAAGTGAATCTGTGAGTAGCTTTGGCTCAAGACACACGTGCACAAAATTAATGCTTGTAAAACATGGTTAATGTGCGTATATCTGTATAGTCTTAAAGGTATTTCCCTTGGCATGCTATGTAAATGTAATCATTCTTCAATAATCTGTGTAAGGTTTCAAGTTAATTAAATAACTCCATCATTTACTAGTAATACAGCCTTGAGTGAATTACTTACCCTCTGTGCTTCAGTTTTTCATCTATAAATTGAGGATAATTCTCTTTACCTTACAGAGTTGTTTTGGGAATTAAACAAGGTAATATGTGTAAATCTCTTAGAATAGTGCCCAGAGCATACTAAAGGCTCTAAAAAATGTTTCTGTTACTTTGTTAAACTCAGAGATGGTGAAGATGTTGAGTAAATGTATGCAGCTATTACTTTTTTAGCAAGCAAATTTTTTTATCAAAATTAAGATCACTGTGGTCTATAATTTGTTTTATGGTTTTTGCCTTTTGAAATGACTGTGTAATATGGTTTTGATAATCCTTTCTAATATATTTGGCCAAATGCTTAAAAATAATGAGTGTTGGAGAGGTGGTCTGAAGATGGCAGAGGAATAGGACAGGGAGACCACTTTCTCCCCCACAAATTCAAAAGATCAAAAGATCATTTGAATGCTGAGCAGCTTCCACAAAACAACTTCTGAACACTGGCGAAGGACACCAGGCCCCCAGAAAGGTAGCCCATTCTCTTCAAAAGGAGGTAGGACAAAATATAAAAGACAAAAAGAGAGACAAAAGAGTTAGGGATGGAGACTATCCTGGGAAGGGAGTCTTGAAGGAGGAGATGTTTCCAAACACCAGGAAACACTCTCACCGGCGGGTCTGTGGGGAGTTTTGGAATCTCAGAGGACAACATAACTGGGAGGAAAAAAAAAAAAAAACCACAGAATATGTGCCTAATTGCAACTCCCAGCAGAGAAGTAGCCCAGAAGTAGCCCAGATGTGAATCTGCCACCAGTGAGCGGGGGCTGAACAGGGAGGTGTGGGTGGCATTGAGAACTGGGCCTGAATGCCCTGAGGACAATCTGAGGGAGCTAATGTGAGACAGTAACCCGAACTGTGGGATAACCAGAGAGAAAAAAGAGAGAGAGAGAACTTTCCTGTGAAAAGCTCTAACCTAAGGCACAGCCTGGCCTGCTCACAGAACAAAGGACTAAGCTAATACCAGAGGAGAGCTAGCCATCTGCAGACCGGCACCTCCCCACGACCTAGAGGCAGAGAGGCAGGTGGGCGACAGCCAGAGCTGGAAGGTGAGGGACAATCTCGGCCCCAGAGACGGCATCCTCCACCAAACTGCGAGCAGGCTCCCAGTTGCTAAGCAAGTCTTCCTGGGATCCTGGACGGTTGACATCCGCCAGGAGGGTCGCAGAGGACACACACAGCACACCTGAGATGGTGCTCTTGCGACACGCCCGGGAAACTGAGCGGCTGGGACTGGGGAGGTGATAAGACGCACAGACCACCTGGGACAGTGTGCTCGCCAAGCACCTGGTCGCCTGAGCTGCTCAGACCTGGGAAGGGCACAAACCGCATGCACAGCCGAATCTGTGTCTTTGTGGAGTACCTGAGAACCTGAACCTGAGCAGCTTAGACCTGGGAAGCACACGAAACCCAGGGCCTGCTTTGGACAGTTCCCCTGCAGAGCAACCTGGAGGCTGAGCAATGTAGACTGGGAAGGCACACGTGCTGTGAGCTGGGGCAAAACCAGTGTGGTCCATACACTGCGAGCACTCACCACACATGCCAGTGATATTTGTTTGCAGTGTCCCTCCCTCCCCACAGCACAACTGAACAAGTGAGCCTAAGTAAGTGACCACCTTTGCCTCCTTGTGTCAGGGCAGAAATTAGACACTGAAGAGACTTGCAAACAGAGGAAGCCAAAATAAACAAAGAAGAGGGAACAGGTGCAACAGATTAAAACCCTTTAGTTAGCATTGATTAAGCATTGGAAGGGGCCTATAGACCTTGAGAAGTATAATCTGGAACAAGGAACTATCTGAAACTGAACTTACCCTACACTGCCTTCAACAGCTCCAGAGAAATTCCTAGATATATTTTACTATTATCATTTTTAAATTCTTTTAATTTTTTTAAGTTCTTTATTACTCCTTTAATTTTCATTTTTATAACCTACTATTACCTTGCAAAAAGACCTATTTTTAAAACAAATTATATATATATATATTTTTATATAATTTTTGTGATTTTGTTTTGTATTTTTAATATTGTATTTTTGAGAGTCTAACCTCTACTCTAGATTTTTAATCTTTGCTTTTTGGTATTTGTTATCAATTCTGTACTTTTAAGAATCTAATCTTCAGTACCTATTTTTACTTAGGGGTGTGATTACTGGCTTGATTGCTCTCTCCCCTTTTGACTCTCCTTTTTCTCCCCCAGGTCACCTCTATCTCCTCCCTCCCCCTTATCTTCTCTACTTAACTCTGTGAATCTCTCTGGGTGTTCTGGGCTGTGGATAACACTTAGGGAACTGATTACTGGCTAGATTTGTCTCTCTCCTTTTGACTCCCCCTCCTCTCCTCCTGGTCACTTCTATTGCCTTCCTCCCTCTTCTCTTCTGTATGTAATTCTCTGAACCTCTCTGAGTGTTCCTGACTGTGGAGAGCACATAGGGAATTGATTACTGGCTAAATTGCTTTCTCCCCTTTTGATTCCCCCTCTTCTCCTGGTCACCTCTATCTCCCTCCTTCCTCTTCTCTTCTCCATGCAACTCTGTGAACCTCTCTGGGTGTCCCTCACTGTGGAGAATCTTTTCACCATTAACCTAGATGTTTTTTCATCAGTACTGTATGGATGGAGAAGTCTTGAGGCTACTTTAAGAAAAAGACTGAAAGTCAGAGGCAGGAGGCTTAAATCCAAAACTTGAGAACACCAGAAAACTCCTGACTCCAGGGAACATTAATTGACAAGAGCTCATCCAAAAGCCTCCATACCTACACTGAAACCAAGCTCCACCCAAGAGCCAACAAGTTTCAGAGCAAGGCATACCAAGCTAATTCTCCAGCAACACAGGGACATAACCCTGAGCATTAAAATTCAGGCAGCCAAAAGTCACACCAAACCCACAGACACCTCAAAACTCACTACTTGACACTACATAGAGAAGAGATTCAGCTCCACCCACCAGAACACTGACACAAGCTTCCCTAACCAGGAAACCTTGACAAACCACTCGTCCAACCCCACCCACAGGGAGGAACCTCCACAGTAAAGAGGAACCACAAACTTCCAGCCTACATAAGAGCCACCCCAAACACAGCAATCTAAACAAGATGAAAAGGCAGAGAAATGTTCTGTAGGTAAAGGAACATGATAAATGCCCACCAAACCAAACAAAATAGGAGGATATAGGGAGTCTACCTGAAAAAGAATTCAGAACAGTGATAGTAAAGATGATCCAAAATCTTGAAAACAAAAGGGAGTAACAGATGAATAGACTGAAGACAAGGATTGAGAAGATGCAAGAAATGTTTAACAAAGACCTAGAAGAAATTCGGAGAAGGCAATGGCACCCCACTCCTGTACTTTTGCCTGGAAAATCCCATGGATGGAGAAGTCTAGGGGGCTGCAGTCCATGGGGTCGCTAAGCGTCAGACACGACTGAGCGTCTTCCCTTTCACTTTTCACTTTCATGCGTTGGAGAAGGAAATGGCAACCCACTCCAGTGTTCTTGCCTGGAGAATCCCAGGGACAGGGGAGCCTGGTGGGCTGCCGTCTATGGGGTCGCACAGAGTTGGACACGACTGAGCAACTTAGCAGCAGCAGCAGAAGAAGAAGAAATTTAAAAAGGGTCAGTCAATAATGCATAATGCTATAACTGAGATCAAAAGCACTCTGGAGGGAACCAACAGTAGGGAACCAACAGTAACTGAGGCAGAAGAGAGGATAAGTGAGACGGAAGATAGAATGGTGGAAATAAATGAAGCAGAGAGGAAAAAAGAAAAACCTAACCTAAATTTACACCTAGAAAAAGAAGAAATGAAGAACCCCAGGGTTAGTAGAAGGAAAGAAATCATAAAAATGAGGGCAGAAATAAATGAAAAAGAAACAAAGGAGACTATAGCAAAAATCAACAAAACTAAAAAGCTGGTTCTTTGAGAAGATAAAATAGATAAACCGTTAGCCAGACTCATCAAGAAAAAAGGGAGAAGAATCAAATCAACAAAATTAGAAATGAAAATGGAGAAATCACAACAGACAGCACAGAAATATAAAGGATCATAAGAGACTACTATCAGCAACTATATGCCAATAAAATGGACAACGTAGAAGAAATGGATGAATTCTTAGAAAAGTATAACCTTCCAAAACTGAACCAGGAAGAAATAGAAAATCTTATCAGACCCATCACAAGCACGGAAATTGAAACTGTAATAAAAAATCCATAATAAAAAATCTTCTAACGAACAAAAGCCCAGGACCAGATGGCTTCACAGGTGAATTCTACCAAAAATTTAGAGAAGCGCTAACACCTATCCTACTCAAACTCTTTCAGAAAATTGTAGAAGGTAAACTTCCAAACTCATTCTATGAGGCCACTATCACCCTAATACCAAAACCAGACAAAGATGCCACAAAAAAAGAAAACTACAGGCCAGTATCACTGATGAACATAGGTGCAAAAATCCTTAACAAAATTCTAGCAAATGGAACCCAACAATATATTAAAAGATCATACATCATGACCAAGTGGGCTTTATCCCAGAGATGCAAGGATTCTTCAATATTTGCAAATCAATCAATGTGATACACCACATTAACAAATTGAAAGATAAAAACCATATGATTTTCTCAGTAGATGCAAAGAAAGCCTTTGACAAAATTCAACATCCATTTATGATAAAAAGTTTCCAGAAAGCAGGCACAGAAAGAACATACCTCAACATAATAAAAGCCATATATGATAATTCCACAGCAAACATTATCCTCAATGGTGAAAAATTGAAAGCATTTCCTCTGAAGTCAGGAACCAGACAAGGGTGCCCACCCTCACTGCTACTATTCAATGTAGTTTTGGAAGTTTTAGCCACAGCAATGAGAGAAGAAAAAGAAATAAAAAGAATTCAGATTGGAAAATAAGAAGTAAAACTCTCACTGTTTGTAGATGACATGATCCTCTACATAGAAAACCCTAAAGACTCTACCAGAAAATTACTAGAGCTAACCAATGAATATAATAAAGTTGCAGGATATAAAATTAACACACAGAAATCCCTTGCATTCCTATACACTAACAATGATAAAACAGAGAAATTAAGGAAACAATTCCATTCACCATTGCAATGAAAATAATAAAATACTTAGGAATAAACCTATCTAAAGAAACAAAAGACCTATATATAGAAAACTATAAAACACTGATGAAAGAAATCAAAGATGACACAAATAGATGGAGAAATATACCATGTTCATGGATCAGAAGAATCAATATAGTGAAAATGAGTATACTGCCCAAAGCAATCTATAGATTCAGTGCAATCCCTATCAAGCTACCAATGGTATTTTTCAGAGAACTAGAACAAGTAATTTCACAATTTGTATGGAAATACAAAAAACCTCAAATAGCCAAAGCAATCTTGAGAAAGAAGAATGGAACTGGAGGAATCACCTGCCTGACTTCAAGCTATGCTACAAAGCCACAGTCATCAAGACAGTATGATACTGGCACAAAGATGGAATTATAGATCAATGGAACAAAAAGAAAGCCCAGAGATAAATCCACACACCTATGAACACCTTATCTTTGACAAAGGAGGCAAGAATATACAATGGAGAAAAGACAATCTCTTTAACAAGTGGTGCTGGGAAAACTGGTCAACCACTTGTAAAAGAATGAAACTAGAACACTTTCTAACACCATACACAAAAATAAACTCAAAATGGATTAAATATCTAAATGTAAGACCAGAAACTATAAAACTCCTAGAGGAAAACATAGGTAAAACACTCTAACATAAGTCACAGCAGGATCCTCTATGACTCACCTCCCAGAATACTGGAAATAAAAGCAAAAATAAACAAATGGGACCTAATTAAACTTAAAAGCTTTTGCACAATGAAGGAAACTATAAGCAAGGTGAAAAGACAGCCTTCAGAATGGGAGAAAATAATAGCAAAAGAAGCAACTGACAATTAATCTCAAAAACATACAAGCAATGCCTGCAGCTCAATTCCAGAAAAATAAATGACCCAATCAAAAAATGGGCCAAAGAACTAAATAGACATTTCTCCAAAGAAGACATAGAGATGGCTAACAAACACATGAAAAGATGCTCAACATCACTCATTATCAGAGAAATGCAAATCAAAACCACAATGAGGTACCATCTCATGCCAGCCAAAATGGCTGCTATCAAAAAATCTACAAACAATAAATACTGGAGAGGGTGTGGAGAAAAGGGAACCCTCTTACACTGTTGATGGGAATGCAAACTAGTACACTCACTATGGAGAACAGTGTGGAGATTCCTTAAAAAACTGGAAATAGAACTGCCATACGACCCAGCAATCCCACTGCTGGGCATACACACTGAGGAAACCAGAAGTGAAAGAGACATGTGTACCCCAATGTTCATTGCAACACTGTTTACAATAGTTAGGACATGGAAGCAACCTAGATGTCCATTGACAGACGAATGGATAAGAAAGCTGTGGTACATATACACAATGGAATATTACTCAGCTATTAGAAAGAATGCATTTGAATCAGTTCTAATGAGGTGGGTGAAACTGCAGCCTATTATACAGAATGAAGTAAGTCAGAAAGAAAAACACCAATACAGTATATTAACACATATATATGGAATTTAGAAAGATGGTAATGATGACCCTATATGCGAGACAGCAAGAGACACAGATGTAAAGAACAGACTTTTGGACTCTGTGGGAGAAGGCGAGGGTGGGATGATTTGAGAGAATAGCATTGAAACATGTATATTACCATATGTGGAATGGATTGCCAGTCCAGGTTAGATGCATGAGACAGGGTGCTCAGGGCCAGTGCACTGGGATGACCCTGAGGGATGGGATGGGGAGGAAGGTGGGAGGGAGGGTCAGGATGGGGAACACATGTATACCCATTGCTGATTCATGTCAATATATGGCAAAAACCACTACAATATTGGAAAGTAATTAGTCTCCAATTAAAATAAATCAATTAATTTTAAAAAATAATGAGTTGTATTATGTACATATGTTTCATAATGTATCATAATGAAGTAATGATGAAAAATATGTTCAAGTGTTTTTAAATTGTATTTTATAGAATTGTTAGTGCTAGCTCCACATTAGTCTCCTGATCATTTTAATTCCTCTGTCAGAGAAACAGTGTAAAGTTTTTGCTCTATATCCATTAATTAGTATCTTCTCCTGCAATCTCCATACAGACTGAAGTCAGAAAGAGAAAAACAAGTATCACATATTAACCACATGTGTGTGCAATCTAGAAAAATGGTACAGATGAACCTAGTTCCCCATCAGGGATCAAGACACAGTTGAAGAGCACGGACGTGTGGGCATGGTGGGGGATGGGGAGGGTCAGCTGAACTGGGAGACTCGGTTTGACAAAAACACACTACCAGCTGTAAAACAGGTAGTGGGAAGCTGCCATATAGCACAGCGAGCTGTACAATGACCTACCTGTGATGCTCTGTGATGACCTAGATGGGTGGGATGACAGGGCCGGGGGAAAGGAGGGAGGTCCAAAAGAGAGGGGATATATGTATACATGTAGCTGATTCACTCGGAGAAGGCAATGGCACCCCACTCCAGTACTCTTGCCTGGAAAATCCCATGGACTGAGGAGCCTGGTGGGCTGCAGTCCGTGGGATCGCTAAGAGTCGGGCACGACTGAGCAACTTCACTTTCACTTTTCACTTTCATGCATTGGAGAAAGAAATGGCAACCCACTCCAGTGTTCTTGCCTGGAGAATCCCAGGGACGGCGGAGCCTGGTAGGCTGCCGTCTATGGGGTCGCACAGAGTCGGACACGACTGAAGCGACTTAGCAGCAGCAGCAGCAGCTGATTCACTTCACTGCACTGCAGAAACTAACACAGCATTGTAAAACAATTACACTCCAAGGTAAAAGAAAAAAAAAATTGTACAAAAAAGAAAAAGAAACCCTGGCTGCCTCTGTCTCCCAAAGCATACACTTTGGGCTGGCAATCTACAGAGTAGTAGTGATAAAAAGGCCAAGGTCCTGACCTTGGTCTCTGAGAACCGGTCAGCTTGCTGTGCTCTGTGGTCACACACCTCATCCTTTGAGCAGCATCTGAGCACCGATCAACATGTACTGGTGGTCGTCACCTCATGGCCCTACTTACAGATGAGTAGTGTAGGGGCGGGAAGTGTGGATGAAGCACCACCAGTCCACCGCACTGGAGAGGATCCTCAGTTTTCTTTACCATGGTGATGAAATAATAACAAGACATCAGTCCTGGTATCTTGACAGATGATAAAATACTCCTCCCACCTCTCCATTCGTCTTCTTCCACTTTCTTTTTCCCACGGGCATAGATGCTTTTTCCCACGAAAGGAGTCAATGGAGACAAACGCCAGACTTACTAAACATCATACCCCATCATATTGTGAGCCATACTGATGAGAAGTATCACCAGCAGAAGAGATGGATATATGCTTTAAAAATTTGTCTGTTAACCTCTTTTTGCACGTCAAATCCCATTTGCAAAGCACTAAGGGAGTTTGCTCTTCAGAAACGCTTCTTTGTTCAGCCAAAGAATGAAGAATCTTTTAATTTATCTTTCATGTAAATATGTATTTTCCTGTCCGTTTGTGATGGGTGCTTTTAGTGGAAAAACAGTTCAAAATGCTTGATTTATTTATCATGGAATTAGTACCATCTACAGGACAGCCAGTCGGTTTTCACTGTACCGTAGGCAGTATCCAGGTCGTTTGTAGCACATTTGACTGACTGTTCAAGTATGGCCATAGTTTGACTCAAACAGCAGGAGGTGAGTGGTGTGCAGTGGCTTACCAGAGGCCAGGAAAGTAAGTTAGGACATGATTGTTCAGGTTCTTGAGTGCTGTGCTCAAGAGGGCAGAGAGCCTTAAAGTGGAAATAAGGTGTGATCTGGTGTACATTTTAGAAAGACAATTCTAGTGGCAGAGTGGCATGGCAGTGTGTATTTAAAGGCATGTGTTTTGATCTTGTTTATACTGAGAAGGGGCATTCACCTTGATGGAGTCGTGTGTCTGAAGCTCCCAGGTTTAGTGTTCTTTCGTGCTGCTGTGATTTGCCCTATAGTGTATTTTGATAAATTGTTTCTGTTGTCCTTCAGTTGACTGTGTTATGTTGCAGGTCCAGGACTACGTTTTCAGTAGCAGTGGCTGTTTGGATCTCCAAGTTAACTTAGAGATGAAAGTTGGTCTAGAATCTTATAAGGTTTTCTGGTGGTTGGACATCAGGGGACCCAGGGCATGGATGTCTATGGCCTAAAGCCTTAATAAGTGTGTTGAAAAGGTTTATATATGAAAGAGAATGACATCTTCTGTCCATCAGGGATGGTTCAAGTTATATCTCCTAGCAAACCACATGCTAGGGGCTGACTGGCTGAGAAACATGCCAGGAAAGGTCAGAGAGATGAGCTTGCCCTGTGACCTTGGGTTTGTGCCCCTAATTTAGAGATATTTGCTGGGTAGGGCCCAGCATCTGGTTGGAAGTCTTGTGCTGTACCATGAGCATTGAATGACCTGGCTTGACATTGCAGGATTAGTGCCTGGTCCATGTGTTCCTGTCCCTGTATCAATAGGTCAGATGATGATAAAAATCATCGAAGTCCCCCATTCCAACAGAGGAATAATAAAACTGCAATATCCTGGCCAAAAGATTTACAGGTCATCGCCGGATGAAGTGGCGATTAGTGATCCACAGAATATGGAGGAAGAAATGTTAATAAAAATAGTGGTGACTCTAGACCCCTCCAGTCCCATCTGATCGTTTCACTTTTCATCTTATTCAATAATTTAGAATCATTGCTTTTTTTCTCTCTCAGTGACTTGCTTAACTGGGCTTTCCCTTTACCAGGTTAGTTGAGGTAATCCAAGAGGTATTCAGAAGCCTTTCAGCCTTCAACTGGAAGAAAGGTCCTCCTGGCCAGGGCTTTCTTTGGTTTCACATATTCTGTGACTAAAATCTAAGGTTAAGGCTCATTTCTCCTCAAGATCAATGACCTTCAGACCAGAAATGGTAAGAGTTTAGAGATAATTAAACTTCCAGATATTAAACCACACACTTCTACGGTAGTTTGGGTTTTATGCCTGGAGGGGCTTCCCTGGTGGCTCAGACAGTAAAGAATCTGCCTGCAATGCAGGAGACCTGGTTTCGATCCCTGGGTTGGCAAGGTTCCCTGGAGAAGGGAGACGGCTACCCGCTCCATTATTCTTGCCTGGAGAATCCTTTGGATAAGAGGAGCCGGGCAGCCTACAGTCCATGGGGTCGCAAAGAGTCGGACATAACTGAGTGACTTTCACTTCACTATCCCTGGAAGAAGTTTCCATTTTGGAATACTGAAAGAGTTTGCAGATGAAATTGTGGTATTGCTATTGGTTATTATTAGAGAAATCATAGAAAAGGGGGAACACGCCACAACTCCAGAGGCAGGTATATATCAATCCAAGTCCACTTTCAATCAGGTAGCACACTCAGCACCAAATCCAAAGACTAGATCCAAAATGGATCTTCTCTGTGCTGTTTGTCACTGATTTGAGATCACTTGTTGTAACATCTGCCAAACTGAGAATTGTCTTCCTCCTCGAGGCCTGATGGTTCTTTGATTCCTTTAATGACAGTATAAGAACCTCAAGGACACCATAGACTCTTCACTCCTTTTCAAATGAACACAGCCCAAGCCCTTTCCATAGCTTATCTAAGAATGTGAAAGCCATCCCTTCTGAAGGTGCTGGGCCCTGAAGCTGCTGCTGGGCTTGGTGAATATGCTGGACAATAGGGAGTGGCCCTACCTATCACTCAGATCCCTTAGGAAATTTCCAGACTATCATTCTGACAAATACAGGGGCTGTCCTACTTTCTTTATTACCTTTCTCCGAGCAGAGAAATAGGTGGGTGGGGATCCAAGGTAAAATTTATTAACGATTTCCACTTACAGTGAAGTACCACTCAGTTTTGTTTTATTTGGGAATGGGGAGGAAGAGTCTTAAGCAGGGGATCAAAATTTAATTCTTCCTTCATCAGATTATCAGCCAAAGTGGAGTAGTTGAAAGAAGTAGAGATGTTTAGCGTGGAGAAGGGAAGCATGACATCACACACACACACGCACACACAATCAAGACCAGTTAACTCAACTTCCTAACTGTTTTGTAAATCAGCTCCCCCAATGATTCCTTCCAGACATCTCACACACACACACACACACACACACAACAAAAATCAAGGCCAGTTAGCTCAACCTCCTGTTTTGCAAATCAGCTCACCCAATGATTCCTTCCAGACATCTCTCTCACACACACACACACACACACACACACACCACAATAAAGGCCAGTTAGCTCAGCCTCCTAACTGTTTTGCAAATCAAGTCACCCAGTTATTCGTTCTAGATTCCAAGCGCCTTACATTTCTCAGTGAGAACCACTCAAGTACCCTAACCAGCCAGGTTATCTTTCTCCAGTCCAGTCTCTGTGCTCCAGCCAGTGTTATTATTGTACTCTGGGTCGTATCACACCACTGTTAAATCCCTCCGTGACTTCTCTCCCTCAAGTCCAGAACCTTTAACGTGACCTGTTGGGAAGGGCCTGCGTTGATTTGGCTCCTCCCCACGTCTCCCTTTCAACTCAGGTCTCTCCTGGGGAAGGGCCTGCGTTGATTTGGCTCCTCCCCACGTCTCCCTTTCAACTCAGGTCTCTCCTGCAAGTGCTGTGCTCCGTCTCCTGAACTAGTCTCAGTCTAGCGCCCCCTCAGGCTGGCCCCCCTGCATAGAAGACTCGCTCATCTCCCACTTTACTAGTTCTCCTCACTCTTCAGTTCTCAGCTAAAGGGTTGCACACTTAGTGTTGGGGAAGGGGCAGGGAGCCTCCCAGGCTCGATGAAGTCTCTCAGCTGTGCTATTTCATTGCGCGCTGTATGTTTCCCTTTCCCTTAGCATTTCTTTCTTCGTCGAGTGTCTCTAGACGTTGTAAGGTCTGGGACCAGTTCCTTTTCGTTCTCTGCCATTTCCCAGCCCTAGCTCTCACATGTGGCAGGTGTACAGCAAATGCTTTTTGAATAAATCAGTGAATACATTTAAAAACAGAAAATTCTACTCCTTTGGAAATAAGCATCACACTTACTTTGTGGGGCTCTGCAAGGTTGGCCTTAGATTGGTTGCTGATATTTACCCTGAAATGAGCTGTGAGAACTTCCTAAGCGTTGGATCTGCCAGAAGGGTAGTGGGTAGAAGGTAAGTTCCTTCTGATTCTGGGTCAGAGGTTACAAATCCATAGTCTGTGGGCTGGACATGGGCTACTAATACATTTTGGTTGGCTCCAGCAGTGTGTTCAAAATTAGGACATTTCCCAGCTCTCTAGCTTCTCTTGGGAAAATTTTGAAACGAGGGTGACACAGACCTGAACTGCTGCTTGGCAGCAAGTGATCAGAGCTGAATAGCAGCGGAGCGTGCTCCATAGCCGGGCCTGCACTCTTGCACTCTGCAGATCACCGCAGTCCCCACGAGCCCCTATTGTCTGATCCACCGCACTGTTCTGTGTCACCCACTTGGCCCTTTTAGGCATTTGAGTTCACGGTTCCCCCCGTTCAGTAACTCCAAGTATTCAGCCTGCTCAAACGGAATCATTGCTTGCTTGGAGAACTTGAAGAATTAGAATGGCTTTGACTTAAATCCATCTCTTCCATCCCTGTGATTGTCTGAAATCAAATCACTTGGAACATGAGACCCTTTGCCTGCTTTTGAAAAGCCAATTTTTTTTTTCTCATGATACAACTATGTATTCACTGAATATCACTTTAGCCATAATGCTATGTCCTGCCCATGGAGTAGATAATAGTAATAAATGTTTGGATGGACAGACAGATGAAAACATGCAAGAAAAATAGTTGTTTACTTTTTTAAAAAACATGTATTTGCCTCTGGTATGTCACATAGTACCAGTAGGGGGAGCCCTCTGTTAATTTGGAAATCCATCAGGAGAATCTGTTCAGCAGTCTGAAGTGAAGTCGCTCAGTTGTGTCTGACTCTTTGCGACCCCATGGACTGTAGCCCACCATGCTCCTCCATCCATGGGGTTTTCCAGGCAAGAGTACTGGAGTGGGTTGCCATTTCCTTCTCCAGGGGATCTTCCTGACCCAGGGATTGAACCCAGCTCTCCCACATTGTAGGCAGACGCTTTACCGTCTGAGCCACTAGGGAAGTCTGTTTAGCAGTCTAGTTATATTTAATTTAGGGATTATGCTAAGAAGTTATCCTCCGACTCTGCCCCAAGAATTCAAGTTAACAGAATAGGAAATTAATCAATTGTAGGAAGGAGAGTATGCTTCTTACCACTGCCCCTGCCCAGGGCTTTTCAGAAGAAACACATTCCAGGTTAATATCTAGAGCCTTTAAATCCATCTGAAAGTAGTTATCATTAACCTGTTAACAATTTCCAAATTGGGGAGCATATTTAGCCCTAAGAGTCTCAGAGTAATGGGCTGCTTCAGGCACAAATACAAAATAATGGGTTTGCCAAAATACAGGACCACCACTCTTTGCACGATTTTCATCTTTACAAAATGAGGCAATAGTTGGAGACGCCAAGGTTCTTTGTAGCTCCAGGTAAAGTTTGTTTAAAGAAGAAATGCATTATAAATGAGTGAGTGTGTAAAAATCTCTGTGAGAAACTTAGGGCTTCTTTTCTCCTCCAAATCTATCGCTTTTGGAGAAGTCAGCTTAGTTGGAGAAAAGGTCAGTAATAGAAACTCTCAGTATATTGGTTGAATAGTATCACCAACTCAATGGACATGAGTTTGAGCAAATTCCGGGAGATAGTGAAGGATAGGGAAGCCTGGTGACCTGCAGTCCATGGGGTCACAAAGAGTCAGACACAACTTAATGACTGAACAACAAACTTGGAAAAACAGTGTGTGATGGTATATATGTTCTTTTTATTTTCATTTTTGTTTAGAGTTTAAAAATTATGGCTTTAGATTCTTCATTATTAGTTGGCCTCCAGTTCTCTGTTCTGGAAAGTTCTTTTCTTTTTCTTTTGTTAAGTCATTAAAAAAAAATTAAACCAGAATTTATTATCAAAGAAAAAGTATTGTTTTTTATAGTATGGGGTTGAATTTCAAGTTCAGTAATATGGGATGCGGGAAATGGCAAAAGAGGGTTGATAACTTTGACAAGAAGAGCTGATAACTTTACAAAGACCTAAACATTGGTAGAGGAGAGGCAAATAATACTCAGATCTCAAAGCCGTCTAAAAACTTAGTCTCATTAAGCTTCTCACCCCCTGCACAGTAAGTATTCTGTTGGCCATACATATGAGATTCTAAGAATTTATAATTAAGCGGTATTCTTGGTACCAGAGCTCAAATTATACATTTCACCAAAGGAAATGTGTGCTGTGTCATTCTAGTATGACTTCCAGTAGAGTTACCACCCAGTTTCTCCAAAGCAGGCATTGTGTAACATCGCTGTTACTTTATGTAATTCTTTGCGCTATTATGTTGTGGTTTTAAAAAGTTACTGTTAATGATTCCAACTAAAAATGTGCTTCAGGCATTTGTATCTATTTCCTTTTCATTTGTGCGGGTTCATTTTTCAGTTGCGTGAATTCAGATCCTGTTTACTCTCTGCAGGTTTCTCTAGGCTAGAGGGCAGGGCAGCAGTGGACAAAGCGGCTGTTTGTGGTGTCCTAACTATTTGTACAAGAAGCCTGGATTCCTGGGGCTTTGCCCAGATTCTAGAGCAAGTTGTTACTTTACCTCCTATTTATATATAATGGTGATACAGGTGTCAATATTGTTTTCTTATTTTAACTCAAGTATCTTGAATTTTAATCTTTTCATTTGGGTTTTTAGTTATCTCTTTGAGCATTATGTGATAATGTTTTCTTTATACTGTTCTCTCCAAACAAATGACGAAACACAAGAGGTTACATGATATAAAAGTAATTTGCTTGTAGAATAATATGCATGATTCACTTGTGTAGGCATCGGTTTTCATACCAAACTAAAAAAGTGGGAAACTTGGATTGGCTTTTGAGTATAAAATGAGATTCTTCCTACAAATTCTTGATTACTGATGCCAGAGAAATGAAAAAGAAAAAAATTTATTCGTGTTAATTTCTTTTAGAAATAACATTAGTTGTGGGGGCTCTTCTGATTGCAAAAGCAATGCAAGCGATTGCCAAAAATAGAAGAAATATTTCAGAATACTAAGATGGATACACTTTAATATAACATTTTAAAGGACTTTCTAGGTCAGCCAGTGCATTTCTGAGTCAGGTTACCTCAACTGAATGATCTAATAATACTGATTTTGATTTTTGTATGAGCTACATCAGCCTCTTACTTATTTCCCAGCCAGAACATACATAGCTGTGGCAGTAAATATATAACTCTTGAAATAGAATATGTGGTGTCCCCAAGAGGAATTCTCAATTGAGCTATCATTGGTGAAGACTATGCCAGGCTTGCATGCAGAATGATATAATATCTTGGTGTGAAATAGCATGTATCGGCCTTTCTCCCTTTGAGTTAGGCTTCTGGGACTTTTTTGTGATAAGGATTGATGAAACTGTCCCTAAAAAATATGTCTCTATAAATAGGAAACATTTGTTTTTTTTCTGCAAGAATTTGAAGCTGCCATTGTTGTAGAGGTGCTATTATAGGACTTGTATTTACTTTTGAGGAAAGAATTAAATTTATATTGTCTGCTGTATACTTTTGGAAATAACGTAGAAGAAAACAAGTATAGAAGTCATGTTTACTACTATTCTTGATATTTTTAACCACTGAACTTACAAGTTATGGTAATCTTATTTTAGCAGTATCTTAAGAGGAACAAAATTTTTCCTGGTACAGCAATTATCACCTGCAGATGGCCTAAAATTAGCATATTGAGTTAACTCCAGAAACAGCTTGTAAGCTGTGAGATGGAGTTCAGATAGTGAGATTTCACAGAAACACTTGGTATATGGCATAAATAACCAGCCATCAAGATACCAATTGATGCATATAAAGTAAAATGAGACTACTAATAGCTTAATTTAAATATCCTATGTAAGACTTGACGTTAAAGAGAATTTAATTTGATGTTAACGTAGTGAAGCCTCTCTAGTTACACACAGAATATTAAGAATTATTTGTATGCACATACCCCAACAAAGAACACTTGAAATTGAATTTATTATGACATGTATTCTGAGTAGAAAGAAAGATAATTTAAGTATAGACGAAGGCATTAATCTGCCTTAGAAAAGCCTGCGGATTTCAGGTTAACTCTTCCTAGGCTTTTCAGTGTTGTTATATCTGACAGATCCAAGGAGATACTCTATTTTATGGCAAGGAGAAATAATTTAGAAACAGAATTTAAGAGGAGAAACCAATGACCAATACAAAAGAATTTAACCTTTTCATGCATGAATTTCCATCTTTGATGATGAATCATTTGTTCAAATGAGGATTGCAACAAGTATTTCTGGCCCTTTAATAGTCAGGCATTGAAAACACTGCTTCTTCCTTTGTGTTATTAAAACTTCTTGAGTTTTAATTCACTTGTATAAAGACTATGGAGAAGGAAGTAGCTTCCCATTCCAGTATTCTTGCCTGAGAAATCCCAGGGACAGAGGAGCCTGATGGGCTACAGTCCACAGTATCAGATACAACTTAGTGACTGAGTAACAAGAACAGAAAGACTTATTTCAGCAGCAGAGATACTTGAATTGAAATGATACAGGGAAGATTAGCATGGCCCCTGCGCAAGGATGACACACAGATAGTAAAGCATTCTGTATTTTTGCTGTTAACTAAACTTCATTGTGGTAATCATCTTACAATATATACATATATCCTTATGATGTATACTTTCAGTTCAGTTCATTTCAGTCGCTCAGTTGTGTCCGACTGTTTGCGACCCCATGGACTGCAGCACACCAGGCTTCTCAGAGCTTGCTCAAACTCATGTCCATTGAGTCGGTGATGCTATCCAACCATCTCATCCTCTGTTGTCCCCTTGTCCTCCTGCCTTCAATCTTTCCCAGCATCAGGGTCTTTTTCAAGGAGTCAGTTCTTCACATCAGGCGGCCAAAGTATTGGAGTTTCAGCTTTAGCATCAGTCTATCCAGTGAATATTCAGGACTGATTTCCTTTAGGATTGACTGGTTTGATCTCCATGCTGTCCAGGGGACTTGCAAGAGTCTTCTCCAACACCACAGTTTAAAAGCATCAATTCTTTGGCACTCAGCTTTCTTTATGGTCCAACTCTTACATCCATACATGACTACTGGAAAAGCCATAGCTTTGACTAGACGGACTTTTGTTGGCAAAGTAATGTCTCTGCTTTTTAATGTGCTATCTGGGTTTGTCATAGCTTTTCTTCCAAGGAGCAAGTGTCTTTTAATTTCATGGCTGCAGTCACCATCTGCAGTGATTTTGGAGCCCACAAAAATAAAGCATGTCACTGTTTCCACTGTTTCCCCATCTATTTGCCATGAAGTAGTGGGACCGGATGCCATGATCTTCGTTTTTTGAATGTTGAGTTTTAAGCCACTTTTTTCCCTCTCCTCCTTCACTTTCACGATATGTACCTTAAACTAGTAAAAAAAAGTTACGTAGATTATATCTCAAATGAAACTGGGAGAAAAAGTGAATATATTTTGAAGCTATCTACACATTAACAACCATCAGGACTGACTTAATGTTTAGCATGCTGTTGATATAATTTTGTAAATAAGATAATATCTTACAAGGTTTTATTTTGTCTCTGATTGTTTCCTGGGTAATTTTTACCATTCAGAAAGGAGACATTTCATAGATGACATGCACACAGTGTAAGGAAAAAAATAGCTCCCAAAGTGTGCATTTGTATTTCCTTAATAGCCCAGCTTAAAGTGCTATTTCTTATTGGACTGTATTTAAGTGTGTACATTTATGTCTTGGGGGAAAAAACTCTGAATTGAACTTTAAAACTCTGCACAACCAGTTATTAAATATTCAAGTGGTACTTAGATCCTTGGTCAGAATAAAGGACTCCATCAGCAGGTCTTGTAGACTTTCCTGGTAGTTCTCCAGATTGATCACTGCCTGCAAATCCCATCCCTCCTCCTCTCCTTTTGTTCGGTAAAGGTAGGTGGTCAGTGGCGCCCCCTGTCAACTCCACTTCGCTACTTCACACATAACAAGTTTCACTCCTCACCCCAAATGCACGTGTGCATGCGCACACCCCGACCCCTGGGTGAGAACATGTTTTATTATCAGTCTTCTTCTTTCTCATCTGGTTTCTGGGGATCTCAGGACATTGGGGGAACTGTTTAACAACTTCTCACAAAATGCTGGGAACCTCCTTATAATACATGAGCCTAAGCATTAAGGTCCCCTGATGAAATGTATTAAGTAAAGTATGTGTTCAGATACTGCTAAAAATGCATATAGTCTATCCCTACAAAGAAAAATCCCCCACAACTGTTCCCATGCCTGATGTCTGTCTGTACTAGCATGGGAGGCTATCTGTGATGCAGTATGATATGCAGATTGCAGGACAATATTGCTGAAACTGTCCAGAAACTGGAGAAGGCAGTGGCACCCCACTCCAGTACTCTTGCCTGGAAAATCCCATGGACGGAGGAGCTGGTAGGCTGCAGTCCATGCGGTCGCTAGGAGTCGGACACGACTGAGCCACTTCACTTTCACTTTTTCACTTTCATGCATTGGAGAAGGAAATGGCAACCCACTCCAGTGTTCTTGTCTGGAGAATCCCAGGGATGAGGGAGCCTGGTGGGCTGCAGTCTATGGGGTCACAAAGAGTTGGACACGACTGAAGTGACTTAGCAGCAGCAGCAGCAGTCCAGAAACTTCTGTGTGGTGAGTTGAACTGGATGACCTCAAAATGTGTTACCGTTTTTTGCTCTCAACTGTCAAGCACAGCAAGCTTAAGGGGGTCCTGGGTACTTAGTGGTGCTGTGTCCTGAAAGAAGAGTACACACTGGCAACAAGGGCCGCAGTTTCCTTTCAGGGCCTACTCTGTGCTGGCTGTCTGTGCTAGGTTCGTTATCTATATCACCTTATATGAGATTACAGTCCCTTGGACCACACGGAGATCCAACCAGTCCACCCTAAAGGAAATCAGTCCTGACTATTCATTGGAAGAACTGATGCTGAAGCTGAAACTCTAATACTTTGGCCACCTGAGGCAAAGAACTGACTCATTGGAAAAGACTGTGATGCTGGGAAAGATTTAAGGCAGGAAGAGAAGGGGATGACAGAGGATGAAATGGTTGGATGGCATCACTGAATCGATGGACATGAGTTTGAGCAAGCTCCAGGAGTTGGTGATGGACAGGGAAGCCTGGTGTGCTGCAGTCCGTGGGCTCTCAAAGAGTCGGACACGACTGAGTGGCTGAACTGAACTATATGAGATTACAGCATTACAGAAGGAGGAAGATTGGAGATGCTTCAGGACAAACTCTTTTCTTACAGTGTCTACTTTTTTTCACCTGGAAGATTTGGCCACATCAGATATTCTGGTGAAACGATCCTCCTAGGTTTTGAAGACACCACTTTGTCTGTTTAGAAGTTGGCAGTGTGTTCTCCTATTATGATGTGGTGTCGGTTCAAATTCACATCTTTCCTGGAAAAGTGTATGCAGCAGCTCCAAAGTTGACCTCTGAGTTGAGAGCTCTGCAGAGCAGGTTCTATGTTGGTGAAGGCTGGATGCTTTTTCTTTCTTTGAAGTGTTTCTAGGAAAAGAATGCTCTCTTTGTCAGAATGGTATTTTAATTAAGGCATAATGTTATTCAAGATAGAAAGTTTGAGATTCCTGTGCCTGGCATGCATGCAAAATTCTCTGTAAGAAAACAGCATTTGTTTTTTCCTGAACTGATGGTGTGCAGGAATCCAGAGTTCATGTTCCAACTTAGGTGCTTAACTGTGATGTGGCCTTGACTAAACCAGTGGATATCTTAACTTTTCTGAGTTAATAATATCTTAAAATAGAGTTTAGAAGTATTAATAGTTTCTCTCGTCGTAGTATATATATTTAGGCAACAGTCATGAAGTCCTTTAAAAATGAGGTGTCCACGGAATTCCTTGGTAGTCCAGCAGTTAGGACTCTGTGCTTCCACGGCAGAGGGCCAAGGTTCAAGCCGTGGTCAGGGAACTAAGATCCTGCATATTGCTTGGTTCGGCAATAAAAAATAAAAATGCTGGCGCCCCTTTTTTCATTGTTGGTTATTTAAGATGACAGATAATATCAACTTTCTTTAAGGATGCATTTTACTCACAATTAGCTTGAGCAGGAGAAGAAATGCATGTGAAGATAGACTTAATATTTGCCTACATGTCACTTTATGGCATTCTCCTAAAGGTTTTTTGATAGGAAAAAAAATTATTTGATCTGTTAAGATTAGAAAGCTTAAGTAAGTTTGGTAGGCAGGATATTTCTTGTAATGTATGTCGTTTTACTGAGAATGTATTTTGGGAGACATGGATTTCACCATAAGTCCTTACTTATTTGAAGATCTCCATGCCAGTATTACATTTCAGGCAAGACTAACTTTAGCCAGGTTCACTGAAAGTGTTTACAGTGTTATCTCCAGTAATTTCCTCAGATTCCTTTTTACGCACTCTTAACGTTCAGTCGGGGCCACTGTTGCTTTCTACAACGGCCCGTACTTCTGTGGAGTGTGTTTCCCCCGAGATCGCTCTTGCCTTCTGCTCGGCCCATACTCTGTCTGTGGAGTGTGTCTCTCTGTAAATAAATCCATCTCTTATCTATCAAAAAAAAAAAAAAAGAAAAGTTCATTCAGGTTTTTCCATAAGAAGGTATGGCAAAACCCAATTGAAATTTTTGGCCAACCCAATATATAAAGTCTATAAAATAAACTGCTGTCTGTAGAAGTGGCAAGCAGCTCGGCGATTCCCCCCTTGTTTGTGTGGGCAAGTTCTCTCCACTCTCAGTGGCCTGCATCCTCAGTCACCATGGATGTTTTGTTTTTCTCTTTCACAGATGACACAGCTGGTCCTGCCTGGCATGGTAGAAAGGTGAGTCATAAGCTCACACACAAACACTCAAGCTCATGATTATTTATAGGGAGAATCCTTTCTTTGAAAATTTCATTAAAGTGACTAATGAACCTCCCTTCCATGTCTTGGTGACAGAGTAATGTGCCAGGCGAGTCACACGGTAGGGCATGAGTCATCCGGTGGTGGAGGCCTTTTCCCCTCGATTCCCTTTTTATTTCCCTCGCCAGGGTGGTGGTGGTGGTTCCTTTACATCAGGATTAAAAAGCCTGCCTGAGTCACCATCACTAACTCAATTGCCTGCTCTTCTGAGGGGGTGGATAGAGTTCCTGGGATATTCCCGGGAATGCCTTCTTAAAGCGATATGCTGTCAGAGCCCAGCTCAGTGGAGTTTTGTGAAGCAAGACCCCCCATCCTCTGGTTTTTCTGTTATGGGAGAAAGGATGTATGAGGAACTTAGGCATGTTATAAAGTGATCTTAAGGGGTCAGCCTCCCCTACCCCTGCCCTTGGAGAAAAAAGGCTATGTCCTCTAGCTTCAGCTGTATTTGTATTGGGTTCCACTAGGATTTGCTAGATGTCTTCATTTCTCTTGAGAAATGTGTTGCTAAGTCCTTACATTAGGAATAGCAGGAAGTATAAGATGGGAATTAAATTCTGTTCCTCCCTTGGAGAAGTCTGAGTGATGGCTAAGCTTTCAAAGCAAACCTGTTGCAAAGGGATGGGCTTGCTTGGTCATTTGCTAAATTTAGGGTTTCACAGTCATCCTTGCTGTGCAAAATGGCTTTGAGTTTGGGAGAGAGCCACAGGAATCACAGCTTTGCAAAGAGCCAGGGACCCTACTTCCGTGAAGGAGTCTCCATGACCAGCTTCAGGCAAGGATTTACAGCTTATGTTTGTCGATTACGTATTCTTTGCCAGGTGTCAGGCTGAGAACCCGATAGGTGTTTGCTTATATAACTTTGATAGCCTCCCACCATTGTACAGATGAGGAAACTGAAGTTCGGAATCCATTTGGTTGGTAGCTACTTTTTAGTAAGGCTCTTTGTTTGTAATTGCATTTTATGTGTGATTTTTTAATGTCTCAATTGCTTTATTTTAGTAAAATTTCCCTTTAAAACCTTTTAACTACTTACTGATGGTCGAGCATGCCCCTGATGGTGATGATATGAAAGTGAAGATGGTCAAACCAGACCAGATTCCTGAAAGATTATAGAGAATTAGGGCAGACATAGTAGAACTCAAGACGCATGAAATTTGGGTCCAAAGCTTAATTCTAGTTGGATATCTACAAGTGACACAGAATAAATTCAGGGTAGTATTCTACCCATTAAAAAAGAAAATACATTCCACAGAGGAATTTTTAAGTGTGTTGTTAAAAACCATATCCAGAGAGATACTGGTTAGGACGAATCAGACTTGAAGAATCATGGAATTTCAGTACTTTAATTGAAACCAATCCCCCCTCATTTGACATAAAAAGTGAGATTCAAAGAACCTGAGTGCCATGAGGCTACATAATGAGTTAATACATGATACAAAGTGCTCACACGTCTCTGTAGACCTAGGAGCCACCATCACAGTTGTAGCTGAAGCCTTAGATAAAGAATGCAAAAGAAAGGATCCATCCATTTCACTGAGTAAAGTTCATCATATGGAAGATGAATTGGATCCTTGTCTTTAAGAAATCAAATTGATTTTACACCAAGGTTGTGAAATGATCTGGTGGAAAGCTATCACGGCTAAAGAACTAGTCAGCAATGTAAGGGGGTTTTATGAATTGGTACTTTTGGGATAGGAGAAGGAACAGGTCTGTCTGTTTGAATTGAAGGAGTTACTTGTTGTATTAGTCAAGGCAGGCTAACTGCTGTAACAGACCACCCCAGAATCTCAATGACTTAAAATTCTAAAGGTTGATCCTCCCCTCACATCACAGCCTGGTGTGGATCAGTGGTCAGGACTCTGCTCTACACAGTCAATGCAGGGATCTCAAGCTCCTTCATCTGGAGTTGAGGGGGGCCTACTCTTCCCTTGGGTTTCCCTGGTGGCTCATACGGTAAAGAATCTGCCTGCAATGCGGAAGACCAAGGTTTGATCCCTAGGTGGGGAAGATCCCCTGGAGGAGAGCATGGCAGTCCACTCCAGTATTCTTGCCCAGAAAATCCCATGGACAGAGGAGCCTGGTGGGCTAAAGTCCATGGAGTCGCATAGAGTTGGACACAACTGAGCGACTAAGCACAGCATGGTACTCTTTCCATAGGCCTTGCAGTTCTCTGCAGAAATATCTGCACCAGCCAGCAAATAAGGGAAGAGACAGGAAGGATGATTTTACAGAGAGTGTCATGGGTCAGGCCTGCAAGTGGTGTCCCCGTCTTCTGCGCTCGTTCCATGGTCTAGAACTCAGTCACAGGCTACAGCTAACTGCAGGGGAGACCAGAAGCGTTGTCATCTGTGTGCCCAAGAGGGAAGAAAGACTCCAAGTTCACAGATCATCTCAAAGCCTTCTTACTTACACATTATAAGTGATTTGATCATAGCCTGCCCTGTGAGCCATCCCCAAATGATCTATTTCCTATGGCTGGTTGCTGTAGGTTTCGTATCTCCATTGAGGAATAGCAGAGTTCTTTGTTGTGGTGGGTTTGTTTTGTTTTTTTTTTTCCTTTCACTGATGCTGCTTCTGATGTATGTGGCTTCCCACACTCTCTAGAACTATAGCCTAGGGCCAACTGACTATCACTAAACAAGTCTCTATAATCAAACTAAGGTATTATTATTACCATAGAAGTAGAAACTACAAAATTATGTTATGGAGGAACCTTGCTCTTTCCACTTCCCTGGAATTATAAACATTGTGTACAGCTGGAGCCAGGAGGTGGTTGCCATAACAACCATGGAAAAGCTAAAAATAGCCCCTTTCATACTGTATTACTTAAGGTGGAATTATGACATGTTATGGTGTTTTAGGGCAGGCAGTTCTCTTTCATGTGGGAAATGTTTGCAAACTTTCTTCAACAAAGCAATATTTGTATAATGTATTTGGATCACTGGTTCTAATTATATACCTGACCCCCGTGATCCAGGATTCTTTTCTGACATGGAACTCTGTTTTGATATGTTTCTCTGTCTTTTTGAGAACCTGTTAGAGAACTATCTGTACCAATATTCAGTGTTATGTTTCAGCTTAAAAAAAAAAAAAGTAAAGTCCCCCCAAGAGCAGACTTAAGTGCTCCCTAATAAGAAGTGAAAATATGAAGAACTGGGATGTAGTCTTTTTTGCCCAACCCTCCTTTTTCTGCCATCACTCTCTGTATCCTGTAAGCTGTCCACAGGACCAACTCTGTGTTCCAGTGCTTCACAGCAACATTTAAGCCTCCCTCTTCACGTGCAGCGTGGAGCAATGATGAGAGTCCTAAGGAAGGTGGAAATCAGAGACTTATTTCATGGGAGACCTGTCACTTCCTCCATGACAATACTGTTTAAGAGCTGTGCACAAGGATGCTACAGCTATCTGATAGAATAGTGGGGCATGTGTAGAAGAAAAGAGGCTTGGTAACTCTTTCATCCAAGTGATCATTAAGGAGAGTTTTCTAATTGGGAATTTCACCGAACTTAGGAAATTCTAGAAAGCATAATGATAGAAGGCTATAAATGCAAGGAACTGAATTTCATAGGGTTATATGTGTTTAATGTCTGGCTGGTGGGAGGGCTAGTCATTGAAGAGAATATTTTTAGATGAAAAAGTGCTTCCTTATCAGCAGTGGTGGTTTCTGCTTTGTCTTTGCAGTATTTTAATTCTAGCAGATCCTCAATAACATGCCACTGAGACACCATCGTGTGGCTGTTAGCAAGTAAGCAGCATGATGAATTAAGAAGGTTGTATCACAGAAAATATTACTGGACTTGTTTATTTGGATATTTGTCATAACAGACTGGAAATGTTGAGAAATATGAGCATTGGGAGTCTTCATTATGGAACTTCAGCAAATATTCTTAATGTACCTTCCAATCTTAGAATTGTTCCCCAATTCCCCAGAAAATGAGAGATTAGCCAGGGTTTGGTTTTATGTTTGTTTCTGTGTGCAATTAAGCTCAGCCCATTTTGTTCTTCTGCTTGATATAACAGAGTTGTCCTGAGTCTGGCTGTGCCATGGAAACTAGTTTGACGTCACTAATTCTGCTTAGATGGGGGATTAGCACTAGACAGAGTAGCTGATTTCAGAGGCTGGTCCTTTTCGTCTCTCGGTCCCAAATGTTCATCCCCATCTCTACGTAAAGAATAGATACTGTATACAGTACAGAGAGTAAGACCACTCTGCAAAGGTGCTGTTTGTGACCCAGACAAAACTAAGTTGAATATGATCGTCCTTGGAGAGAGAGAGAGACCTGTGTGCGGGAGGGCTTTTGCAAGACAAACGAATGACGTGTGCTGCTTTGCAGCGCAGCGCTTTTGTGGAAAGGGTGTTTTCTTCTCCGCGTCATTTTGGTCCAGTGATACATGCTCTCCGCTTCATGTTTACTTAGGTCTAGTGCATTCTCTCTTTATACTTTTTGATGCATTTTAGAGTGCAAATATTGTGTTTTGAATGAAGTATCTTTCAATTCCGACTTTTCACTTAAGTCAAACTAACTCTACCTCCTGGAAATTTTTAAATTAAGGTAGAATATTTGAGAAACAAAAATCTCACTTGCCTCAAGGAGTAAACAATTCAAAGCACATGCTTGCAGAATTGTGGCAGACCATATTTGACTATTGGTCTGTATTAATTTTGCAAGCAGAAACAAGGTTTTTATTATCTTGCAATGAACTTTCCTGTATTGAAATCATTGCTTTGGTGAGTGGCATTTTAGGAATCTATTTTGGTGAGGTCAAGATTTCCTTTTTAAAAATGGTGTTTTTTTTTTTTAATATTTATTTATTTGGTTGCATTGGGTCTTCGTTGCAGCACACAGGATCTTCAGTCTTCATGGAAGCATGTGGGATCTGGTTCCCTGGGCAGGAATTGAACCCTAGGCTCCCTGCATTAGGAGCTCAGAGTCTTAGCCACTGGATCACGGGCAACTCCCCAAAAATGTTTTTAATAACTTTTAAACTTTAACTTTTGCAAGACTTTAAATTGTATTTCACTTGTGAGAAAGGAAAGAAACAGAATGTAAGATTTTTGTTTGAGGGCACATGCCGCCCTTTTAGCCAAATTGAGTATTATCTAGCCCAGAGTCCCACTGATTGAACCAGCAGTGACCAGCCACAGTGAAAAACATCATCTTCTACAACCACTTCAGAATGGGTTTTCTTCACTTGCTGTGATGAGTGAGGATATAGCAGTTCCTGGTTATTTGAGAAAATGTTAAAATAAACACCACCTAAACTCGCATGGGTGCTTGGGGCTCAGGTGCAAAGATTCGGGCTTATTCTCAGAAAGCAGATTGTACTGCAGGAGATAGCTTCTACTTGATTGGGATCTGCTTTTAACTCAAAGGCAACACATTCCAATAAATTATAAATATATTTCACTCTCTTTATATATAGATTTATTGAGCTATATTTCACATGTCCTAAAATCCACTCATTTAAAGTGTACAATTTGGTGGTTTCTAGTATATTTACAGAGTGTATCATCACCACAGTCTAATTTCAGAATATTTTTAACACCTAATATATATATATATTATATATTATAATATATAATATAAAGATATTTTAAACATCATAAATTAATACTGTATTAAAAGTCTCAGTAACAAAGGTGGTTTTTAACCCCTTTTAATCAAAGGAATTTCTCACAAATATAGATAAAATGAAATTACTAGATAACTAATTGCTAATTCACCTGTTTTTATCTTAGAATAATTGGGTTCTAAGTCCTGATAGACATTCTTACTCTTAAAATTTAAAAAGAAAAGCCTTTTCTGTCTGTGTGAGAGACACAGGCAAAAACTACAAGAATGGTATAATTAATACGTTGACCAAATACTTCGAACTTTCTTCAGAAAATTTGAGATTTGATTTCTATGTCCAACCTGTTAATTGAGTCACCACTTAGGAAAGTGTATATTACTAATAAAGACTTCAGTTCAAAAAAACAGAAGCAAAAAAACAACTCATTTTCAGTGACTCATTAAGTGGAGGGTCCAGACTTCCATTTGATGGTTGAAGTGGCATCTTGCCTAGAGGCTGGCAGATGGACTGAATGACCTTTCGGGATTATTTCTTCTCAGATTTATGTCTAAAATAACTTAGAAGCCATTTGATCTTGTTTCTTTTATTATTTTGCATAAGAAGGGCCTATATAGTCCTTTTAAAAAATACGAAAAAAAAAAAAAAAGGCCTTGGGAAGTAAATTTCAGGCCAAGAATAATGAGAAAGTAAGCCTCCCTGATTGGAGAAGGCAGTGGCACCCCACTCCAGTACTCTTGCCTGGAAAATCCCATGGACGGAGGAGCCTGGTGGGTTGTAGTCCATGGGGTCGAGAAGAGTCAGACACGACTGAGCGACTTCACTTTTACTTTTCACTTTCTTGCATTGGAGGAGGAAATGGCAACCCACTCCAGTGTTCTTGCCTGGAGAATCCCAGGGACAGGGGACCCTGGTGGGCTGCCGTCTATGGGGTCGCACAGAGTCGGCCACTACTGAAGTGACTTAGCAGCAGCAGCAAGCCTCCCTGATAGCTCAGTTGGTAAAGAATCCTTCTGCAATGCAGGAGACCCCGGTTCTATTCCTGGGTAGGGAAGATCCCCTGGAGAAGGGATAGGCTACCCACTCCAGTATTCTGGAGCTTCCCTTGTGGCTCAGCTGGTAAAGAATCCACCCGCAATGAAGGAGACCTGGGTTCGATCCCTGGGCTGGGGAGATCCCCTGGAAAAGGGAAAGGCTACCCACTCCAGTATTCCGGCCTGGAGAATTCCATGGATGGTATAGTCCACGGGGTCACAAAGAGTTGGACACGACTGAGCAACTTTCACTTTCAAGTTGAAAGAAAGGCTTCCCAGGTAGCACAGTGGTAAAGAATCCATCTGCCAACTCAAGATATGCAAGAGACCCGGGTTTGATCCCTGGATAGGGAAGATTCCCTGTGAAGGAAATGGCAACCCACTCCAGTATTCTTGCCTGGAGAATCCCATGGACAGAGGAGCCTGGCGGATTGCAGTCTGTGGGGTCACACAGAGTTGGACACAGCTGAGCGACTGAGCATGAAAGATGAAGGACAGGAACCTGGTCTAGAGGGCAGGGGACAGGCAGGGTCAGGTTGATGTAGCTGAATAAGGGGACCAATTCCCCGGGGAGAATGGATTTGAGGACCAAAAGTTGGTTGTTAATTCTGTCTAAAATTCCTAAAACCCTAATTTCACACTTTACTCAAGCCATATACAACTGCTAACAACATGTGTATTTGCAGCATTGCTTTTCTCAAACTAATTTTTACTTATTTGTAGAACGAGTCGTTCCTGGTAACTTTCTGACTCTGAAATCTCACTAGTTTCTAAAAGTTACAGTAGTAATTGAGCTTTGCCTTTTGGCAAAAGAATATGATTTGGTGAACTATGGAGTAGCATGACTTTAGAGTCAGCTCTTCATTTAGCACCTGAATGCCTACCACCTGGGGAAGATAAGAAGGCGGGGCATAGCCATTCATTCATGTAAGTACCTGTTACATGCTCACCACAGGCAGAGTATTTTGAGGAAAAGCATAAGTTAAGAGCTCTGATGTCCAGAAGCTGATGGGTTTTATGAGGGATACAAATGTTGATAATCATAGAGTGATTAAGTGCTGCAGCATGATAGTATGTGATAAGGTGCCAAATTAAAGCATACCAGGAGTATGAGGGTGTTTTTAAGGGTGATAATTCTTGGTGCTATGGCCAGAGAAGACCTCAGAGGATAGAAATCAACTCGAGAAGACCAAAGATCTAATCCGGTCATGCTCCAGATTACTAAGACTGAGAAGTGAGCTAATTGCAAAGAAGAGCTATTTCTAGTTGATTGAGTTATGCCTCTTTGCTGACCAAGCATAGCACTTGCTGATGAAAGGCAAGGAGAGAGGTGGGTTAGAAAAACAGCCAGGTTATTCTATTTCAAATAGTTTTATATATCTCAATCTGTAACTTACAATTGTATATTTGATTTCACTCTGTTCACTTGCATCTTCTTTTTTTAGATCTAAAGGCGTAATTCTGAACATCTCCTCTGCCACTGGCAGGTACCCAGTCCCGATGTTGACCATCTACTCTGCAACCAAGGTGAACAGTTTTTTAGTAAATGGTGTCAGAAGAAGAATAAAGAATAGTTTTCAGTTTGAAAAATAAGAGATGGACTTTCTTGAAGTTCTCTCTTTAGCCATTTTCAAATGGACTGAGAAGAAAAGGAAAATAGCCAAGCCTAGTTTCGGAAGAGCTGGAGCTGGAGATAGCCTGATTGGTATCAACTTTACAGCCGAACTGAGGCGCCAAGATCTCAGATCCGCAGATGATATTTTTTTTTTCCCTCACAGTTCACTGGTTTTAAAATTGGTATTTGTACTTTCCAATAGAGAGCTGGTCTGAGCCAGTTAGCTCAGCTGATCAGAACATGGTGTTAGTGAGTCTAAGACTGGGGATTTGGTTCATGAATGACTCAGCATACAGCTTGAGTGCCAAGTCCGCAGAACTGAACAGTAGGATTGCAGCTAGTCAGCACATAGGTAAGCATAGCAGACACAACATAGATGCGAAACTGTGAATGTTTGGCAACATTATTCAAAATTCAGAGATATTTACTGCCACTTCTGAAGTGAGATAAGAATTTCCAGAGCTCTCTGTAAGATTCCATAATTCTATACCACACCACCATTCACCTCTTCACACTGCTACCAGGACAGTAGTGATTTAGAATGCATTTTATACTGCCTGCAGGTCAATAGCATGATTCTCAAATACATTGTTGAAGCATAGGATACATCTCTGAAGTAATGGTGACCACTGAGACGCTGCTTTTAGGGGAAAATGAGCAAAATAAAATGCACAGTAAGAACTTGCATTGTGCAGGGGGTAAAAAAGAGCAAAATACCTGCCCTCTTTTCCCTTGCCTTTCAGCCCCTGGAAAAACTGAAAAGTAATGTATTTTGAAAAGCTTGGCCCCACCCCCACCCTGGAATCTACCTGCTTTCTATATCTCTGAAACACACAGTAGGCATGTTTAAAATGAACACCATGTTTCTTGAAGTGATTGGTAAACTTCTTCTTGCCTGTTCTGCTCCACAGGCACAAGACTATTAATATTATTAACAGGGACTCTAGTAGAGTCATCATTGATACATTTCAAGCCTGAGATTGAGTCCACATTTGAAAAAATGGTATATTTTACAAATAGATTTAGAGTTGTTCTGTTGGAAGAAGATGGGCTGTCACGTTCATCTCTGCACTTCTTGGATCTTGCCATCCCAAAGGACAAAGAGAATGCTTGCTCTTTTCTTCTCTTTACTGACAACAAAATCCCCATAGAACAGACTTGAACAGAATTCATCCTGTGTTTCTGTTCGAATGGCAGGTGGGGAAGAGGAACGTATCCTTTGTTATATAATAAGAGGTTTTTTTTCTTGGAAAGTAATTTTCTGAAAACAGAAAAGATAAGAAGAGCCTTTTCCAGTTCAATCAGAATTAGATATTATATTTGGTGAAAGAATACTTAATTAAGTGGCAAATAAAGAAAACGTGAGGTTTTGAGGGTTGTTTTTTTTTTTAAAGGTCTCTTCATTTGAAGTGAAAAGAATGATTAGAAATTATAGTGTTAAATGGTTAGTTGATTATTTTTGTTTCCATGGCTACAGATCAGGCCGATTGATGTAATGTGTGTGTTCTTACTCCCACCCCCTCCCAGGCTTTTGTAGATTTCTTCTCTCAATGCCTCCATGAGGAATATAAGACCAAGGGCATCTTTGTGCAGGTGAGTAGAGTTCGTTTCAGTTAAGTATCCCTGTTTTTGTGTGGTTTCCACAGCAACTGTTGCTGTCTTGGCAACGAAAGAAAATCACATTCCTAGGTAAGTGAATGTGACGTTAGCACACCATTAAAGAGATGGTTTCTTTTCCTTTATGCCCTTAAGTCTAGATTTAAAACAGTTATTGTCTAGAATTTTAAATCAATGAACCCTAAAGTAGAACTATGCAGCATAAACAGTTGGTGCATAGTAATTGTAAGTGCTTATGATTTTATTTTGAAAGAATTAGACCATCAGTATCTCTTAGCTGCCAAGTATGCAAGGAGTGCCACTGTTTATTAATGATAGGAGAGGAAAGTGCTGAGTAAAGCTAACTTTTTACTAAAGTGAGGATGACTGCATTTACCAGGTTGATATAGGTATGGTAGTGATTTTTTTACTTTTTTAAAATTGTGGTAAAATATACACCAAAAACACCATTTCTGTAGCTTTTAAGTATTCAGTTCAGTGTCGTGAAGTACATTCACATTGTCTACAACCATCACTACCTTCCATCTCCAGGATTTTTTGCAGTTGTCCAAAACTGAAACTTTGTATCCTTTAAACAGTCACTTTCCATTTACCCTCCCCCAGCCTCTGACAACCACCATTCTCCTTGTCTCCGAATTTGACTACACCAGGTACTTGATAGGAGTGGAATCCTACGGTATTTGTCTTTTTGTGACTGGCTTATTTCACTTAACATGTCTTCAGGGTTCATCCATGTTATAGCATGTGTCAGAATTTCCTTTTTAAGGCTTAATGTAATTCTGTTACTGCTATATGTCACGTGTGTTTATCCATTCATCTGTTGATGGACATTGGGGTGCTTCCACCTCTTGGCTGCTGTGAATAATGCTGCTTTGAACGTGGGTTTACACCCATCTCTTTGAGACCCTGCTTTCAGTTCTTTTGGATATGTACACAGATGCAATTGCTGGATCATATGATAATTCTTTTTTGGAAGAATCACCTTCCTGTTTTCCACAGTATAATAGCTGCCCTATTTTATATTCCTACCAGCAATGTATAAGGGTTCCAATTTCTCCACATCCTCACCAATATTTGGTATTTTCTTTTTGTTTGTTTTTAATAATAGCCATTCTTATGAGTGCTTCCCAGATGGCACCGTGGTAAGGAATCTGCCTGCCAATGCAGGAGATGCAAGAGACATGGGTTCGATCCCTGGGTCCAGAAGATCCTCTGGTGGAGGAAATGGCAACTCACTCCAGTACTATTGCCTGGAGAATTCCATGGACAGAGGAGCCTGGCAGGCTATAGTCCATGGGGTCACAGATTCAGACAAGACTGAGCAACTGATCTGAGCTGATGCTTATGTGTATGGAGTGGTATCACATTGTGGTTTTGATTTTGATTTGCATTTCCTTAAGGATTAATGATGTTGAGCATCTTTTCAAGTGTGTACTGGCCATTTGTCTTATCTTCTTTGGAGAAGTATCCAAGTTCTCCACCCATTATTTCATTAGGTTGTTTGCTTTTTTATTTTTGAATTGTAGGATTTCTAGATATATTCTGGACATTAACCCTTTATTAGATATATGGTTTACAAACATTTTCTCCCAGTCTGTGGGTTACCTGTTCACTCTATGGGTAGTCTCCTTTGATGCTCAAAAGTGTTAAAGTTTGATGCAGTCCAACTTATTTTTCATTCCTGTTACCTGTGCTCTTGGTGTCCTAGCCAAGAAACCATTGCCAAATCAATGAGGCTTTTCGGCTGGGTTTTTTAAAAAAAATTTTATTGAAGTATAGTTGATTTTCCCCTTTATGTTTTCCTCTAAGAGTTTTACAGTTTTAGCTCTAATATTTAGGCCTTTGATCTATTTTGACTTAATTTTTAGAGAGACCTTTGATTTTATTATGTAGCTAACAGATACAATGCTGTGAAAATACAAAACGAATCCAGTGAAGGGGCTTTTATGGGTATCAGTCTCAAATCAGCTATCACTCAACACAAAGAAATGAAGGCTCACAGTATTTCCGTGGTTAGCCACATTTTTGTCAATGTCTTGGGAGATTGCAATCCTTATCTCATTCCTGCTCCTGCCCACGGCCTGCGCCCACCTCCTCACACACCCAGTCTTCATTATGGCTTTCCATTCTGTGAGCCTAGTATTTTCCTTTTTGTACCCTGAAGCCCCAGACGATCAATCACAATACAAATAGCTAATGTTAGAGGGAATACTTTTCAGGCACTGTGCTAGGCACTTCATGTCTCTGTGTGTTTCACGGCATCTCCTAATGATCTCAGTGTTAGTCACTCATTCGTGTCTGACTCTTTGTGACCCTACGGACTGGAGCCTGCCCGGCTCCTCTGTCCATGGACTTCTCCAGGCAGGAGTCCTAGAGTGTGCTGCCATGACCTCCTCCAGGGGGTCTTCCTCTCCCAGGGATTGAACCCACATCTCCTATGTCTCCTGCTTTGCAGGAAGGTTCTTTGGATCCATCTGGTCAGGCAGAAGGTGCTGGACTGCTTAGTTCCATTTCCTCCCGGATATCTTTAGGGTAAATATTTCCTCATCTTCCAGGGTCAGTTTAGAGCCTGTTCCTCTAAATGTCTCCCTCAAGGGATCCTTTGAAGGGATCCTTCCATATATAGTCCTTTGGTGTTATTCCAGTCTGCAGCTCCCCATGAATACAGGGTACCCTGGGAGGTCAGGGTTTTTAAGATTCCTGAATTTTATATGGTGCTACTATATGCTCCCCACTTCCCCGTCTCTTGACACCAGTTATTTTAATGCTAATAGTCTGAACCTGCTACACAGAATGTGTTGTATTTTGGTAACAGGAGATCAGTAAAACACTTGGGGAGGTCAGGCCTCATGTGCCACACTGTGTCATGCCATCTTCTCATTCTGATGAATCAATTATATTCAAGCTATTAACTAATAATTTTTAAACACTATGGAGACCCAGTAGGAATCTTAAAGGTCCATTGGTGAGTGACCTGGAGGCAGTGTGACCAGAAGCTGCCAAGTGTTTCAGTGACAAAAGGCAGTCTTAGGCCTTGTCAGTGCAGACGAGCAATTTCCAAAATTCCGTCAACAGACAAGGCTGTTTCTTCTCTTATTTCTAGGTCTGATTTCCCTCAAAGATCTTTTCTGCATATTCTCTGCCTGTTGATTTGTTGTGACCAGCAGCTACTATAGAAACACATTAGCATTTGTTTCGGAAATATTTTACTTTGATACACGTTTCTTTTTCCTAAAGATGAATTATCAATGATGTGATTTCATTGATCCCTGTGTTCCTTCATGAGAATTCTCTCAAAGTTTAGACTTAGGGTGAACTTGGTGAAAAACCAAAAACCGCAATGTTTGTGAGGAAAAGTAGTCATTTCTGCATGAACACATCAGAATGCTGAAGTAGAAGAGACTCTCATGTTAACTCTGACCGAAGGGATAAGAAAAAAAAATCCGGTCTAAATGCAGCTCCGTTACAGAGTATTGGTTTTTCTCTGGTGGTGTGTGGTCTGGGCAGTCTTTCAGGTGAGGAGTATTCATCAGCTGGTTGCCCTTCCACTCCTTCCCACATCCTGTTTCCTGGGTGATCTGATTCAAAACAACCGGGATGTGTAGCCTTCCTTCAGAGTCCTCCGGTGGCTGCCCATCAAGTTCAGGGTTGGATTCAGACCCCATGAGGCCATCGCCTCTGACCACTCCATCATCCCACCCTGAATTCCAGCCAGAGCGGACCCTGTCACACCTGTCATGTGCTGTGCGCTCAGCGGTGCCCGTGACTGGCTCCTCCGCTGCCGGCACGCCCTCACCCCCACTCCTCTGCCAGTCTCCTCTTCACACCTTCTCCCTGTCCATCTTTCAGGGCTTCGGCCTCACTTCACCTGGGAAACCTTTTGCTGTCTTCTTTCTTTCTTTTTTGAAAAATGGATTTATTTGGCTGTCCTGGGTCTCTGCTGATGTGCGGGCTTCTCTCTCGCTGTGGTGAGCAGGGGCTGCTCTCTCGCTGCGGAGCATGGGCTCTAGAGCATTCGCACTCCAGTAATTGCAGCCCATGGGCTCAGTCGGTGCAGCTCCTGGGCGCTGGAGCACAGGCTGTATCGTTGCGGTGCACGGGCTTAGTTGCTCGGCGGCATGCAGGACCTTCCCGGTCCGCGGGTGGAACCTGTGTCTCCTGCATTGGCAGGTGGAGTCTTTACCCCTGAGCCACCAGGGAAGCCCCTCTCTCATTTCTTATTACATATCTGTGTCTGATACTCTCTGGCCCCAAACTCCCCTATCCCCTCCCAAGCAGTGTTTTCTTGGATACACTGTATCCAGTGTACTGGGCTTTTCCTCCTGTCTGTCTCTGTTACGGCACCTGTAGTGTGGTGCACACCAGAGAGCTGCCTTCTGCTGGCCTCATGCAGCACCCTGGCTGTGCCTGGCTATGTGTGGTGATACACGGTCCTCTGTTTTTAAGGCCTTTTGAGCTTCTTCTGTTGCTCACATAGGCCTCTGGTCTTGAATTTTCAAATTCTCTATCTAGAGGGTTTCCAGGCTAATGCTATGATGTCACATTTCCATTTCTTCTAATCTTTGGAAGACAAGTTCGCTTTCTAGGTCTGTGTCCACGTGGAAATATGACAGATTGCTCTTTGGAGAGAGGGAGAGAGAATGTTTTTCAGATTCTGAATTGTTTTCTATTCATTCCTTTGTTATATTTTTTTTTCTTTGCTTTGCTCTCCTCATCTTTCCTTCAACTTCTTTCCTATAATTTTGTAAGAGCATTTAACATTTCCTTCATGAATTCAGATTTGCCAATAGATTTGGCAAAGCATTTCCTGGAAACACAAACAATAGCAACAACAAGTGATAAGAAACATCTTAGAGGTGCATTTTGACTCTGTTGACGTTAGAATAGAGGCTAAGAAATACATTCTTGTAAATCTCATTGAAAGTTGCTCTGTCAGTAAGAACGATCTGTTCTCATTATTACCCTATAACTAAATCCCAGTCAAAATTATACTTAACTCTTTCAGAGGACAAAGTCATAAGTGATCTAACTGGCCAGTTGGTGGGCCCCAGTACCAGGCTCCATCTCTTAATGCCAAGCAAGTAAGAAAGAGCTGAAACTAAGATGACATCCTTAAACTGTACTTCTTGAACACTTATTCTGTAAAACTTTCACAGGCTTTCTTGTGTGTGTGTTTTTCACCTTGGAAGTAATTTCAAATCTGTAGAAAGCTTGTAAGAATAGTACAAAGAACACCCCAGTATTCTTTGTGTAGATTCACTTGTGGTTAATATTGTGTTCCATTTGTTTTATCATTGAGAGGTGAGCTGCGTGTATCATGTTTCTTTACCTCCAGATCCTTCAATGTATTTTCAAAGAATAAGGATACCCTTAATAACTAATCACAATACAGTTACCAACTTTACCGTTAACATTGATGTAGTATTCTTATCTAACCTACCACCTGCGTTCTAATTTTTGATCTCATAGTATCTCTCATCTTGGCTGAGCTGCGTGGCTTATGGGATCTGAATTCCCCGACCAGAAACTGAACCCGGGCCATGGCAGTGAAAGCCCCAAATCCTAACCATTAGGCCATCAGGGAACTCTTTCTCATAATATTACTCACAAAATACTGAGAGGGAACTGCTGGGGAGGTGGGGCTGCCGTGGCAAAAAGACAGATGGAGTCCCTGCTGTGGCAGAGTTTATATTTAGTGGGAAGGAGACAGACAATAAGCAAGCAAACACACACATGAATGAGATGGTTTCACATAGTTGTCCATTCTATGAAGACTCTAAAGGAGGATGCTGTGTTGGGGGCATGGGGGAGGTATAGGGAATTTAGGAATTTCCCCCTCCGGATTGGTCACATGGGTTTGAGTAACGCCTAGGTCTGTGCTCTTTCTGCCAGGCCCCCGTGCTTCTCCCTGGGGTGTTATCCTGCACCATAGTCTTCTTGCTTGGAGCTGGAAAGCCAGGTCTCTGGAAATGTTCTCAACATGGGGATCATTTGCTAACTGAAGCCACCCATTAGGTTTAGTTTGAAAGGGAAAGTCAGTTGCTCAGTCACGTCTGACTCTTTGCAATCCTATAGTTTCCTCTGTCCATGGGATTTCCCAGCCAAGAATACTGGAGTGGGTTGCCATTCCCTTCTCCAGGGGAATCTTCCCGACCCAAGGATCGAACCAGGGTCTCCCTCACTGCAGGCGGATTCTTTACCGTCTGAGCCACCAGGGAAGCCCAGGTTTAGTTTACCTGACTCTTTACCAGAGGAAAGGTGAGGATGCAGGTGGAGACCATCCAGACCTGAAGAAGGTAGGTGTAGGTTTCAGCCGGTCTGGCCTAAAAACGAAGAGGGGGGCTTGTCGCACTTAGCACGAAATTACAAAAGAATGCTCCATTTAAATGTGAACTTATAATAATGGAGAAAATCTCAGGGCTCCATTCTCTTAGAATCCTGCCTTCCAGTTCTTTGTTTCTCCTCGGTGATGAGAGTTGGCAATTTTGCTAATTCTTTAAAAAACATAGTTTTTAGAATAAATTTAGAAAACAAGTCAGACAAATTGAAGTGAGGGAGCAAACAAGGTTCCAGTTTATTTTGTTAATGAAAAAAGATATTCTTTGTGTATATTTTGTTAAAGCATTTTATTGCTTAGCGTAATCAGACAGATCTATGAGGCTTCAACGAGCTAGAAAGCTCAATGTGGAGAAATAGGTGTTGGGAATGAAAATGTAAGTCCTCATACATTCTTCTTGTTAATTGCCAATGACAATAAAAGAAGGCAATGGTGGATGTTTTTAGTGCAAATGGAGTCTAAATACGGAGAACAATGAAGCAGCAGAAAGATTCTCACAGGAGATAGGTATATCTGGTCAACTGTACCAACTTTGAGAAATATCTTTAAGAATAATAAAATTAGTCCCGTTGGGATCTTTGGACCCAGACCCCTTCCAACTAGGTGAATCCTTATTTTTGTCAGTGATCATGGCTGTTTTTCCTTGGCTTTTTTAGTAACGTTGCACCACAAGAACTAAAAACCCAAAGTGTCCTTTAGTGATAGTGTTAGTCGCTCAGTTGTGTCCGACTCTTTGCGACACCATGAACTGTAGCCCGCCAGGTTCCTCTGTCCATGGAATTTTCCAGGCAAGAATACTGGAGTGGGATGCCATTCCCTTCTCCAGGGGATCTTCCTGACCCAGGAATTGAACCCAGGTCTCCCACATTGTAGACAGAGTCTTTACTGCCTGAGTCACCAGGGAAGCCCTTCTTTAAACACATTAAATCTGTATCCATAAAGGACTCAGATATCCAGGTGGTTATCAGAGTCATTTTTCTATAGCAAATGGTGTTCTTATACCTCTTACAGGATATTAAATGTTAGCTAAGTTTTTCTTTCTAAATCCATTATGAAAAATATAAATATTAGAAAACTTGGAAAATAATTGCTAATACATACGAGAGTTCAAGTCCCACACTTTCTAACTGACAATGTTTTATTTAATCCTTGTAATAATGCAATAAGGAAGATGCTGTATACCCCAAGAAAGAAACCTCAAAAAAAAAGCTCAATATTTTGCTCAAAATCTCACGACTAGTAAGTGATCAAGTGGAATTTGAATCCAGGTCTATTGATTTCAGAGCTGATGTTCTGCCCCTTGTATCTAGCTTATTCTCTCTTTTACACCCAAAATTCCATCCATCAGGAAATCCTCCTGACTTGAGTTGATCCTGTAAACACGTCCACTACCTGACCACTTCTCATGACCCACCCCTGCTGCTAGCCGGAGCCGCCATGACCTCTTGGCTGGGCCTTTTGCAGTCTCTTCCTGTGTGGCCTCCCCACTCCCTCCCCTGCCAGCCCCACAGTCCACTCCTGCAGAGTGATCTGTTCAAAGCATAATCCAGGTCGTTGTACTCCTCTGCTCAAAATTGTCCTGTGGTTTTTCATCTCTTTCAGAGTAAAATCATGAGTTCTTATGACCTGCCTTGTTCTGATTGCAAGCATTTCACATTAGCGTGCCCCCACCCCTGCTATTTCTGTATAACCTCCTTGCAGTTCCTCAGACGCTCCAAGCACACTCAGGACCTTTGCACTTGCTGTTCTTCCAGTCTAGGGCTCTTTATCCAGGTATCCTTTTGGCTCGCTCTCTCCCTTCATTGTAATCTTTGTTTATATGTGATATGATCACATATATGTTACCATGTCACAGAGGGCCCTTCTTGATCACCTGCAGTAACAGCCCCCATCACCTCCATCCTTCACTCAGGTTTATTTCCCTTCTTCCTTTTTTATCCTCACCTGCCAGTCTTAGACATTCTTTTACCGTCTGTTTGTAGATTCTACGCACCAGGCCTTCCCCCAACTAAGATGTAAGCTCAGTAAGGTCAGGGATTCTGTCTTTGTTCATAACTGAATTCTGAGGGCCTAAATCAGTGTTCTAGTAGGTGCTTAGGAAGCGCTTGTTGTTGAATACATGCTTTTTTTGGGTGAGATTACACTGTTTGTCCTTTGGTTCTCTGCATTTTAATGTACAAATTCCACATATATGGAAGTAGGTCATTTGTAAGATTATCAGCCAGCCAGTGTTGATCAAGGATCATCTTTGTGCAGAGCACAACACTTCAACTCCTTTCTTTTGTGCTTAGGTCCTTTGTAGCTAATGTTACTGTGGGGCCTTTGCTCATTGGCGTGGAATCAGGGATCTCTGCACCATCAGAATGATTCCTTTTTCCTAACATTTTCTAGAAAGTCCAAGGATTTGTTTCTGCCAATGAGATAATTAAGGGCCCTTTGGTGAAAATGCTTATCTCATGGTCTGCAAGTGAAATAGCCCAATCTCAGACAGCAAAGAGTCTGCCTGCAATGCGGGAGACCTGGGTTCGATCCCTCGGTCAGGAAGATCCCCTGGAGAAGGAAATTGCAACCCACTCCAGTATACTTGCCTGGAGAATCCCATGGACAGAGGAGCCTGGCAGGCTGCGGTCCATGGAATTGCAAAGAGTCAGACACGACCGAGCGACTTCACTTTCCTTTCCAAAACTAGGATCTAGGTATGTGATCATTCAGATTTTCTGGAGGATATAAGACCTGCGATGGAGGATGAGTACACAGACTTAAGGGAAGAGATTCCCTGAAACGCCTCCTAGGAGCTGCAGCCTCTGCCTTGAGAATGTGTGCCGACTTCCCTGGTAAACGTAATGCTCGTAAAAGACAGATCAGACCCCATATTGAGAATTCCATATTGTACAAACAGATGGGAGCCTGGTGTTCTCTGGATCCTTGTTTCCCAAAGCATAGTTGGGGGTTGTTATAGTCATCTTTAAATTTGAGAAGGCATGTTCGGGACATAGATGACGACATGAAAGATCACTACCTTGTGAAGTTAGAAGGTTTGGTGTTTGATTCTTGAACACTTGCTGTGCAGAGCTGGTCATCCATCTTTCTCCTATTCTATGACATTAAGTTGTATTTAAACTTCCAGTTCTGAATCGAGGGCCCCCTAAAGTGTTCCCTAAAGACCGGATGCCTCAGCAGGCTACTCAGTGGGTGAGAAAAAGGATATCAAATTTATCTCCAGGGATTTTTTTTTTTAATAGGCTGATGCAAGGATAAAACATCAACAGTTTTGCTTTATGGCCTAGTTAATGATTTTTGGTTTAAAGACCAGGGCATGTGCCTGCATCTATAGCTGTCAAGGGTCAAGCTGTTTCCAGGCTGACTGTATTTATCACAGCAAATTGTTGAGCTTAAGCAACTTTTAAAATTTGTTGTGTTCTGCCCAAAATACTTCCTATGAAAGTATGGGTATCTTCTTGACCTGTTCACTATAATGTTTCCTTGCATAGACAGGAAAGACAGGAAAGGTGGATTGATGATCATTTATTGGGTTTTAGTTTAACTGTTTAGATGACATTTTGACCTATCAGATATTTCCTTGTTGTTGTTCAGTCACTAAGTCATGTCCAACTCTTTGCGACCCTGTGGACTGCAGCACGCCAGGCTTCCCTGTCCTTCATCCTTCACTATCTCCTGGAGTTTACTCAAACTCATGCCCATTGAGCCAGTGATGCCATCCATCCAGCTCATCCTCTGTCATCCCCTTCTCCTCCTACCTTCAATCTTTCCCAGCATCAGGGTTTTTTTCCAGTGTGTCAGCTTTTCTCATCAGGTGGCCAAAGTATTGGAGCTTCAGCTTCAGCATCAGTCCTTCCAGTGAATATTCAGGGTTGACTTCCTTTAGGTATTTCCTTATACTGTCCTATGCTTAGTCACTCTGTTGTGTCCGATTCCTTGGGACCCCATGGACTATAGCCCGCCAGGCTCCTCTGTCCATGGAATTCCCCAGGCAAGAATACTGGAGTGGACTCCCATGATCTCCTCCAGGAGATCTTCCCAACCCAGGGATCAAACCCAGGTCTCCCGCATTGCAGGCGGATTCTTTACCATCTGAGCCACCAGGGAAACTGTTATGTGATTTGAAATACTGCTTTTGAAACTCTAGGTGAGCTATAGCAAAAGCTATACGTTTGCTTTTGTTTAGATAGATAGATAGATAATCTTAAGTGTCAGAATATCTAAAGTTGTGGTTTAAAATCTCATATCATGTTGTCAGCTTTCTGGTGTCATTAATTTTCTGGACTGCAGCAGTAGAAAGGGACCCCAGTAGTATATTCAGGGCTGTCCCGAGAGCTCTGCTGCTGATTCATTCAGTAGATATTCTTGGCACTCTTAACACATGTGCGGCACTGGCAGTGGCTAAGCATATAATGGTGAATAAGACCGTGCCATCACAGAACTTCCGCTCTGGAAATCAATACCGTCGGTGACTGGACTTCGTTTGCTGTACTCTTTAGCCTTCCTCCTGCCACCACTTCGTGCCTTTCCCTGTGTGGACCGTAGTGAATTGTTGCAGGTCCCTGAGAACGTCCTGCTCCCTGTGTCTCCTTTTCTTTGCTCCTGCTGTTTCCATTACCCAAAATGTTCTTCACTTATTCGTTTACCTGACAAATTCCCATCTCCGAATCCTTTCCATCCTCTGCTAGGCCATGTGAACTGCTTCAATTTTAAACCTTTGTAGAAATAAATACCCTTCCCAGAGTAGAATGTGTGTCTCTTGTCCCCACCTCCAGAGCCAGGACCTCCTCCAGACAAGCTGGAGCTGTAACTGGACGATGAGTTAACATTTGGCACCATCAAGTGGTTCACCCAGGCAGTGCGACTTAATTTAAGATCAGAACAGTCTTACTTATGCTGCCCCAAGAGGAGGGAGGCCGGGAGGATTAGAATAGAATAATGTAATTGGAACGTATCGTTAGTAGACCACCTTTATACTGAGAGGCTCAAACTTCACTCTTGATAGGTTTGTGATCTGTATATGAGAAAGGTTTTTTGTTTTTGTTTTTTAATCTTTCCTTTTTTGTAACCAAGAAACCCAAGGCACAGAGGTGTGACGACATTTGCTTGAGGTTCTTCACTACTGAGTCAGAGTACATGCATACATTCTCGCTGCTGTTTGCTACTCAGCTTGATGAACAAGCTTTCTTTCCCTACCCATTGTCAGAGCCTCCTGAGCTCTGCATTTCATACGGTGTGTTAGCCTGAGATCTCTCTTTGGTTTGTACTGTCATATACTGGATCCTCCTAGCAACATGGTGTTAAAAATAAGGATCTATTTGACCCCCCAAAAAATGCTTTTTAAGTGAAGAATAAGTGTAGAGTAATAATTTCAGTAAGTGTGTGTGTTAATCACTCAGTTGTGTCCGACTCTTTGTGACCCCATGGACTATGGTCCACCAGGCTCCTCTGTCCATGGAATTCTCCAGGCAAGAATACTGCAGTGGGTAGCCATTCCCTTCTCCAGGGGGTCTTCCCGATCCAGGGATCAAACCTAGGCCTCCTGCACTGCAAGCGGATTCTTTACCATCTGAGCCACCAAGGAAACTGAATTCCAGTAAACAAACTGTCAAACACCAAAAAGTCACCTGGTCAGAGTTGGCCCAGGTACTGAAGCACTTTGGGAAGTTAGTTTGCTCAGTGTCAGGTTTGTGATGGCAGGGAGTAAGAAAAAGCTGGAGAGGGACAGTGGTTAGGCCCTTGGCTTCCTGGTTCTGTTAGGTGGGTTGCAGTTTCAGGTCACCTGTTAAGGAGGGTGACTCATACTTGGGAGTGACAAAAAAATAACAAAAGACAGATATGGGAACTCCCCGCTCTTAGCAGGAAGAAGATCTAGAGACTGGAGCACATTTCAGTTTTGTTTCTGCCTTTAGTAATGACATTTTTGATTTTGACCACCATGTGCTGAAATAGATCCCCTTCCTTAATAGAAGTTTCATTGCAATTTATACCCTTTCCTTTCACACATTTCAGATAAAGAGAGTACATTCACTCCTTGGTATACAAGCATGCCCAAGTAATTTCAAAGTATAGAAGGGACCTCTTGTGTCATGACTCAAGAGTCATTGTAGTAGGGTTTCCTTGCGTTCTGTGTTGAAGCATATCTAAAATATAGCAAGCATCAGAAAGAATGAATTCCCCTAAATAATGAATAATAATAAAAAATTAATTCTCCTGAAAGGTAACGTCCAGGTTTGTCATCCCACACTAGTGCTGTCAAGTGTCTATTAGTTGCCCGAGCTGTTTCCATAATGTTATCCTGTCTCCCCCACAACAAAGCAAAAAGGAAAAACACAAAGACAGATGGTGGTCCTAGCTCATCAACAGCAAAGTTCATAAAACTCAGAAGCAGAATGGTAAGAGACTAGGGGAGAAAAGTGGGTAGCCCAAAGCTGAGAGTGTGAAATGTCTTTTTATTTTAGATGGGCCAAAGCTGATAGAGCAAGCTTAAAGTAGGGAGAAAGTTAATATTATCTCTATAGGGGCATAAAATGTCAAAAACCTCCTGTGTGGTGGTTCTGTAACCATGCTGTTTAATCAGAGTAGAAAGCATCCTATTCCAAATCTCTGCTCTAGATTTGTATAATGATTCTTTTTAAAGACCCAAAAAAGTGTGTTTCTGCTTATTTTTTAACTTTCTGTAGTCTCGAACTCTGTTGTATTGATCGGTCAGTTCAGTTCAGTTGCTCGGTCGCATCCGCCTCTTTGTGACCCCGTGGATGTGGATGCGCACGGCAATAAAGAAATTTTTCTTTTTTTTAGGGAAGGTTTTTTGGGTTTTTTGATATTTGTTTTATTTATTTATTTGTGCTAGGTCTTCATTGCCATGCTCGGGCTTTCTCTACTTGCGGTGAGCAGGGGCTCCTCTTCATTGCAGCATCCAGGCTTCTCACTGCTGTGGCTCCTCTCGTGGAGCACAGGCTCTAGGCGCTTGGACTTCAGCGGTCACAGCGTGTGGGCTGGTAGTTGCAGCTCCCAGGCTCTACCGTGCAGACTCAGTAGTTATGGTTCACGGGCTTCGTTGCTCTGTAGCTTTCTGTGTCCACTGCATTGGCAGGTGGATCCTTATCCACTGCGCCACCAGGGAAGTGATAGATTTTGTTTTGTTTTGTTTTTTAAACTTGTTTTATGCAGTCATTTCTTCTATCAAGGTAGCTTTAGATAGCTGCTTCTTTTTTTCTTCTGTCTCTCTCTAAAGATACAAACGTTATACTTTTTCAGAATGTTTCTGCTGTTAAGAGCAATCAAGCATCACAGTGAATTCTGAGTTTATGGCCTTGCTAACCAATGGCATGTTTTTTGTGGGGTATATTGCCTTTCTAGAGTGTCCTGCCCTTCTTTGTTGCAACCAAACTGGCTAAAATCAGAAAGCCAACTTTGAATAAGCCCTCTTCGGAGAAGTTTGTGAAGTGTGCCATTAAAACCATTGGCGTGCAATCCCGGACCAGTGGATACTTCATCCATTATCTTATGGTATGTCGATTTTTAAGTCCCGAATTAGTACTTTGGTTTGGGGTTTTCTTTCCCTTCGAGTCACAAAATTAGTATGTGATACATTAGCATATATACATTGTTTAGACTTACTAGCAAGGCCTCCATGTTCTCCACTGTACATCCAAGAACTCTTAAATCTATCTATAAATAAAATAGTAATATAGTAAGACATAAGATCCTATATGTCGAATGAATTCAGATTGCAGGCCTTAATTGCATATCTCTTCGTTTCTTTCCCTAGGCCTCAGTAGCCTCACTCCTGCCTTCCTGGTTGTATTTTAAAATAGTCATGAATATGAACAAATCCTTCCAGGCTCGCTATTTTAAAAAAATGAAGAAGAACTGAGCATGGTAACACCTTCAAGTAACTCGGCAGATGCGCCAGCCTAAGCGTGTCTGCTGCAAGGCACCCACCAGTTCCAAATCTTCAGTTGTCATGCTTATTCACAGTTACTGATAAAGCTAAATGTTGTCATAATTAGGAGGAAAACAGAGGTTGCTTTCAGAAGTTCCTGACATATGTTCTGGATGCCACTGGGAGTTATTTTGAAGTTTAACATAAATGCTCATATCAAATGGATATAGAACTAACATTAGCAAGAACTGCTTACTATTAATAGAAGGAACATGATTATAGCAAATCAGTGAATGATAAGAGTCAGACATAAGGCTAAACAGTTTCATCTGGTTGAAAATGCCAGTGATGATGATTCTTGTATTTGCGCTGAAATGTACTTTTTTTTAAATGCCCAGCTACTTTTTTTTTTTGGTTTTGCTTTTAACTTTTTAAGGGAGTGGGGATTCATTGATATGGGAAGACACACTGCAATCTGCAGAGCACACTGTAAGGTTTTCTAAAAGTATATTTGTACATTTATGTAGAACTTTCCTTTCACAAGGGTAGCTAATGACGTAAAAATAATGGAGTTATTTTTGACACATGATGCCCACTAAAATATGCTTTCCTCTAATACAGATGTCTTCTCAGTTTAAATGTATGTCAACACTGAATGCTCTGTGGTATGATTTCTAAAGGTAAACAGGTCAAAATGTACACCAATGGGCAGCCCTTCCAGTGCTGCTAAAACCCTGACCCAGGAAGGTGGCCTTCTTGGACCCCAGGATCTTTGTTTCTGCACCGCACCAATACCGCTCACGTGGATGACACCAGGCCACTCCTAGGGCAGTGATGATATTAGGGAAGTGGTATTACACTTTTAAATAGCTACCCTATAGGTACTGATACAATTAGTTTTAATGAAAGATGATATAACTGTGATGTTGATTGAAAATGTATTTCTTTGGTGCTTGAAATTAAGGCCATTTTTGCACTGGTTTAATATATATTAAGACTTTTCTCCTGTTACATACCTAACTTGTTTGGAGAACTTGCTAAGAAATTAATTCAGTGTTGTGGAATATGCAAGAAGGCGGATCTTTACCTAGGCTGTGGTTCCCAGATTCTGAGTTTTAAGCACCAGGAAATTTGCAAAACAAAACAAAACAAACAGCCATTTTAATCGGCATATTTAAAAGTGTTTTTAGCTTTTAAACTTGCCAGCGAAGGACATTGGAAAGAAAAAAAAACCCCAGAAAAACCCAAATCACCATCTGCCATTGGCATCATCATATAAAAGTAAAAAACTTTAGTACCCTTAAAATAGGAAGAGCATAATCTCAGAATAAAAAATAGTCATTTAAATTGAATAAATTTAGCTTTACAAAAAACACTTTGCCTTTCTTATACTTTGCCACCTTATACTTGTCAAAACTTTCAGATTAAAGAAGACAAAAGAAACATGCAAAAGACATGATCTTGGGTTGGATTCTGGTTGAAAAAAAAATTTTTTTTTTCTTCTACAAAGGATAATTTTGAGACACTTTGTGAGATTTGAGTAGTCTGAAGATTAGATAATAGCATTATATCAATGTTAATTTCCTGAGTTTGATCGTTGTCCTATGGTTACTTAAGAAAAAGTTCTTGCTTTTTAGAAAATACACACTAGAGCATCTATGGATAATGGGACATTATATATGCAACTTAATCGAAAAAGATTCAGAAAAAATATGTATACAGAAAATGATAAAGCAAATGCATTAGTATGTTAACATTTAGAGAATCTAAGCAAAAGGCAAATGGAAATTCTTTGTGCTATTTTGCAAATTTTCTGTAAATCTCAAGTTATTTCAAAATAAAAAGTTAAATCTTTTGTTGTTGATTTCTAAATAATTGCACTGTAATCAAAGAACATGTGAATATGACATAGTTTTAACCTTTCTCCACTTCAGTTTTGTGTTCTGAAAAATGGGAATAATAGTGCCTAGCTCATAGATTGTTTTGAGCACAAATTAATATTTTAAACTGCTCAGAATCCAGCCTAGCATAAGAATCCAGCCTGTATAGCTTCAACACATATATATATGTTCAGGCGTGTCCAGTTCATCGTGACCCCATGGACTGCAGCACGCCCGGCTCCTGTGTCTTCCGCTACTCCTGGAGTTTGCTCAAATCATGTCCATTGAGCTGGTGATGCTGTCTAACCATCCCATCCTCTGCTGCCTCCTTCTCCTTTTGCCTTCAATCTTTCCCAGCTTCAGGGTCTTTTTCTAGTGAGTCAGCTCTTCCCACCAGGTGGCTAAAGTATTGGAGCTTCAGCTTTAGCGTCAGTCCTTCCAATGAATATTCAGGGTTGATTTCCTTTAGGATTGACTGGTTTGATCTCATTGCTGTCCAAGGGAATCTTAAGAGTCGTCTGCAGCACAATTCAAAAGCATCAGTTCTTCAGCACTCAGCCTTCTTTGTGGTCCAACTCTCACATCTGGAGTCAGGCAGGACTGAGCAAGTAACACTTTTTGATTACATAGACCTTTGTTGGCAAAGTGGTGTCTCTGCTTTTTAATACGCTGTCTAGGTTTGTCTTCCAAGGAGTGAGTGTATGATAAAGAATGGTACCCAAAGATATCAGGTCTTAATCCCTGTATCTGTAAGTGTTACCTTATATGGAAAAGGGGCAGGTATGATTAAGTTAGGGATCTTGAGATGAGATTTTCTTAGGATATCCAGATGGACCCTAAATGGAATCACAATATTCGTAATAAGAGAGTAGCAGAGAAAGATTACTGAAGTAGGAGATGGCAGCCCACTCTAGTATTCTTGCCTGGAAAATTCCATGGACAGACGAGCCTGGCAGGCTGTAATCCATGGGGTCACAGAGTTGGACACGACTGAGCACACACACAACCAGAAGAGGAGAAAGTAGTGTGACCCCGAGCCCAGAGATTAGAATAATGCAGCCACGAGCCAAGGAGTGCCATCGGCCACCCAGTGTTCTTAGGAGCTGGGAATAGATTCTCCCCTAGTTCTGGAAGATACAGGGCCCAGTCTTTGGATTAGTAACTGAATTTGGACCTCTGGCCTCCTGAACTGTGAGAAGATAGTCTTAATGTAAGCCACTGAGTGTGTTACACACTGTAGGAAACTAATCCCTAACAAATGTAAACTTATTACCTAGTCTCAGAAGTTTTTGAGACTTGTGTCTAGGTATAGCCAATACTTTAAATGTGCCAAGTATGCTTAAGAAGAATGTCTATTTTCTAATAGTTATTTTTCAATATATGTCCTTTAAGTTGTTTGTTAATTGTATTCAAATCTTCTATCTTTACTAACTTTTAGCTGCCTGATCTGTCAGTAATTGAGAGAAGTGTTTTGAATTCTCTCACTGTAATGAATTTGTCAAATTCCCCTGTTTTATCCATTTTTATTTTATACATTTTGAGGCTATCTTTTTAGATGAATAAATTTTAGAATTTTGACTTTCTGGTGGGTTGAACTTTTTGGTCATGTACTAACATCCTTATTGCTAATGCTTTTGCCTTAAAATCTCTTTTCTGTGGTATCAAATTAGGTACCTCTATCTTTCTACATATTTATGTTTTGTAAGCAAAATAAACCTGGGTTGGGGGGGGGATAGTTTTCTTTTAATTTGGTAGTCTCTGCTTTTTTACAGGCAAGTTTATTTCATGTGTAACTTATGATTCTTAAAACATGAAGACTTCTATAATGTTATTTTGTTCTCTTGGTTTCTTTTATGCTTCTTTTTTTCTCACTTTTTGATTGGCTAAATTTTTTTTTCTTTTACTTCATTTTTCCTCCTGTACTAGTTTGGAAGTTTTACATTCTTTATCTTCATTGTCTTTACTCTTGAACATTTTCAGTGCATGCACAATGCAATTTAAAGTTATCTGGAGAGATTTCCCTGGTGGCCCAGTGGCTAAGACTCAACACTTTCACTGCAGGGAGTGTGGGTTCCATCCCTGGTCTGGGAATTAAGATCCACATGCCACCCAGTACAGCCAAAATTATATGTATTATTGTACATATATGTATATATATATCCCCTCTTATTAACATCCTGCATCAGTGTGGTTTGTTTTTTTGCAACTGATGAACCAATATTGTTACATGTGATTATCAACTAAAGTCCACAATTCACATTAGGGTTTCCCGGACCTTTTAATAATGTGTGTGATGTGACCGTCACTACAGTATCATAAAGAACAGTTTCACTGCCCTAAAAACCCCATGTTCCGCTTATTTATCCCTCCCTTTTCCTCCACCTCCAGACCCCTGCATCCATGATCTTTGTCTCGATAGTTTTGCCTTTTCCAAAATTCTATAGTTGGAATCACTATAGTACACAGACTTTTCAGACTGGTTTTTTTTTTCACTTCACATGCATTTAAGTTTCCTCTATGACTTTTCAAGGCTTCATAGCTCTATTCTTTTTATTGCTGAATAATATCCCATTGTACAGATACACCACAGTTTGTTTATCCATTCACCTATTGAAGGGCATACTGGTTGCTTCTGGTTTGGACAATTATGAATAAAACTGTTATAACCATCTGTGTGCAGGGTTTTATGTGAACAAAAGTTTTCAACTCATTTGGGGTAAATACCATGGAGCATGATTACTGGATTATATAGTAAGAGTGTTCAGGTTACTTCCGCTTAGCTTCTTTTCTATCAACTATCTTTTAAGTTCACTAATCCTACCATATTGAAGGTACTTTCTGCTGTTAAATCCATGTAATATCAGGTATTAATACATTTCACCTCTGGAATGTTCATTTGATTCTTTAATTTCTAGTCATCTATTTAAATACTCCCTTTTTCATGTTTTGCCCACTTCCTCTATTTTTATAAATATTATAATTGTTTTAAAGTCCTTGTCTGCTTAGTCCTATATTTGGATCATCTGTGGATCTACTTATTTTTTTCTTTTGAGAAGAGGTCACGTTTTTCTGCCTCCTCACATGTCCCACAATTTTTAAATACTGCATGCCAGAGATTCTATATAAAAGAACCAAGGCTGAAGTCAACGCTGTCTTTCTTTAGGCAGCCTTGCCTCCTACCTAGTAGATAGGATGAAGACTGATCACTTCAGCCCAGATGAGTCCTGAGCTGAGCTGGGGTTAGGTTACCACTTTCCTTATACTCATTGCCACTGGCATTTGACATGTCAGCAGAAGGAAACCTGGCATGTGTTTCTTGTGGGCTCATCTTTCTGAAAATTTAGCTTCTCAAGCAAAGTAAGACCATGAGAGGTTTCACCTTGTCTTTTCACCCCAGACTTCTACCCTTCTGTGCAGCCAGTGTACTCAGCAGATGCCCTGTCAGGGGAACTGGTCATGCATCCGAGAGTGCTTCTCCATCCAGGCCATCACGCCACCCCAGTGGCTGTCAAAAGATCTGCTGGAGCCTCTCCCCTTGTAGAAATACCACTGTCTTTGGCAATGCCAGTCATCAGTTGTCATGCTTGGAAAATGTCCCAGGGGAAGAACATAGCCAGCTCACCTAGGGAGGGCTCTTTCTTTAGAATTTTAGGTAAGCTAGTCATTGCATCCAAATATCTCCAGGGTCTTCAAAGAAAATTTATTTATAATTTTTTTTTTCCTGCTCTAATAGTGCCTGCTGGCTACTACCATGTCCCACTGAAAAATAGGGACTTCACTGAGTTTTTAAATTTAATTGTTGCATTTGGTTCTTTAAAAAAAAAAAAAGCTTTGAATTTTTTATGGTTTCAACTATACTTATGTCTTTAATTGTTTTTTTTATTTCAACATATTAAACACCATTATGTTGTGTTTCTTATAGTTCCAATAATCCAGTACTTTTTGTAGATGTTGTTTCTGCTGACTTTCCCCATATTTTTCATGATTCTTGTGAGTTTTTCATTAGACCTTTATTGAAATTATTCAGAATCTTATTGATTGTAAATTTTCCTGGAGATTTGTGTTTGTTTTCATCAGGTATGGGGACATTACTGATTTTCACCTGCTTTATATTAAAATTCTCAGCTTTGCAGCTGTTGGGTTTCTGTTCCTGGGTGTGGGGGAGGGGACAGGGAATTTGTACAAATGGTATTAATTCATCCTTACAGAAAGAAAAAAGTGAAGTCACTCAGTCGTGTCCAACTCTCTGTTACCCCATGGACTGTAGCCTACCAGGCTCCTCTGTCCATCCATGGGATTTTCCAGACAAGAGTCCTGCAGTGGGTTGCCAATTAAACCCATGGAAAATTAGGCTAGTGGCCATGAGTTCTCAGGGAAGAGTTCTTCCTACCCTTAGTTAATGCCAAGACAAAAAGGTTTTCTTGCTGTTGGCCTCTGTGAGATTTCTGCACCCCTTTCTGGTATTGACTCCTTCCTGGGTCCCAGCTTTACGCGGGTGTCTGCTATAACTCTCCTTCCTGAGCTTGGTCTCCATCCTGTCCCAACCCATCTGCCCCCTTCCCCAGGAATATACAAGCAGTTGGCCACCCAGGAGTGTGTATGTCCCAGCTTACTCATCTCTCTGGACTCAGATTCCCACATTATTCCTGGTCTCAGCTGCTGCTGCTGCTAAGTCACTTCAGTTGTGTCTGACTCTGTGCGACCCCATAGACAGCAGCCCACCAGGCTCCGCCGTCCCTGGGATTCTCTAGGCAAGAACACTGGAGTAGGTTGCCATTTCCTTCTCCAATGCATGAAAGGAAGAGTGAAAGTGAAGTTGCTCAGTTATGTCTGAGTCTTAGCGACTCCATGGACTGCAGCCCACCAGGCTCCTCTGCCCATGGGATTTTCCAGGCGAGAGTACTGGAGTGGGTTGCCATTGCCTTCTCCACCTGGTCTCAGAAGAAATCTTTTTTTGCACAGGCTAATTTATTTATTGAAAAGCATTTCATCTTTTATTAGTGTTTTATAGCAGATATCCCTCAGGATCTCCAACCTAATTTCTAAAAACAATCTCTACGTACTTTCACCACATGGAGCCAGATTCTCCTACCTAACGTTCTACCGACTAGCTCATCTCCCCGGGCCACTGCTCTGCTCTGGAAGAATCCTTGCAGACTCATACCTTATAAATGTAGTTTCTGCCCAGCAAGTGGTACTAGAAGGATGAAAAATATAAGACCACTTTTAACACACCCCATGCTGATAGCTTACTATGTTTTTTTCATTTATGCATCCACCCTTGTGCAGATGTTGGCTGCATTTGACAATTGGACAAGCCTACTGTGACTGGCAAGCACTACACAACCTATGGGGAAGTTATAAGTGAAACCTTGGATGAATACTCTATTTAAAGCTCTGTCATCTCTGGTTCTTTCCAGGAAAAAGACCTAGGCAGATCAATTTAACTTCTGTGCTTCTCTACATAATGGATTTGCTTCTACAAAGTGGATAATTTATTTCTAAAGCATTAAGGGACTTAGTCCACTAATCATTAACTTAATAATTTCAGGTACTTTTAATTTATTCAGTAATAAGCTTTTATTGACTATTTTCTGACCAGAATCCTAATCACTTGAAAGAAAACAGTCCCTGCTTTGGGACACATCTAGAAACAAAAGGGCCAATATTCTGGTTTCTCTTTAGATTGTATAAATCTTTCACCTTCTTAAAACATGTGGACTTTACAATCATTTCAAAGTTTTCTATGAGATGGAAAGTAAGGGAGGAAGGGCCCTTGAACATTTAATGTTAATCATATACTTCATACCATATATAAATTAATGTTCAGAGTTTGTTGTGCCTCTCAAGGCCTGCACAATCTGACTCCTTTCTGTGCTGTGCTTAGTTCCTCAGTCGTGTCCAACTCTTTGCAACCCCAAGGACTGTAGCCCGCCAGGCTCTTCTGTCCATGGGGATTCTCCAGGCAAGAATACTGAAGTGGGTTGCCATGCCCTCTTCCAGGGGATCTTCCCAACCCAGGGATCAAACCCAGGTCTGCATTGCAGGTGGATTCTTTACCACTGGAGCCACTACCTCATCTCAAAAAACTGCTTCCCTCACCCTCTCTTCCTGCAGCAACTTTCTGTTTCTCCAATATTCCCCATCATGGAGTGTGGTAGAATGGTTGCAAAAATGCTTCAGCACTCTTTTCCTCCCATTTTCCATACGCTTTGGGATGTGACTTTACAACTCCAATCAAGAGGTAAAGTCTATTTCCCCACTCTTTGAACCTGGGCTAACTTGCTTTAGCCAATAAATGAAGAAGTGGTTCGAAGCCTGGGACTGGAGAGGTCTTGTGTGTGTTTCATACTGTTCGTGGAGTTCTCAAGGCAAGAATACTGAAGTGGTTTGCCATTCCCTTCTCCAGTGGACCACATTCTGTCAGATCTCTCCACCATGAACTGCCCATCTTGGGTTGCCCCACACAGCATGGCTTAGTTTCATTGAGTTAGACAAGGCTGTGGTCCGTGTAATTAGATTGACTAGTTTTCTGTGATTATGGTTTCAGTGTGTCTGCCCTCTGATGCCCTCTCGCAACACCTACCATCTTACTTGGGTTTCTCACATTGGACGAGGGGTATCTCCTCACTGCCACCCCTCCTGACCTGCTATATGCTACTGGAGATCAGTGGAGAAATAACTCCAGAAAAAATGAAGGGATGGAGCCAAAGCAAAAACAATACCCAGTTGTGGATGTGAATGGTGATAGAAGCAAGGTCCGATGCTGTAAAGAGCAATATTGCATAGGAACCTGGAATGTTAGGTCCATGAATCAAAGCAAATTGGAAGTGGTCAAACAGGAGATGACAAGCGTGAACATCGACATTCTAGGAATCAGCGAACTAAAATGGACTGGAATGGGTGAATTTAACTCATATGACCGTTATATCTACTACTGTGGGCAGGAATCCCTTAGAAGAACTGGAGTAGCCATCATGGTCAACAAAAGAGTCAGAAATGCAGTACTTGGATGCAATCTCAAAAACGACAGAATGATCTCTGTTTGTTTCCAAGGCAAACCATTCAATATCACAGTAACCCAAGTCTATGCCCCAACCAGTAACGCTGAAAAAGCTGAAGTTGAACAGTTCTATGAAGACCTACAAGACCTTTTAGAACTAACACCCAAAAAAGATGTCCTTTTCATTATAGGGGACTGGAATGCAAAAGTTGGAAGTCAAGAAACACCTGGAGTAACAGGCAAATTTGGCCTTGGAATATGGAATGAAGCAGGGCAAAGACTAATAGAGTTTTGCCAAGAGAACGCAGTGGTCATAGCAAGCACCCTCTTCCAACAACACAGGAGAAGACTCTACACATGGACATAACCAGATGGTCAACACCGAAATTAGATTGATTATATTTTTGCAGCCAAAGATGGAGAAGCTCTATACAGTCAGCAAAACCAAGACCGGGAGCTGACTGTGGCTCAGATCATGAACTCCTTATTGTGAAAATCAGACTTAAATTGAAGAAAGTAGGAAAAACCACTAGACCATTCAGATCATATCAGATCAGATCAGTCACTTAGTTGTGTCTGACTCTTTGCGACCCCATGAATCGCAGCACACGAGGCCTCCCTGTCCATCACCAACTCCCGGAGTTCACTCAGACTCATGTCCATCGAGTCAGTGATGCCATCCAGCCATCTCATCCTCTGTCATCCCCTTCTCCTCTTGCCCCCAATCCCTCCCAGGATCAGAGTCTTTTCCAATGAGTCAACTCTTCGCATGAGGTGGCCAAAGTACTGGAGTTTCAGCTTTAGCATCATTCCTTCCAAAGAAATCCCAGGGCTGATCTCCTTCAGAATGGACTGGTTGGATCTCCTTGCAGTCCAAGGGACTCCCAAGAGTCTTCTCCAACACCACAGTTCAAAAGCATCAATTCTTTGGCACTCAGCCTTCTTCACAGTCCAACTCTCACATCCATACATGACCACAGGAAAAACCATAGCCTTGACTAGACAGACCTTTGTTGGCAAAGTAATGTCTTTGCTTTTGAATATGCTATCTAGGTTTGTCATAATTTTCCTTCCAAGGAGTAAGCATCTTTTAATTTCATGGCTGCAGTCACCATCTGCAGTGATTTTGGAGCCCAAAAAAATAAAGTCTAACACTGTTTCCACTGTTTCCCCATCTATTTCCCATGAAGTGATGGGACCGGATGCCATGATCTTCATTTTCTGAATGTTGAGCTTTAAGCCAACTTTTTCACACTCCTCTTTCACTTTCATCAAGAGGCTTTTGAGTTCCTCTTCACTTTCTGCCATAAGGGTGGTGTCATCTGCATATCTGAGGTTATTGATATTTCTGACCTAAATCAAATCCCTTATGATTATACAGTGGAAGTGAGAAATAGATTTAAGGGACTAGATCTGATAGAGTGCCTGATGAACTATGGACGGAGGTTCGTGACATTGTACAGGAGACAGGGATCAAGACCATCCCCATGGAAAAGAAATGCAAAAAAGCAAATAGCTGTCTGGGGAGGCCTTACAAATAGCTGTGAAAAGAGGAGAAGTGAAAAGCAAAGGAGAAAAGGAAAGATATAAGCATCTGACTGCAGAGTTCCAAAGAATAGCAAGGAGAGATAAGAAAGCCTTCCTCAGCGATCAATGCAAAGAAATAAAGGAAAACAACAGAATGGGAAAGACTAGAGATCTCTTCAAGAAAATTAGAGATACCAAGGGAATATTTCATGCAAAGATGGGCTCGATAAAGCCAGAAATGGTATGGATCTAACAGAAGCAGAAGATACTAAGAAGAGATGGCAAGAATACACAGAAGAACTGTACAAAAAAAGATCTTCACAACCCAGATAATCACGATGGTGTGATCACTGACCTAGAGCCAGACATCCTGGAATGTGAAGTCAAGTCGGCCTTAGAAAGCATCACTACGAACAAAGCTAGTGGGAGGTGATGGAATTCCAGTTGAGCTATTTCAAATCCTGAAAGATGATGCTGTGAAAGTGCTGCACTCAATATGCCAGCACATTTGGAAAACTCAGCAGTGGCCACAGGACTGGAAAAGGTCAGTTTTCATTCAATCCCAAAGAAAGGCAATGCCAAAGAATGCTCAAACTACCGCACAATTGCACTCATCTCACACGCTAGTAAAGTAATGCTCAAAATTCTCCAAGCCAGGCTTCAGCAGTATGTGAACCATGAACTTCCTGATGTTCAAGCTGGCTTTAGAAAAGGTAGAGGAACCAGAGATCAAATTGCCAACATCTGCTGGATCATGGAAAAAGCAAGAGAGTTCCAGAAAAACATCTATTTCTGCTTTATTGACTATGCCAAAGCCTTTGACTGTGTGGATCACAATAAACTGTGGAAAATTCTTCAAGAGATGGGAATACCAGACCACCTGACCTGCCTCTTGAGAAACCTATATGCAGGTCAGGAAGCAACAGTTAGAACTGGACATGGAACAACAGACTGGTTCCAAATAGGAAAAGGAGTTCATCAAGGCTGTATATTGTCACCCTGCTTATTTAACTTCTATGCAGAGTACATCATGAGAAATGCTGGGCTGGAAGAAACACAAGCTGGAATCAAGATTGCCAGGAGAAATATCAATAACCTCAGATAAGCAGATAACACCACCCTTATGGCAGAAAGTGAAGAGGAACTCAAAAGCCTCTTGATGAAAGTGAAAGAGGAGCGTGAAAAAGTTGGCTTAAAGCTCAACATTCAGAAAACGAAGATCATGGCATCCGGTCCCATCACTTCATGGGAAATAGATGGGGAAACAGTGGAAACAGTGTTAGACTTTATTTTTTTGGGCTCCAAAATCACTGCAGATGGTGACTGCAGCCATGAAATTAAAAGATGCTTACTCTTTGGAAGGAAAGTTATGACCAACCTGGATAGCATATTGAAAAGCAGAGACATTACTTTGCCAACAAAGGTCTGTCTAGTCAAAGCTATGGTTTTTCCTGTGGTCATGTATGGATGCGAGAGTTGGACTGTGAAGGAAGCTGAGTGCCGAAGAATTGATGCTTTTGAACTGTGGTGTTGGAGAAGACTCTTGGGAGTCCCTTGGACTGCAAGGAGATCCAACCAGTGCATTCTAAAGGAGATCAGTCCTGGGTGTTCATTGGAAGGAATGATGCTAAAGCTGAAACTCCAGTACTTTGGCCACCTCATGCGAAGAGTTGACTCATTGGAAGACTCTGATGCTGGGAGGGATTAGGAGCAGGAGGAAAAGGGGATGGCAGAGGATGAGATGGCTGGATGGCATCACCTACTCGATGGATGTAAGTTTGAGTGAACTCCAGGAGTTGGTGATGGACAGGGAGGCCTGGCGTGCTGCGATTCATGGGGTCGCAAAGAATCGGACATGACTGAGTGACTGAACTGAACTGTATGTGTTTACATACACCTCCCCTGACACCACTCATGCCTAGTGAGCTTGTTCAAGGATGAGAGACCATGTGGAGCCGGAACGAATCTGGACCAGCCAAGCACCAACTGCTGACCTACCTGCTGAATAAGATCCAAATCAGAACTCCCTGTCAACCCAGGACTCAGCATACAATGCAGACACTACTGACTAGGTTAGGTCCCCCATGTCTCATATAAAATACGACAACTGTAATATCTGTTTTTTAAGTGTCTACCTCCCCTGCTAGACTGTTACCTCCATGAGGGGAGGAATCAGGTCTATCTTGACCACAACTTTGTCCATCGCATCTAGCATGGTGCTGGCTCTAGTCAGTACTCATTATTAGTTGATTAAATGAGTGTATTAGTGAACGTATGAGCAAATCTTCACACAGTCTAACAGATGAGGAAACTAAGGTCGGAAGGGCTTAAATAACCTTTCTGAAGTTACTCACCAAGGAAATAGTGAGGCTGAGACACAGTTCATACACTTGAAATAATACAGTTCACACAGTTCTGGAGACTGCTGCTGCTGCTAAGTCGCTTCAGTCGTGTCCGACTCTGTGTGACCCAATGGACGGTAGCCCACCAGGCTTCCCCGTCCCTGGGATTCTCCAGGCAAGAACACTGGAGTGGGTTGCCATTTCCTTCTCCAACGCATGAAAGTGAAAAAATAAAGTGAAGTCGCTCAGTCGTGTCCGACTCTTCAAGACCCCATGGAGCCAACCAGGCTCCTCTGTCCATGGGATTTTCCAGGCAAGAATACTGGAGTGGGGTGCCATTGCCTTCTCCGGTTCTGAAGACTAGGTAACTCTAAAGAGGAATCTGCTAAGCCATCTAGATTAAGCCATCTAGATAAAGCCATTAAGAATGACCCATAACCCAGGGTCTGTTGGGAGATATTGCTACCAACCCTTTAGTTTTGTAATCACTGAACGAAACCAGCTACAAGGTCCTGGGAAACGGCTCCATGTATCGTTTGGGAACAGTCATGCCTTTGCTATTTGGCTTTCATTCTACTGTACATCTGTACAGAAGCAGCATGGTGGCATCAGGAAGCATGATGGTTCGGTTTTCTCCTTTGAAAATGGGACTATTTGGTAGTATTTTGTATTATATTATATATAAGAAATATGATAATATATATTACCTACATTATAAGATTGTTCTGAAAAGTATACTGGTGTAAGCATGAAAAAATTGGTGCAGTGCTTGACGTGGAAGATGCTCGTAAGATGTTTGGGTGGGTTAAGTGGGCACTTTGATGACATGGCTTCTCCTTTGGCATATTTAATTGTGATGGATAATGGACATCTTTGCAGCTTAAGATGACACTGTTAAAATAGAATTCTCTTCTAATGATGCCTGGAGCCTTGCCACTCAATGGGAGAATCAGCAGAACCTATAGTATCTTATTTGCAATTGACATTCTCTACAACAAAATTGTAATTTTGTTCCTGTTTTAAATTTTTTCTTGTTTCACTGGAAAGATGTTTCTCAGTTTTCAGCTTTAAAACTGTACAAGTAACTTTGTTACAATAAAAATAAATGTGTTTTTTAAAAAAGAACCTCTCAAGAAATGTCAACAAATAATATTATTTGCTACTATTTAATAACAAAGAGGGGCTTCCCTGGTAGCTCAGCTGGTAAAGAATCCACCTGCAATGCAGACCCTGGTTTGATTCCTGGGTCAGAAGATCACCTGGAGATAGAATAGACTACCCACTCCAGCATTCTTGCTCTTCCCTGCTGGCTCAGCTGGTAAAGAATCCTCCTGCAATGCGGGAGGCCTGGCGTTGATCCCTGGGTTGGGAAGATCCCCTGCAGAAGGGAATGGCAACCCATTCTGGCTTGGGAAAATGCCATGGACAGAGGAGCCTGGCAGGCCACAATCCATGGGGTCGCAAGAGCCAGACACAATGTAGCGACTAAACAACAGCAACAAATCATTTACACTGTGGTTCATATCTCCGGCGGTATCCACAATCATGCTGGGCACTGAACAGGAGGCATTCCTGTCCAGAGTTTGAGGAAACATCCTCTCTCCCTCATCATGGTGTAAAGTTGGCAGAGACCCGAAAAACTCCATGCGCACACCCTCCAGCCTCCAGCCAGGAAATGCTGAGCCTCTGGCAGCGGAGACAGGAGCTGGGAATATCTTTATGACATCTTCACTGAGAGCTATTAGTGTGTTGGCCATCATTTGCCTTGGACTGGATTTTCACAGAATTCAGCAGCAGGTACTCTACAGGCAGCACAGGACTAAATGTTTGGCAAGAGTCTGGGGTAACAATCAGCAACTGAAAATAAGCTGTGGTGTGCGGCTTACCCAGAATGATTTCTTCAGAGCTGCTGCTGCTAAGTCACTTTAGTCATGTCCAACTCTGTGCGACCCCATAGATGGCAGCCCACCAGGCTCCGCCATCCCTGGGATTCTCCAGGCAAGAATACTGACCAGCATTTAAACTACCTATCAGTTTTTCCATCCCGAGGCAAAGATAAATGTTGGGCAGAAAACTAATCACTTAAAGAGAGCACACAGCAGCAAAGGGTAAAGAGAATTTTTGAAAATTCTTACAAAATGAGACAAGGCACTGTTGAAAGTGCAAATTGTTGGGCCCTGCCCCAGATCCACGAACTCTGGATCTTATTGCAGGGGGCCTGGGATCTTCATATTTATAAGCATATTTATAATCTTCATATTTATAAGCATCCCCTACTGACTCCAGAGCAGATGGTCGTCTAACCACATGCTGAGAAATGCTGGTTTTGGAGTTCAGGCAAGCCAGTGGATTCTGCAAAAACCTACTGGGGCTTCAGGAGGGTTGTCTCCGGTGAAGAGACCCAAGAAGGGTAGTGCAAGAGTAAAGGGTCGGGGATGACAAGGATCCAAATCAGCGGCAGTTTTAAGGCCTGCCCTTACAGTGGAAGGCCCACCATGGAGCCAGCCACTTGCTAGCTATTGCTCCCACCCCTGCTATCACAAGCACACCACAACAGTCAGGACTCAAAGAGGAGACAGAAATCATATAGTGATTCGGAGAGGGAAACTGGGTATTACCTACAAGGGGTAAGACTTCCCTGGTGGCTCAGATGGTAAAGCGTCTGCTTACAATGCAGGAGACCCGGGTTCGATCTCTGGGTTGGGAAGATCCTCTGAAGAGGAAATGGCAATCCACTCCAGTATTCTTGCCTGGAAAATCCCATGGATGGAGGAGCGTGGTAGGCTACAGTCCATGGGGTCCCAAAGAGTTGGACATGACTGAGCGACTTCACTTTCACTTTCTTCACTTACAAGGGGTAAAGGAAAACTCTGATATATAGCCACTACCTACCTTGATGTTGAGGAGAACACGAAGCCAGGCACAAATACGGAAGCACTCCCAACCCATCAGGAAGCACAGACCGGCGCTGTATTTTTCATGTTGTCTGCTCCAGCTGAGGGTTTTAGGGGGCTTTTAAGCAGAGGATGACCAGGCTCCTCACACACAGGAGGTCAAACTGCTGCCATTGCCAAGGGAGGCTCAGGGTGGCTTGGGAGTTCCATATGGTCAATTTTACCTGGGTCCAAGCAGATGTTCCCTATTTCAAGTTTTGGGATCCCATTTCTTCCAGTTGAAGATGATGTCAACTTCACAAGAGTTAACAAGGCTGTAAATTCAACTAATTCAGTGCAGAGAGATGCCAATCACATCAGGCTACCATGTACTGAAGAGCTAGCTAAGAGAAGCACCCTGGAATCGGGGGAAAGAGCTCCTTCTCATTCTAATGTTCCTCCAGCATCCTCTACTGATGAAGCTTAACACTGGGCCAAATGGCAAGAAAGAAACGTTCCAGTATTGCAAGCAAGGCAGAAAGGACTGGGGCTGAGATCAACACTGGTGACTGGCAATGCACCCCTACCTTTATTGTCTCTCCCATGGTCTCCACTACCACCCACAAAAACAAAAACACAAATACTGCAAATAGAAATGAGGAAACCCAGGATGCCAACAGCCATCAAGAACATCTTTTGAAAGCTATATGCTCACATGTATCTAGGGTGACCTACCATCTGTTTGCCCAGGGCTCTTTGCCCAGCTTTAGCACTTAAAGTCCTGCATCCTAGGGGCACCCCTCAGTCCCAGAAAACCTGGAACATATTTGTCACCCTACATGCATCCCAAAGGTTTTCAAACATTCTGTGCATCAGAATTGCCTTGGGCACTTGGTAAAAATACAGGTGATTCTATTAAATCTGTTAAAGGTTATTTTGGGTGCAAGCAGACCATGGAGTGATTTTTAAGAACTTTTACTTAGAGGACAGTCCAGGACTTCTTTCCATTCTAAAACCACAATCATTGAAAAGAAAGAAATGACACCCTTTGGGATTAGAGGCAAGGTTCCTGAGCCAGAAGAAGACACTGACAAGTTGTTTATTGACAGGGCTGTCACTTCAATTGCATCTGGTTCTTTTTGACCCTATGGACTATAGACCGCCAGGCTCCTCTGTCCATGCAATTCTCCAGGCAAGAATACTGGAGCAGTTTGCCATTTCCTTCTCCAGGGGATCTTCCTGACCCAGGGATCAGACCCACATGTCTCATGTCTCCTGCATTGGCAGGCGGGTTCTTTACCACTAAGAACCTTAGTTTATGGGTAAACTAATGGCATCTGGTCCCATCATTTCATGGGAAATAGATGGGGAAACAGCAGAAACAGTGTCAGACTTTATTTTTTTGGGCTCCAAAATCACTACAGATGGTGACTGCAGCCATGAAATTAAAAGACGCTTACTCCTTGGAAGAAAAGTTATGACCAACCTAGATAGCATATTCAAAAGCAGAGACATTACTTTGCCAACAAAGGTCTGTCTAGTCAAGGCTATGGTTTTTCCTGTGGTCATGTATGGATGTGAGAGTTGGACTGTGAAAAAGGCTGAGTGCCGAAGAATTGATGCTTTTGAACTGTGGTGTTGGAGAAGACTCTTGAGAGTCCCTTGGACTACAAGGAGATCCAACCAGTCCTTTCTGAAGGAGATCAGCCCTGGGATTTCTTTGGAAGGAATGATGCTAAAGCTGAAACTCCAGTACTTTGACCACCTCATGCGAAGAGTTGACTCATTGGAAAAGACTTTGATGCTGGGAGAGATTGGGGGCAAGAGGAGAAGGGGATGACAGAGGATGAGATGGCTGGATGGCATCACTGACCTGATGGACATGAGTCTGGGTGAACTCCCTGGGTGAACTCCGGGAGTTGGTGATGGACAGGGAGGCCTGGCGTGCTGCAATTCATGGGGTCGCAAAGAGTCGGACACGACTGAGCGACTGATCTGACTGATCTGATCTGAAGCCTTAGTTTATGGGATGGGGGGAAAGATAAAAATTATAGTCTGCCCCTACCACTTTTCTCTCCTCTCAGTTCAAGGATAAATCCTTTCTCCTTCAATGTCACAAAGTATAATAAACAGTAACGGATGCTGTGAAATTAGATTTGATAGTAGCAACAATGTAGGGTTGTTGATGGGGTATACTGAGCTTCCAACAGGTTAAGCACTATATAACACAAAGTTCATTTTAAATACTTCCACAGTATAACTTGCACCGGGTGTAGTTAATTTAGCACTACTTCTGCTATTTTCACACTGTAAGATACATGATTTAACACGGCCACTTAAAGATGTGTCTCAAGAACTCAGATTGAAGACACTTAACATTTATTTTCTATTGTGTTCCAGGCATCGTGCTAAATTCTGTAAATACATTATCTCATGTAATCCTCCCGACAGAAAAGCTATGCCCATTTCATAAAAAAAAGCAGGGTACCCGACCGAGATTATACACCAAGTAAAAATGTGCATAGCGTGAAATTCAGATCTCTTCTCTCAAGCAAACTTTGTTTGCAAATAGGGCGCGGTCCTATTCTCAGTGCTATGACAGAAGTCTGCACCGGCTGCAGGGAAAACAAACGAGGTGCATCTCAGACTCTCAGTGGAGTTCAGGATAAAAGTCAAACCCTGTTGCTCCGCGCATCATGACTAGGTTCCCCAACGCCTTCGCCCTTCCGCTGGGGCTCGGTCGCTCTTCCGGCACGGACCAAAGAAGCGGGCGCTTGGATGTCTCTTGTCTTTGCTTAGGGGTGTGGGACTTCGGCCGAGGAAACGTCTTCATCCCCACCATCGCCACAGCCGACCCTTAACAGGGCTCCACCGCACCCTTAATCTCTGTGCTACCCTAGAACCCCGGCGCTGCCGTCTTCACCGTCAGAGACACGGCCCTTTCGGCTCGAGGGACACCGAGCCGCCCGGACATCCGGGCTGTGGCGCCGGAAGAGGCGGTGGCGGCGGCGGCGCGTGACGTCAGGGGACGTGCCTGCCGCCGTGGGCCTGCGGTTGGGAAGTGCTGGTGTCAGGCCGGGGTTCAGAGACCCCCCACATACCGCCGGCGGCAGAACAGGCCCGAGGCAGCCTGGGGTTTGCTTTAGGAAGAGCGGCTTCAAAACCTGCGCGCCCGGCTCTATGGCAGGTGCGGCCTCCCGGCCTGTCGCTGCGACTTGTGGGGACCTTCCTGAGGTCCCTTCTTCAGGGGACTTCAGTCAGGGCCTCCCGGGGGTGGGGCGGAACGGGTCTAAAATGAAGTTGCTTAAGCCTTATTGAGAGGACCAGGCTCTCTCACCTTCGAGCATCGCTTAATTCTCACTCGGACCATGAGAGAGGTACTGGCTCCTGTGTTGACAGAGGAGGAAACTGACTCGGAAAGGGGAAGGCATTTGCCTCAGGCCACGTCGCTGGGAAGGGTCAGATTCGGATTCAAAGCGAGTCCTTTGGCTGCCGCAGGAGCGCTCGCTCTTGGCCCTGGAAGCGCGGTTCTCGTGCTTAATTCGGGTAAAGAATCTCGGTGTGGAAGGTAGGAGTTAGTTAATAGTTTCCGAGACTCCGCAGATTTCTAGAATCTGTATTTTCAGCAGCCGTGCGGTGCACATAACACATCGCTCCCCTGTGAACACAGCAAGAATGATAGCTGGTTTTAAGGCCTCAACTGAGAGAAAATATCATACGAGAGCTTCCTCTACAAATCATGTGGAACTGGAGAGTAGATATTTGTTGTGCCGTTAACTCTGTGGGCAGATGGCAGCCTCTGTCCTCTGCCCACTTATTAAATAAGAAAACTTACATGCTTATCACTTGGGAGAATTTGTTAAACATACAGGTTCCCAGAACCAGCTTAGTTCTCCTGAATCAGAAAGTCTGGGAGTGGGGCTGGGAATTTGTAGGCTAAACAAGCTATTAAAAAGAGCCTGTTAACCTTTGAGAACTTTGGAGTGAAGTTGTCTTGGACCTATGAGAAAATGGACTGTAAGTCCGTACGTGCCCCCAACGTTCCCGTTTCGTTTGTTTGGTTTTGTTTTGCGGATGTGTATGCTCTGTATTTGATGTGGGCTAGACTTTTATTGGCAAAAATGTCAAATTAATATTACTGGTCATTATGGTGTGGATTTTTTACTTAAGACCGGAATGTGGTAAAATTTTGAACGTTAATTACCTGTTGATTTCCTGAGTGACACTGGGTGAACCACTTAACCTCGTGGCCCTTACATATCTGTTTATCATCACCTTCTACAATGCTTGTTTCAATGACAGACACGTGTATCCATCCAACATCAAATCTTCTGAGACGGGCCATAGGTGTTTTTAACAAGCTTCAAGGGAAGTTTGATGCAGCCTGTGATGATGGAGTATGGAAATGCCCGGGGAAACTGCGTTTTAGCCTATTTCTGAATCTTCATGGAGGTGGCATATCACCATTCCGTTATGTTGTCATCTTGGGGGACCAATAAGAGTAATGTGGTTCATGGGAGATCCTGGTTATAGAATTTCTTAGTATCTACTTTCTTGTGAATGAAGTGAAAGCACTGCGGTAAGCTAAATCATTAAAAGATAAGCATTAAAAGCAGCATCCCCAAGTAACTTAGTAGGCTCCTGATTGAGATGTTGTGATCTCAGAGTTGATTTTATGTAGACGCACTGATTGCTATTGAGTCATCTCATCTACTTGAAAGGATTATAGTCAAAGCTTGGTAGTCAAAGCTTTCACAACCCCAACTTAAAGCATCTTTTTTTTTTTTTTTTCTTTCTCTTTAAACAGATACCATTGTGTAGTTTGAATCAGGAATGAAATTTTCTGAAAGCTAAGAGTAGAAGTCTTGGTCAGCATGGAGGACAAAAGACGGCGAGCCCGAGTGCAGGGAGCCTGGGCTGGTCCTGCTAAGAGCCAGGCCACTGCTCAGCCAGGCAAGGACCTGTGGGGATCTCCTGTTTTTGTGTGTATATGTGTGTGGACCAGTATCCTTCTCTTTTAATTGATGTTAAGGTTTGAATCTTGTCTCTTTTCAGCTCCCACTGCTGAGAACAGTCTCCAACAGAGACCTGGTAAAGCCTGGATGAACAAGGAGCAGCATCTGTCTGACAGACAGTTTGTGTTCAAAGAACCCCAGGAGGTAAATTCTTGTTTCTTCTTCAATAGTAACAAAGATTTATTTATAAAAGCAACAGTCACATGGTAGACACTCAAATAAATAGTGATTGAATAAGCTCACTAATAGAGAACTGAAAGACCTGTAATAATAATGAAATGTGGAGTATTAGTTTCTTAGTATGTCTGAGAATTCTTAGTAGTCTTCCCCCAATTTATAGGCATTTTTAATTCCCTTTTTTTTTTGGCCAAGGAGATGTATTGTGACGAGAGGTTATACCATGACTAGAGTTTGCATTAGTTATCTAAGTTCTAACAGTCATAAAAATGCTAGTGTATCAAGTATCTGTGGAATTGGATTGAAATTTTAGCTATTGCATTGCTTAATCTCGCTGGGAAAAATGTAAGAAACGGGGAAGAGTTGCTGTTTTTAATAACATGGGAAAAGGGCGCTAAAAATCAGGTATCTTGCTATAGTAATGATTGCATAAATAATGATTAAAACCTCCTATTTCCTAGTATGTCTTCTGTTTTTAAAAATCCCTTGGAAAGAATGTTTTTGTTTTTGTTTTTCAGAATGCTTACTGCTAGGAAAACATATTAATTCTAGTTTTGTCATCCTTTACTGCCTACTAGTCACTCTGGAGTAGTTCTAAGAAGAGTAGAACCAGAAGTTTCTGGTGGGATACTAAGAGCTTAGAATAAAACAGGGATAGTTTTAAACCTGCTTTATTTTAACTAGGAATGAGAGGATACCATAATTCTGCAAGGAAACCTCCCTGAGGATTAGGAATCATTCAGAAATAATATCTGACTGTTTCTCTGCAGGTGGTACGCAGAGCCCCAGAGCCACGAGTGATTGAGTAAGTACACTGCTGCCCTCCTGGGACTGTTGCCTACAGTGAATGGAGAGCCCCAGATCTTTCCCTTGGCCTGGTGTTTCCATCTGGAAAAGATAATGGTCAATTCATGTCTTAAATTTTAAGCTGGGATATCCCTGTCTCAGATATCTTTAAACCTGGTCTTTTGAGAAGCCTTTCCGAATTTGCTGATGGTGTGGAAAATGCAACCAGATATCTGTTCCCTAAACTCTGACTGGTGTAGATTTCCTGACTCTGTTTGACTAACATATATACAGATAGCAGCTAAAATATCTCTTAGGTAAAGACACAGAGGAATTTTTTTCCTGAGTCATTGAAACATGATTCTTCAAAAAACCTTTTAGTATCAATTTACTAGCAGTGCTATGAAAACTGCTAGAAATCTAGAAGCTTTTACAGTTCATTTATTAAAACCACAGAATTGTTCCAGAGCAATTAAATGATAATAAACATTTCTCTTATATTGATCTGTGTCTAAAAATATTCTTTTTCAAAATGATGAAAGATGCTTTGATTTCTCTTGTCCTGCTTCTCAATTTCCATCTAATGCAGATAAATTATCTGTAGAAAGCATGCTTTTATTTTAGCAAATTAACATTAAATGTGTACTGTTGCTCATGAGCAAGTATTCAGCTGTTTGGCTATTTGCAGGTCAACTTGTATATCTTAGAAAAGTTTGAAACTAACACAAGTATCATCATATTTTCAGAGAGGGTGTATAGTTATGGCCTGGCCACTAGTCAGCTATGTAACTAGTCCTTAGGTAAGTTATTATTGTCTCTCTGGACTTGTGTTTCCTTGCCTGTAATATTAAGGGATTGGACTATATAATCACTTAAGACCCAGTCTGGTAGCTTTAACAGTCTTTGTTTTGCAAATACAAATGTGATACTGCCTCCATCGATGGTAAGGAAAAGAAACAAAGCCAAGAAACCTGTTAAGCTACAAATGGGACATTCAGGTTGAAAAAAAGGGACAATTGTGAATTTCCCAGACAGAGACAAAAAATGATGGTACGCATTCCTACTTGACCATAGGGTTTGTTAATTCTGTTTATCTAAAATTAGCTATGCTAGATTTTTTTAATAGCCAGAAATATCCCTCATATTTGGAATGAACCATTTTCTAAATATGGCCCAAAATATAGCACTGAGAATATGAGCACTCTAGGAAATTTTCTAGCCGACTAATATTTTGAAACATGCTATATGTTTATGATAATAACTGCCTACATTTTGACTCAGAGTGGCTTATACATCCACCTAAGGGCCCAGGTCAGAGATTATGAACTGCTAAGTCACCTGGAAAAGGATGACGTAAATACTATCCCTTTATATTATTCTCCATAACTTATCTCTGTGAGAAGTGTCTGACACAGCTATCTGGATGGAAACACCTGTCCAGTCTGGATCACATTTCTTACCATGACGTGCCCTTCTGTGACAGTTTTGTACTTTCATATATTGGGTTAAGTTCAATAAACTTTTTACTGTTCATTTGTTGTGTGCTAGGCACTAGGAGACAGAAAAGTCGCCCATTCCAGCCCTTCAGCAGCTCATAGTCTAGTAAATGAAATAGACATGTAGTCTGACAAATTGTGATCCTGACTATCTTGGAACAGTATACTTCTAGGTGAGGTGCAGTGGTCACAGAGGATGAGATATGTAACATTATTTGACTGGATCACAGGTTAGGAAAGGCTTAGACAAAGTGATACTGAGCTGAGATTTTGAAGGATGAATTAGAATTTTCCACTGGACCAAAGCTGGGGGCAAGTTGGATTAGGGGTGCTAGACAGTGGGGACACATGCCAGCATGTAGAAAAGCGTGGGATCAGACACATGGTGGTGTATTCAGGAGATTCCAAGCAGTAATTACCCTGGAGGATGCTGAGTCTGTGGCAACCTCTAGGAGGTGGAGCTCTATCGTGGGGACCTTCTACTTTTGTTCCGTGTATCTCTATTCCAGGCTCCAAGGGGATGCTCAATTTGGCACCCCTTTGTGTGATAGATTCCTATGCCACATCAACCTGAATTATGGGTGAAATATGAAGGTACAGAATAAGAATTTACTTTATTGTGGCCTTTGCCTTCATGGCCTGATTTTGTTAGGATTCTATACCCAAGGCCAGTAATGGTTACCACCATTTTACCCTTTATCTCAGCGGTAGAAGAAGGTGGGGCTATATTTCCCTCATCGTGCACCCTCATCGGGAAGTGGTTTTGGTGAGCTGGAACTTTGTGCACTCCGAAGGCCAACTCTTCCTTCCACTACATGCAGTATGTTGTTTACCTTGGTACTAATAAGTCTTTGTTTTCTTGGTTTCTTTAGAAAAGAGGGTGTGTATGAAATCAGCATGTCACCCACAGGCATATCTAGGTAAGTGAATTCTCACTAGAAAGGGACTATAATTAATCACTTACTTCAAGTCTTTTGAAATATTTAGAATGTTTTCCTTGTAGAATGTTAACCTTGATTAAAGTAGGTAACATCTGCCCCTTAAATTCCTGGAGAGCAAATATGTAGTAATATCTCCTTTTATACTAGCTTCAAAACATTTTCATAACCTCTCTGTCAGGTATAGTATAACTATTACGTCTCCAGTTTTTCATGTGAGGAAATGAGGTCCAGGGAGATTCAATACTTTGTCCTGGGGCTACGTAGTAGTTTAACATTAAAGTTGAGTCTGGTCTCAACTTCTGTGCTGTGAGTGCTCTATGATTGTTAGATTGTCGTAGTTGTTCAGTCACTAAGTCAGGTCCGATCTTTAGAACCCATGGACTGTAGCATGCCGGGCTCCTTTGTCTTCCACTGTTTCCCGGAGTTTGCTCAGACTCATGTCTGTTGAGCTAGCGATGCTGTCTAACCATCTCATCCTCTGCCACCTGCTTTTCCTTTTGCCTTCAGTCTTTCCCAGCATCAGGGTCTCTTCCAACAAGTCAGCTCTTCACATCACATGGCCAAAGTATTGGAGCTTCAACTTCCGCGTCAGTCCTCCCAATGAATATTCAGGAATGATTTCCTTTAGAATTGACTGGTTTGATCTCCTTTCATTCCAAGGGACTCTCAAGAGTCTTCTCCAGCCTCACAGTTTGAAAGGATCAGTTCTTTGGTGCTCAGCTTTGTCTGTGGTCCAGCTCTCACATCTGTAATGAGTACTGGAAAAACCATAGCTTTGACTGTATGGACCTTTGTCAGCAAAGTCGTAGTCCTGCTTTCTAATATGCTGTTTAGGTTTGTCATAGCTTTCCTTCCAAGGAGCCAGCGTCTTATAATTTCATGGCTACAGTCACCATCTGCAGTGATTTTTGGAGTCCAAGAAAAAAAATCTGTTACTGCTTCCGCTTTTTCCCCTTCTATTTGCCATGAAGTGATGAGACCAGATGCCATGATCTTAGTCTTTTGAATGTTGAGTTTCAAGCCAGCTTTTTCACTCTCCTCTTTCGCCTTCACCAAGAGGCCCTTTAGTTCCTCTTCACTGTCTGCCAGTAGAGTGGTATCATCTGCATATCCGAAGTTGTTGATATTTCTTGTGGCAATCTTAATTCCAGCTTGAGCTTCATCCAGCCTGACATTTCACCTGTTGTACTCTTAATAAGCAGGGTGACAATATACAGCCTTGATGTACTCCTTTCCCAATTTCGAACCAGTCCATTGTTCCATGTCTGGTTCTAACTGTTGCTTCTTGATCCCCATACAGGTTTCTCAGGAGACAGGTAAGGTGGTCTGGTACTCCCATCTCTTAAAGAATTTTCCGCAGTTCGTTGTAATCCACAGAGTCACAGGCTTTAGCAAGCATAATCAGTGAATCAGAGGTAGATATTTTTCTGGAATTCCCTTGCTTTCTCCATGATCCAGCGAATGTTGGCAATTTGATCTCTGGTTCCTCTGCCTCTTCGAGACCCAGCTTGTACATCTGGACGTTCTTAGTTCATGTACTGCTGAAGCCTACTTGAAAGATTTTGAGTATAATGTTGTTGTTATCATGTGAAATGAGTGCAATTGTATGATAGTTTGAACATTCTTTGACATTGCCCTTCTTTGGGATTGGAATGAAAACTGACCTTTTCCAGTCCTGTGGTCACTGCTGAGTTTTCCAAATTTGCTGACATACTGAGTGAAGCACTTTAACAGCATCATCTTTTAGGATTTTAAACGGCTCAGCTGAAATTCCATCACCTGCACTAGCTTTGTTTGCAGTAATGCTTCCTAAGGCCCACTTGACTTCATACTCCAGCATGTCTGGCTCTAGGTGAATGACCACACCATCATGGTTATCCTGGTCATTAAGACCTTTTTTGTATAGTTCTTCTGGGTATTCTTGCCACCTCTTCTTAATCTCTGCTGCTTCTGTTAGATCCTTACTGTTTCAGTCCTTTCTTGTACCCATCTTTGTATGAAATGTTCCCTTGGTATCTCAATTTTCTTGAAGAGATCTGTAGTCTTTCCCCTTCTATTGTTTTCCTCTTTCTTTGCACTGTTCGTTGAAGAAGGCCTTCTTATCTCTCCTTGCTGTTCTCTGGAACTCTGCATTCAGTTAGGTGTGTCTTCGCCTTTCTCCCTTGCCTTTTGCTTCTCTTCTTTCCTCAGCTGTTTGTAAAGCCTCCTCAGACAACCACTGCCTTCTTGCATTTCTTTTTCTTTGGATGGTTTTGGTCACCACCTACTATATAAAGTCCGTAGCTCTGCAGGCACTGTGTCTACCAGATCTAACGCCTTGAATCTATTCGTCACTCCACTGTACAATCATAAGGGGTTTGACATAGGTCATACCTGAATGGTATAGTGGTTTTCACTACTATCTTCAATTTAAGCCTGAATTTTGCAATAAGGAGCTCATGATCTGAGCCACAGTCAGCTCCAGGTCTTGTTTTTGCTAACTGTATAGAGTTTCTCCATCTTCAGCTGTAAAGAACATAATCTGATTTCAGTTTTGACCATCTGGTGAGGTCCATGTGTAAAGTCCTCTTTGGGGTTGTTAGAAAAGGGTGTTTGCTATGACCAGCGTGTTCTCTTGACAAAACTAATAGCCTTTGCCCTGCTTCGTTTTGTACTCTAAGGCCAAACTTGCCTGTTATTTTAGGTATTTTTTGTGGACTTCCCTGGTAGCTCAGCTGGTAAAGAATCTGCCTGCAATGCAGGAGACCCCAGTTTGATTCCTGGGTTGGGAAGATCTGCTGGAGAAGGGATAGGCTCTCCACTCCAGTATTCTTGGGCTTCCCTGGTGGCTCAGCTGATAAGCATCTGCCTGCAATGAGGGAGACCTGAGTTTGATCCCTGGGTTGGGAAGATCTCCTGGAGAAGGGAAAGACTGCCCACTTCAGTATTCTGGCCTGGAGGATTCCATGGACTGTATAGTCCATAGGGTCACAAAAAGTTGGACACGGCTGACTGACTTTCACTTTCACTTTTGGGTATTTCTTGACTTCCTACATTTGCATTTCAATCCCCTATGATGAAAAGAACATCTTTTTTGTGTGTTAGTTCTAGAAGGTGTTATAGATCTTCATAGAACCAGTCAACTTCAGCTTCTTCGGCATCAATTGTTGGGGCATAGACTTGGATGACTGTATTGTTGAATGGTTTGCCTTGGAAATGAACCAAGATCATTCTGTCATTTTTGAGGTTGGACTCAAGTACTGCATTTGGGACTCTTCTGTTGACTGTGAGGGCTACTTCACTTCTTCTAAACGATTCTTGTCCACAGTAGTAGATATAATGATCATCTGAACTAAATTCACCTGTTCATGAATTTAATTCATTTTAGTTCACTGATCCATTTTGGTTCACTGATCTGTAAGATGTCAGTGTTCAGTCTTACTATCTCCAGCTTGACCATGTCCAGTATACCTTGATTCATGGATCTAACATTCCAGGTTCCTATGAAATACCATTCTTTATATCATTGGACTTTACTTTCCCCACCAGACACATCCGCAACTGAGTGACATTTCTGCTTTTGCCCAACCAGTTCATTCTCTCTGGAGCTATTAGTAATTGCCCTCTGCTCTTCTCCAGGAGCATATTGGATACCTTCAGACCTGGGCAGGGGGAGGGGGCTCATCTTCTGGTGTCCTATCTTTTTGTCTTTTCATACTGCTCATTGGGTTCCTGCAGCAAGAATGCTAGGGTGGGTTGCCGTTTCCTCCTCCAGTGTACCGTGTTTTGTCACAACTCTTCACTATGTCCTATCTGCTTGGGTGGCCCTGCACAGCATGGCTTATGGCTTCATTGAGTTACACAAACCCCTTCACCATGACAAGACTGTGATCCACGAAGGGGATTGCTTATTATTGTATGCATTATTATGTTAATCCTGCATTATTATATATAATATATGTTAAGTTATATTGTATTGCTATATAAAGGTAGATTTCAATAACATTAAAGCATATGCGGTTTAGGGTATGTTAGGCGGTAGTAATTATTTCATTTTGAAAGCATCACCTTAGTGCATGTTCAGTTCAGATCAGTCACTCAGTCATGTCCGACTCTTTGAGACCCCATGAATCGCAGCACGCCAGACCTCCCTGTCCATCACCAACTCCCAGAGTTCACCCAGACTCACGTCCATCAAGTCAGTGATGCCATCCAGCCATCTCATCCTCTGTCGTCCCCTTCTCCTCCTGCCCCCAATCCCTCCCAGAGTCTTTTCCAATGAGTCAGCTCTTCGCATGAGATGGTCAAAGTACTGGAGTTTCAGCTTTAGCATCATTCCTTCCAAAGAAATCCCAGGGCTGATCTCCTTCAGAATGGACTGGTTGGATCTCCTTGCAGTCCAAGGGACTCTCAAGAGTTTTCTCCAACACCACAGTTCAAAAGCATCAATTCTTCAGTGCTCGGCCTTCCTCACAGTCCAACTCTCACATCCATACACGACCACAGGAAAAACCATAGCCTTGACTAGATGAACCTTTGTTGGCAAAGTAATGTCTCTGCTTTTGAATATGCTATCTAGGTTGGTCATAACTTTTCTTCCAAGGAGTAAGCATCTTTTAATTTCATGGCTGCAATCACCATCTGCAGTGATTTTGGAGCCCAGAAAAATAAAGCCTGACACTGTTTCCACTGTTTCCCCATCTATTTCCCATGAAGTGATGGGACCAGATGCTATGATCTTCGTTTTCTGAATGTTGAGCTTTAAGCCAACTTTTTCACTCTCCACTTTCACTTTCATCAAGAGGCTTTTGAGTTCCTCTTCACTTTCTGCCATAAGGGTGGTGTCATCTGCATATCTGAGGTTATTGGTATTTCTCCCGGCAATCTTGATTCCAGCTTGTGCTTCTTCCAGCCCAGAGTTTCTCATGAGGTACTCTGCATATAAGTTAAATAAACAGGGTGACAATATACAGCCTTGACGTACTCCTTTTCCTATTTGGAACCAGTCTGTTGTTCCATGTCCAGTTCTAACTGTTGCTTCCTGACCTGCATACAGGTTTCTCAAGAGGCAGGTCAGGTGGTCTGGTATTCCCATCTCTTGAAGAATTTTCCACAGTTTATTGTGATCCACACAGTCAAAGGCTTTGGCATAGTCAATAAAGCAGAAATAGATGTTTTTCTGGAACTCTCTTGCTTTTTCCATGATCCAGCAGATGTTGGCAATTTGATCTCTGGTTCCTCTGCCTTTTCTAAAACCAGCTTGAACATCTGGAAGTTCACAGTTGACGTATTGCTGAAGCCTGGCTTGGAGAATTTTGAGCATTACTTTACTAGCATGTGAGATGAGTGCAATTGTGCGGTAGTTTGAGCATTCTTTGGCATTGCCTTTCTTTGGGATTGGAATGAAAACTGACCTTTTCCATGTTACTGTAAATTAATGAGATGTTTAAATAAATCAGAATTTATGTATCTAAGTGAATTGCTTAGAAAGAGTTGCTTTTGGATTTGCAAGTCTCTATAGTTAGTCCAATGGCACTGCCATTGTTACAACCCTTTTCAGAACTTCCGTTTTCAGAACTTCCCTTTTAGAGCAAGTTTAATAGTCACACAAGAAAACCAGTTGCATTCTTTTTGTTACATGTCATTGTTAACCTGGTATGGCTTCAGGTGAGCTTTGGCTCTTTAAAATATCAACTCACCGTATGTGTAAGCCAAATTATTATGCTTTACACTGAAAATGGATATAGTGCTGTATGTCCATTATATCTCAGTAAAACTGGAAAAAATAATAATTCAGATCAAACATTGTAAATTGTACAGCTGGTTAAAATTAATAAATTCCTTGTTAAACTGTTAAAAAAAAAAAAATCAAACGTACCTTCAAAGAGTGAAAATTTATTACTAGCAAGACTGTTGAAGAGCATGTTCCTATCTTTCAGAACATTTCTTAAGAAAGTTATCCAGAAATCCAAATGCATTGTTAAAATGAAATAGTATATTAGGGACATTGAAATCAAAACCACAATGATATACCACTTTATATTCACTAGAATTTCCACAGTCAAAAAGACAGTAATAAGTGTTATTATAAGAGAGAATGTGGAAAAACTAGAGCCTTCCTGTATTCCTGGTGGAATGTAAAATAGTACAATCCACTTAAAAAAAGTTTGGTGGTTTCTTAAAAAGTTAAGCATACCTTTATCATATGACCCAGCAGTTTCAGGCTTAGGTATCTTATTCAAGAGAAATGAAAACATACATCCATACAAAGACTTGTGTGTGAAGGTTCATAGCAGCATTCAAAACGGACAAAAGTAGAAACAATTCAAATCTCCATCAGTTGGTGAATGGACAAACAAAAGGTGTTATATCTATATAATGGAATATTTTATTCCACCATAAAAAGAAATGTTGCTTTGATAATGTGGTACCACATGGGTAAACCTTGAAGACATTACACTACGTTGAATTTTACAGTATATTATATTATACCTCAGTAAAGGAGAGGAAAAAAAAGATATCCAAAACAATTCTGAGCTGACTTGGCATTGTTGAAATAAGTGTGTATTCAGTGAAATAAAAAATCCTCTTTTGGATATCTTTAGTTTGTTATAGTTATGAATGATTGCTTTCCCTACGATTGGCATAGTCCCGGAAGACTCTCAATTGTTACAGTAACACAGGGCTAAGCATTTTATTATTCTGCTTTTCACAGTGATGCTGTCAGGTGAGATCATCTTTGTGTTACAGATGAGAAAAGCCAAGGTTCCGAGAGGTTAAGTAACCTGTCCAAGGTTTCACAGCTCAGCAGTGCTGGGGTAGTATTTGAACCATGTCTGTGAAAGCCATCATGTACCTCCTCATCCTTCATTGACTGTTTTATTGCCTGTCTTAACTTGGCAGAGATTGGTTTTTCATCTGGAGCATCATGATCTGGGTGATACCACCCTCTGGGGGTGTGGTAAGATGATTTCATCTACCCATGAAAGGAAGCTTCGTCCAGATTCATTTACTCCGCTGATGGTTGGAGTCCACCCCATCTTCTGTGTTCTTTAGTTAGTAACTGTTCTTTCTGCATCCAGGGTGTGTTTGTGTCCTGGCTTTGTTGACTTGAAAGAGGCCGACTCAGTGTTTGAACAGCTTTGTCGGGATGTTCCCTGGAAGCAGAGGACTGGCATCAGAGACGGTAAGTGGATATCTTGGGATCACAGTTGTTGGTGTTTGGCCCTCCTTTCCAGATTGTTTTCCAGTACCCTTGCTTCTTGGCATCGCAGCCAGACTTACACAGATTTTCAAAGCCTAACTGGAACCCAAGCATGGGCAGGAACTCGCCAAAGGGGACAGGGAAGCGTGTTCCTTGCAGAAGACACAGCACGTGGTTCTCAGTGTGTGGCGGAAGGTGGGCCTTCAAGGAGAGGAAGGAAGTTTGGTTTGGCTGAGCTGTGGTTGACATGCTTATCTCCTTTGGTGTTTGATCACTGTTCATTACTTCAGACAGTGCCAGCTTCCCTCTTTCTTCATAGAAGCTTCCAGAACTTATTTTTTTCTGATTCTGTTCAGCATACATTCTTTTTATCATCTTTTTATTGTCACTCTAGTTTCACTAGAAGTCTCCTTTAGCTCCAGCATTTGTAGTATTCTCCTGAGCTTGTCAAGATTACCTGGCTTGGAGTGGGTACCACACAAGCAACAGTACCTGCTATACCAAAGGTGGTCACTAGGGGGTGTCGGTGCTCTAGCATAGAATCTTTCTTTTTTTTTCCTGGCACATTGAGTGATTTTAAATTTTCTGTGGAGAAAGAGGCAAAGTATACTGGCATCACTTTTGTAACAGGCATCATAAGGAGAGTCGGCTCTTTCAGGGCAGGCTTCTAATTCCCAGCAATTTCTATAGCAGGGCTTTCGGTGACAGACTTGGCTTCAATTGCTGGCTCTTTCAAAGTGATTGTTTATTTTAGACAAATGATAGTTAAATAATTTTCTGATTCTTAATTTTTCTGATCAAGAAAATAGAGCTAATAATAATACCTATCTTGCAAGGTTGTTGTGATAATTAAATGAGACAGTGCCTAATAACGTACTTAACAGAATGCTTGGCACATAGTAAGCCTTCCGTGAATAGTATAAAGCCTTCCGTGAATGTTAACTGCTTTTATATTATTGTTATTGTTGTGATGGTTGAAGTCAATTGTAGGGAAAAAATAGCAAATCTGCGGGTAGCTGCTTCTCTAATTATAAAGTGGACATCAAAAAGTTCTGACTAAAATTAACTATGTGCTGTGGTGGGTCAGAGCACCGTTTTCTTTATTTGGAATTAAAAGGGCTTAGATAGTGGTGGCACGTGGGTGAACAGTTGGTTTTGTTTCCTGTATGGACGTTCATGCCACAATTTCCTGCCTACCAGGGTTCAGACTCCATGTCCTGCATCTTAGACCCTCCCTAATGTGAATCCTTCTGTCCTGCGGTGTGACTCCTTCACTCTGGTTTGTGTCACCACTAACACGAATGGGTCACACCCATTCTCACCCCAGAGCTGCACCCGTACTGGTTCTGCCATATACCCTCTCTTGCCATCCTTTTAGCTGTCGCCATGCCACTCCTGAAGTCCCGTGCCCTTTATGAAGGTGGAACCTTGGGTCAGAGCCCATCCTGCCTCTTCCTTTGTATTTCTCATAGCTCCTTATCCATTACTAGGCAGGGTGTTGGCACTCGGTAGGTACACCTAAAATAGCATTGAACCCTTTCAAAGGCCCTGTATTTTCTTTCTTAGATGTAACTTACCAGCAACCAAGACTTACAGCATGGTATGGAGAACTTCCTTACACTTATTCAAGAATCACTATGGAACCAAATCCTCACGTATGTTGGAATGTTGTTATTGGTATGGTTTTATAGATGATATACTGTGACTGTAGAGTACTGTGAAATAACAATAAATGACCTTGCAGAGCTGTGCAGTGGATCCTAGTTCAAAAAATCCTCCGAGTTCAAACACTGAGTCTTTGTGCTTATCACCATTGGTGTGCTTTTGATCCACAGATGAAGTCAGAGGATGAGGAAAAAACTGGAACTAGAGTAAACTAGAGCCAGATGCAAGGATTTCAGAGAAATGAATGGTCTCTTTTCCTGATCTCCCCCTTCCCCAGGCTTTTCCGCCATAGCCCTTGTGTGTCTCCTGGTACGTATTTGCTCTTGTCCCAAATCTTTACGACTGACCAGTGAAGTCAGAATGTTTCCTTCCATGTCTCAGGCTCTTTTCCCATTTGTGAGAAAAATCTGTTGCTTTTCTTGTTGACTTTGTATTCATTCTGTGGCTGCAGTTCTCATGTTTATCATTGCTTTGGCTTGTCTCTGCTGCTTCTTGTGTTTTTAAAAATGTCCATGAAAGACGAAGAGATTCTAATGTATAAATTAAGCTTATCCAGATGATGGAATTAAGATCCAAGAAATAGCTCTCTGTTTAGTCCTTGGAATTTTGCCTTTGGCAAATAATAATATGGTTTTTGTGGGTTTTGTTTTTGTTTTTTTGAAGGAGACTTTGAAGAAAATGGAGTTTTTGCTTATGGCATTGGAATAAAGAGAAATGTGACACATTTAGAACTCCTAGTAATTTCTTATCATAAACTAGCATTTTACTAAAATGTTCAGGGATAAAATATTGACTGAAGGGAACATGACTTTTTCACATGAAGAGATGGATGGGTGCTCTGGTTTCTAAGGCTGCATTTAGAATGTAACCCAGGGAAGTACTGAGAGACCCTTTAAATCTGAAATTGACTTGAAAACATGAGGAGAATTGAGCTAGGCCAGTCCAGCATAGACTGCTGGCTATGTTTCTGTCAGAATTAGTGTATCTTCTTGTCAACAGTTATAGCAGAGAAGTTGAGGATTAAATAGCCTGTGGGAAAGAAGTTCTTTCATTCTAGCTAATCTTTCGGAACAGGATTTCTCAACCTTGGTATCGCCGACATTTCAAGCACAATAACTCTTTGTTGTTCGCTTGTCCTGTGCATTGTAGGATGGTTAGCAGTATCTGTGACTTCTGCCCCCTAGATGCCAGAAGCACCCCCTACCCAGTCAAGGCAACCAAAAATGACTCTGGACGTTGCTAAACATCTGTGGGGGTTCCAAATTGACCTTGCTTGAGAACCACTGCTTTAGATTAAACGTAAGACATGTAAGGTCTGCTGAGATACAGTGACCACTTATGCTTGGGGACATTTTGTCACCTCTTCAAAAGAATTGTTTAAATGACAACGCTTTTCTTATATCGGAAGTAATATGTGTTTATTACTGAAAATTTAGAAACTGCAGATAAATATGAAGAATATTAAAATTTTGGATAGTGCTTCCATCTGATGATTTGGTTCTAGTCTTTTTTTTTCTTTTTAAGCAAATATATGTAGAGAATTTTTCTATAAAAATAAAATCAGTTATTCATATACTACATTTAATTTTGCTGTATTATTAACATATTCTAGTATAATGTCATATTAGACTTCTTTAATTTGAATTTGACTGGCTCATAACTTTGTATTTATTGCTAATAGATTTAGTTTGTATACCATCTGGAACAAAATCAAAACAGATGTCCCTTTCTCAGATTTTTTAAGGGACGATTCCCTAATGTGTATATATGTGTTGGGGATATTAGTTTAATTTTAAAGTTATTTTTACCTCAAGCTTAGTATTCCATAGCACAGGAGGAGGTTCAATCATAGGTACTTAAACATCTTTTAGTCTTTTTTTTGGCAGCACTGGGTTTTCATTGCGGCATGCAGGCTCTCTCTAGCTGCAGCATAGTGGGGGCTTCTCTGGTTGCGACTTGCAGGCTTCCGTCATTGTGGAGCATGGGTGGGTGGCTTCTAGAACGCATGGGGTCAGTAGTTGCTGCTTGTGGGCTCGCTAGTTGCCCCGCGGCATGTGGGATCTTATCCCCCAACCAGGGATCAAATCCATGTTCCCTGCACTGGAAGGTGGATTCTTAACCAGTGGACCACTAGGGAAGCCCCTTTTAGTCTTTTTTCCAAGCTAAATCTTAGATGAATCCACTGTGTGGCAATAAAAGAGGACCCACACTGTCTGGTATTCCCACCAGCTTGACCTCTCCTCCTTTCTTCTCCTGTGGTCCCAGAGGCATCTCTATGGTACCTGGGTCTCTGCAAAACACTGTTTGAAGTCCACCAAATAGGTCCTTGTATTTTCTCATACTCTTTTCCTCAAATGTCTTTTAAGGATAGAATGTCTTCACTGAACAGTGAGATGACGCTGGATTTTAATTTAGACTTTCAGTTCTGCGGGATCTGTATATAGCGTATTGGTTGGAGAGTCTAAATTAATCCCCTAGTTCATTATTCCTTGTTTTCTCCTTTTCTACTTACTTCACCACCAAAAATAACCAAGAAAAAAAAATATATTCACTTAGAAACATAATGCAGACTTGGTGTTAGCTCAGTCCCTAAGCAAGTCAAGGAAGTGCTAATTAGTTTCTCAGTTACATTGCCGAAAAGCTATCATCCTCCTTTACGTTCTTGTGTTTCTTGTTAAGTGTATGATTCTAGCATCTGATCTTTATTCCCATGAAGATAAGCTGCTTCTTGTTGTCATTCAGTCATGGCCGATTCTTTGCGACCGCATGGACTGGAGTATGCTAGGCCTCCCTGTCCCTCACCACCTCCCAGAGTTCACCCAAGTTCATGTCATTGAATCAGTGATTCTGTCCAACCATCTCATCTGCTGCCCTCTTCTCCTTTTGCCTTCAGTCTTTCCCAGTATCGAGGTTCCCAGGTGGTCCTAGTGGTAAAGAATGGCCTGCCAATGCAGGAGACTTAAGATACACAGGTTCAATCCCTGGGTTGGGAAGATCCCCTAGAGAAGGAAATGGCAACCCACTGTAGTATTCTTGCCTGGAGAATCCCATGGACAGAGGAGCTTGGTGGGCTACAGTTCATGGGGTCGCAAAAAGAGTCAGATATGACTTAGGGACTAAACTGTTATCTATAGCCCTTGAGAAAGAACTAAATATCCTTGACTATGCTTAATGACTACTAATGACTTTCCCCGCATCAGGGTCTTTTCCAGTGAGTCAGCTGTTCACATCAGGTGGCCAAAGTATTGTAGCTTCTGCTTCAGCATTCGTCCATCCAGTGAGTATTCAGGTTTGATTTCCCTTAGGATTGACTGGTTTGATCTCCTTGCAGTCCAAGGGACTCTCAAGAATTTTCTCCAGCACCACAATTTGAAAGCATCGATTCTTCCGCATTCAGCCTTCCTTATGGTCCAACTTTCACATCCATGTATGACTACTGGAGAAATCATAGCTTTAAATATACGGACCTTTGTCAGCAAAGTTAATATGCTGTCTAGGTTTGTCATAGCCTTCCTTCCAAGAAGCAAGTGTCTTCTAATTTCATGGCTGCAGTTACCATCTAGTGATTTTGGAGTCCAAGAAGAGAAAATCTGTCACTGCTTCCACTTTTTCTTCTTCTGTTTGCCATGAAGTGATGGGACCAGATGCCATGATCTTAGTTTTCTGAATGTTGAGTTTAAAGCCAGCTTTTTCACTCTCCTCTTTCACTTTCATCAAAAGGCTCTTTAGTGCCTCTACATTTTCTGCCATTAGAGAGTTATCATCTACATATCTGAGGTTGTTGATATTTCTCCCAGCAATCTTGATTCCAGCTTGAGCTTCATCCAGCCTGGCATTTCACATAATGTACTCTGCATATAAATTAAATAAACAGTGACAATATACAGCCTTGTCGTACTCCTTTCCCAACTTCAAACCAGTCAGTTGTTCCATGAAAGTGTTACTCCTTGACCCACATACAGGTTAAAGATGGCTTAAAGCCATAAAATAAATAGGAAATACAGCTTGATAACATTATTACGGAATTTCACTCTTGAATGTAGGTTAGTTTAATAACATTTATTTAATGATCTAAGTTTTGTTTGTTGTTATTGTAGTTTACTTCTTAAAATCCTCTGCCTTAGAGGAGCTGAATAGATATTTTTCCAAAGAAGACATACAAATGGATAATGGTGGTGGTGTTGGTGGTTTAGTTGCTAAGTCGTGTCTGACTCTTGTGATCCCGTAGGCTGTAGCCTGCCAGACTTCTCTGTCCATGGGATTCTCCAGGCAAGAATACTGAATTGGGTTGCCATGTCCTTCTCCAGGACAAATGGACAATAGTCACGTGATAAGATGCTCAGCATCACTAATTAGGGAAATGCAAATCAAAACCATAGTAAGATATCATCACCTCATACCTGCTAGAAAGGCTATTATCAAAAAGGCAAGAAATAACAAGTGCTGGTGAGGATATGGAGAAAAGAGAGCTTTCATACCCTGTTGATGGGAATTTAATTGGTGCAGCCATTATGGAAATTTCTCAAAAAATTAAAAATAGAAGTACCGTATGATCCAGCTATCCCACTTCTGGTTATTTATCCAAAGAATATGCAAACACTAATTTGAAATATATGTGCACCCCTGTGTTCATCACAGCATTTTTCCTAATAACCAAGATACGGAAACAACCTAAGTGCCCATCAACAGGTGAATGGATAAAGAAGATGTGGGGGCGTGTGTGTGTCTATATATATGTTGTTGTTCAGTCGCTAGATCGTGTCCAACTCTATGCAGCCCCATGGACTGCAGCACACCAGGCTTCCCTATCCTCCACTGTCTCCCAGAGTTTGTTCAAGTTCATATCCATTGAGTTGGTGATGCTATCTAACCACCTTATCCCCTACTGCCCTCTTCTCCTTTTGCCTTCATTCTTTACCAGCATCAGGGTCTTTTCCAGTGAGTTGGCTCTTCGAATCAGGTGGCCAAATTATTGGAGCTTCGGCTTCAGCATCAGTCCTTTCAATGAATATTCAGGGCTGATTTCCTTCAGGATGGACTGGTTTGATCTCCTCACAGTCCAACGGACTTTCCAGAGTCTTGTCCAGCACCACAGTTTGAAAGCATCAGTTCTTTGGTGCTCAACCTTCTTCATGGTCCAACTCTCTTATATTTATAAATGGACTACTACTCAGCCATTTAAAAAAAGATGAAATCTTACCTTTTGTGAGACCACGGATGGACCTTGAAGATATTATGTTAAATAAGTCAGGTGGAGAGGGACAGATTCTGTATGATTTTATTTATGTGTGGAATATAAAAAATCAATAATATAAATGAACAAACCAAACATGTAGGTACAAGGAGCAGAGTAGTGGTTACCGAAGGGGAGGGGAAAGAATGGAGGGCACAACAGGTGGAGGTCACCTGTGTGGTGACGGATGGAAACTGAGTGTTTGGTGGAGCTGAACGTGCTGTATGGTTGGAGAAGGACATGGCAACCCACTCCAGTATTCTTGCCTGGAGAATCCCATGGACAGAGGGGCCTGGCGGGCTGCAGTCCTTAGTGTCACAAAGAGTTGGACACGACTGAGCGACTGAGCATGCACGCATGTGCATGGTAGAAATATGATGTTATAAACCAGTGTTACTTCAGTAAAATAAAGAAAATCCTCTGCTAAGAATGTAATGCCTCTATCCGTAACACGGAATGCCAGCTTTTAACATGATTTCCACAAGACAGTGAAGCTGATTCCCACATATGCTTCCTGGAAGTTTTACCTGATAATAGTCATGGTATATACCTAAGAATGATATTATGCTTTCCTTTGCTGAACATACATTTCTTCACTTCAAAACACAGAACATGAACGCTGAAGGGGTTCTCTGAAGTGGCAGTTCTTTTTTTTTAATAATTTAAAATATTTATTTATTTTTGGCTGTGCTGGGTCTTTGTTGCTGCGCAGGCTCTCCTCTAGTTGCGGAGAGTGGGGGCTTCTCTCTGGTTGCGGCGCACAGGCTTCTCACTGTGGCGGCGTCTCTTGCTGCAGAGCTCGGCTCTCGGGTGCATGGGCTGCAGGAGTTGCGGCTCCTGGGCTTAGAGCACAGGCTCAGTGGCTTGTGGCACATGGGCCTAGTTGTTCCGCAGCCTGTGGGATCGTCCCGGACCAGGGGTCGAACCCACATCCCCTACATTGGCAGGCAGATTCTTTGCCACTGAGCCACCAGGGAAACCCTAGAGTGGCAGTCCTTAAAGTAGAATCTGTGGATCCCTGGAGGGAGTCCACGAAATTCTTTTTGGGAATCCACAGGGTCAAAATTATTTTTATGAGATTACTAAGACTAGGTGACATTTTTCACTGTGTTGAGTTTTCACTATACAAAAACAATGGTGACTAAAATTGTGGTGCCTTGGGGTCACTAAGAGTCGGACACGACTGAGCGACTTCACTTTCACTTTTCACTTTCATGCATTGGAGAAAGAAATGGCAACCCACTCCAGTGTTCTTGCCTGGAGAATCCCAGGGACGGGGGAGCCTCGTGTGCTGCCTTCTATGGGGTCGCACAGAGTCAGACACGACTGAAGCGACTTAGCAGCAGCAGCAGCAGCAGTATGAATCAAGGCATTGCCACCAGACTGTACTAGTAATCATTGTTTTCTTTACCACGTGCACTTCCAGTAAAAAAAAAAAAAAAAAAAAAAGATGGTTTCATTCAAGGGTGTCCTTTGAAGAAGTGATAAGCGTTGTTTTATTAAATCTTGATCTTTTAAAATTGTTTCACGAAATGGAAAGTATGCATAAGGCATTTCTGCTACAAGTGATTTATGATGGTTATGTGTGATTGTTTACGGTAGAAGCTGAACTGGCTACTTTTATCCTGGACCATTTTACTTGGAAGAGCAGCTGGTGCACACACACTATTCAGACTTGAGTATTCAGCAGACGTTTTCTCATAAGTGAGTGAAGTGTCACTTCTAGGAAAACAATGGACAGGATTTAATAAAAGTTTGATACTAATAAAAGTTGAGGTTTCAAGGAAATGTGAGGAATTCTGGAAAAACTCGTATCCTTCCCATTACTTAGCTTTTTCTGAAGAGATCAGTGGTAATGTTAATGGAGATGACTTTTTTATGGTGTATAATGAAACACGTCAGTAGTAAGAGGATCTACATGACTCATTGAGCCAGTATTTTCCAAATGACCAGTGCTTGATGTTACAGAATCATGCAAGATTAAAAGATCCATTCAAAGTGCAAGTTGGACCAATGGATTTAGATGTAATAATATAAAAAGTGTGTTGATGTTGTTTCAGATTCCACATTGCCTCTAACCTTTAAGAAATCAGTACAGTTGAGCTTTGGTTTAATAGCAAAGAATATCTACGGTTATTTGAAAAGATTTTTTTCTTCCTTTTTCAAACTACATGTCTGTGTGAAGGCAGTTTTCTTTGTATGTGTCAACAAAAACATTTTAACAGATTGAATGCAGAAGCAGATATTAGAACCAACTCTCTTCTGTTAAATCAGGCATTGAAGAGATTTGCAAAAGAGTGCCACTCTTCTCACTAATTTTTTTGTATTGGAAAAAAGCTAATTTTCATAAAATACTACTTGGGTTAGCATGTAATGGGGTTGTTATTTTTTAAACGAATTAACCAAAAATTAAAAATTTTTTAGTTTTAATTTTTAATATGGTAGCTGTCACAGCTATAACTCAAACACGTAGAAGTTCTTTGGGGTCCTCGGTAATTTTTTTTGGCTGTGCTACGTAGCTTGCAGCATCTTAGTTCCCCAACCAAGGGTTGAACCCGGGCCCTCAGTAGTGAACATGCTGAGTCCTAACCTCTGGACTGCCAGGGAGTTCCCTCCTCAGTCATCTTTGGTAGTGGAGCGAGAAGCCCTGTCCTACAGGAAGCTTCCGTAAAGCACTTGAGGTTCCTTGGAAGGCAAGACACACAGAATTCTAACCAGAACCATAAGAGCTGCACTGATTATAGCTCCCTAGTGCAACCTAAGGTCAAGGGTCACAGTTTCCTAAAGCATGTATGGCAAGATGGTGAGTTCTGAATATAAACTACAGATGTGAACTCGGTGCTCAGGAGGCAGGGCTGTGGACTGTTTAAATCTTTTGTGGTTCACAGCCATTTCATGACTCCATTCTGTAGATGTTTTTCCCCTCTGGGTTCTGGTCTTAGGAAGTTTGCCACTCTAGAAATATTGAATATCCTTTCAAAGAGCAATTTTGCCACTTGTGATAAAATGGGAATGGAATCCTGGTGGCTCAGATGGTAAAGAATGTGCCTGCAGTGCAGGAGACCTGGGTTTGAGCCCTGGGTCAGGAAGATCCCCTGGAAAAGGGCATGGCAACCCACTCCAGTATTCTTGCCTGGAGAAATCCCCATCGACAGAGGAGCCTGGCGGGCTACAGTCCATGGGGTCACAGAGTCAGACACAACTGAGTGACTACACACAGCACAGGAATGGAACAGAGGACCACCCCGAAGGAGAGCTCTTTCACCCTCAGACTTCAGTCTTTATCTGCCGACTCCTGATGGCTCATCAGCTGTGGTGACAAAGCAGGCTTCCTGCTCCACATGCCACCTCCATGCCTTACTGAGGCGACCACCCAGAGTGTACTGACAGTTACTTCTCTGGAGGGTCATACATTTAACATGGAAAGGATGAGATGGGAGGATAGGCCTGGTCTTCATGACATTGCAACACCAAATTTAGCACCGTAATAAAATCGCAGAGGTCAGCTTGCTTCAGAATAGACATAATGGGAGAGAATGCGACTTCTCTTCTGGCCTTATTACGTTTCAGATGGTTTGCTTATTCCAAGCCCCTGTTTATAGCGTGACTGATTTTGCACTTCCTATTTTTCCCTGTGACTGCCACCTTGTATCTCATGTGAACTGTCTCTGCCCCTTCTCTTGACCTGTTGATTGCAGTGGCATCCTGTGCTGCTCACGCTGAAGAACCAAATTGAAGAGAACACTGGCCACAGCTTCAACTCCTTGCTTTGCAATCTTTACCGAAATGAGAAGGACAGCGTGGACTGGCACAGCGATGATGAACCTTCACTGGGGAGGTGCCCCATCATTGCTTCACTCAGTTTTGGTGCCACACGAATGTTTGAGATGAGAAAGAAGCCCCCACCAGTGAGTAGTCCCTTTATTTATTTTCTGTTCCTTCCGCTATCTAATAATCTGTGGGAAAAAAAGCTGGGCTCCTAAAAGGCTCCTATTTTCAGATTTAGGGGATTGGAGTATGTGTCTGGTTGATGAAATGTTTTCAACTGATGGCTTATATCCTGTGGATAGCTTTTGACTTCCAAAGAAGCCATTCATTCATTTCTGCAACAGAAATTGCCTGCCGTGTGCCAGGTGTCAGAGGCTTATTTTCATTGGTGGAAAGGACAGACACAGTCACCATCCTCATGGAAATGGGGGTAGACAAACATTATTCATTACTCAAGTAATTGGAAGGCAGAGCTCGAGTGAGTAGGGGCAAGAAGGGAAAGGAAGGAGGCTCAGGGAAGATACCCTTCTTCAGGACCCTTTATTTTAACTAAGTGTTCTTCATGGCAGTGTTGCCTGTCCTCTTTGAAAGGAAGTACTGCAGTCCATCCTAAAGGAGATCAGTCCTGGGTGTTCATTGGAAGCACTGATGTTGAAGCTGAAACTCCAATACTTTGGCCATCTGATGCGAAGAGCTGACTCATTGGAAAAGACCCTGACCTGGGAAAGATTGAGGGCAGGAGGAGAAGGGGACAGGAGAGGATGAGATGGTTGGATGGCATCACCGACTCAATGGACATGGGTTTGGGTGGACTCTGGGAGTTGGTGATGGACAGGGAGGCCTGGAGTGCTGCGATTCATGGGGTCACAAAGAGTCGGACACAGCTGAGTGACTGAACTGAACTGAACTGAACCACACTCATCCCCATTCCTTCTTAGCCAGTTCCTAAAATCCAGATGAATGGTACCTCTTTCAGAGAGGAAGTTCCAGCCAGGTGAGTAGACAAGCAGTGACTAAACTGTAGAGTAACTCCAGTTGTCCGGCCCAGCTCTTACCTATATTTTAATACATTGGAGGGGTATGAGAGCTCTTTGTGTTTTTTTTTGTTTGTTTGTTTTAATCAAGAAGTGTAGAACTTTAGGACTGAAATAGATAGAAAGATACTAGGAACTCTAAGAAAAGAGCAAAGCTCTACCAAATTATCTTATTTCCAGGATTTGCGTGTGGGTGTTTTTTTTAAACCAAGGCTCCCAGTCATTTAGCTTATAACATTAAACCAGACACAGTCAGTGTGGACGGCCTACAGGGCTGTGTTTTGAGTATGACCTAATCCAGACCACGTAATTATGAGGCAGTCAGTGCTTGTGTCTGTTCTTCATCAGATATACTTCTTGGGCTGTTTTCCTGACATGTTTTTGGGTTTCCAAACATGGTATTTTGAAGCATATTGTGTTGTTTTGCACTTAACTCCATTAAGCACCTTTCCTTGGCATATCTTCCATCGATGGGGTTGTATTTGCTTTTGTTTACACAGAAGCTTTGGTCTGTGTTGGCGGGGATCGAGGGTAGTTGTCAGTTGCCAGTGACTTCCTGAGTGAACTTGCTCCCTGGGCACTCTGACTAGCTTCACAGTCTCAGTGTACCAGGGAGAACTGCCTAAGAAGCAGGCTCCCCAGCCTTTGCCATGTTCCTTTCAGGCACAGTTAGCTTTTATATGCAGGCTTCCACCTGATTAAATCCTACGTTCGCACATGTGAGGAGTTCATCCCGCCCTTCCTAAGTCCTCTGTTGTGTGAATGGCAGAGAAACACCAGGTGTCTTATTTTAAAGTTCAGACCCTCAAGCCAGACGTACGGAACACCACCTTTTTGCCAGGCCTGGTCTTGGGAGCTGGGATTATAGCCATGAGTAAGTGAGATGAAGTCATCCTTCCCCTCCTGGAGCTGATGATCTGGCCCCTGTTAGTGCTCTGTCTCCCTTCCAGGGTTATCCTTCCAGCTTTCTGAGTGGACAGCAAACTCTGGTGGATCCAGGATAATCTTTGGTGTAAGCCGAGTCTCTGGTTCTTTGCAGTGACTTTCTTTGTTGCCAAGTATTTAAGTTTTCAGTTACCGTTTTTCTCTACACGTACATTTACCACCACCACCACCATCACCCTTTTTAAAAAACATTTTTTGGCCTATTTCCAGATTTTAAGGTTAAGAATTCCCGAAGCATGCTTTGTAGGATAATTAGTTTTACTGTACAAGCAATTTCCAACTGTTAAGCGTTAGTCATTGGAAGGACTGATGTTGAAGCTGAAACTCCAATATTTGATGCAAAGTACCTGATGCAAAGGGCTGACTCATTTGAAAAGACCCTGATGCTGGGAAAGATTGAAGGCGGGAGCAGAAGGGGATGGCAGAGGATGGGATGGTTGGATGGCATCACCGACTCAATGGACATGAGTTTGAGCAAGCTCCAGGAGTTGGTGATAGACAGGGAAGCCTGGTGTGCTGCAGTCCACGGGGTTGCAAAGAGTCAGACACGACTGAGTGACTGAACTGAACTGAATCATTAACAGTGTTCTGGTGCCCAGAATACCTCTATTCCTTTTTCCCTCTAGGCAGCTGAAGGTCATTTTCTCATATGAGAACATATTCATGGTGATCAAGAATTATTTCTTGGAAATATAATTCAGTTATATTATAGGTTAATGGGTGGATAGAAAATGTAACTACCACTTAGCATTGTGTCTGAGGGCAACCATTTGGAACAAAATTTCCAAGAGGGACACTGACCATACTTACTGAAACTTTGTCTTCTCAAGGCTTCTTAGAGTCTATTTTGATGAACAAGAGTGAAAACACAGGCTGTGAAACACTGAAAATGTGATTAAATCCCTTTAATTGTCTGTCAATAGCAGGGGAATTTGCACTATAACTGTAGTAGCTGATTTGATGAAAATACCTATCTGATAAGTAAGAAAATTTGTCTGAGATCTTGAAACAAAGTTGACTGAGGTAACAGATATGGGAAGAAATACAAATATGTCAGTATGTTGCTGCTGCTGCTAAGTGGCTTAGTCCTGTCAGACTCTGTGCTACCCCATAGATAGCAGCCCACCAGGCTCCCCCGTCCCTGGGATTCTCCAGGCAAGAACAGTGGGGTGGGTTGCCATTTCCTTCTCCAATGCATGAAAGTGAAAAGTGAAAGTGAAGTCACGCAGTCGTGTCCGACTCTTTTCGACCCCATGGACTGCAGCCTACCAGGCTCCTCCGCCCATGGGATTTCCAGGCAAGAGTACTGGAGTGGGTGCCATTGCCTTCTCCGTCAGTATGTTAGGTTACTGATTAATAAGTTGTTGCTTCTGGCATGGTCTTAACTGTGATTGAATTTGATGCAGTTGTATATTCCTTCAATTCTGACTTTTGTTTAAGATGGGGAAATTGAAGGCTAATATATTTGAAATTATAATCATGCATTAGTGAATACAGTTTTAAAATTACTTCCCCTCCCCCGCCACCTCCCCGCCTCGCCCCTCTCCAAGAACCATAAACTCCATTCTTGGATAAACAAAACCCAGGTTTAAACTTTTGGAAAAATTTCTTCAAGTTTCTTTAACAGATTTAAAACATCTTGGGCTTCACAAATCTAGCTAAACTTGAACTACAGAAGCCTTTCTCTGGGTTGACATCTTTGGGATTGTATCTTAGGGCACATCATCTTTATCTTATCCCTTTTCTGAAGGATTGAAAGGAAAATGGTTATTGCAAATCTGTCTACTTTTCTTCCTTAACTATGGTGATAGCTTTGAGAACATGACTCATGATTCATATAACTCAAGCTAAAAGCATAAAATAAAAAGTGTAATTCAAGTTAGTCTTCTGTGTGGAATTTGTAGGAGTCTGACTTTCTGTAGCTCCTAGGAACCTGTCTCGCTATGCCACTAAAGATTGTAATTTTCATGTCTGTCAACAAGACATTTGGAATGTGCTAGAGATCGTGGGAGGGCATCTTTTTCAAGAGCCAGTTAGTTTTAACCTATCAAAGGAGAAGTTAATACCTGTTTGACTTGAGTCAAAGTTTCTCACCTAAAGCTGACATAGAGGAATCATGAGATTTCCTGTATTTGATTCAAGTATGCAGATTTGAGACAGAAAAGCATCTGTTCGGGGCCACTTTCAAAGGGAATTAGCCTTTTTTTTTTTTTTTTTTTTTAACATTCAAACTCCCCCACCCCTGCGGCAGCTGTCTGTTTTGCAGTCTGGCACCTTGAGTAGTTCTCTGTAGCTGCTGATCTTCTGAAAGCTGCCCCAGTTCCACACATTGCATTCCTAACAATTTCTCGCTGTGCTGAGATGGTAAGGAGATCTTTGTTTCCCTAAGCATCAGTGTCCCTCTGATTCATGCAGTTGGCTCAGGCGGCTTCACGCATGCATCATCCCTAGGATTAAACATTCACTCCTCTAAGATGCCAATCCTTGATCCTCATCTCCCTGTCCAAGTCTGTCAACTCTGCTCATTTGTTTTGATTTTATAGTCAATTACCACTTCCTTTAATGATAATAAGCTACTTGGAGACATGGTAGCCTTTCCTTCATTCACCCATCCCTTCTTTTGTTAATTCAGTTAAACCTGAGTGAACAGCATTGTATCTATCTTCTGGCCAATATCAGAATATACTATCTTAAGACAAAAGTAAAGCTTACCAACTATACCTCTGTAGACATTTTTTTTTAAGAAACCAAAAACCTCTTTTATTCTCCCAAGGTGGGCTCATTAAAGCTTTTCTACGTTTGTGTCCCAAACCCAGTTGTACTTTTCAGGCTGTGTTGTGTCCCTGTTATAAAGATTAGTCTGGTTCTTTTCCCAGTATAGCTTTAATTCTATACTGAAAAACAGGCTGGAAAAGGAACTACAAAAGCCATTTGGCAGGCTGCTATTTCTCTGTCGGTTACCATAGAAACAGTGATGGCTGAGTTGGGGGGGGTGAGTATTAGATAATAGGAAGTTTGTGATGCACTGGAGGTTTAGATGCCAAAAGCCTTGTTTTCTAGCAAATTACCCATGCATAAGCACTATCCTTTATCAGCTGAATCCTGAAAATGTGAGGGGCTTCTATCTACCTCAAGATGATTGAGTTGAGGCAAGTTGGGAAATTTCTCCAACCATTCCTTTCTCTAGCACCTTCTGAAGAATGAGAGCTCTGTTCATAATACCAAAAGAGATGTTTGTAAAACCACTTGTGATGGGAGAGGTTGAGAGTTGCCAGTGCATTCGAGTTCCTAGTACCTCCCTGTTTACACACTACTGGGAAGAGTGGGATATAAAAAGGTCATTTTAATCATAAATATCAGTATTTTTTCCAGGGCTTTAGAAGAATTGAGGATATTGGAATCCAAAATAATATAAGCTGACTAGCTTAAATTTGAAAATCGGGTAAACTAGACTGTGCAGTGTTTCGGGGGGTGGTGACCGAGCCTCGGCCTCAGCCACCGCGTCCACTGCTGCTCTTCCAGGCATCCATACTTCTTCTTAGTCCATCTTCTGATTACTGCATCTGTTCTGAGAAATTACAAGAAGTACTCGAAAGGAACTGTTGATAACCATCATCTTTTTAATACAGTCCCTAATGAAATGTAAAATATCAGGTTTCGTTTCCTGTTTCTGTTACTGATGCCTGTAAAAAGCACTTATCTGCTCCATTTATACTCATCCCATTTTTGTAAATGGGGACGGTATTGGTAGCGACTTTATGGGAGTAATAGGAAAGTTTTCCCATGAAAGGCACTCCGAAGGTGTGAACTTTTAAGCTGTTATAAATGGTGGGTGCTACGGTGACTTTTCAGATGTGGAAATTGAAAAAGAAAAGGAACGGCAGTGAGGCTAACCTCCAGGGTTGCCTCACCCTGTGAATGGCATTCATTGAGGGGGTGCAGGGGAGACTCGGGGAGGCTCAAGTGGCCTGTGGATCAGGAATGGAGGTTGAGTTTTTGAGCTCCTGTCTTTAGGGTCATGCAGTGTTTTGGAGAGTGTGAGTGAGTGAGTGGGGGATAAATTGGTGCATGTGTAAGTGGATAAAGATAAGTAGTCCTGGTAGGACCTCAGTTCTCTACAGACGAGCTCTTTGGGGAGTTGGGATCGTCATTTGCTTCTTTGGGGGCTGTCTCAGGCTAGAGTCCGTGTCCTGACTGCCACTGGGAATAACTAATCTTTGCAAAGAACCTCCCGGTTTTGCCACTGAGAGCACTTTTAATCTTGGGAGAACAGCATTTTCCAAAGTGATTTGTCAAATTCGTGTGTGTCCTGACGAGGTATGAGGTCTGCTTGCAAACTTTTTTAAAACCTTGCCTTACTGGTAGTTTTTCCCCCCCTCCACTTTGCCATGCTCTGAAAAACTATTCCTGAGCCTTCTGGTAATTTTCTTTCACAAGCCACATTTTCCTGGTGGATGACTGCTTAGCTGAGGCAGAAAAGAGCTTAGTGAGTTTGAGGAAGGAGAAAGAGGCCCAACAGAGGAGCAGAGTGAGCAAGTGCAGAGAGGAGCATGTGAGGAGATGGAAGGGGTGGGCGGGGCCAGATCACACAAGGACTCAGGATCCTCAGGAAGGAGTGGGTTTTAAGTACATCAGGAAGCCATTGAAATGTGTTAGGCGGAAGAGTGACATGATCTGATTGAAATTTTACAAGGTCAGTTGCTACTGCGTGGAGCTCAGACTAGACAAGAGCAAGAGTGGGAGCCAGGAGACCAATTAAGAGATTGTTATACCTCCTGGGACCAAGGCAGAGAAGGAGAGAGGTGGACAGCTTCAATGACATGAGCTCAAAGGAGCAAGCATTTTTAAGACATGCCTGGGAATTATGGTCTGAAGGTGTTAATGAGGAGTATCCGCTCACTCTGTCGATGTGAGACATGATCACCTTCCACAGGAGAGAGAGTTTTTGAGAGTTTGGAGTCTTCTGGAGAGAGCTAGGTTTTGATTAGGACAAGGAGGTAGAGGGAACCTTCAGAGCACGAGGTTGAGGATCTGGGGGCGTTTACTCATCCCTGAATGAGAATTCCAGCAGACCCAGTGGCAGGGCCAGGGATGGGTGTGGGGATTGTGTTTAATCAGGTTATGTCCAGGGATGGTTTGGGAATAAGTGTTCTGATGTAATGGATGACTGGAGAACCCTGCACTTTTCCTGGTAACTAGGGTCAGCTGGATGTCAGGCTTCATGGAATTTGTCCTGTACGCTCTTCGAGGAAGGAGAGCATTTATTTCTGGTGCTGCAGTCTTGAGTAGAAGCTCTTTCAAAATAGCAATTCCTTTAAGTTGCATTTCTTGGAAATATTATATCACCAAGAACAGCATCTTCATTACATTAAATCTTCTTGTTTTAAATGCACATTTAGTATAGCTAGAGTGACTATAACAGTAAGAGTAAAGTCAACCTTGTTTTTGCTTAATTCAGTAACTTTTCAACCCTCCTACCCCCAACACTCTATCAGCAACAGACACTGGTGACAGGTGTTGCAGTGTAAACTGCATTTGCCTCTTACGATCACTGGATGGGCCTGTCTGGGCTGGCCGACTGCACGTGCCAGGCCCTCGTGCCTAGTGTTCTCACTCACCTCACTGGAACCTTCCCTGCCAAATCCACGTCAAAAATCAGGAGAAGAGTTTGATAAAAGCCCAAATATTTCTGTGTGGCAAGTGAGTTCAAAACTGTTTCGAACGGATAACCTCAAGTCACTTTAAATCTATGGTTTCCCGAGGGTTTCCCTGGTGTCCAGTGGTTAAAACTCTGGTGTTCCCACTGCAGTGGGCACAGGCTCAGTCCCTGGTCCGGGAACTAAGGTCCTGCATGCTGCATGGCGAGGCCTAAAAAAAAGTCTATGCTATCCCATCTAGTTTCCTACTTTATCAGATCTTATTTCAAAACCAGCTGCTGCTTTTTTTAAAGTAATGTTTTTCAGATCATGTTGAAGATGCCATCTCTGAAAGTGTTTGGTCTGAGTCAGCAGACTAGCTGTGGAGATGACTTTGTGGGGTCCTAGCTTTATTTTGTTTCCATAATTTCCATAACTAATATGTTTTGTTTATGTCAAATTTAAAAAATATATTACCACTATGAACAACGGGTCCAGCTGTGTTCTTATATTGGCGTTGTAGAAACAACTTTACAGTCCAAATATAGCTGCAGACTTTGATAATCCATCAGTCTGTCTAGAAGCCAGCCAGGTTCTCAAGGGCAAGGCCACACCATAGTTTGATTGGGAACACAAGCTGGAAAGAAAAGACTGAAAGAGAGAAGAGGAGACATTTTGGCATGGTCCTAACTCAGGAAGCAGGGCCAGCGAAGGGACACTTGGCTCCAGCAGTCTAAGCAGCTGTAGCACATGCTGGCATTTAGTTTTCAATTATCATTTTAATCTGCAGTAAAGCCTTAACCATACTTGTCAAGCAGCTCGACTATGTATCTGATTCTTGGACCAGAGAGCAAGGGAAATTCCTATTCTGTCTGTTACCATCTTGTGAAAACCCTTTGCTTGATTCTGCAGACGCTCCGACATCTTGGTTTTTTCTTGATTTTTGAAGCACAGATTCTGGGATCAGTTGTCTGCATCTGCAGGTTCCCTTTCCTACAGCTTAACTCACTTTTGGAAGCTGCTCTCTAGCTCCATCTCACCGTGATACGGCGATACGGTGATACCATCGTCCTGAAGAGCAAGTAGTCTGACCTTTCCTCAGTTGTCACTGTCTTCCTCCTTGTGATGCTGCTCACCAGCATCTAGCGTCTCTCTCCCTGAAACTCAGCCGTCTGTTAGCTGCCCTTTCTTGCTCCTCCTGGCTTCTGAAATACTGTATTATCTTAGCTGTTCTCACACTTTTCTCACTGCTACATTTCTGCCTCCTTCGGTGTTTTTTTCCCTTTACATTCAACCCCTTTAAATATGGATATTCAGGATTGTCTTTGATTCTGTCATCTTTGTCTACATAACTTTTAAGGAAATTATAAAATAGGAGTAGATTGTAAATGCCATGTAGGCAAGGTCCATTTCTGTCTCCTTTATCGTTACATCCCCAGCGTTTAGCACTGTGTGTATATGTGTATTTTGATTGAATACATAAATGGATTTCATTTATTGTTATGGCTTCAACCATTTCTTCTTTGGTGGAGCAACTTGTGAATCTCAATTCCAGCTTTGACTTTTATCTCACAGTCTAGTCATCACTTTGTCATGAGACATTTCTACTTACAACAGCACATGACTTGTAACCTGAAATTGTAGATTTACTGTTATTCTCTCAGAAAACTCCACAATTCTACCTGCTCATAAGTAGCATTATGTTCATGATGTCACTACTCTCTTGGACAGGTTTAATCGTAAATTATTTTCAGTTCTTCCCCATTCTCTCATTTCAATTGTTTTAGTTCCAAATCTTCTTAATTCTTTCTTGAAAGGTCTGAAAAACTCATCCTTCTAACAGTGGCTTCATTTCAGGCTCTCTTTACCACATGCCTAAAATACTAAAATGCCTTTTTCCACTCTGATATCCGTAATTCTAATCTCTTCTCCTTCAGTTCTGATAACCAGATGCCAGATATTTTCAGGAACAGTTTATTTTCTCTATTTGTTCTTTCTTCTCTTTCCTCCTGCTCACGAATATTAATTGAGCACCCACTATGTGTCGGGCACAATGCTCAACTCTGGAGAAATAGCAGTAAACGTGGCAGACACGGACTGTGCCCTCCTGGATGTCACGGGAGCTGGAGAACTGTTGATTCAATGGAGAGGCGTAATTACGACTTGCAGTTATGGCTCTGAATTTAGATTTTACTCCAAGCGCAATGGGAATAAATGAGGTTGTGACATGCTCTGGTTTATATTTTAAAAAGAACACTGGCTGCTGTGTGAAGAATAATTCAGGGAGAGGCAAGAATAGGAGACTAAAAGGTTGTTCAGTGTTTTTACTGGGAGACTGCTGATTTGCACTCAGATGGTGGCAGTGAGGAGGAACACAGTAGATGAATTTGAGGTGTATTTTTGAGGGTGAACCAGGTTTCTGGCTCAAGCAGTTGGTAGACGGAGGTGCTATTTACTCAGATGGAAGAGGAACAGGGGTTTGCATTTTGTTTTGTTCTTGTTTAGGGAGGATTGTGGAGGAATCAAGAGATCCTTCTTCTACATGCTAGATTCAAGATTCTTGAGACTCCCAAATTGGCTAAGGCGTCAGGGCTTCAGATGACAGGCCTGTGCTAGAGGTGTCATTTGGGAATTGTCAGGATAACAACAGTAACGATGGTGAAGGGACAGTGATAAACAGCGGGTGCCTCGTATGGAGTCTGTGCCCGGCTCCGCTCTCAGTGCTTCCCTGGCAGCCTCCGGGAATCTTAAGAAGTCAATGCTGCTGGCATCTGCATTGCACAGGTGAGGTGGCTGAGGCCCTGTGTTAAGGCACTTGCTCCACATGGCATGGACAATCGGTTGTTGAACTGAGTTGAAACTAATAATCTAGATAGTATGTAAAGCTATGGAATTGCCCATTATCAATTCAGAGCAGAAGAATAGAGAAAGAGGAGCAGAAAGCCAAGACTGAGCTCGCTGCTTTCATCAGTTTGTTTTCCAGCTTAGAAGTCTTTACTTGCTCCTGCTGGAGCACAGGGTATAAACTGTAAACTCTCCCAGCCAGATTTCAGATCTTCGCCACATCTATGCCCAGCTGACTTTGATTCCCTGTGTGATTGCACCATACTGCTGACTTAGCTCTTTGCTCCTTAGACGTGCTCTCCGCCTTCTCACTGGGCTTCCTGGGTGGCGCTAGTGGTAAAGAACCCGCCTGCCAATGCAGGAGACGTAAAAGACACAGGTTCGACTCCTGGGTCAGGAAGATCCCCTGGAGGAGCGCCTAGCAACCCACCCCAGTATTCTTGCCTGAAAAATTCCATGGACAGAGGAACCTGGTGGGCCCCAGTCCATAGGGTTGTGAAGAGCTGGACATGACTGAACCGACTTAGCACACATACACACCAGCTTCTCATGAACTTAAGTCCTCTCCAGCCTTCAAGGGCTCCTGTAGCCTTGAAGCCTTTCAGTGAACAAAGTAATAATAGTTACTGCATGTCAGGTGCTTCCTGAGCTTTGGAAATGAGAAACAGATAGCAGGCTTCTACTTTGTTTTGACCTTTCTGTTCATTTGTCTTCTTATTATAAGCATCTTACTAATAAAAAGATGGAAGAATTTCTAGGTAAGTAGCTTATCCAGGAGATCAGAGATGACTTGGAAAACCAGATGTCTCACTGTTGACTAAGATCATTAATTTGGAAGCATATTTTGCATCCATGGCCTTTTCTGATTGTGTTGGGATCACTGAGATTAAGAATACGATACTTGAAGCAGCGTATGTGTACTGAGCTTTGTTTCAGACACTGTCACGTGGAATGGCAAAGGGTCGTCAAAGAAGCTGGGCAGGTGACATCTGGGCTTGCTTGGGAGCTTACGTGGGATGGCCAGAGGTGAGCATAAGAGAAGGAGTTGTGATGGGTCCACCAGCAGCTCAGTTGGGCAGCTCTTAAGCAGAAACTGGTCCTCAGACTTGTGTATATACTTCCCAGTATTTTTAAAGAAACCAAGTTAGTTGGCAAAATTTATAACTCAGGAGAGATCACATAAAAATCCCATTTATCAGCTTCCCTAGAAAATCCAGAAGATCAGGCAACACCCGGGGAATAACGAGGAAGCGGCAGAGGGTACACAAGTCCCGGGCTGCCTGGTGTCCATGGTCCCCACTCCCCGCTGTGTTGCACCTGCCCCACGCCCCTTGCTTATGTCACCTGCTGGTAATTGTGACCCTTACAGAACAGACAGGGGCCGTGTCGTTCAGACAGGAAGTATTACAGGATTTCAGAAGAAAGAAAGCACTTTGGAGAGCACAGTAAGGTGGAAAAAAAAAAAATACAGACTTTAAAACCAGGCAGGTCTTAGTTCAAATATTTGCCTCCATGTCTCCTGCCAGCCTTTTGCCTTAGAAATGTACTTTCCCTCCAGCTTCCTTTGCTTATAATAAAATGAAGAATATCACGTCCCCTGCAGGGTTGTGGTGAGAATTAGCAGTGCTGGGTACATACGGTCCCTAACATGCCTGGCATTTTAGCAGCTTACACCATGGTTGATGGTGTCCAGAAAGTCTAGCGGGATGACTTGGTTTAAGTACCTGGAAATTGTTAGGAAAAAACACTTGGACCCAGGGGAGTGGGGAGCCAACTCTAGGTGGATTAAAGAGTTAAATCTAAAAAGTACAGAATTTTTTTTTAACTGAAAGGAAATGCAGTTGTATATTTAGGTTTCCTGAGAATGGGAAAAAGGCTTTCTAAGCATAAAAACCATGAAGGGGAATCAAAGAAAGATCAGCAGAGTTGATTGTAAAAGTTTTTGACTGTTCTGTGTTAAACATCATAAACACAGTCAAAAGTCAAATAGCAAGTAAGAAAAATATTTACAGAAAATATAACAAAGGGGAAATATCTTACTATATATGGTTGCAGATCAATAAAAACGTGAACATCCTGTAGAAAAATGGACAAAAGACAGGAACAGAGTTTGCAGTAGAAGAAATGCAAACAGCAGATAAGCATATGAGAAAATGGTGAACTTGGTTAGTAATTAAAGAACTTTATGTCTGAAGAATGAGCTGCCATTTCTCCCTAAACTTTTTTCATCATTGTCAATTGATAATGTTCCATATTGGTGATGTGCTCAGAAGGTAGGTACTATCATATTTTCCAGATGGAGTTATAAATTGCCACAATCTGCTTAAAGCAGTTTGATACTATAAATCAAAGTGCCTTTAAGTTCATGCCCTTAGACCCAGTTTTTCCATTTTAAAGGATTTATTCTAGGGACTTCCAGTGGTTAAGACTCTGCGGTCCCAATGTAGGAGCATGAGTTTGATCCCTGGTCTGGGAACTAAGAACCCACATGCCGCACAGCATGGCCAAAAAAGAGAAAAGAATATAGCCTAGAAATACACTCAGAGATGTTTTGCCCAAAATCTACTTGCAGTAGCTTTTTCTTTCTTTTTCCTTTTTTTTTTTTAAAGTATTAGTGGTATATTAAAATCTATTTCCAACCACGCGTACCTCACTGCTGTATCCTCAGCACAGTGCCTGACATATCCAGGTGGTCAAAAAATAGTTTATGAGTTTAAAGGAGGAAGGATATGTTCATGCAAAGGAATATTATATAACCATTTTAAAGAAATACTGTACATCTAAGATGTAGAAAATGCTCACAGGACAGTGTTAAAAATGAGTGCACGATTGTATGTATAGAATATTCCCTGTGTTTGTGTTGTACGAATTCTGGATGATGGGATTAAAGGTGATTTTTATTTCTTCTTGGTGCTTTTCTTCAGTCATTCAGGACATATTTATTGATATATGTGATAGGCGTTGAGCATATTTCAAAAGGGAAAGACAGCATCCTCTTCCCCTCATGGAGTTTATCAGAGATCAAAAAGGCAGACATTGAACAGGTAATTACAAGCGTATCATTTACTCTAGTGAACTTTTATAGTAGGGAAAAAAACTATGCCAATGATGATTTTTAAGCACTGATGTTTGTAATTTCTAAGACACCTTTTTAGGACAAGAAAGCCATAATTACAGGAAAGATCTACATCGATCTCATACAGTGTGAAGATTTCCTTTCCAAGGGAATGAAGAATGTTTAGGTTTCTTATCTGTTGGGTGGTGTGTAATGATATGACAATAAATACATCCAGGCTTTTTTTTTTCCCCCTAAATAGCATTTTTCTAAAGGAAACTGCATAGACTCAGATCTTGGTAAGAGTTGTGAAACTTTGGAAAATCCTAGCATTCATTGAAAAGTATAATTAAGCATTCAAATGAATTGGCTATGGTTGAGGAGGAAGTGAGAATGTTGATTAGCATTAATGTGAAAAAAAATTTTTTTTTCTTTTTCTTTTTCCATCTACTTGTGAGTTTTCAAGTGTGTGGGAAACCAAGAATATCAGTAGCAAAACCCACCCTGTAGACTGACTCTGGCCCTACAAGTTTCTTTGAATGGGGATCAGGAATGGAAAATTTTATCCTAAGCCAGGGCTTTTTAGAGGATGTGTTTTGTTTTGTTTTGCAGAAAGACCTGAGTAAATCAAAAGGGTTTCAGAGCCATGTTTGGGTAACAACCGTGCTTAATAGCCGTGAGCTTGCTCCTCTAAACAGTCAGACCCAGGCTTCCACTGTCACTTATCCATTTATCAACTGAGCTCTTACGCTCAGCCACGTGAGCTCCTCTGGCCCTTTATCTGATTCCTTGGTGGAAAAAGTCTCTGTGGATTTTGGTTGCGTTGAAGGGTGGCTGTGTGGTCTTTTGCTGCCCCAGTCTCAGGAGAGGGAAGCGTCTGTGAGCCCAGTGCTGCCTTGGTAGAATCCCCTGTCCTCTATCCCATCTGTGTCCTTCTGCGAATTATGGGGGGCTTCCCTGGTGGCTTAGTCAAGAATCCTCCTGCAGTGCAGGAGACCTGGGTTCGATCCCTGGGTCGGGAAGTTCCCCTGTGAAGGAAACGAGGAATGCATTTGCTGAGCCAAGGTTGTTTGAAGGAACAAATGACGAGCAGCAGAGTAATGACATCACCTCTCCCTATGGATGTGCTGGTGTTACCATCTCCTTCCGGGACAGATCAAGGTAGCTCCCTGCCAAGAAAAGGCTCACCCTCTTTTGCTATTTGGTACAACTAAGGGTTATACTGGATGTGATGTGTTTCAAACCACCCTGAGGCTTTCTCTCATTTGAAGAACTCAGATCTTAGAATTGGAGAGGGAGACGTGGCTCTGCTGAGCATCACATTCAGTCCGTGCTGATATACCCCTCCTGGGTTTGGAATCCTCTCTCCCTGCTTCGTGTTTCCAGATAGGGTTACAGTGCTCACCTCTTCTCTTCCACTGGCCTTAGCACCTCCTCCTCCCCAATAATGACTTTTTTTTTTCCACATTTGGAAAAGTTTTAAGGAGTTCCATTTATTTGGAGCACAGGGTGCTCGTGAAAGGGATGTAGGAGACGAAGCTAAAGAGAAGGAAGCAGGCAGGTCATCAAGGGCCTTGGGTGCCAGGCTAATGGATTTGAACTCCATCCTGAAACCTTTGGGATGTCATTAATGTATTTTAAGCAAGGGAGGGGAATTCTGAGATCAGATTTGCATTTTATTACAGTGGCTCTGACAGAGCAACCCTGGATTAGAAAGTGCTGACTCTTGACTCTCCTAACTTCTTCTCCAAATCACTCCTTAGACCTGCCCTCTGGTCTCACAGACCTGTGTATACATGATGGGCCTTGGCTTCTTGGCCTCTGGCTGTCGCATATACAACTCCTTCTTCCTAGGACATGCTTTTCTTTCTTAGTGTTTTGTTTTTTTAAATTAAGTGTAGTTGATGTACAGTATTATCTCAGTAATGCTTTAATGTTCTAGGAGATCATCTCAGACTTGTCTTCCTGTTGTGTTAAGTGTCTTTCCTGTCTGCTGTACTCTCCTGTCCCAGTGCTCGATTTATAGATTAAAGCCCCGATGTACTTCTGGGTTACACAGAGGGCAGCAGCAGTTCTGTCTGTAGCTGTGTCGAACCTTGATCTGGTGACTGACTTACAGCCTAAATCAAGGAGCCTTGGACCCTCTGATCATGAGCAGCGCACTGCCTTCTGATATCTTTTCTTCAGTAGGACGTACATCTATCTGCAGTCCTTTTTTCAGAGAGCACCCTTTTGCTTTTCTGAGCTGGAACTGCAGACAAGGTCACCTTCCCAGTCCTCTGTGGTTGGCTGGGGCTCAGAGGTAAATGTTTTGGTGCTTGCTACTGGAAAGCAGAAGGTGGCAGACACAAAATCAGTCACTGAGACTGAAAGTTATTTCAAACATTGCTTGTGTCTTCTGCTTATGAAAGTTATGACAGTGCTTGACAAAGTCACTGCCAAGGGTTGGGGCCTGGAATCTAGACTGTTTATAAAAGTTCATTATTGTTTTGGTTTTGATTTTCCTGGGGGAAATCATTGTAAACAGTTACATTCTCAGAAGCACCCCTGCAATGATAAACATAAACACAGCATTGCAGCGAAATCAGTCCTGCAGTAATTTAAATGTAATCTCTTGCATTGGAAGTGAAGCGGATGAATGGATGGGCCTGCTCAGAATGGAGTGAAGTCAGGACACTCGGGTCTGTCCCAGTCTCAGCTCTTCACGTGCTCTCTCTTGCGTGAGTAAGGAAGTTGTTTAATGTGCCCCTAGCGGTGCCGGAGGAGTGACACCGCCTGTGGGCCGTATCGCAGCCCGTGCTGGGAAGCTACATTACGATGTTGTCCGTGAATTGACTTTGAGCTCTGGAAGAAAGGGCAGTGTAAATATGGGCATCTGTATTCTACGTGCTCACAAGTTGCCATCCTTTCTCAAAGGCTTACACAGCCAGGCTCAGTTTAGCAACACTGTTCTGGTCATGGCAGAGTCCCCTTCTTTGAGAAAATCTGGCTGTTGACTGTTCTGGAAAGAAATGAGAATGTATCTCCAAAATACCAAAGTAGCTACAGGGAGAGTTATGATCAGTTTTAACATAGATATTAATTAGTGAATTAGCATAAACTGTGAAAGGTGGTCAAAGCTCATCACACCACATCTTGTTTGAAAGCCTGTTCTCCTAACACTATGTCAAAACACAGGGCGCAGAATAAGGCAGATGTAAAGAATTATTGTATAAATGACTTTGAATTCCTTCATAGGCCAGAATGTACTTTTCTGCAGTTTGGATGCTGATAATATGAATACTAATAGCTATTACACTGTACCTAGTACCCGCTGGGCTCCAGGTGATTCACACATGCATCAGCTGAGGCTCACAGCAGCACTGTGAGGCAGGTAATACCACATCTTCCTTTTACAGATGAGTAAATTCAGGCACAGAGAGGTGAAATAACCTGCCCACGGCCAGCCAGCTGCCAAGTGACAGAGCTGGTAAATGAAGCCCTGCCGCCTGGCTGAGGTGGAGTTGCCATTTCTCTGACCAGTGTCGTGTTCTGTTGCATCTTGATCACACAAGCGAAAAAAAAAAATTCAGTGCCATGAATGCTGTTTTCTAGGAAGACAATGGAGACTACACGTATGTGGAGAGAGTGAAGATACCCTTGGATCATGGGACCCTGTTAATCATGGAAGGGGCCACGCAGGCAGACTGGCAGGTGAGGACGTGCGGGTAACACGGACTCGCTGTCCTGGGGAGGCAGTTTGCTGACGGGCTCACGATGATTAATTTCTGTATTAAATGTGGTGATAGCAAGTTGCTTTTATAAGGAGCACAAGGCAGTAAACTGACCTCATTTCCAAGAAGTTTTGATACTGCTGACAGAACGGCCCTCTCGAGCAGCATTGTCCAGTGGAACTTCCTGTGATGAAGGAAGTGTTCTGTATCTGTGCAGCCCAGTGCACTCGCCACCAGACACGTGACTCTTGATCCCTTGAGATATGCCTGGAGTGCTGAAGAACTGCATTTTCAATTAAGCTAGAGCTTCAGGCAGCCAGTGGCTCTCATATGGGGCTGCATAACTCCGCAGCTTCGGCCAAGCCATTTTTAAGGTGTGCAAATTAATGTAAGAATACCTAGCATGGGAGAGCACCTTGTGCCTCTCTGTGGTCTCAGTCATTTGTGTGTTGTCTTTTGAGCTTTGGAGAAATGGCAGGAGGCCGCGAGGAAGAACAGCACTTAGAAGAAAATAAAAAGATCTCCCTGTGAGGGTGGGGGGTGGGGAGTTGTTTCCGAGAAGACGACCTTTCTCCACAAGACTTTGAAGAGCTATTGCTGCTCATTGAAGGGAGATAAAATTGAAATGTGTTTGTGTCCTCATAAGTTTTAAATGGCTTTGGAATAAAAGTGTAAGTGTGTTTATGTCAGAGTTATTCATATTTCCATTTAGCATCGAGTGCCCAAAGAGTACCACTCCAGAGAACCAAGAATAAACTTGACCTTTCGGACAGTTTATCCTGACCCTCGAGGGGCGCACTGGTGATGTGAGATCCTGGAGAGAGAAGCCGCGCTGAGACTGAGCAAACCTTCCTCCATGAAGACACTTCCGGAGGCTGGTCCAGCTGCTCTCGTGGCTGTCTGGAGGATGAGGATGGGATTTGCTTTCCAGCTCGGAGTCCTATTAAATGACAGCCTGCAGTTCGTGTTCAAAATACGTTTACTGTGAGAACACTAATAATCACATTGTGAAATCACATATTTTCTTTAGGCAGATTAAAAACTGCTGTGGCTGTGTTTACCAATGATTTTGCCCATAACCCGTTTTCCCCCCTCCTCGCTGCCATCTCCGGTTTTGGTTGAAGAAATATGAATGGACTTTGCCTCCGGGGGAGGGTAAATCCACATCTTTGCTCCTTGTGCCTGCAGCAGAGTGGAGATAGTAATACACATCAGTGACTCGGGAGCCTTCCGCAGGCAGACAGCTGCTGCAACCCAAACAGAGTTTTGTTGAAGTCTGCCTCGACTCCTGAACATGTTGGCTTGTGTGCTATGGTAATGGAAAGCTGCGTACTCTGGGAGCACTTTATTTAACCGAGTCTCCTTGCCTGTCCATTTCCTGGGAGACACGCAGACAGGTTTCAGGCCTCTGAGTGAAAAGTAGAGGTGGTATTCTCCAGTGTATCTCCAAGCTGCCCCCTGGACTCCTCGTAATACAAGAGGAAACTATCCTCTCAAAGGGAGGAGGAATTGAGTGATGTCATGAGAAATTTCAGCTGAAGAGCGGCAAATGCCCTGCTAGTGGCAGCTGTTCCACGTAGATTAGTTTCCCCCTGGAGAATTACTTGAGTCACTTAAACCCAAGCCAGATAGAAGCGGGAGCCGTCCTGCAGGGAACAGACTCAGTTACCTTAATAGTGCTTTTCCCTGTAGAGTTCAGGAGCCCCGTGACTAAGGCTTTCTTCTGACTCAGTGTTGTCTTCTGTACACACTCCCGAGATTCAAGGGTTAGTCTCTGATGTCACCAAGGTTCCCAAAACAGACAAAGTGGCTGCCCCTTGTTGCATCATAAAAGCACGTGTCTTCCTGATCCCTAGACTTAGGAGCAGCATGCTGGATCAGTCCAAACCAAGACAGAGAAAACCAGAGAGAAGGAGGATGGATTTAAACGGCTGAAAGTAGGGCGAGGGAGTTAGAGTTTCCCTCGTGCCCCATGGGGAAAATTTACCCAGCCTTCGTGCTTTTTGGTCTTGTTTCCATTCCATGCTGTAAGATTGATGAGCCCCAGGATCACGATAAGAGGCCAGAGGCAGATGAATGCCTTGCCTTGCCAGGCGCTTTTCTGTCGAGCTCTATGACTTCTTGAACCAGAGTCTCTTCTTTTAAATGTTGTTTCCTGTGTGTAGCTCCTTTGTCTAAAAAATACCAAATGTTTTATAAAATCTGAGTGTCACAGTAAGCCTTCCTGTGAGAGAGACACAAATTACCACAACAAAAAAACAAAGCCTATTTAATTCCTAGCTTGCCTGCAGTTCACACACACACAACCTGGCCAGGGAGGTGCCGCCAGCTTTGGCTGTGATTTGGATGCGTGACCCCGGGGAAATTCCTCTCCCATTCCCACAAGTGAAAGAGCCAGGAGATGACTCCAAGTCTTGTCACCACATCCCTCCCAGTTCGGGCCGTGCGTTGCGTCAGCTGCAGATTTGATCTCTTCCCTCATCACGGCCATGTCTGTCAGGGAAACATGTTCCTGACCGCCTGGCCCACCACCTGGGTTTCTTCATCTGAGAGCAGCGGTCTGAGGTTTTGTTTCTGGCTGTCCGATGGCAGAACAGCCACTCTTCCTACTACTAAGGTAATGTCCTTTCTGAAATGTCGAGGAGGTGGTCGCTGTAGAGTAAAAGGGCCCTGGCAAAGGATACCCGTGCTCGGAGACTGCACCAACCTGTTGCTGTGTCTCGCTGATTGTAGATCTTAACTAACAATTCAGGCCAAAGCTCTTTTTGCCAGCATTACTTGTTAAAGTTGAGGGGACAAATAAAGCAGCTGTAGCATGAAGGGAAAAACAAGTGTGGTTTTTTAGCTGCCCTGTTTTTGAGCTTTAATAACCTGCCAGGACAATTTAGTAACCATGCTAGGAACTTCCCTGGTGGCTCAGACAGTAAAGAATCTGCCTGCAATGCAGGAGACCTCGGTTCAATCCCTGGGTCAGGAAGATCCCTGAAGGAGGAAATGCCTGGGAAATCCCACGGACAGAGGAGCCAGTGGGCTGCAGTCCATGGGGTCGCAAAGAGTCAGACACGACTGAGCAACTAACATGGGAGCTTCTTATACATAATCCCTAACCCTCCCTGAAGCCATTCCAGAACCAGCTGCTGTTCCCATTGTAGAGATGAGGCAACCGAGTCTCCAAGAGGTGAAGTCATTTCATGGGACTTGTGAATGGCAGAACCAGAACATAAAGGACAGGCTAATCCCCTAACTGCTTCTCCTGCCATGCAGAATTTAGGCAGAATGGTCTAGTGGGCACCTCTGGGCCCAAGCCTCAGGGCTTGCCCCTGCAGGGCTGGCAGCCCAAGCTCACCTCAGTGCCCTGCTGGCTGGGCTGACTGCCATGCCACCCTGTTGGTCCCCTGGCTCTCCTGTGCACCAGGCCAGATGTCTGCACCTCCTTAACACTGGCATCTCCTAGTCAGAAACTCTGCTGCCAACTGGGCTAGAATTGTCCATTTTAACAGAGGAGGCTCATTGTGGGGGGATACAATCCATTTTATGATGAATTAGACAAATTCTCCTCCAGCCTTCCTGGCAGGTGAATGAGAACATGTTTCCTGACCAATCCAAGCAACCTTTCTGTCATAGGCGGGTGGTCCCTTCTTCCCTCCATTCTTACCTGTGAGTCCATTTTGGGACCCTAATGCCTAGATTCAGCATCAGGCTCCCTCATGATGCTGGCCAGCACCACGACTCCGATCAGTCAGCAGAAAGCCCAAGAAGCAGGGCAGACTGCACACTGAAAACATGGACCACAGGCAGCTTGCCCCAAAGCAGGCCTCGGAGCAGTCTGACACTTACCTCAGGGTCCTTCATATTGAAATCAGGTTCCAAGTGGTTGTCAGCTAAACCACCAACTCATGTGGCATTGATGATTCCTATAAGTTGGGGTCACAGCTCATTAATTAACCTGCTATTTTCTTGTGACACACTCCCTGCTGCCTCCATGGCTGGCATGACCTGCCCTCCGTGAGTGGCAGACCTGTCTAGGCCTGGCCAGTAAGTGGCACCATCTCCTGGACGGTGTCATGGCAACCCCAGAAGAGTTAAGTGGGCCCTGCAGTGAGCAGAAGACTAGTTGGAGGGCTTCAGAGAAAGCCCTGACACGTGATGGGTCCCTGCCCCACTGGGAATATTTCTTCCTTGAGTTCTGGCAGCTTTTACTTGGCTGCAGAATATCTGAGACCCATTTGCCTTTTCTGGTCATAAACACTTGTAGTGTTGAATCTGGAGTCTTGATTGCTTTATTTTCTTAACTATTTCTTTGAAAAAGCTGAATGTTTCCATAGTGATGCATTCTTTTGGTTGAAATCTTTACATGTGTGTGATTCCACCCACATGCTCTCCTCAGAGGGACCTAGTCTATAACTGTCCCCTGACCCCACCCTCCCATTTTCTCCTTTTCAAGGAACCCCTGTACGAGAGCCCTGTTAGTCTTGTGCTGTTGAAATCCGCTCTTAGATACAGTGATTCCTGTGTCAGGGGGTCAGAAAGGAAATTACCTTGATGTTTATTCATGAGAGTGGAACACAGGCTAATGGTGCCTTTTCCAGCTGGCTTGGTGCTCCTGTGCCAAATTAGAAAAGACTTTCTCAGCCTGTGGCCAGAGCCCCATGCTGGGCTGGGCCTTCAGCATAACTTAGGTAGTGTTTCTGTAGCCAGCATTACCCAAAAGAGCGTTTTCTCAGATGAGCAAGCTTGGAGCTGACCAGGGCCTGTGTGACACTGTCACCATCGCAGTTCTTTAGATGACACTCTGATGATCACTCTCACTGCCCTCTGTGTAATGGTGATGTCATTACACCAGTGATACAATGGAGAACGGTCCCTGTTCTCATGTGGGCTCCACAAGTGTGCACGTGCTCAGGCAGGATCCTGGCCTCTGACCCCACTCATTTTTAACTCTGGACACAAATGCTAGGTTTCTAAAAGGGAAGGAAAGCTGAAAGCCAGAAGGAAGCATTGAGTATTTACTGGACCTATTACACACCTGCTCAGTCGTGTCCCACTCTTCGTGACCCCATGGACTGTAGTCCACAGGCTCCTGTGTCCATGGGATTCTCCAGGCGAGAATGCTGGAGTGGGTTGCCGTTTTCTCCTCCAGGGGGTCTCCTGACCCAGAGATAGATCCTGCATCTGCATTGCAGGCTGATTTTTTTTTTTTTTTTACCGCTGAGTTACCACAAAATTTGATTGCTTGCTGCTGCTGCTAAGTCGTTTCAGTTGTGTCCGACTCTGTGTGACCCCATAGACGGCAGCCCAACAGGCTCCTCTGTCCCTGGGATTCTCCAGGCAAGAATTCTGAAGTGGATTGCCATTTCTTTCTCCAATGCATGAAAGTGAAAAGTGAAAGTGAAGTCGCTCAGTCGTGTCCAACTCTTAGCGACCCCATGGACTATAGCCTACCAGGCTCCTCCGTCCATGGGATTCTCCAGGCAAGAGTACTGGAGTGGGGTGCCATTGCCTTCTCTGAATTTGATTGCTTAGTTTTTTTTAAACAGATGAGGAAACAGGTACTAGAGGGTAGCTCAGATCCTGAGATTGGGTATCCCTGGTGTTTGGGGTGGTCTCTGCACCCCCACCGCCACGCACCCCCCATCCCCGTGCCCCCTCTCCCCATGCTGGGCTGGGGCTGGAGGAACTACGCATTCTCAGCCTCTTCACCAGCCGGCAAAACCTTGGGTCTGTGCCTGGAACCACGAAGCTTCTTCCCCTGGAGAGGGGGGGTGAGCAGGAGGAAGTGGTGGGCCAGGCGCAGGGCTCTCGAGGGCCGCGTGATCGGGTTGCAATTAGCCGCCCACTGCAGGAAGGGTGTGGGCGAGCGCTGTGACAAGCGCCTGCCGCCTGCCGAGCCGCACCTCTGATGCTCCAGGCGCCCCTGGGAAGGAAGGCGAGCGGCAGCCTGCAGGAGCAGCCTTGCCTTTCTCAGAAGCTGTGGCAGGAAGGCCCTCCCCGGGAGGCTCTGCCTGCGAGGTTCCTCCCTGCTCCCCCTGCCCCCATCTGCACGTGGATGGGACCATCTGGGAAGGGAATCCACACCCTCCAAAAAGCCATTCTGGGTGGAGGGCTGTATCCTCTCTTCCTGGAGAACGTTTGTGGGGCGGGTGGGCGGATGAAGGATGCCCTGGGGGCCTTCCTAACTCTGGCCCAGACCATTCAGGCCAGCTGAGCATCCAGCCAGATCTCAGGAGAGTCCTGGAGAGGAGGAGGGCCCCCTGGAAGGGTCTCCCCCAGGCCCTTGTTGCTTAGATAACGCTTTGCTGGAATGTTTTCTCTGAAAATGTATCAAGGGATTAGGCAATAATTTTTTCCCTGCACTCTGTCTCTGATGGTAGCTGTTAGCCCCTCTTCACCTGGTGTGAAGATGGAAAGGAGGACAGTTAGCCTAGAGGCAAAAATTGGGGGTAGGGGAGTGGGGGAGTGGATGAAGAGGAGTCTGAATGTGTGGCTTCCCTTTGCGACCCTACCGGGCCCCCAGTCTGCCTCCTGGAGGCCTCCTCTGCCTGCGGGGAGAGGGGGCAGAGAGAAGGGCTGGCGCAGTCTTCCACACCTTGCCCCTTGTCTTCGGCAGTCCTGCGAGGGTGGTTAGGAACCACTGTCCCTATTGGACAGATGCTCCTCTGACGGCCACCCAGGGCCATGTTGGCAGAACCAGCGTGAACACCCACAGGTGCCTAGGCCAGTGTCCTTTGCATCTCTCTGGGGTTCTCTGACCTCTTCTGAGATTCCCAGCTAAAAGCAGAACCTGGTGACAAGAGGGAACCTGGGCACAGACAGCCCCAGAAGGTCGCAGTGCCTGCCCCTCCGAAGGGGCAGCCCTCGGAGGACTGATATGGATGGTCTCCCATGTCACACCAGCCAGGTGTCTGGGTACGTGGCAATGATCCCTGCTGCAGCTCCAGGTAGCATCCTGCTGCCGAAAACAGAGCAAGCCGAACTCTGCACCAGTGGCTCCAGGGAGTTGGCTGGACAACTTCAGGCAAGACTGCCTCAGAGTCACCTTTGCATCGGGCCCATGCCCCGCTGAGTGTCATTGTGTTGCCTGGGAGGGTGGAATTAGGAAAGAGCTTTGACACACCGGGGGCTTCCCTTGTAGCTCAGCTAGTAAAGAATCTGCCTGCAATGCAGGAGACCTGGGTTCGATCCCTGGGTTGGGAAGATCCCCTGGAGGAGGAAATGGCAACCCACTCCAGTACTCTGGCCTGGAGAATTTTGTGGACTGTATAGTCCACGGGGTGGCAGAGTCGGACACGACTGAGCTACTTTCACTTTCACTTTGACACACCCTCTGTGTCCCAGCCTCCACTTCTGTCAGACACACTGCAGAGCCGTTGCTGGTTGAACTTGAGCCAGGCTGATGTGGCCTTGAATCCCATCTCTCCTTCCCAGTGAGCCAGCTTGGACCCCGTCCATCAGCCTCCGAGCCTCAGTCTCCTCACCTGTGAAATGGACATCGTAGCAGCCACCTCTCCGAGGTCTTGTGAGGGTGAGATCCTGAATGTGACGTGCCCGATAGTCATGTGCCTAGCCTAACCCTAATTGCTTTAAGTAGAACGTTCCACATGCCCTGCTAGCCCCGACCCTAACCCCTGTGCTGGGCGGGAAGTCCCACTGTAACTGACAGATGACCCTGCGACCCTGCCTTTCCCCTTGCCAGGCTCCCTAGGTGCCTGCATCTCTGCTGCAGTCAGCGAGGGGAGGCCCAGAGCCTTCGGGGAGGAAGGGCAAAAGGGAAATTGTGCACAAGGAGGCTGATCCTGTTAGGGTCCAGCTGCACCTACTGGTGTCTCCTGGGACGGTCTTTAGCCCAAGCCGAAGAGCCCTCCCAGACGCTGAAGTGGCCTTGCATCGAGGCTCTTGGCAGCCTCACCACATGCTCCCCAGGTAATGGGTCTCCTGATGCCCCCCGCGCTGGCCTGGTTCCCCCGCCTCCCCCCGCACCCCCGCCCCACCCCCGGGTCAGTTCCTGATGTTTCCCAGCCTGGTGAGCAAGTCACAGGTCAGTGTGACGCACCCCACCAGTCACATTGTCTGCTTATCCTTGCAGGCCATTTCTGGGTTCTGTACAGAACGCCTTGGCCTGGAAGCGTAAACAAGATTACCAGGCAGTCTCGAATCAGAATTCTGCTCAAGACAGGGCTTTTATGCCCAGAAATTGTGTGTTAGCTGCAGTGGGGAGCATATAAAAGGGAGACACGATTCTTCCTATTACAGACAGAAGTAAACCAGAGTGGCTTTTATTTTCTCCTTCAAAATTAGTTTTTATTCCTAACTACAAAAGGAGTATGTGTTCTTGGTAAGAAATGTCAAAGAAAGATACAAGGAAAAAAAAGAAAATCTTTTCTGACTTTACGCTGGAGTTGACAGCTCTTCACATTTTGTAGTGGATTTTTTTCTCTACATATTTGTATCCTTGGAAAAAAAGAAAAGCAACTTCATACTGACCCCTCGTGTGTTTTTCTACTTATTTTGTAAATTGCTGTGTGACATTAACTGTTGTTCCCTAAGGAGTGACAGCATAAAATTGTAGAGATAGATATATCATTATATAACAAGTCTGTTGTCTTAGATAATTCAGTCATTGTTGACGTTGGAGTTGTTTTCGCTATTTGTAACCATTCTATTGCTTTTGGAAGTCACGAGAATGGATGGTGGAGCGGTGCTCTTCTGGCTAAGAGCCTAGAATTTGGCCTCAATCAGACCTCAATTCAAACAATAAGAGAAGGGGACTTCCTTGGTGGTCCGGTGGCTAGGACTCTGCACTCCCAATGGAGGGGCCTGGGTTTGATCCCTGGTCAGGGAACTAGATCGCCCATGCTGCAGCTAAGGCACAGGCAAGGAAAGAAAGGAAATGTTTGTTCAAACAGGAAAAAATAGCCCCAAATAATAAGAGAAGATATAAGTAACATTTTTACATTGTGCCTGAATATTGTGCCAGGCACTGTTAAGTGCTTTACATATATTAACACATGACTTGTAAATCCACAAAACAGGCCATAGACTAGGCATTATTTTTACCTCCATTTTACAATTGATGAAACTAAAGCATTAATCCTCCACTTATGCAGCCATCCTGTGGTGAAACCTTTGTGCACATGTATGTTTCTTAGCATACATTCCTGAAAGTGGGGTCCTGGCCCAGATCCAGAAGGCTATACATATTTTTAAGGCCTTGAATACATAATGTATTCCAAGTGGCTCAGTGGTAAAGAATATATCTACCAGTGCAGGAGACACATGAGATTTGGGTTCGATCCCTGGGTCGGGAAGATCCCCTGGAGTAGGTAAATGGCAACCTACTCCAGTATTCTTGCCTGAAAAATTCCATGGACAGAGGACCCCGTACAGCCTATGGGGTTACAAAGAATCGGACACGACTGAGCAACTGAGCACGCATACATAATGTAAATGGCTTTCCAGAAAGGTTGCCCCAACTTCTCCTACCAACAGTGTGTTTGTGTGTATTTGAGAAACTCATGCCATGCTTTGAGCAACAATAATGTGCCAGGCCAGTGTTCTAGCAAGTTTCTGTCTGTGAAAGAGAGACTGTCCTGTGCCCGGCAGAGAGCAAGCAAGCACTCAGTACGTTTTAGCATTGTTGTCACGTGATGTGTCATTTATTGAGTAAACAAGCCACATACTTGAAGAACCTCAATAACAAGGTGAATGTGGAATGAGGGGTCCTGACAGGGAGTACGCCAGGCGTTGGACGACTATGGGATGTAATTTGGGATAGTAGTCTTGGAAGGCTTCTCGGTAGAGGGGGCACCTGGAGAATGAGCGATAACCTGAAGGCTCATGAACGGTGGAGCCCTAGGTGGCTTGTGTCCAGGGCTCAGGTAGGGAGTGTTGAGCTGGAAGAGAGACAGTGAGAGAGGAAGATGGGCCCAAATCAGGTCTGGGAGCTGCCCCAGGCAGAAGGCTTTGGTGGTGCGGAGCCTCTGAGCACTGAGACTTTTAGGAAGTATGTTTATCAGGAGGGAGCAAGGGGATGGGGCTGGAGGTGGGGAGACCTGTGGGAGACCAGGGGGGCGGCCCAGGCAGAGGGGCCTGGGTGTGCTGCCCGGTAGATACTCTGGGAGCAGTGAGGAGAAAATATGTCTGGTTTCCTGGTGCCTCGAGTGCTGCAGCGTAAGAAAAACAGACATAAGAAAAAAATGACCTCATGGCGGGACTCAGCCATGAGGTCAACATGTCTGCCAGAGCTGGACGGGAGACCTTGGCTTCTATCCACGGCCACAGTCAGACTCCTGATGCCCCCTCACCAAGTCCAGGCCTCAGGGCGCTCTGTTCAAGGAGACAGCACAGCAGGCTCTGACCCACCAGCTGCCCCGAGAGTCACTGCCAAGCCCGCTGCTCTGGCGCAGGGGGGGCCGGGGAGGTGGGCCTCGGGCCAGCTTCCAGCAGGGGGCGCTGGACCTTCCGGGCGTCCCTCCCTCCCAGGCAGGGACCCAGGAGCCAAGCGGTACACGCACTCTTCTGTTCCATTGCCCCAAGGATCCTGGATGGGGCGGGATGACAGTGTGGAGGACAGCGAGCATCTCCTACCTTAGCGCCAGTGAGGAAAGGAGCGCTCCAACCCCAGGAGGGAAAAACATCGGACATGTTATCCAAGGCCCCCTTATTACTCCTCCTGCAGAGGACAGGCGTCTCTAACGGGGGGGACGGGGAGCCCCTTTCCTGCCCGCTTGCAGATCTATGACCCCTGCTTGGATCCTTGGGGGAAAGGCTGCTAGGAATGGGCCAGGCAGGGGGGTGTCCAGGTGTCAGCTCCAGCGCCATCTCTGCCTGGGTCTAGAGCTAGCCCCTCCGTTTCTTGCTGTGCGGCCTTTGGCAAACTTCCTGACCTGTCAACAGGGTTGTTAATGAATATTGGGTTCCTGTGAATATCGAGTGTGACAGTGTAACTGTCTCCGTCTGGGTGGCTGTCATCATCAAATAATGGAGATGGGATGAAGGTCCTCCACCCTGCGGGCTGGGGCCGACCTCACTGTGATGGAGACGGAGGGACTTCTGTGTAGATGGGTCTAGGAGCAGGCCTTGGGGGAGAGAGGACCCAGCATGGCCAAGAGAGGCAGGGGAGAGTCTGTACAGAGGCCACTGTTGGGGCAGGTGGGAGGAAGCATGGAAAGGGACCCGATTCTGGGGTGTTCCCAGGGCTTCTCTTGTGGCTCAGCTGGTAAAATAATCTGCCTGCAATGCGGGAGACCTTGATTCGATCCCTGGGTTGGAAACACCCGCAGGAGAAGGGAAAGGCTACCCACTCCAGTATTCTGGCCTGGAGAATTCCTTGAACTATACAGTCCATGGGGTCTCAAAGAGTCAGACACAAATGAGCGACTTTCACTTCACTTCCACGGAGCAGGGTGGGGAGGGAAAGGAGACAGGGAAAGAGACTGAGAAGGGACAGTGAGAGGAAGGAGAATGTTCTGTTACAGCCCCTCCCCATCACCTCACTCCCAACCCCCACCCCAGTGCCTCAGTGCAAAGCACTGGGTTCTTCCCACTCTAGCCTGGGAGCAACCTGGGGCAAGAGTTGGAGAGGCTGATTGTGTTTAAGGCCAAAAGGTGAGTAAGGAGGGTTGCTCTGAAAGGTGGCCCCCGGGGGCTGGGGCATCGCAGCATCAGGACTTTCTGAGTCTTGTCTGTCTCTGGCCCCCAGGCCAAAGCCCTTTCCCACACTTAGCTCCAGTTTTTCCATCTGAAGAATACAGGGTTGAACCAATTCAATTTTTTGTAGCTGTTTTGACCACAATTCATGGTTAAAAAAAGAAAAAGGTTTACACACACATTTAACTAAAGCTTCATGGAACAATCCTTTATTACACTTCTGTCCTCTGATGTTTTCTGTTGTGCATCATTAAAAAATGCTGGTCATGGCCCTCCTTGCTCTGAACACTGACCCAGCTCATCTGGAAGGTTCCTTCCTGCTCTGGCAGCCAACAGTTCTGTTCCATTTCCTCTGGCCTCATGACCCCCATCAGCCAAGCCTTTGTGGTTTCCTTCCTCATATCTTCAAACAGTAACCTCAGATGCAGGAGAGGGCCCCTGGACGGACAGCGCTGATGTGAGTCCCCCCCACCCCACCTCCGTGGGAGGTCCTGGCGCGCCCACTGTCTGGCTGGGCACTGCCTGCTCTGTATCTGTGGGTGGGGAGAGTTGCTGGTGCCATCACCACGGGGAAGAGGAGTGGGTGTGAATGGCATCTGCGTTTCTCTCCCCACCCCACCCGACTGCTGCCCGGGGCCAGAGGACACCGTCTTCTCTCTGGAAAAGATGTTGGGAAGTGGAACCTGGCTCCTAGATGGAATTCCAGGCTCTTTCCCTCTTCACCCTGCACCCGGCTCACCCTGAACTGCTCTCTGAAGGTCCAGGAGTCCCCATCGTGGGAGCTGCTGATGGATGAGATGAACTTTGGGCTGACAGACCTGGGTGCAAACCTTAGCTCCATCTCTGCCTGGCTGTGTGTCCTTGGGAAAGTTCCCTAACGTCTCTGAGCTTGTTTCCTCAGCTAACTCTTGGAGATGGCAACCCCTGTCTTGGAGGATAAGCTTAAGGGTGAGATGATAGGTAGAGTGCTTTGTGTTGGTGCCGGCATGAGGAAAACTCAGTCCTTTTAAATCCCATCCTCTTGGTGTCTCTGTGAGGGACTGGCTGGAGAAACGGCAGCTATTGCTGCCCTAAGGAAAGAAAGGGGAGATGCCTTCCAGGGTCAGCTACAGGAGGGGCGACATTGGAGAGAGGCTGCCTTAAGGTGGTGGTCCTGGGAGTGACTCCCCAGCCCCCAAGAGTGCAGAGTCAAGGGTGCAGCAGGCATCTCGTGTCCACTGGGTGGCCTGAGACAGTATCTGAGGAGGAACACAGGCAGGGGCTGGGGAGAACGGACTTTCTGGGCCCCCAGAGTGGGTCAGGAGCTTCTCACAAGGCTGACGCTGTGTGTCAGCTCAAGGCCAGGCTCACCGCACACCACACCATGGGACTTCATTCCAATCCTCGTTCTTTGGAATCCATTTTAAAATTCACCCTCCTGCAGGGCAAGAAGGGATTCTCATAGTATGTTCTCTTGGAATAGTCTGCTTTGATCCTCATAACTGCCATCTGGGGTAAAGGAGTGCCACCTGCCCTCAATATGCCAGCAAATTTGGAAAACTCAGCAGTGGCCACAGGACCGGAAAAGGTCAGTTTTCATTCCAATCCCAAAGAAAGGCAATGCCAAAGAATACTCAAACTACCGCACAATTGCACTCATCTCACATGCTAGTAAAGTAATGCTCAAAATTCTCCAAGCCAGGCTTCAGCAATATGTGAACTGTGAACTTCCAGATGTTCAAGCTGGTTTTAGAAAAGGCAGAGGAACCAGAGATCAAATATCCAACATCCGCTGGATCATGGAAAAAGCAAGAGAGTTCCAGAAAAACATCTATTTCTGCTTTATTAACTATGCCAAAGCCTTTGACTGTGTGGATCACAATAAACTGTGGAAAATTCTTCAAGAGATGGGAATACCAGACCACCTGATCTGCCTCTTGAGAAACCTGTATGCAGGTCAGGAAGCAACAGTTAGAACTGGACATGGAACAACAGACTGGTTCCAAATAGGAAAAGGAGTACGTCAAGGCTGTATATTGTCACCCTGTTTATTTAACTTCTATGCAAAGTACATCATGAGAAACGCTGGGCTGGAAGAAGCACAAGCTGGAATCAAGATTGCTGGGAGAAATATCAATAACCTCAGATATGCAGATGACACCACCCTTATGGCAGAAAGTGAAGAGGAACTAAAAAGCCTCTTGATGAAGGTGAAAGAGGAGAGTGAAAAAGTTGACTTAAAGCTCAACATTCAGAAAACGAAGATCATGGCATCCGGTCTCATCACTTCATGGGAAATAGATGGGGAAACAGTGGAAACAGTGTCAGACTTTATTTTTCTGGGCTCCAAAATCACTGCAGATGGTGACTGCAGCCATGAAATTAAAAGATGCTTACTCCTTGGAAGGAAAGTTATGACCAACCTAGATAGCATATTCAAAAGCAGAGACGTTACTTTGCCAACAAAGGTCCGTCTAGTCAAGGCTATGGTTTTTCCTGTGGTCATGTATGGATGTGAGAGTTGGACTGTGAAGAAAGCTGAGCGCCGAAGAATTGATGCTTTTTGAACTGTGGTGTTGGAGAAGACTCTTGAGAGTCCCTTGGACTTCGAGGAGATCCAACCAGTCCATTCTGAAGGAGATCAGCCCTGGGATTTCTTTGGAAGGAATGACGCTAAAGCTGAAACTCCAGTACTTTGGCCACCTCATGCAAAGAGTTGACTCATTGGAAAAGACTCTGATGCTGGGAGGGATTGGGGGCAGGAGGAGAAGGGGACGACAGAGGATGAGATGGCTGGATGGCATCACTGACTCGATGGACGTGAGTCTGAGTGAACTCCGGGAGTTGGTGATGGACAGGGAGGCCTGGTGTGCTACGATTCATGGGGTCGCAAAGAGTCAGACACAACTGAGCGACTGAACTGAACTGAACTGGGGTAAAGGATGTGCTGTGCTGTGCTTAGTCACTCAGTCGTGTCCAACTCTTTGCGACCCCATGGACTATAGCCTGCCAGGCTTCTCTGTCAATGGAATTGTCTGGACAAGAATACTGGAGTGGGTTGCCATGCCCTTCTCCAGAGAATCTTCCCAACCCAGGGCTCGAACTCAGGTCTCTCGTATTGCAGGTGGATTCTTTACCATCTGTTCCACCAAGGAAGCCCAAGAATACTGGAGTCAGTAGCCTATCCCTTCTCCAGGGGATCTTCCCAACCCAGGAGTCGAATCAGGGTTTTCTGCATTGCAGGCAGATTCTTTACCAGCTGAGCCACCAGGGAAGCCCAGGTAGAGATGGGGCAGGCCTAAGTCTTCCATATTCACAGGGTAGGAAGAAGTTTCTAGCAGACCCTGGAAACAGTGTCTAAGCAGGCAGTCTTGACGGGTTGTTCGCCTGTCCCCCCTGACGTCACCCGTTGCTGAGGCAGTATGCACGTCTTCCTTGCAGGTTGTCTCCAAAGCCCATCTCACTTTGTTTTCGGTGCCATCCCACGGTGATAACTGTTGAAAGGTCCACATCTTGGCTCAGATCCGACTTATCATGGCTCTGAGCCTCACTGGAGATAGGCACGAGGGTACCTCTGTTTTCCGGGACTGCTGTTCCCAGGCAGCTGCTTCTCAGAACATGGAAATCCGTTCCTCTCAGGGCTCCTGGGTGCACTGGCTCTTGATTGCTGTAGACCCTGGGGCTCTGCCACCCGAGGTGACTTGCCCAGGGGCACACAGCTCCAACAGCAGAGGTTAGGGGCCCTTCACAAGGCTGCCATATGCAGCTGGGACTTGACACTGCCTGGGGAAACCTCTGACCCCCTTACCTCTGTGCTCCTGGCCAGCTTCTGCTGCCCTCTGCTCTGTTTTGCCAATAACCAGAGAATCTCCTTCCAAGGCAGCGGCTGGCTCTTTAACCTTGGAACATAAATAAGTTGCTGGGGCTTGTTTGAGGGGGCACATGGGGCTGGCTCGTGGTTCAATAGAGGCTGTGAAATTTCTCAGGATCCGAGGCTGCCAGCGCAGTTTTATGCTTACTAGCTGGAGGGATGTCTCGGGGCCTCAGTGTCCCTGCCTTCACTGCCTTCAAGGGCAGTGCCCACTGGACCCATTGTGGAGAACCTGTCCTCACAGAGGGCAGCGATGCTGGGCTAAAGTTCAGGACTGGGTTCTGTCCTTATGCTGCCACTGCCTTGCTGCTTGCTGTGTGACCTTGGTCTAGTTTCTTCCCCTCTCTGAGCCTCTGTTCTCATCTCAAAAGATGGCAAAGATAGCGGCGCTTTGCTGAGGTCACAGAGGGGAGACTACTTGGCCAAGCTCTGAGGCCACAGATTGTGCATTATTTCATCATTAGCCACGGAGCGATTCCCAGCCCTATAGGCCCAGGGGAGGCTACGCTTAGGCCTGCAAGAAAGCATGTGTGTGTGGCGGGGGACACTGCTCTGGTGCTCCAGTGGCTAAGAATCCAAGCTCCCAAGGCAGGGGCCTGAGTGTGATCCCTGGTCAGGGAACTAGATCCCCAATGCTGCAACTAAGCGTTCACACGCCACAACTCAAGATCCCACCTGCTGCCACGAACATTAAAGATTCTGTGTGCCAGAACCAAGACCCAGTGCAACCAAATAAACGTTAAAAAAAAGAAAAGCGCGTGGGAAGGACTGAGCCACACACCCTGGGCTGCCAAAGCTGTGTCAGGTAGCAAGCCCCCAGCAGGGAAGTGCGTTCCCATTATTCACATCAGCGTAGCCGGGCCCCACAACCTGGGTAAAATCCTTGGGAGGTTTCCCTGGGCTCCGGCTCTCCGAGTGCCCAAGACTCTCCCCGTCCCCAACTCCAAGCTGGTGTTCCCTGGGGCTCATCCTGGGAGTCGGGGTTGTCAGGGTGCCTCCCCCGGCTGGGCCAGGCCTGCTGTGCCAGCTCGGGCAGCTGGCCTGCCAGCAGCTGGTATGCCATTGCCCTATTTACAGTGAGGCCCAGATTAGACAGTGAGCTCATCGAGACGTGAACAGGGCCGCTGGGGCGGGGACACTGGCAGCTGAAGATCTGACTTGGGGATATCACTGGGGATCTCCCCGGACCCTCTCCCTTCCTCTCTCTGTCTCGTGGACTCTCTGCCTCTCTCTCTCCCCATCTCCTATGCACACACCCAACACCCTCTCCCGTAGAGCTTGCTGGGGATTGTCATGGCAACCCTCCAGCGAAATTATCAAGTCACTCTTATGCTCACAATCGTACCAGACCAAGTGCTAATTCTGAGTGAGGCAGAAGCAGCTGGTAGGATGCGGAAGACACGGGCTTTGTGCAGAGGGCCCTCTGCGGGGTAAAAAGGGCCGCAGTGGTCCAGGAGGCAGGACCACCTGGGGAAGGCCCTGTCACTAGCCTGCCACAGCTGACTCCTCCCCGCCCCAGTGCCACATTCATCCACCTCCATCACCCATCTCCACCTGGATTCATGTACACACACACACACACAAGTGAACAAGTATTAGTTGAGCCAAAATACACCCAGAGTACAGACTGACCCAAACAGCAACATCTGGAATAACCATGATCTCAGTCAGCACTTAGAGGCCCAAGATCCCCCCCTGGAGAGACTTCTGGCTGAGCCTGAGGGCACAACCAGCTGACCCAGGCTTCTAGCCGGCGATGGGTCTCTGCCAGTGCCACAGGAAGGGGCCAGGCCCTCTTGTCAGGAAGCAGAGAAGGGACCTGTGACCAGCACTGCCCTGACCTGGTCCTTCCCACCTTTCTGTGTAGACCCCGTGGCTCCCTGCCTCTCTGCATCCCAGGACAGACACAGCATCCCTGGGCCCTTTTGATCTGGATCAGGTACCGCGGGCTCCACTGGATACGAAGCCCTGCTAATAGCTGAAGAACTGGTGGTTGCTATTTTTAAACCCTGGCTCTGCCCAAAAGCCAGAGTGTGGGTGGGGATGGTGGAGGAGGTGATGGCACAAGCCCCTCCCCAGGCTGCTGCCATCTTCCTCCCCATCTGCTTCCCCAGCAGCTCCCTCCCTGGGGGGCAGCTTTCCCCCTGCAGCCTTAGCCCTGGCTGCTTGCCACGCTCTGGCCCCAGAGCAAGCATCTCCCTCCTGCAGCTGGGTCCCCTCATCGGCACTTCCTTCTGAGGATTCTAGACTATCAGAGCTGGAGGGGTCCCCAGCAAAGCAGAGTCTGGCCTCTTCACTTCAGATGGGGAAACAGGCTCAGAGATGGGAAGCGGTGGTTTCCAGGCCACAGGATACGTGGAGGATGGAGCTGAGGCTGCAACCTGGGCTTCTGACTTCTCCTCCAGTGCTGTTCCCATGGCATCAAAGGGATGGTGTTTGGAATGGATAGCTAGTGGGGACCCACTGTATAGCGCAGGGAACTTGGCTCAACATTCTCTAGCAACCCAACTGGGGAAAGAATTTGAAAAAGAATAGATACATGTATATGTAAGCAAAGAAACAAAATTTCAAATAGAAAAAAACCCCTAAAACTGAAAAAGGGTAGGGGGGGATGATGAGATGGGGGAATGGCGAGATGGGGTGTTGCAAACCATGAGCACTGATTTCTGAGTCCGGCAGACCTGGCTTGAGTGCCGGCTTCAGCACTTTAACACCAAAGGTGACCCCAGTCAGCTGCCAAGTGCCTTCAGCCCTCATCTGTAAGATGGAATGAGAGCAAGGTCCCCCTCGAGGCGTGCTGTGCGGATGACTTGATAAGGCACACGCAGAGCTCTGCTTGCACATTGTAAGTGTTGCCCCGGGTGAGTCTCTCTCCCCCCGTGCAGTCCCGGGGTGCAGGCCTGCTGAGGAGAGGGGCCACCTGTGTTCCAGGGTGGCTGGGGAGGCAACCTAGCCTGTCCTGGGAAGGCAGGCTACACCGACAAGCGCAAATACTTGAGAAGGCCTTGCAGAGAGTGGTGCAGAGCAACTGAGCAGGGCCCTTGAAGCGGGTAGGCAGGAAGGCCACTGTGAGGAAGCTGCCTCAGAGCTGAGATCTCCACAGGGCAGGGACACAGACGGCGTGGCCCCAGCCTCTCAGTAAGTTCAGGTGGAGCCTGGCTAGGCCCCGTCTCTACTCCCCTTCCCATCATCTCCCTCCTTCTAGAAGCATCCTTCTCCCGGATTCTGACCCATTCTCCTGCTGTCCACACTATTACCCTGATGGACGTTGGTTCTCTGAATCCTTGACTGATTCACACTCCTCTCCATGTTGGCTCATCTGAGCCCCTCTCTGTCTGGAAGGCGGGTTTCTACCCATTTCCCTATCTACACCCCGATGACTCCTAAACTGCCCCCATCCGCCCCCCGCCCTCCTCTAAGTTCCAGAGTCCCACTTGACTTCTCTGCCTGATGTCTAATGGCTCTCCTGGTTGGGATAATTCAAGTCAGTGTAAGAGAGACTCCAACATAGAGTAGTTTAAAAGTGTCCAGTTGATGGCTCTCTCACAAAATAGCTCCACAAGAAGTGTTTCGGGTCAGTAGAGAGCTCCAATCCACAGGGTCATTTGGGGACCCGGGCTGATTTGGCACTGTGGTCTTTAACACGAAACCTCTAGGGCTTACAGCCAATATGAGGGGAGGAACACGGAAGTCCCGGGCGGGATTTTCCTCTTAAGCAAGTGAGACTGGAGTCTGACTTCTGCTCACAATTTCCCAAATGAAAGCTCAGACCTGTGACTCGGACGAGCAGCAAGGGGGATTCCTGCCCTGGTGGTGGAGGAGATGCTCTGAAGGGCAGCCCCTCTGTGTCTCCCTGGCCCCTAGCTTTGCCCTTGGCTGTTCTCTGTGGCTCTCGATTGCCACCCCACAGGATGTTGAAAGTCTTTCCTCCTTGGGTGCTTTTTTTTTTTTAAGGCTGGGACCATCATGGGCTCTTCAAGTCTGGTCTTGGAATTTTGTTGATGATAACAGTCCCTTCAAAAATGTAGCAGGCTTCATTCAGGTCCTTCTGCTTAGTCATTCCATGTGCAGTAACCATACCCCAGGTTCTGTTCTTTTTTTTAAACTTTTTATTTTGTTTTGGAGTATAGCCAATTAACAATGTTGTGATAGCTTCAAGGGAACAGCGAAAGGATTCAGCCATACATACACATGTATCCCTTCTCCCAAGTTCTGTTCTTCATGGAGTTTTTGTCTGTGTTGCCCAACCTGTCTCTTTCTCTCCCATTTTAAATGAAAGTTACCCTAAGGACATCTGAAATAACAGACCTGGAGGGATGACAATGCAACCCCCCTAATATAATACTTTGCCGCTAGTGTGATTCCGTTATTCGGCTTCCTGTTTGTTGTAATAGACAGGCTTTGAGAAAGGCTCTGAGCCCTGAGGTCTAATCACCTGTCATTTGGACAAAACCCAATTGGTTTTTCCAACCCTGAGGATAGGATGATTTTCCACATTATCTCCTTTTCTGTCCATCTCTCATTGTAAACGAAACTAGCCAATCTCTTGCAATATCTTGCTAAAGGCAACATTGAGAAGCCAACACATGCAAATGGTTTTGGCTCTTTCTAACCTTAGCTCAGTTGGTAAAGAATCTGCCTGCAATGTAGGAGACCCCAATTTGATTCCTGGGTTGGGAAGATCTGCTGGAAAAGGGGTAGGCCACCCATTCCAACATTCCTGGGCTTCTCTTGTGGCTCAGTTGGTAAAGAATCTGCCCACAATTCAGGAGACCTGGGTTCAATCCCGGGTTGGGAAGATCCCCTGGAGAAGGGAAAGGCTACCCACTCCAGTATTCTGGCCTGGAGAATTCCATGGACTGTATAGTCCATGGGGTCACAAAGAGCCAGACACAACTGAGCGACGTTCACTTCACTTCAACCATTTTTTCTAGAATTAGATGCTCAAGTAGGCATGTGGTCTGCCTTCCAAATTACCACAGGTAATGTTTTTTATTAAATGTTTTGTCACAGCATAAGAAGGGTCGGAGAAGGCAATGACAACCAACTCCAGTACTCTTGCCTGGGAAATCCCATGGGAGGAACCTGGTAGGCTGCAGTCCACGGGGTCTCTAAGAGTCGGACACGATTGAGTAGCTGCAATTTCAATTTTCACTTTCATGCATTGCAGAAGGAAATGGCAACCCACTCCAGCGTTCTTGCCTGGAGAATTCCAGAGACAGGGTAGCCTGATGGGCTGCTGTCTATGGGGTCACACAGAGTCAGACACGACTGAAGCCACTTGGCAGCAGCAGCAGCTGCAAGAAGGGTCACCGGTTTTCCATTCTCCAATATTTGTTTCCATGTTACTCACCACCTGTTGGCCACGCCAGTGCCACGTGTTTTAAGATTTTTATACATGGCACCTTTCCATATCTGGTGCCAATTTATGTATCAGAGGATTGCTAAGCTGCTGTTAAAAGGACTCCAAAATACAGTGGCTTTAGGACTAGAGAAATGAATTTTTCTCTCACATGCTGCTGCTAAGTCGCTTCAGTCGTGTCCGACTCTGTGGGACCCCATAGATGGCAGCCCACCAGGCTCCCCTGTCCCTGGGATTCTCCAGGCAAGAACACTGGAGTGGGTTGCCATTTTCTTCTCCAATGCATGAAAGTGAAAAGTGAAAGTGAAGTCACTCAGTCGTGTCCAACCCTCAGTGACGCCATGGACTGCAGCCCACCAGGCTCTTCCATCCATGGGATTTTCCAGGCAAGAGTACTGGAGTGGGGCCATTGACTCCAAAATACAGTGGCTTTAGGATTAGAGAAATGAATTTTTCTCTCGCATAGTACAGTTCTTTAAAAAAAATTTTTTTTTTTTTAAATTTTTACTGGAGGAAGGCACGGCAACCCACTCCAGTATTCTTGCTGGGGGTCTCCCCATGGGCAGAGGAACTTGGTGGGCTACAGTCCATGGGGTCAAAAAGAGTCGGACACGACTGAGTGACTAAGCACACAGCACATTTATTTTAATTGAAGGATAATTGCTTTATAATATTGTCTTGGTTTCTGTCATACATGACATATATCAGCCACAGGTATACATTTGTCCCCTCCCTCTTGAAACTTCCTCCCACCCCTCTGGGTTGTCACAGAGCACCGGGTTGGGCTCCCTGAGTCACACAGCCAATTCTCCCTGGCTGTCTGTTTTCCGTATGGTACGGTATGTGTTTCCACGCTATGCTCTCCATTCGTCCCACCCTATTCTTCCTGCTCTGTGTCCACAAGCCTATTCTCTATGTCTGAATATCCATTGCTGCCCTGAAAATAGGTTCATCAGTACTATCTTCCTAGATTCCGTGCACGCGTGCTCAGTCGCTTCAGTCCTGTCCGACTCTTTGCGACACTGTGGACTGTGGCCCACCAGGCTCCTCTGTCCATACAAGAACACTGGAGTGGGTTGCCACGCCCTCCTCCAGGGGAATCTTCCCGACCTGGGGATGGAATTTGGGTCTGCCTGCATCTACTGCATTGCAGGTGGATTCTTTACGCATCGAGCCACCTGGGAAGCCCTTCTAGATTCCATATATATGCGTTGCTGCTGCTAAGTCACTTCAGTCGTGTCCGATTCTGTGCGACCCCATAGACGGCAGCTCACTAGGCTCCCCTGTCCCTGGGATTCTCCAGGCAAGAGTACTGGAGTGGGTTGCCATTGCCTTCTCCATATATATGCATTAATACACGATATTTGTTTTTCTCTGAATTATTTCATTTTGTATAACAACATTTGTTTCTCTCTTTCTGACTACACTTTGTATATCAGGCTCTAGGTTCATCCACCTCATTAGAACTGACTCAAATGCATTCCTTTTAATAGCTGAGTAATATTCCACTGTGTACATGTACCACAACTTCTTTATCCATTCATCTGTTGATGGACATCTAGGTTGCTTCCATGTCCTCACTGTTGTAAATAGTGCTGCAAGGAATCTTGGGGTGCATGTGTCTTTTTCAGTGTAGTTTCCTCAGGGTACATGCCCAGTAGCGGGATTTCTGGGTCACATGGTGGTTTTAGTCCTAGTTTTTTAAGGGATCTCCATACTGTTCCCCGTGATGGCTGTATCAGTTTACATCCCCACCAGTGCAAGAGGGTTCCCTTTTCTCCACACCCTCTCCCACATTTATTGTTTGTAGACTTTCTGATAATGGCCATTTGGACTGGTGTGAGATGATGCCTCATCGTAGTTTTAATTTGCAGCTGTCTGAGGAGGCTTTACAAATAGCTGTGAAAAGAAGAGAAGCGAAAAGCAAAGGAGAAAAGGACAGATATAAGCATCTGAATGCAGAGTTCCAAAGAATAGCAAGAAGAGATAAGAAAGCCTTCTTCAGCGATCAATGCAAAGAAATAGAGGAAAACACAGAATGGGAAAGACTAGAGATCTCTTCAAGAAAATTAGAGATACCAAGGGAACATTTCATGCAAAGATGAGCTCGATAAAGGACAGAAATGGTATGGACCTAACAGAAGCAGAAGATATTAAGAAGAGATGGCAAGAATACACAGAAGAACTGTACAAAAAAGATCTTCACAACCCAGATAATCACCATGGTGTGATCACTGACCTAGAGCCAGACATCCTGGAATGTGAAGTCAAGTGGGCCTTAGAAAGCATCACTATGAACAAAGCTAGTGGAGGTGATGGAATTCCAGTTGAGCTATTCCAAATCCTGAAAGATGATGCTGTGAAAGTGCTGCACTCAATATGCCAGCACATTTGGAAAACTCAGCAGTGGCCACAGGACTGGAAAAGGTCAGTTTTCATTCCAATCCCAAAGAAAGGCAATGCCAAAGAATGCTCAAACTACCGCACAATTGCACTCATCTCACACGCTAGTAAAGTAATGCTCAAAATTCTCCAAGCCAGGCTTTAGCAATGTGTGAACCGTGAACTTCCTGATGTTCAAGCTGGTTTTAGAAAAGGCAGAGATCAAATTGCCAACATCCGCTGGATCATGGAAAAAGCAAGAGAATTCCAGAAAAACATCTATTTCTGCTTTATTGACTATGCCAAAGCCTTTGACTGTGTGGATCACAATAAACTGTGGAAAATTCTGAAAGAGATGGGAATACCAGACCACCTGATCTGCTTCTTGAGAAATTTGTATGCAGGTCAGGAAGCAACAGTTAGAACTGGAATGGAACAACAGACTGGTTCCAAATGGGAAAAGGAATTCATCAAGGCTGTATATTGTCACCCTGCTTATTTAACTTCTATGCAGAGTACATCATGAGAAATGCTGGACTGGAAGAAACCCAAGCTGGAATCAAGATTGCAGGGGGAAATACCAATAACCTCAGATATGCAGATGACACCACCCTTATGGCAGAAAGTGAAGAGGAACTAAAAAGCCTCTTGATGAAGGTGAAAGAGGAGAGTGAAAAAGTTGGCTTAAAGATCAACATTCAGAAAACGAAGATCATGGCATCCAGTCCCATCATTTTATGGGAAATAGATGAGGAAACATTGGAAACAGTGTCAGACTTTATTTTTTTGGGCTCCAAAATCACTGCAGATGGTGATTGCAGCCATGAAATTGAAAAATGCTTACTCCTTGGAAGGAAAGTTATGACCATCCTAGATAGCATATTCAAAAGCAGAGACATTACTTTGCCAACAAAGGTTCATCTAGTCAAGGCTATGGTTTTTCCTGTGGTCATGTATGGATGTGAGAGTTGGACTGTGAAGAAGGCTGAGCACTGAAGAATTGATGCTTTTGAACTGTGGTGTTGGAGAAGACTCTTGAGAGTCCCTTGGACTGCAAGGAGATCCATCCAGTCCATTCTGAAGGAGATCAGCCCTGGGCTCTCTTCGGAAGGAATGATGCTAAAGCTGAAACTCCAGTACTTTGGCCATCTCATGCGAAGAGTTGACTCGTTGGAAAAGACTCTGATGCTGGGAGGGATTTGGGGCAGGAGGAGAAGGGGACAACAGAGGATGAGATGGCTGGATGGCATCACTGACTCAATGGACGTGAGTCTGAGTGAACTCCGGGAGTTGGTGATGGACAGGGAGGCCTGGCATGCTGCGATTCATGGGGTCGCAAAGAGTTAGACACGACTGAGCGACTGAACTGAACTGAACTGAATAATGAGCGATGATGAATATCTTTTCATGTATTTATTGGCCATCTGTATGTCTTCTTCAGAGAAAGGTCTAAGTCTTCTGCCCACTTCTTGATTGGGTTGTTTGTTTTTCTGGTGTTGAGTTTCATGAGTTGCTTGTATATTTTGGAGAGCAATCCTTTGTCAGTTGTTTCCTTTGCTGTTATTTTGTCCCGTTCTGAGGGTTGCCTTTTCACCTTGTTTATAGTTTCCTTTGCTGTGCAAAAGCTTTTAAGCTTAATTAGGTCCCATGTGTTTGTTTTTGTTTTCATTTCCATTTCTCTGGGAGGTGGGTCACGGAGGATCCTGCTGTGATTTGTCATAGAGTGTCCTGCCTGTGTTTTCCTCTAAGAGGTTTATAGTTTCTGGTCTGACATTTAGGTCTTTAATCCATTTTGAGTTTATCTTTGTGTCATAATACAATTCTGATATGATCATTTCAGGCCTCACCCCAGTGGGTAATGGATTCTGATGCATAACCTGCAGACCCCACAAGGGCCCTCCCCTCCGAGAGCTTCTCTTCCCTACAACCTGCGTTTGTCCGTCAATGGCACCACCATCTAACATTTGTTCAGGCCAAATGCAAAGATGTCAATCTTGATTTCCAGCCCCCTTCCCCAACCCCACCCTCTCCCTCCAATCCATCAGCAAGTCCTCTCACCTCTATCTTCAGACAAATCCCAGATTTAACCATTTCCCTCCATCTCCATTTTCCTCACTCTCATCCAAGTCTTCCGTGTCTTATATTTGGGGGTCAGGTGATGATCTTCTATGTGGGATCCTTGCTTCTTACCCCACACCCTCTCCAGTAACTCTCCACTCCACAGCCAGAGTAAGCTTTTAACAACACAGATGGGAGCATGTAGCTCCCCTGCACAGAACCCTCCAGCGCCTCACCACTGGCCTTAGGATAAAATGCAACCTCCTGACAGACACACACTGCTGCATATAAAATAGGTGACCCGCAGGGACCTAACGTACAGCCAGAGAACTCTGCTCTGCTCTGTGATGACCTATATGGGAACAGAATCTAAGAAAGAGTGGGTGTATGTATAACTGGTTCACTTTGCTGTGCATCAGACACTAATACAACATTGTTCAATCAGCTGTACTCCAATAAGAATGTTTTTTTGAAGATTTAAGTCCTGCTTTTATTTTTTCCCCATCTTAAAATGTATTTTTAATTGGAGGATACTTGCTTTACAATAGTGTGTTGGTTTCTGCCATACATCAGCACAAATCAGCCATAGGTATGCGGATGTCCCTTCTCTCTCAGACCTCCCTCCCACCTCCCACCCCATCCCTCTAGGTTGTTTTTACTCAAAAAAAACAAAAAACAAAAAAACGGCGATCTCCACGGCGTGATCATCAAGGCCTTCTGTGGCCTTCTGTGACTGCCGTTACTTTTCGTGCTCCCTGCCCGCTCTGCTTCAGCCACAAGAGTCTTCTTGCTCTTCCTGGAATACGCTGCGCTCTTCACCGCCTCAGTGCCTTGGCGCTGTTCTGTGGGAAACCCTTGCCTCCCGTTTGTCACACCCTGGTTCCTTCTGTCCTCCACGGGGCAAACAGCCTCAGCGGAATGCATAAATGAGGGGTCTTGGGGGCTGAGTCTTCTGGGTTTGAATCTCAGCTCTGCTGCTTACTAGCTGTGTGACCTTGGGGAAAGGTGCTTAGCTCCTCTGTGCCTTGATTTTCCTATCTGTAAATAGGGATAGTAAAAGTACTTGTTATCCAAGGTTGCTGAGAGGATTAAATAAAAGTGATCACATTAAATGAGTTGATGTACACAAAAGACTCAAGAGCTGTGGCATCTATAAAACACTTGGTAGTGCTATTATTGAGGAGGGCGTGGCAACCCACTCCAGTGTTCTTGCCTGGAGAATCCCCATGGGCAGAGGAGCCTGCTGGGTTATAGTCCATGGGGCTGTAGTCGGACATGACTGAGCGACTAAGCACAGCACAGCACAGTGCTCTTACTGTCCTGCAGGGAGCATCTTAAATACTCTGAGGAGCCTTTCCTGGCCACCCGCAGACCCCACCCCCACCCCTCCACACCCCCATCTCTCTGTCTGCATCCCTGTCACTCCACCCCCAGTACGTTTCTTGTTTAGGTGTTTATTGTCTACTCTGCCCGCTTCCCTAGACTGTAACTTTCATGAGGGCAAGGACTTTCCTGAGCTGGTATTCTGCAGGTTCTCAATAAATCTTTGTTGAATGGCTGTGGAAGGAATGGAGGCCGAAGTCCATTGATTCCCTCCCTTCCCAGCAGCCCTGAGAGCTGGGTGCTGGCACTCCAGGGCCACGTGTCAAAAACAATGCTCAGGGTTTTTTTCTTGGGAGCCTGGGAACCCCAGGCAGGGGGCCTACTTTTAGAAGCCCTGGGGCATTGGTGGGCACCAACCCTTAGCAGGGGACAATCAGAGCCTGGAGTCTGGAGTGGAGACGGCTCGGTCCATCAGTCTCTAGTGGACTACTGATCCTCTCTGTGCCTCCACTTTCTCATATGTAAAACTGCGAGAATACCAGCTACCTCACAGGGCTGTTAGGGAGATTAAGTGGGATAATATATGTAAAACACAGCTCCCTGCCCGGCTTGGAGTAAAGCTCTCCAGATGGTTAGTTATCATTATTGTTGTTGTCAGTGCCATATCTAAGTGTCATTCTTCTGAGCATGAATGGGGGTGCGCGAGGGACTTGGAGGGTGCAGGTAGTTGAAGACACAGACATAAAGACAATTAGGGGAGAGAAGTGGACTGGAGTCATCAGCTGTGTTTGTATTCATGAGTGCCTCTGTGCGTGTGTTTGTGTGCGCGCGTGGGGAGGAGAGGCGGCATGGATCCAAAGGAGAAATCCGGTCTTTCCTCGGAACTCGGTTTTGGGGAGCCCGAGGGGCCTGGCTTTCCCTGCGGCAAGGAAGACTGGGAAGCTGCCTCCGCCCCGCGCGCGCTCAGCCCAGAACCCGAGGCCAAACAACCGAGCGTCTCGATTGTGTGCTTCTGGGATTAGGCGGCTGGATGGGGCAGGGGTGGGGGGGCTGACTTGCGCCCCCGCGGCCAGCACGCTTGGTCCAGACTTGGGGAATCCCAGGGCGGGCAGGACCGCCTAGCTCCCCGACCGCCCCGCGCCCGGGCCCCGCCGCCCGCTCCGCAGCCTCGGATGCTCCCGAACGCCCGCGGGCGGGGCCTGCCTTCCGGAGCTGGGTTGACGGGCGGCGCGGGGGGCGGGGAAAGGGCCGCTACTTTCCCAGAGTGGCGGGGCGACGTCAGGCGGAAGGGCGCGGGGCGCGCACGCTTTAAATGGCATTCGCTGTCATCCGAGCTCGCAGCCGTGTGGGCAGGAGCCGGCTATATAAGCGGCGGGCCGGGCCGACGCCGGGCAGACGGCGACAGCGGCGGCGGCGAGCGCCTCGGAGCAGCGCACCCCCCACCCCACCCAGCCCCGGAGGCCCGCGCCCCCCGACGGGCCCGCCCGCCCTCCAGAGGAGCGCCGACCCGGGCCCGTGAGGGCCGCCACCACCCCGCAGCAGATTTGGATCCTCCGCGCGGCGAGCCCCAGGCTGCTGCCTCCCGGGGGGCCCCGGCGCAGCGGCCGCCCCCGGAGAGCCCCGCCGCCCCGCCGGCCGACCCGGAAAACGCCGGCCGCGCCATGGCGGCCGCCAAGCCCGGCGAGCTGATGGGCATCTGCTCCAGCTACCAGGCGGTGATGCCGCACTTCGTGTGCCTGGCCGACGAGTTCCCGCAGCCCATGCGGCCCGCCAAGCTGTCCAAGGGCAAGGGCCGGCTGCGGCGGCCGCGCCAGTCCCGTTTCAAGACGCAGCCGGTGACCTTCGACGAGATCCAGGAGGTGGAGGAGGAGGGGGCGTCCCCTATGGAGGAGGAGAAGGCCAAGAAGTCGTTCCTGCAGAGCCTGGAGTGCCTGCGCCGCAGCACGCAGAGTCTGTCGCTGCAGAGGGAGCCGCTCAGCGGCTGCAAACTGAGGAACAGCCTGGACTCCAGCGACTCCGACTCGGCCCTGTGACCGGCGCCGCCCGCAGCCGGGACTCGCGCGCCCGGGCGGCGCGTCGCGACGGACCAGCGTGCGAACCCCGAGGGGGCCCCGCGCCCTGCACTCGGGGTCCCCTATCCGCTGAGCACCCTGGTTGGGGGATCGCCTGGACCCTCACCCGACAGCAAACTGGTCCGGGCGCCCCGAGCTGAGCTCGCCCCGGGCGGGAGCGCGCGCCGGGAAGCCGGGGCGCCGGGGAAGGGGGTGCCGCCTTTCTTTGCCCTTGTAAATGTTTATTTTTTAACTCTTCCCAGTACGAACTCTGCTGTGAGTGTGTGCGGGGAGGCGCACCCGCACTGAGTCGCCGCGGGTCCCTGGGGCTTCGCGGAGAGTCGCTCCACGCCCTTGTCCGATGGTCTGAAACTCCGATTTTTGCACACCGCTCCACCGTGCCCACCCCTCCCGGCCACCCCCCGCGCGCACACCCGTTCACACTCACGCCGACCCACTCTCGCTGAACACTTTTATAATTGTTAGGCGCGGCCGATGGGACTTGGGGCGCAGCGCAGCTGGCGCTGTGGCCGGAGGATTGATATTTATTTTTGCATTGCGATGGCTGACGGCGTTTATTTAACGATCTTTTTACCTAGATATGTCTGTGAGGCTCCCGAACGGAGACAAATAAAGTCAATATATTTGCACAGTGCATTTCTCAAGGCTCTTGACTTCTTGGACTCCTTTAGTGCCCAGGTTCCCAAAACTAGGGGAGAAGTGGGGAGGATTAATTCGCTGGAATGGGGGGGCGGACAGGAATCCCCGGCTGGAAGTAACTCCATCAGCTTCGGTCACCGGTACGAACTCGCAGCCCCAGTGCGCGGGTCCATGACCTACCTCCCCAGGGGACCCGCCGGCCCGAGCTCTCCTGCCTCCCAGGACTGTTCTCCGTCACCAGTGTCCAGGACGGGGTGGAGCCGCTAGGGAGCTGAAGGTTGGCGCTGTGAGGACGCAGAGCCCCTGCCTGGGGCGGACTGACCTCTCAGGGAGACTGGGGTCAGGGTCACCGCCCCGTACCCACCACGGAAGACCCCACTCACCCCGCGCCCTTTCCAGGCAGTGGGTGGAGAGATGCCCCAGCCAGCAATAAGAGACGCCCCAGCCAGCAATGAGAGACCCTGGCGGGGGTCTCTGGGTGGTGGGATCCGAGGGCCGGCTGGGAGCCGGCCAGAGTGTGTGTGTGCGCGCGCGCACTCCAAGTCGCCTACGTCCAAGGGCCCCCGGAGCCCCTGCGCTGGGGCAGCAAACAGCGGCTGCTTTTGGTTTGGTCCTTTTCTCCAGCTTTTCCCTTTGCCCTCGTCAAGGTTCGGCAAGGAATCTGTCTTTTGTCAGAGCCTTGAAGGGCGCTTGGGTACCACAGAGTCTCCCCGCACCCCAACCCCGCCTTTGTTTACAGATGAGAAAACAAACCCGGCAGACAGGGAAAAGTCACATGAAGAGCAGGCGCTGCGCAGCCAGCTCTGACTCGGCGTCCAGTGCTCCTTCCGTCCCACGACTCTGTCTTTCCAGTGCTTTCCAGCAGCGGCCGGCGTCCCTGGCAGTAGGTGGTAAGGAAAGCACTTCTCCACACTTGGGACTCCCACCCAGCCCATCCCTCTGGGGTCACGCCAGCCTTGAGCCACCAGGACCAGGCTTTCCTCTGCGTAGTTATTAGGAACACGGAGAGGGTGGATGCCCTGACGACTCGGGTCTCTCCAGGTCGCCGTGTGTCTGTGCTCGGGTGTCCCCTGGTGGTAGGGGACACTGGTGCTTAGCTCAGCCCAGCCCTGCAGGGCATCTGCACTGCCTTTTACTCCTCACACCTCACCTGTCGTGGCCCTGGGCTCTGCAGAAAACCAGAAGGCAGAGCAAACAAAACAAAGAAACAAAAAGGGATCACACAGGGTCTGAAAGGGAAGCCTGGCGTGCTGCAGTCCATGGAGTGGCAGAGTCCGACATGACTGAGCATACAATAGGGGTCTAATAGAATGTCCTCCCCTCTGGCTCACAGGCGGGGCCAGGCTCAGGGCCTTGGGGATAGGAGTCTTCGGTGCTATCCTCGCCCTTACCCCCGGAATTCACTGGCCTCTGTGGGCCCCATCAACAGCCAGTTCCATTGCTGGGATGCATCAACAGGGCACTTGGCGTGGTGAGGCAGCCATGGGTCCATGTTTTGATTCCAGTCTCTGCAGCCGCCCTGGTTAGGCTGGTTTGAGCTCCTTGGGTGGGAGGAGGGTGGCTGAAGCTCAGAAGCCCCTCCTAGAACCTTCTCCCATTCTGTTCCCTCATCCTGTTCCACCCCCACCCCCATCTTATCTTACATTTTTAGCAGTAGTTCCTGTTTCTGCTCTTCAAGAGCCAGGCGCCCCCAACCTTCCTATGGGTTCATCCTTAATGCCTGAGATCCCGATTAGGTGTCTCCCTCTGGGCACCATGCTCCTGCCAGTACCCTTTTCCCTGCTGAAGAACCTCCTTCTCCACCACCTTCAGCCCATACCCCAGCTGAAGGCCTACTTATAGGGTCTCCTTGAGTCACCCTAGCCAGGACCTGGGAATGTTGGGGGGACCACATGTCATTATTCCAGTTCTTGCTCAGCCTCTGGCAGGACCCAACACCCAGTAGTCACTTCTGAAAAGTTTGTTGGGTTAAAATGAGTAAGGGGACAGGGAGGAAGATTGATGTTCATCTTGCCTACTTCCTGGTTCGCTTTAAAATTATTCTAATGTTTCATTACCCAAGAACTATTTGTTCCTTATAATAAAAACAAGTAACTCATATTCCTACCACCCCGAGATAAATATGTCAACATTTTGGAGGTTATGCCTATGTTATTGTGTGTGTGTGTGTATATATATGTATACATATATACATGTTTCACAAAATGGGCTTATGCTGTAAATACTATTGTTTTTTAATGTGTGTTTACTTTTTGGCTGTGTTGGGTCTTTGTTGCTGCTCGTGGTCTTTCTCTGGTTGTGGCAAGCAGAGGCGACTCTGTGGTTACGGTGCTCAGGCTTCTCACTGCCGTGGCTTCTCTTGGGGACCACAGGCTCTAGGCGTGAGGCTCCAGGAGCTGCAGCTCACGGGCTCCAGAGCGCAGGCTCAGTAGTCGTCATGCATGGGTTCAGCTGCCCACGGCATGTGGGATCTTCCCACACCAGGGATCGAACCAAGGTCCCTTGCGTTGCAAGGCAGATTCTTAACCACTGGACTGCCAGGGAAGCACCCCAATACTAATTTTTTTAAGCTGCTTGTTTTCTTACTTGGATTTGTATTTAATATCAGTATTGATGTATATCATGATTTGTAATAAAATCCAACGGAATAGATGTGCTTCCCAGGCGGTGCTAGTGGTAAAGAACCTGCTTGCCAGTGCAGGAGACGTGCGAGATGAGGGCTTGATCCCTGGGTCGAGAAGTTTCCCCTGGAGGAGGGAGTGACAACTCTCCATGCCTAGGCAGTATTCCTGCCTCGAGAATCCTATGGACAGAGGAGCCTGGTGGGCTACAGTTCATGGGGTCGCAGAGTCGGACACGACTGAGGCAACCTAGCACAGCACAGTACGTTGAATCGATGCCCCACAGTTAACTAAACGAATTTCCCACTCTTTGGTATAAAAGTGACGTTTGTTCTGGTTTCTTAGTTTTGCCTATAACTGACATTAGTTCTAAGGATTGAGTACGCATGCACGTGTGCTAACGCGCTTCATTTGTGTCCGACTCTTTGCAACCCCATGGACTGTAGCCCGCCAGACTCCTCTGTCCATGGGAATTTTCCAGGCAAGAATACTGGAGTGGGTTGCCATGGCCTCCTCCAGGGAATCTTCCAGACCCAGGGATTGAAACCATGTCTCTTTGCTCTCCTGCCCGGGCAGGCGGGTTCTTTACCACTAGCCCCACCTGGACTGAGTGTAGAAAGAAGTTGGAAGCAGTAGTGAGAGGGAGAAGGGGAGGAGATGGGGATGCTGTTGTATTGGAGGCAGCAGGCTGGGTCTGGGATGCTGGGGGCCCCCACGTTACACTGGGGATGCGCTCTGATTCCGAACATCTTTGCTCTGCTCGGGGGAAGAAGGAAGAGAGTCAGGAGGGGCTTCTCTGAGGTGCCTGTGCAACTTCTAGGGCTCAGTTCCCCCCGTGTGCTCCAAAGCACCACACGGCTCCAAGGAGCTGGGCTAGGAAGCCAGATAGTTGGAGGGGAGGGAAGAGAGGGAGACATGGGCTGAGGGAGCAGGAGAGCATGAGAACCAGAAAGACGGGAAGGAATGAGGCCCTCGGGGAAACGCAGAGACAGAGAGAGATGGGGAAATCCAGAGTTAGGAGCCAGAAAATGTCACGAGACTGAGCAGAAGCGGGGCCAGCCTTGGAGAGAGCGAGAGAACGGGATCCGTGGAGAGTAGAGGGGAGGAGAGGCGACGTACAAAGTGACATACAAAGTCCTCTGGGTACGGGCCTTGCAGGAGAGAGAAAACCAGGGCCAGAGCGCCTCGCTGGGAGCTGGGAGCCTGCGTGCGCCAGGGCCGGGTGGAAGCCTGCCCAGCCGTCTGGCTTTACAGCCGTCTGGCTTTACAAGCTTGTACAAGGAGACGCCTCCTTCCTTCCCTTCCCCACCTGGGCTTTAGCCTGCAGCCCTAGCTTGGGTGATGAGTTTTCAAACAAGCCGGAGCCCAGAGGAGGTAGCACATTGCCATCCCAGCCCTGGCTGGCAGCCTCTTCTAAACGTTTCTCTTGGCCCTGGGGGCAGTATTTCTCAGGGTGTTTTTCTTGCACTTGTTTAAAAGCCAGATTGGCCTCTGTGGTCTGCCATGTGCCACTTCAGGTCTGCTTGGTGGGCGGTACGGGGGAGCGGTGTTGGTGAGAGGGAAAGTTGTCTGCTCCCAGGGAATCAAGGCCAGCCATAGGCTTGGGAGGCTTCCCAGATGGCTCAGTGGTGAAGAATCTGCCCGCCAATGCAGGAGACACAGGTTTGATCCCTGAGTCAGGAAGATCCCCCGGGGTAGGAAATGGCAGCCCACTCAAGTGTTCTTGCCTGGGAAATCCCATGGACGGAGGAACCTGGTGGGCTGTGGTCCATGGGGTCACAGAGTTGGACCCGGCTACTGACTAGCAGCAGCATGGACTTGGGAGTCCTCCCTTAGGGAGCACATTTGGAGTAGCCCCTAGGCCCACACCTTCTCTAAGACGGTAGGGGAGAGGACAAAGACCACCACTTAGTGAGCACCTCCAGCACTCTAAATCCATCCTTTCCCAGGCATTTTACAGAGGAGAGAGCTGAGGATCGGAGGGATTCAGTTTCCTGCCCAGCGCCACACAGCTAGTCAGTAGCGAGCTGGATCATGACGTGTTTTGTCTTTTCTATTCCGAAGCCTGTTCTCTTCCTAGGTCCCCAACTTCCCACCGTGCTGTCCTGTGGCAGCCTCTGGGGATGGGGGGACAGAACAGAGCAGCTCTGGCTTTGCAGTCCATCTCCTTTATTGGCTGAGGCCGGGCCCCTCCCCCTAGACATGCTCCCCACCAACAACTTCGCAGGTGGCTGGGGTTCTAAGACAGAACTCTCCCAGTTCCTGGGAGACTTGAGATTTCTTTGTAGGTGGATTTCAGTTGGTGGACTTTACCAACAAAGGTCCGTCTAGTCAAAGCTATGGTTTTTCCAGTAGTCATGTATGGATGTGAGAGTTGGACTATAAAGAAAGCTGAGTGCTGAAGAATTGATGCTTTTGAACTGTGGCATTGGAGAAGACTCTGGAGAGTCCCTTGGACTAGAAGGAGATCCAACCAGTCCATCCTAAAGGAGATCAGTCCTGAACATTCATGGGAAGGACTGATGCTGACGCTGAAATTCTAATCCTTTGGCCACCTGATGTGAAGAACTGACTCATTGGAAAAGACCTTGATGCTGGGAAAGATTGAGGGCGGGAGGAGAAGGGGACGACAGAGGCTGAGATGGTTGGATGGCATCACCGACTCAATGGACATGGGTTTGAGTAAACTCCAGGAGATGGTGACGGACAGGGAGGCCTGGCGTGCTGCGGTCCTTGGGGTCGCAAAGACTTGGACACGACTAAGTGACTGAACTGAACTGGACTTCAGCTCAAGGATCTCCCAATGGCTCTGCTGAAGCCTTCTCAGACTGCAGGGCCGTCCATGGACACCCTGTCTCTCTCTCCTTCTCTCAGGTTCATTCTTGCCTCACAGCCTGCCGGCTGGCGTCCCCAGCCCACTCTGCCTCCCTCTGTGTTTCATGTCACACCAGCCCGCCTCCTAATGGAAGCCTTGCACACTTAATCCCAGCTTGGCGTCTGCTTCCCAGAGAACCCAGGCAGGCACTCGCTTCCATCTCCCAGCAGGTTCGGGGCCTGCCCTGAGTCTCCCTCAGGCCCCTCAGGCACGAGGGAGGGTGGCAGGCATCATCGGAAAGAGAACTGTAGGGGCGTGGCAAGGCTTACCGAGCAGAGGTGTGTGGGGAGGTCTGCTCGCCCTGTGGTTCTGGGTGGAGAACAGTTGTGGCCTGTGTGTGTATATGCGCTGAGGGGGCAAGGGGAGCCCAGGAGGACAGTCCTCTCAGCCTAGGCTCAAGGCCACGTGACTCACACAGCAGCCACCTACTCATTCAGCTCCCAGTCTCTGGTTAGCAGTGGAGACTGCTGATTGTCCACCAGCATTGATTTTCTGCTTCCTCCAGGGCATGCAGTCTCTGTGTCCCAGATGCTATTGTCCTTAGGTATGTCGATGAGGTAGGTTTTTGCCGATGGCATAGATTGGGAAGAGAAATGTGTTCCTTCCCAGGCCTCAGCCTTAATACGTACCCTCCTCCAATGGATGTGCCTGCAACCCCGTGTTCAAGCCAAGGCCTGTGGCCTAGGGGATGGCAGAGAAACAAGAGGGAAGGACCCCAGGCCCCAGTATGACCTCGTGGAACTCAAGAGTCTGCCCATCTGGAATGATCACCATGGACTATGACACAGGAGAGAAACACACTCCCGTCTTCTTTGTGCCAGTAAATCATTATTGGGTCCCTTTATTATGGCAACCTTACCTTACCCTGAATAAACAAAATCTGGTGATGGCAGTGGGGTGCTGTCCTAAAAAAAGCTCCTGCGGTGCCAGGCGTTGACTTAGGGATTTTGACTTAGCTGCCTGTGGGGAGGGTATAAATATTGCAGGCTGGAGAGTTAGAGTCCCTCATTATGCTTTGGAAGAGCATTTGGAAAAATCACGTTTATGACATTTTGGAAGGCTGATCGTGTACTGACCGAGCGCATAGCTCTAGGAGAAGCGGTTGGAAAGAGCCGGAATGTTAGCATGGGTCTGCTATCCTCTGTGGCTTTGTGGCTTTTAGCAAATTATTACAGGAAAGACATGAGTGATGGGAAAGAATAGGGAGTATCTAGAAACATGGGACCTCACAGGGGCGAGAGCCACCCGTTTTTGTAACCCACGCAGAAGGAGATCAGCTGATGAGGCTCAGAGCCTTTCTCCAAGGCCACCCAGGAAGCCTCGCCCTGGAGCAAGGTTAGACTAAGGATATCATCTGCCCACTCAAACTTATTGTGGGAGAATCCACATTCCCCTCCCTGCCCCTCCCCTCCGCCCCCCCACACAGCCCAAATTAGAGTGAGAGTATCACTGAGGAGGGTTCTTGGCCTCTGTGAATCAATAGAAATTGACCAGAGCCCAGACCAGAAATTCAGGCAAGGTTTTACTGGGGCTCCTTCTGCAGCAAGAGGCAGATTCTCTTCCTTCTTGTTCGCTGATGGGGTGGGGTGAGCTGGTTCCTAATACAGGGTAAGGGTAGGGATGTGGCCAGAGGTCGGGATGGGGGTGGCTGAGGTGTTTTGCCTGTCTCTTTGGTTCACATGACCTCTTTGGTTATGTGAAGCGGGCATGCGCAGTAGTACCCTGCTTTTGCTTCTGGCTCTTCCGAAGTGGCAGTGTGGGGGTGTTTTTGGTCTTTTTGAATCTTGTTGTCCATAATTTGCCCCCACTGCACATCATGCAATTATTTTTAGCCCCTTACAGTTTCTTTGTATTTTGTTACCTGGGGAAACATTTGTCCAGGTGCAAGTACTGCAGCAAAGTGTCACAGGTCCCAGGTTCCAACCTGTTTCAAGAGGGCCGGGCCAGAGCAGGCCACAGTGAAATAAAACTGCTTTCAGAATCATGTTGAGAAAACATCTTTGGGTATGATTCTTGGCCCCTGGAATCAGTTATAAGCACCTTGACCAGAAGCTTGTTGAGAGAATTGCCAAGGCAAGTAGCAGTTGGCCAGTGATTACGATTGTTTGAGCCCCAAAGAAACCTTCAAGGAGGCCAAACTATTTAATACCTGCTTCAGATGTAGCCACAGAAGATTGGGGAAAAGAGAATTTTCCAGAACTGGACTGGCCAGATTAGCTTCCTCTGCCAGAGCAAGTCCTGACTGTTCAGGCCAGTAGGATTTACCTACCTCGAAGGCAGTGGCCCCCCATTCCAGTACTCTCACTTGGAAAATCCCATGGATGGGGGAGCCTGGTAGGCTGCAGTCCATGGGGTCGCTAAGAGTCGGACACGACTGAGCGACTTCACTTTCACTTTTCACTTTCATGCATTGGAGAAGGAAATGGCCACCCACTCCAGTGTTCTTGCCTGGAGAATCCCAGGGACAGGGGAGCCTGTTGGGCTGCCATCTATGGGGTCGCACAGAGTCGGACACGACTGAAGCGACTTAGCACAAGCATGCACGCCCCAGCCACTTCTGAATGTTTCCCTCTTCCCTTTTCCACATGGGAGTTTGTGTTGCGGTTTTCCTATTTCCTGTTTCCCACTACTCTGTTTCAGCTGGGGAGAGGTGAGGCTGGGGTGGTGGGAAAGGGGCAGACGAATTATCTCACAGTTTCTGTTGTGCACCGTGAGGAGTCATGTGGGGCTCTGGAGAGGATTTCCTTTTTCCCCAGGTCTCCCGCACTTTGATCTGAAAGTGTAACCAGATGGGGGTTTGGGATCCATATCTTCAGAAAGGGCATGCCTGTGTTCTGTTGTGGGAAGGACAGGTACCTAGTAGCCAGGTGAGCAGTGGATACTGGCTGCCCGTAGACCAATGAAATCTGTTTCTGCATCTTCCCGGGCACAGGGCCAGGCTGCAGTCTCCCCTCTTCGCGTTGAGCAGGGCCCCAGTGCTCCAGAAGGAGCGAGCCCATGACACGTGCCACAGAGGGCCTCAGCCTTAAGATGGGGGGCACGTGGCTTTTGTCCTTCCCCTGAAGATAAATGTGGGCATTCTTGTGGCCTGCCAGTGACCAAGCATGAGGGAGGTGCTGGGCACCTCAGGACAGGACCGGGAGCTGCCTGAGGAGGTGGAATGTGGACTCAAAATGAACCGTTCTCAGAGAGAAATGGACTCCAGTCTTCTCTAAACCACTGCCTTCCTCTTGAGTCTCTTTGGATTCATCTAACTAATACAGAGGACTTTCCCTCAGTCCACAGCAGAGCCGGGGTGGGAGTGCAGGGTGCCCTCCACCAAACTGATCAGAGCAGGTGTTCCCACAGTAGGAAAATCCCCATCCTCCCACCCCCAATGTGGTCCAGCTGTGGGGGCGGGGAAATGGAAGTGGCTCAGGAGTCACCATACACTCGCCCAGCTCTGCTCCTTGACCTGTGGCCTCGGGCAGATCACTTCCCCTCTGTCCCTGGAGCCCTCCCAGCTTCGATTGCTGAAGTTTATCAAAGACCCTCATGGATCGCCTTAGAGCACCTACAGCCTGAGAACCCTGACCCTGGGGGACGTGTGGGCAGGCAGCAGGGACCGAGACTAGACCTGTAACCCTGTCCCGTAAAGATTGGGAGACAGAGGCACAGCACTTCCCTCCAGCTCCTCTCTCCCAGCCTTGGGTAGAGTCCCAGAAACCCTGGGCTGGGCTGTTTGGTGCAGAATAATTCATGCCAAACCCAAAACGAGAGCCTGAGAGCCAACCTGATGTGGGCTGGAACCCCAGCCAATGTGCACTGCCCCATGGGCCTGCTCTGCCCCCACCAGAACTTGTTCTGGTAGATTTGGTTGGCCCTTAGGAAACCTCTGACCTTCCCTCTGATCTCATGCAGAGGAGTCTGACAGAGCCACCCTTGTCCCCGTGGCTCTGAACCTGTGAGATATTCCAGGAAAGGCCAGACCCTGTCAGCCTGTTACTCCCAGATCCATGCCCCATAAAACCCATTTTATTGGCTGTTTTATGTGTTCTGAGGTTTATTGGTTAGCTGTTCTCTGGTCTGCTATGGAATGTAATCCCACAGAAAGCTGCTGGCCATGCCCAATCTTCTTTGAACCATCAGTGAGTAGCCCATGTGTGGGACCAGGACTTGCAGAGCCCTCTGCAGGGCTTGGTCCCTGGCCCTAAAGAAGTCTGATAGGGACATACACACACACACACACACACACACACACACACACACACACAGACATTTATAAAACAGTTCAGGATGGGGAAGAAGCTCTCAACTTGAGTTGGGGTGGAAGTGGGGGTTTAAAGAGGCTTCTCTGGTGGCTCAGATGGTAAAGAATCTGCGTGCAATGCAGGAGACCCAGGTCTGATCCCTGGGTTGGAGCAAACCCCTGGAGAAGGAAATGGCAACCCACTCCAGTATTCTTGTCTGGAGAATTCCATGGACAAAGGAGCCTTGGCAGGCTATAGTCCATGGGGGTTTAAATACTGACTCTGAGTCCCCTAGGTTGTATTTGGCTTCAAAAAATGTAGCACAGAGTGGCGATGGCTCAAACTACAAAGACAATAGTTACTGTTTGTAGAAAAGACATCTGAAGGAGGGTTGAATGGCTCAGTGATGCCATCAAAGACCCAGATTCAAAGAGTATCTCAAGGATAGGAAATACAACCAGACATGGCTTAATGAAAGGCAGATCTGAGCATCAGAAAGCCACCTGGAGCTAAGCCACTTTCTCCATTTCCAGAGGGGGAAAAAGCCAGGTGTTAAGGACTGGGCAGTAAAGATGAATAAGGCTTAGGGGGAAAATAAGAGACCCAGATTCTGACAATGTTCTTTGCCATTTTTGACAACGTTCCCCCACCCCCTCCATGGTTACAAGATGGCTGCCACAGTACCAGCATCACATCAGCCTTCCAGCAGGAAGGATGGTCCTGGCAAACAAAGAACCTTCACCTAGAACTCTCTTTTATCCCATTGTAGCATCATCTCAAAGTTCAGGAATCTCATCTAAATTATATCCAAGTTCAATGAGGCTTATTAGGTACAGTCCCTGAGGTACAGCTCCCCGACCTATAGTTCCTCTTGATCTGAAGACATGTCGACCATGGGGACAAATTATTTGTCCATCACACATCCAACATACAATGGTAGAATAAGCATAGGATAATTGATATAGACCTTTTTGTTCAAATATAAGAAAAATGGAAGGCACACCAAGGCATCAGTCTGTAGCTCTTCTGAAATATGGCTTCTCCTAACAGAGTCTTTAAGTTTTTACTAAGACTGTCCTTAAGATCCTTTCAACTTCTGTCTACTACCTAGCCCTGAAACTACTCCAAAATGTTTAGGTCTTTGTTATGGTAGTACCTACTTCCAGTTCCAATCTTTATTGCTGTTGCAATAGCTATTCCTAAGGTTGGTGGTTGGTGTAAAACAACATAATTATTTAGTATCTCTCATGAGGTCTCTGGTCAGTGTTCACGAGCACCTTGGCTGGGTGGTATTGACTTGGAGTCAATTATGAGGCTGAAGTCTGACGTTAGTTGGGGGCTGTAATCACATGAGGTCTTAACTAGGGCTGGAGGGTCCAAGCTGGCACACTCACACAGCTGGTAAATTGGTACTGCCATTGGCTGGAAGCCTCAGCTCCTCTCCCTGTGGTCTCTTCTAGAGGGCAGCTTGAGTGTCCTCATGACATGGTGGCTGGCTTTCCCCAGGGCAAGTGACCAGCCTGTATGTGAGAAGATTACACAAGGGTGTGAATCCCAGCAGAAAAGGATTACAAGGAGCCATCTTGGAGCCTGGCTACCACACAATACCTGCTTTAAAAAAAAAAAATTCTTGCTGTATTTACAGAGTAGCTCACTGAAGCATGTTTCGCTTCAATAAAGGACTGGGAACTGTTAGCAGTAGAGTTAAATAAATTGTGGTGGATTCATAAGAATGGAGTAATATGCAATAGCAAAAAAATAACAAGGTTATGAACTGATATGGAAAAGTCCTTAAGATATATTTTTATGTAAAAGAAGCAAGGTGAAGAACAGCATATCTGTTAGGGAATCTAGAAGTCTGCGTATGCATGGAGTGCCTTTGGAATGCTATTCTCTGAGGCTGTATAACGCTGCTCAGTTAGCCCTCTTGCAAAGATGGGAAGTGGAGGCACCAGTTGGTGAACTGGCTGTCTAAGCAAACAGTTCAGATAACTGAAAACCAGCACAAACTTGGCTCAGTAGCCTGGAGAAAATGTTTCCACATTCTTGGTGAAGCAAGAGGACAAAGGCCAAGTTGCAGGTACTATAGGGGAGCCCTGGTTTCTCTGGGTGGGCTCTGCCGTATGTTTCTCCTCAGTTGGGAAGAGAGGACAAGGGACTCGGACGTAGGGGTATGGGGTCTTTCTGTGTATTTCATATTATGCAGATGATATGCAAATTACACAGAGGGTGCTGCCTGCGCTTCTCTTTCTTCTTTGCAGAACCCGAAGCTTTGGTGCTATCGGCCAGGATGGAGCAACAGGAACTGGATTTAACTTCCTGCCTGAAACAGCCAAAAAAAGTCAGACAAAATATTTATGAAAAAGCAGTTTTCAAGTCGCTAGATATCAGGCAGTGAAGGACAGTGATTCTTGACATAGGAAGTAAGTCATGTGAGCCTTGCATTGCTCTGGATCATTGTTTTGAAAGACTTCCAAGACTGCGGGTCAGGAAGCTTCAGGAACTCAGATGGATCCTGGCACACTCCCTGAATTGAGAAGCGGGAGCTGACAGCCTGGGCAGACCAAAGCGTCTCGAGTTGGCAGGGCAGTGTGTGCGAGAGGAGAGAGCTGCAAAAGAATGAATTCCAGATGTCTGCAGAGGGTCTTGCTCCAGGATCCAACAGAGCCCTGATCAGTGAATGTGTGTGAGGCTGGGGAGAGAAACACCCAGAAAGGATTAGCGGAAACCCTACCTGGTGCTCACACAGAGGTGAGAATAACACCCGTTCTATCAGCCAGACTGGAAAACCTCCTAATTCTCAGGGCATTGGAAAGAGTACTCCGAAGGGCTTGCCTCAGTAGCGGGGACAATTAACCTGACCCTAAACATGGGGCTTCCCGGGTGGCCCGGGGTGAAGCACCCACCTGCCCGTGCGGGAGCCGCGGGCTCAATCCTGGGGTCGGGAAGATCCTCTGGAGAAGCAAAGGGCAACCCACTCCAGTATTCTTGCCTGGGAAACCCCGTGGACAGAGGAGCCTGGTGGGCCCCAGACCACGGGGTAGCAAAAGAGTTGGACTCGACTCAGCGACTAAACAACAACAGCTCTGGTCTTGTGCAACAAATCCTAAAGCAAGACTCAAAAGGATCCTTTAGAGCAAATATCAATAATCTCTATTTTATTGAATGCTTTTATAAATAATGGAGGTGAGTGTTAAATGCCTTTTTGGCATCAATGGAGATGACCATGATTTTTTTTCCCCGTCCTAGATCAATTAATAAAATAAATTACATGAATAGATTTGCTTTAAGGATACTCAACCATCCTTAAAGTCCAAGGGAATATTTTTATGTCAGCATGATGTATTGCTCTTTAACATGCAGCTGGATTCTGTTAGGTATTTTCTTTAGGTATTTTAGGTTGTTTTTTACAAATGACATCAGGCTGTGAATTTTCCTTTTTTGGTGCTACCTGAAATTGATAACTCTTGACATAGCTCTCCATTTCCTTATTAGAAATGATCTGTTTAAATGTTTTTATTTCTTTTGGACAGCTTTTGCCTATTGTTTTTACTGAGGAAATTATCCATTTCATCTGTTATCAAGTTCACGCACATAAGGTAAACAAATCAATTTCATGTGAACCTCTTAATCTCTTCCATTTCTGCGGGATCCCCCAGTCATTTCTTATTGTGCGTATTTGCATTCACCTGCCTTTTGCTATTGAATTTTTTTTCAAAGAACTAGCTTTTGTGTTTGTATATTGGTTATGTAATGTTTTCTATTTTATAACTTTTATTAATGCCTGCTTTTATCTCTAATAGTTCTTCCTTTCCTTGGTTCAATTTATTGTCTTTTTTTTCAACTTATTGCCTAATTTTTTGAATTGGAAGCTAACTTTACTTCTCTTCTTCTCTCCACCCTTTAAAAAAATTTATGTAGATCTTTAAAGCCATAAATTTTCCTCCAACTACTCCTGTAACTGTATTTCATTTTTACTCTTTTATGGGAATACTGTAGTTTTAGTTTGTATTTCCTTTTTTGATCTAAGTCATTTAACTATCAGTTTAATATTAGGCTTCCCTGGTGGCTCAGATGGTAAAGAATCTACCTGCAATGCAGGAGATGGGGATTCAATCCCTGGGTTGGGAAGATCCCCTGGAGAAGGGAATGGCTACCCACTCCAGTGTTCTTGCCTGGAGAATTCCATGGACAGAGGAGCCTGGAGGGCTACTGTCCATGAGGTTACAAAGAATTGGACACGACCAAGTGACTAACACTTTAAAATTTTTCCATGCAGAAGAATATTAATTTTTTCAGATATAGTTATTAATTTCTTCTTCTTTAATTTCATTGTGGCCAGGCAATGCTTTCCATAGCACTCCTCTTTCTGGAAAGTTTGAGATTATTTGTGAAAAAAGACCTTGTGAAAGTTCCGTGGTCACATGAAAATACAATGTGTTTACAATTTTCATGTCAGATTTGCCCAATAAATTATAATGTTAGTATGTTACTATGTGTCTGTGATATAGACAAATAGGATATTTACTGTAATCTCTTCTACTATTCTACCTGGGCATAGGATTAGACTACATTTACCAGATTTTATAGATAGGTGTGCCCATGAGACTAAGTTCCATCCAATAGAATGTAGGTAGAAACTTTTGTACCATTTCTACATTTAGGTCTAATGACTGTATATATTAAAAGACGCTTGCTCCTTGGAAGAAAAGCTATGACAAAGATAGACAGCATATTAAAAAGTAGAGACATTACTTTGCCAACAAATTCCATCTAGTCAAAGCTATGGTTTTTCCAGTGGTCATATATGGATGTGAAAGTTGGGGTCTAAAGAAAGCTGAGCACTGAAGAATTGATGCTTTTGAACTGTGGTGTTGGAGAAGACTCTTGAGAGCCCCTTGGACTGCAAGGAGATCCAACCAGTCCATCCTAAAGATCAGTCCTGGGTGTTCTGTGGAAGGACTGATGCTGAAGCTGAAACTCCAATACTTTGGCCATCTGATGAGAAGAACTGACTCATTTGAAAAGACCCTGATGCTGGGAAAGATTGAGGGCAGGAGAAGAAGGGGACAACAGAGGATGAGATGGTTGGATGGCATCACCGACTCAATGGACATGAGTTTGAGTAAGCTCCAGAAGTTGGTGATGGACAGAGAAGCCTGGTGTGCTGCAGTCCATGGGGTTGCAGAGTTGAACACGACTGAGCGGCTGAACTGACTGACTGACACCTCTCCCACATTTTCTGTTTTCTACTTGTCAGCTGAAATCTGTATATGGTGGTGGCTCAGCTTCCACCATGCTGATGAAGACACAGCTCCAGAGGTGGCGGACTAGACGTTTGGAAGGAACCTCAGCCTGGAATGCTTACCTTTTTCTACTACATGAGAAAGAAACTTGGTTCTTTAAGTCATCATTTCTTTTCTCTCTGTCTCTGTGTCTCTCTATCTCTCTCTCTCACACACACACATACCCACAGAGGCAGCAATCCTTACCCTGTGCATGCCGGCATGCTAAGTCGCTTCAGTCATGTCCGACTCTGTGCGACCCTATGGACTGTAGCCCGCCAGGCTCCTCTGTCCATGGGACTCTCCAGGCAAGAATACTGGAGTGGGTTGCCATGCCGTCCTCCAGGGGATCTTCCTGACCCAGGGGTTGAACCACGTTCCTTACATCTCCTGCATTGGCGGGCAGGTTCTTTACCAGGAGCACCGCCTGGGAAGCCCCAGTCCTCACCCTAACGAATAATCAAAACTGGCACCACGGGTAGGACACTGCCGTAACCGAAACCCCAGTGGGCAGGTGGCAGGAACACAGATGTTGTGGGTTTGTATGCTGGAAAGCTGGGGGCTCCTGGCCAAATCATCGGTGAATTTGTTTCCTGCAGGTCTGAGAGGCAGGTTCTGTGCCTGCCACGGCTGTAACTTAAGGAGAAGTTGGAGAGAGCTGGACTGTTAGCGAATATTGGTCGTTCCTTGTTACTTTTAGCAAGATATTCGAAGAAAAGAGATGACATCCACACATATTAGGCAGATTTCAAGCCAAGATGAAAGGGAGAAACATGTAAAAGTGTAGGGGCTTCACAGGGTTGAAAAAGCCATCTGTTTCTGTCACCCAAACCACAGGAGATCTGACAGTCATGGCTCAGAGCCTTTCTCAGACTGTCTGTCAAGCAAAACATTCATTCAAGGCGTCCAGCCCCAAGGCAGGGATCAGACCAGGGCTTCTCAGCAAACCTCTTATTTCGGAAGGACTCCAAATAGCTGCCTTTATGTGAGGAAAGGGGTGTGGCTAGAGCCCAGAAGCAAAAAGATGAAGCCGACTTGAGAATTCTGTGAGAAAATAGCTTCAAGTGTGGTTACTGGCTCAGGAGATGACTGGAAACAAACAGATTTTTTTTTTAACCCTTGCCTGAGATCGACATGCACACACTGCTATATTTATTTATTTACTTATTTTGGACTGTTTTGGGTCTCGGTTGCCGTGAGCAAGCTTTCTCTAGTTGCAGTGAGCAGGGGCTGCTCTGCATTGCGGGGCACAGGCTTCTCATTGCAGTGGCATCTCATTGCGGTGGCTTCTCTTGTTGCAGAGCACAGGCTCTAGGCACATGGGCTCCGGGAGCTGCAGCACAGGGACTCACTGGTTGTGGCTCACCGGCTCTAGATCGTGAGCTCAGTAGCTGTGGCCCACAGGCTTAGCTGCTCTGTGGCATGTGGCATCTTCCCGAACCACAGATCGATCCTGGGTCCCCTGCATTGGCTGGTGGATTCTTACCCTCTACACCACCAGGGAAGTCCTGGAAACAGACTTTGACTTCTCATACATCTTACAGGGAACTGTTTTTTTTTTCCCCCCATAGTTGTTTAGGCCCTAAGCCAGCTCTCAAGGAAGACATGTTTTCTGACACCCACTTCCGATGGGGGCAGAAGAGAAGGAAGACTGTCTCAGAGCAGACAGAGCACCCACTGCTGGGTCGGGGCCCTGACAGTCCCTGCCCTGGGACTACTGTGTACTGTCCATGCTCTGTCCTCTGGATGGAGGTCTTTATTGTGGTCTTCCTTTCTCTGTTTTATTCCTGCCTATTGGTCAGGAGGGTGGGACAAACAAATTGTCTTTGGCTTCCAGGCCATCGGACTACAAGGAACCATATCTGGGCCAGGTGGAGAGGTCTGTGTATCACTGAGGGATCGCCAGTATTGTAACTGGACAGACTTTGGCGTGTGGCCCGTGGAGGATGGTTGAGTGTGTCCTCCTCACGGGGTAGTGGGCACCCAGAGGGATGGGCTTTGGCACAGATTGCTAGTGATCCCCTGAGATCTGTCCACTTTCCTAGGCATGAAGCCGGGCCACTACCAGCTCACCCCACTCTCTTTAGGTTTATCCAGTGACAAGTTTCCTCCAATAAAATATGAATGTAAGTAGTATTTCCCACTTACAGACCCAGGTCTGAGATTATGAGCATGTCAGCTCCACAATTTCTCCTTGCTCCCTCCAGAAGCAACCTAGATACGGTGGTAACTTGAGTTCTACAAAGCTGATGTTGCTTTGTGGTCTTAGGGAAACGTGGAAGGAATGTGGGTCCGTGAACTATTGAGTGAGTAGAGCTGTCTAGCATCCTGGACTGTTACAGGTGAGAAAAATAAAATTATTTCTTCTGTAAGTCTTTTGTGTTGAGCAGAGCTGCCTTACTGAATACATGATCTTTGCTTTTCTGCCCCTGAGACCACCATGAGAGAGATGAATTTCCATGTCTGACTTCTCACGTGCTCTGATTTTCCTTGTGTGACTGTAACTAGTCCTGGTGAATGGAGCTGCTGGATTATCTGCTGCACAGATATTTATAATAGTTATATCTGCATTTGAGTGGCACCCTGATACATAGCTTAACTCCTTTTCATTGTTTTTAATGCTTTGGCCTGAATTGTCCTTTGTTTGATAATGAGATAATGACTTCTGTTAGCCATCATTATTATTACATATTTGACTAGAATGCCTTTGTTTGTCTTTTAGCTTCAACCTCTTTCTATCGGTATATCTCTTGCATCTGCTGAAGAAAGTGTTAGTCACTCAGTCTGACTAACAGTCAAAAGTCTAACTCAGACTCAGTCAGAAGTCTGACTCTTCATGACCCCATGGACTGTAGCCCGCCAGACTCCTCTGTCTATGGAATTCTCCAGGCAAGAATACTGGGGTAGGTTGCCATTCCTTTCTCCAGGGGATCTTCCCGACCCCGGGATCGAACCTGGATCTCCTGCACTGCAGGCCGATCCTTCACCATCTGAGCCCCCAGGGAAGCCCCATACGCCCTTGCGTACAGTGAAGGGTTGATTTTAATTTTACTTTGAGATTTAATCTGAATACATATATATTTTTTAATTAGTTTAAATACAGACGTGTAACTAGAGATTGAATCAGTAATCAAAAATCTTCCAACAAAGAACATTTTTAGGCCAGATGACTTCACGGTTGAATTCTTTCAAATATTTAAAAAGGAATTAATACCAATACTTCTCCAAACCTTCAAAAATTAGAAAAGGAGGGAACACTATCTAACTCATTCAATAAGGCCAGTATAATCCTGATACCAAAGCCAGACAAAATGCCACAAGTAAAGGAAACTACATACCAATATCTCTTAAGAATATCGATGCAAAAATTCTCAACAAAATGCTAGCAAACTGAATCCAACAGCCCATTAAAAGGATTATACACCATGATTGAAGGCAGGAGAAGAAGGGGACGACAGAGGATGAGATGGTTGGATGGTATCACTGACTCAATGGGCATGAGTTTGAACAAGCTCTGGGAGATGCCGAAGGACAGGGAATCCTGACGTGCTGCAGTCCATGGGGTTGCAAAGAGTTGGACACGACTGAGCAACTGAGCAACAACACCACCGTGACCAAATGGGATTTATCCCAGGAATGCAAAGCTAGTTCCACAAATCCAATAGCTTTTTATAATAAAAACGCTCAGTAACTAAAATAAAAGGGAATTTCTTCAGCATGGGAAAGGACATTTATGAAAAGCCCTTGGCTCACATCATTCCCAACAGTGAAAGATCAAAAGTTTCCCTAACTAGGTTCAGAAACAAAACAAGGATGCCTACTTTTATCCTTGCTGTTCAGTATTGCACTGGGAGTTCCAGTCAGAGCAGTTAAGATTCTTATTTAGGAAGCCTTCTTTTTTTTTTCTAGTGTTTACCTTCATAATCATAGTGTTATATATAGAACACTTAGTTCTATATAGACAGTATCTATCACTGTCCCAGAATGAACAATGAAAAATTGGTACATTTCCCACCTCCCCATTTCTCTCTCAACACAATGCAAAATGATCTATATATATGTTTATATTTGTGCTATTGAAGCTGAAGCTCCAATACTTTGGCCACCTGATGTGAAGAACTGATTCATTGGAAAATACCCTGATGCTGGCAAAGACTGAAGGCAGGATAGGAGAAGGCGATGACAGAGGATGAGATGGTTGGATGCCATCACTGAGTTGATGGACATGAGTTTAAGCAAGCTCTGGGAGTTGGTGATGGACAGGGAAGCTTGACATGCTACAGTCCATGGGGTTGCAAAAAGTTGGACATGACTGAGCAACTGAACTGAATTTGTATTATTAAATGTTATAATAAATGTGTTAAATATATTATTCGATTTCTCAGTGTGTGATGATCTTTAACTCCCAGCTCCTACAGATAGACAGGACCATCAGAGAACATAGCTTCTCCTTCTCCTCCACCCCATTTTTTATTAGATGTGTCATTTCTATGTTGTCATGGCATACGTGAATTTACACTCCGATGTCCGCATTTCTTGTCGCTGCTCTACATTTAAATATATTCAGTGCTTGCTCCTGGTCCTTTTGCTGTGGTTTCCCTAGTCGCCACTTGGTGGTCTACAGTTTGTTCTCTGATGTTTTTCTCAAGAAGGGATCATGGGAACAGTATTCCCTGGGTTCCTGCATGCCTAAAAAATGTTTGGAGCTTTTATACTTGAGGAACAGCTTGACAGCATATAAAATCCTTGGCGTACACGTTTTCCCTTAAATATCCCATGAGTATTGTGCCACTGTTTTGGCATTGAAAATTGCTGGGGCTAGCCTGATTTTATCCTTTAATGAGTGTTGTTCTGGGGGGCCTGTCTGCTCACGGGATATTTTCTTTATCTTTAAAGTCCAATAATCTTATTAAGCGAGTCTTGGAATTTTCAGTTCTAGGTGAACTTTCTCTGGTACACATGGTATCATTTACGTAAATTTATATCTTTTATTTCAAGAAAGTTTCCTTTAGTTCTATTTTTTTTTGTATTTTATTGTTTTGTTTTTCTTGTCTAGAGACTCCAATTATGTGTATGTTGGCTCTCTCATGTCCTTTTCCTATATTTATCATTTTCTCTCATTAAAAAAAAACACTTTCTACATTTTGTCTTATTCTATTCACTTTCCCTGTTTATACCCTCTGTTTCTACTTTCTGTGTCTAGGTCCTCCTCCTGACTGCTTCCTCATCTCTGAAGTTATTTTCTTTTTCCTTATGCTTCTGCCCTCAGTTCCTCCAGCTCTTGTCTCGCCTCTCCTCGTTGTCTTGCCATCTCTTCACTGCCTGATTAGATGTCTGCTTTGTGCTCTTCCCTCACAGAGGCAGTGGTTTTATTAAGATTTGTTAATTCATAAAACAGACGACTCCTTTGGGGTTGGCCTGCTCCCATGTATTTGAAGTGTCTGTCTAATAAAAGATCTGTCTCCTTGGGCTGAACTGAGCTATAACTTGGCTTTTGTTTTAAACCCTTTAGTTCGTCATTCTTAATTTTTGTTGCAACAAGACAAGAACAAAGGAAGAGAAATAAACTGACCTGACACTTCAATTAAAAATAAACTTAAAAAACTAATCTAGGGAAAAAAAATTAAAACAAATGAACACCCCAATTCGTAAAAGCTTTGTCCAAAAGACAGACTCTTGACCTTCACAGTTGTTCTCAATGTACTAAAATTGCTAAGTGTACCTACACTGCAGATGCAGAGCTCAAGCCTGCTTCTACAACCACTGTTAGAGCCTCGGAAGGCCCTTCACCTCCCTGCTCCGCACCCACCATCCCACGCGCATCTCCAGCTCTAGGTCTCTGTAGCTTCCCTCAGTGTAAAGGTTCCTTCTGCGCTGTGAGCAGGCAGGACCCATGCAGAGGGAGGGTCCCCAGGAAGAAATGGGGGCGTCAGTTTCTTCCTTCTGTAGGCTCAAGGGGGCCCTAGCTTAGAGACACCGACCTGGTGGAGTGACAAGGCCTGATTTGCATTTTTAAAAGATGATTCTGGTTTCTGGGAGGAGAATGGACTGCTTGGAATGGTTGTTATATAGGATCTGTTAATTCATAAAGCAATGTTTGGTCAAATTTTTCATCTGTTCTGTGGTAACATTTTTTTTCTGGCCATTTTTTTTTTTTTTAAGAGTTAACACGGCTTTTAAAAGGTAATTAATTTTTGGTTGCTCTGGGTGTGCTGCTGTGCGTGGGCTTTCTCTCGTTTCGGCAAGTAGGCGCTGCTCTCTAGCTGTGGCACACAGGGCTAGTTGCCCCGCAGCTGTGGAATCTTCCCGGACCAGGGATCGAGCCCACGTCCCCTGCATTGGCAGGCAGACTCCTAACCACTGGAACACCAGGGAGTCCTGGCCAGTGTTCTTTACTGACAGGTTTAATGGCATTTCCCATCCTTTTGTGAAGGGTCTTTGTATTGCTCCTGTGCTCACTCAATTAAAAAAAAATGTCATCCCTTGAGTGAGCTGGATTCTCATGCCCCCAGCTGCGCGTAGAAGGCTCTTCCGGCAGCGTAGTTTGGCTCGCTCTTGCTGAGGGCTGCTGTCGCTGTGATGTTATGCCATTTTCTCTGTGTGTTAGTTGTCTCCCTCCACCTCCCACCAGACCACAATGAGTCTTCGACGTCTCTCCTCTGTGCTTCTCACATCTGTATGCAGCTTGTGTTGAATTCAAGGGATCTAGGTTTATTATTTTAGGCCAGTGGTTCTCAACCAGCGGTGGTTTTCCCCCTCAGGGGATATTTCGCAATGTCTGGAAACATTTCGGGTTGCCACAATTTGGCGTGGGCCTTGATGCTTCTGTCATCTAGTGGGTAGAGCCCAGGGACGCTGCTAAACATCTTATAATGTATCAGCCCGTATGACAAAGAATTGTGTACCCAGAATGTCAGTAGTGCTGAGGTTGAGAAACTCTTCTTTAAAATGAGCTCTCAACTAAAGGTAAAGTATTTTTGCTGGAGTTTTTGGAGATTGGCCACACCTGGGCTGGCTCGCTATTCAACTTTCTGCCAGCCCCCACCAAGCAATTTCTGCTGTACTTCATCTTCACAACTTCTGCAAATCTTTGCATTTGCTAGTCTACATTTTCGAGTGCTTGGTTAATATCCTAGAGTCCACATTATTATTTTTTTTTTCTGTTTACCTTTTCACTTTTGAATATCCAGGAAAAGAAGAGAAATTTTGCTTCTTCCTGCTTCTCCATTCATTCCCAAATCTCTGGGTGGATACGTTAAAACTTCAGCTTGAAATATTTCAGTTTCACCAGGGAACGTGAATTCAAGCTTCAAAACCACCTAACGTCAATTTGGGCTTATGGTATCTTCTAGAAAATGCTTTTTCCTCTCCACTCAGTGCTAAGATTTCTTTCCAGGCTTTAGTGGGATGGTGAGTGGTGAGTTCTGCCTTTAGTTTCTCCCTAACCTGGTGGAGATGCCACTGGAGCTCAAGCTTTGTGTGAGGCTGGGGTCTTCTAGCGGTGCCCCGTCTTGCGTGGGCTCTGGGCGTTCACTCTTGTTTCTCATCTCTATCAGCCCATGAGAACCAAAGCTAGGCTTCGTATGACTTGACAAATGAATGCCCTCAAGGAGAAAGGCAGCCTCCTGCCCTGTCCACCACTCTGGATTCCTGATTTCACTTATTTTTTTGGCTTCTGAGTTTTCCATACTTTCTTGTGAGATCATTGATTAATTTTTAAAAAATTATTATTTTGACCAGCTGTTTAAAATTGCTTTGAGCATAAAAGTCAGTCAGTAGATCTATTCCCCTAGACTGCCCCAAACAGAATCTCTCTCCTTACGCCTCTAAACCTCTATTTCCACATCTCCATGGGATGAGGGATAATAGCAGAGGTTATCTCAAAACTTACTATGAGCATTAGCGAGGTAGCCTAGGTAAACCACCCAGAGCCATGCGTGGCAGAGAGGAGGTGCCGGGCAAGTGTTAGTTCTCCCCTTCCCTTCTTCCCAGCCCCTTCCAGCGCCCCCTCCCCCTCCCTGTGGTGGGGGAGAGCCTTGGGCAGAGGCCCCCGCTGTGCCCCCTCCCTGTGGTGGGGGAGAGCCTTGGGCAGTGGCCCCCGCTGTGCCCAGCAAGCCCTGCTGGTCCACAGAGGCCGCCAGGACCCCACCTCCTGCCCACGCCTCATTTGCCGTTCCCCGGCGCCAGTCCTCAGGGACGAGCTCCTCGGCCTCACAGAGCTTTCACTGTTTCCTCTCGTTTCCACCCGCGCTGGAAAAGGGCCAGAAATAATGTTTCTCACTGTCAGCACCCTTCCCTGCCAGCCGGAAATGACTCTGTCTGCATGGAGGCACAGCCCCGGGGTCGGTGTGCCAATTCTAAGATCTGACCTCAGATCGCTCTCCTTCCTCTTCCCTCTGAGCACCCTCTACCCCAGAACAGGCATGAGAGGAGCATTGAAGTTTTTCTTGATTTTTTTGGAAAGCTTTTAATTTTTGAATAATTTCAGATTTAGGGGAAAAAAGTTGCAAAAATAGTACAAAGAACTTCTGTACATCCTTAACCCCGATTCCCCAAATGTTCACGTTTTACATCATTTGCTCTATCATGTTATTCATTGATTTATCTATCCATATATATATATACACACACATACATCAGTATGATTATTATTTTCTGGACCATCTGGGACATGGTTGCACATATAGCAACTCTGTGTCATATCCCTCATCAGTGCTCCTTGACCGTTAGCTCCCTGCCCAAGGGTCCATGACTTTGACCATTGACTCTCTACTTGCTGACATTGATCACTGTTTATTTATTTGATTAGTTAGTTCACGTCTGTCTACCCTGGTAGACTCTGAGACTCATGAAAACAGACATCATGCCTGGTTTTGTTACCATAATATCTCCTGGGCCGCCTGACACATAGTAGGCACTCAGTAAGTCCTTGGGGCATGTATGAATGGCTGCAGCTCTTTGCTTTCTTATCAACGCTTTCATTGACTTTCCCCTAGAGTTTTGCAATAGAGCATCCTCAGCTGTGAAGAGTGAAGGTATGCTTGATTGTTCCTAGAAGAAACGGGCCTATTTCCAAAATCGCACAAGCTCATTCTACCTTTGTGACTTGTGTCCCCCACACCCCTTCACCTCAGTGTTCATGTTCCCAGCCCCATGGAAATAGCTCTAGACGTCTAAAAACCCATGCAGAAGGCCTCTGGTAAGTAGTTCTCAGTAAAATGAAGTTATTTATATTCTTAATACTTGGTTTTGAAATTTACATGATTGGAGAAGGAAATGGCAACCCACTCCAGTATTCTTGCCTGGAGAATCCCATCGACAGAGGAGCCTGGCAGGCTACAGTACATAGAGTCTCAGAGTTGGACACGACTGAAGCGACTTAGCTGATTTAGCCCAGGGTGTTTCTGGTGATTTATGTCGATACCAGGAGTGACCTTAGAACCCATCCCAAACTGACAGCTGTGCTTGGCTTTGCAGTCCTGCAGGTGACCAGAGAGACCTTTCTGGAAAGACAATCTCACGCCTCCCAGGAGGTCTGGACTCTCCTGGTAATAGTAGGTGCTAGGGCTAAACTCAGCAGACTAGGAGTATACCCCGGGATATAGGAGAGCTGCTGTCACTGACAGGAGCAAGTAAAGAGCTTCTGGATTAGGTTTACCAAAAAGGCCAAGTACAGACCAGATGTAAATTAAAAGGAAAAGGCCACATGTGACCAAGCAACAAGCCAGGACTGAGAACACCCAGGAGCAGGGCTTCCTTGCATCAGAATCGCTTTGCTGCTGCTGGTGCTAAGTCGCTTCAGTCGTGTCCGACTCTATGCGACCCCATAGATGGCAGCCCACCAGACTCCCCCGTCCCTGGGATTCTCCAGGCAAGAACACTGGAGTGGGTTGCCATTTCCTTCTCCAATGCATGAAAGTGAAAAGTGAAAGTGAAGTCGCTCAGTTGTGTTCAACTCTTAGCGACCCCATGGACTGCAGCCCACCAGGCTCCTCCATCCATGGGATTTTCCAGGCAACAGTACTGGATCGGGGTGCCATTGCCTTCTCTGCAGAATCGCTTTGAGAGCTGGTTAAACGCAGAACCTCAATTATGCTAAATCACAACTTCTAAGGAGAATTTGTATGTTTTAAAAGCACCCACCTAAACTGATCTAGATGACACTGGACTTTGAGATCCAACAGCTTAGAGAAAAGACTCTACAAGGTGACCTGGAACGAGATACAACCAGTGCCAAATACATGGGTGTGGACACAGATTCTGCGAGATAATCTGAGACTATTTATCCCGGGCACTAAGTAATTGCTGTACATGTTCTATGCACAAAATGATTCTGAGTGGTAGGTTTAATGTGTGAGTGTTCCATTTATGGATTCCATATGCATACATCATGGAGGTTTTTAAAAATAAATGTAGATGTCTTGTTCTTTGGTTGGTTTTGATATATATGCTGGAAAAGAAACCTTGGTATATGCAATAATAGTTTGCAAAGCAATAATGCTTTAATCCAATACCATCTCCATATTATTAATAGTCTAAAATATTACTTTGGTCTGCCTTCAATCCCTGCAGTGGATTGGAGTAGAGCTGTTTGATTGCAGTTGATATAAAAGGGAGCTCCCAGGTCAGGAAAGAAAAGAGAAACATGTAAAGAAGGGGAAAAGGTGAAGGAGCTTAAAGTGGTTTCAGTGAGTGTTGAGGCAGCTGTCCTTAAATCCTTGCTTAAAGAATGAGGTCCTAAAGGATAATTCACTCCCCTTGTTTCCTTTGGAACTGGCTGTATCACAGCATTCAGCATTTCTTCATTTATTAAACTATCACCCCAGAACTCTCTTAATTTTCCTCCAGGGAATGTCTAGGGTCATTATAACAGGGGGGGGGATTTGAAGGAGCCAAAGTGCCAAGATACTGAACTGAAATTCACTAGAATGAAAGCTTCAGGAAGGCAGAGATTTTTGTCTTCGTTTTTCACTGTGGTGTGTCCCCGGCACTGGGAACAGCACAGGGCAAACCGTAGGTGCTCATTATATATTTGTTCAATGGCCATTATGAGATTCCAAAAGGTAAAAAGAAGAGGAGGCATGACTCAGGACGCATACCTCTGAATCTAGAGCGAGGAGCACACGGGTGGCCTGACTTCTCGTGGCCGCCGGTGGTGGTGGAGTCCTCCAGCTCCTGGAGTTCATGTGTTGACAGGGTTGGTTTTTTCTGAAGGCTCTGAGGAAAGAGTCCATTCCATGCCTCTCTCCTAGTTTCTGGTGACTTTCAGAAATCCCTGGAATTCCTTGGCTTGTAGACATCTATCTCTAAAACTTATGAGAATACACATAAACTTTCATTGTTGTTAATGGCAAGCTAAATAATTTGGATACGCCCTCCTACTGGTGACAACTTAAAAAAAGCTGAGTGAAATTTAAATTCATTTTGTTAAAAGCATTAAAAAGTTGACAAGACAATGATGAAGTACTGAGCCAAAATCTAGAAGGTGAAAACTCAGAGAAGTATTATCAACTCAGCACTCAAAATTATCTTCACAGTGAGGTCATTTGTTAATCTAGCAGAATCAGTTACAAAACTGGTAACTCTTTTCTTCCAAGTTGGAACCTCAAATATCTATAACTTCATTATACGGGTAAGCAAGAAGTAAAGTAGTCTGAGCAGCCTTGCAACTCAGATTTGCTTTAGCAGGTAGCCCAGGGAAATCTCCACCCTTGAATTCAATTAGGGTAATCTCAGATTATCTGTGCCTCCAGGTTCTCTGTAGAAGTAAACAAAAATATTTTCTGGAAAAAAAATCTCTTATGAGGAAGAGCACTGCCCTACTGTTCTCAAGTTATTTGTATGATTAATTTTTCATATGCACAGGATAACCAAATGCATAAGGAAATGTGAAAGGAGTGAGAACCAATAGAAAGAGATTTCCCAAAGACTTGAGATATTGATATCATTAGACCCAGAGAATAAAATACTGATGCTTGCTGTGCTTAAAGAAATGAAATGTGGGCTTGAAAATATCTGTGAAAAAAAAAACACAAAAAACTATATATGTGTTCAGTCGTGTCCGACTCTTTGTGACCCCATGGACTGTCGCCCACCAGGCTCCTCTCTCCATGGAATTTTCCAGGCAAGAATACTGGAGTGTGTTGCCACTTCCTACTCCAGGTAAGAACTCTAAAATTATTATAGAATATTTGGAAAAGAACCAAATAGAATTTTAGGGAGGAAAAAAATACAGTAACTAAAATTGAATAGCTCAATGAGTGGTTTAATTGTAGATTAACCACATCAGAATAGGGAATTTGTGAACTCAAAACAAGTCATAAAAAAATATGAAACCTTTAGCAAGGAAAAATGAAAACTATAGAAGTAATGATAAATATTAAAGGATGCAGCTGGAAGATTCAACCTGTATTTCATCAGAGATAAAATATAAGAAAAAGAGAGTAAGAGGCAATATTAGAAGAGATAATGATTGAGGATTTTTCAGAATTGAAGGAAGATACCCATCTACCAATCTCAAAAGTCAAAATAATCTCAAGTAAGACAAATGTAAAGAAATCTCTACTCAGAAATATTATAGTGAAGCTGCAAAAAGCCACTGAAAAAGAGAAAAGTTTATTAAAAGCAGCCAAAGGCAAAAAGAATTACCTTCAAAGGAGCCATTTAGACTGAGTGTTGGCTTGTTAGCAATAATTGTACCAGAAGATATTTTAGTTACTTCTTCACTGTGATGAAGGAAATTAAATGTCAAGCTACAATTATACCCTTAGTGAAAACATCCCTCGAACATATTGAAGAATATTCTTCAAGCAAAGTTAAAAATACAAAAAGACAAAAGCACTAGATTATTTATTGCAATACTATATGTATTAGAAAAGACCGGAAATAACCCAAATTCATCCATTGGAAACTGGTTGAATAAATCATGACACATCCGCAAATGAAGCCTGAGCAACTGTAAGAAGGAATGAAGAATGGCTCTAATGCTACTCTGGAATGATTCCTAAGGTGTGTTAAGTACAACAAGTATGTACGGCACGCTACCTCTTATCTGAAATTGTGAGACACACACATATGCATGTATGTGTTTATATTACAAAAAAGGGATGACCATGATTTTCTTAGAAAGATTACATGTGGGCAGGAGGAACAGAGATGTGGATGGAAGTTAGACGTCTTTGAATACCTTTATCTTGTAAATACGACTTATCTTGTAAATCTCTTAATAGTTATAGAACACAATGAAATTTAAGAACTAATCCCTCCAATTAAAAGTAAAATAAAACAGAGGAGCCCAACTGTGTGTCAGAGTGGACCGATGGTATAGAAAGGAATTATTCTAAGCATTTTAAGCATAGTAATCTGCTACACATCCTGAATAGAGTGCAGACGAGGAATAAAGAACTGCCCGAACAACAACAGCACCTTAGGCTGTTCCTACTAGTCATATTGTCGGTGCTAATGTTGGTATTGTTACTCTGAGACTGTTGAGTGTATAGAATGGAATCAGGGCCAGAACCATGGGTGAGGTTAGTGAGACCCTTAGGGCTCACAATAGAAGGAGGCACCCATCACCTACACAACCCTGAGAGTGAGGCCGCCTTAAATTTTACACCATCTGTGTCTCTCCTGCCTCACCCTTGTCCTGGCCACGTGTAGGATAAAGCAAGTGAATAAATATGCTGATGTCAGGGAGGACCATGATCTTTGATGTGAGAACATGCTTGGTGAGATTAAGTGAAAACCTGTACTCTCAAATTTGAATTGGAAATATGAACATCAACTCATAATATTTTTCTTCTTGTGATATTTTTTAATCTTAAAAATAAGAACAGATTTCCTAATTCGGTCCACAGAAAAGTCCAGAAACAATGACTAGCCCAGTTGTAAGAAGCACCCCTGCTGCCCAGATTGTGGTCTTTAAATACCACTGGCCACTGAAAGTTACCAGGGAACTTTTGAGAAATGTACTGGGGGGTGGGGGTGGGGGCTGGAATATCTTTTCTCACCAGAAAGCAAAGAAGCTATTAAGGACTACTAGGGTAATTGCCTGGTAGCTCAGATGGTAAAGAGTCTGCCTGCAATGCAAGAGACCTGGGTTCTATCTCTGGGTCAGGAAGATCCCCTGGAGAAGGAAATGGCCACCAACTCCAATATTCTTGTCTGGAAAATCCCATGGACAGAGGAGGAGCCTAGTGGGCTACAATCTGTGGGGTTGCAAAGAGTGGGATACAACTGAGGGAAGAAGGAGGAGACGGGGGATGGGAGGGGGGAAAGAGGGAGAGAAGGAGAAGGAGAAAAAGAAGAACTCAAAAGGACCCTGATGCCCATTTATTTAAGCTCATACTGACCATAGATGGAACAACTGGTGCATCAGTATGTATTATAACTGCAGTGGTTTGAAGTACATCAAATGTGTTTAATTGCATAAATCTATGTGAGTGAGTGAAAGTCGCTCAGTCGTGTTCGACTCTTTGCAACCCCATGGACTCTTTGCGAACCCATAGACTATGCTGCTACTGCTGCTATTATAACTGCAGTGGTTTGAAGCACATCAAATGTGTTTAATTGCATAAATCTATGTGAGTGAGTGAAAGTCACTCAGTCATGTTTGACTCTTTGCAACCCTATGGACTATTTGCGAACCCATGGACTATACATAAATCTATACTGATATTAAAAAATCTCATGAATCACCTTTAGGAGATAGCAAGGGACTAACTTATTTTGGAAATGCTAAATAAAAGGGGGAATGTTGGGAGCCGCGTTGGGCATTACTGACAAAATGGAGGCATGGCCCCCAAACCCCTCTCCTTGTCCTGCAGGCACGGACCCGGGATGAAGGAGTTAGGCCTTATGATTCTGACTTCTTCTTTCCTTTCTTCGACTGAGTCTGCTGGAAAGAATGTTAAGATGCTTATTGTTCTTGAGAGGATCATGAGAAGGCACAAAGCCTTTTGCAGTTGTGCCCAGAAAATAATCTATAAAGTAACCATTGACATTTGTTCAAGGATCTTTACAAAGAATGTTCCAGGATGAGCACGCAGGCCACAGCTTGAGGCCATGGGAAGGATTGTTATCTGAGACCTGTTTGTGAGGGGAATGTTTGTGGAAAAAGAAGTTTGCTGAGCTTAGGGTTTAGGAATAAGGAAAATCCCATGGACGGAGGATCCTGGCAGGCTGCAGTCCAGGGGGTCGCTAAGGGTCGGACATGACTGAGCGACTTCACTTTCACTTTTCACTTTCCTGCATTGGAGGAGGAAATGGCAACCCACTCTGGTGTTCTTGCCTGGAGAATCCCAGGGACGGGGGAGCCTGGTGGGCTGCCGTCTATGGGGTCACACAGAGTCAGACACAACTGAAGTGACTTAGCAGCAGCAGCAGAAGCCTTTTTAGGAGATAGTGATCTTAAGATGCTAGGGGCAAACAGGATTTAGGAAGATAAGAAATAAACTAAGGAATGTAGCATGAGTTACAATGTAATCACAAGTTGAGTATAGGACACATAAGAGAAAGTAGATAATAGGTAGTAAAGCTGATTCTGAGAGAATCGCTGAAGCAGGAACTCTGTTTGTAGGACAACAATGATTTCTGGAGACAGTAAATCTGGGTGGGGAAAACTGAAAATGTCAAACCTCTGACCTAATGCTTTTGTCAAAGTATAAAAGAGAACCTGAAGCTTGAAATGAACGTGTAGTTCCGTACTATGAGTCAGAAACTACATCATCATCCTCCGACACCGCTCACCCCTTCAGGCTGATTCCCTGGCTGCTGGAGCTGGACTCCGGCAGGGGAAATCAACTATTTTTCCTTCAGGATTACCAAATGATGTGAAAGTGAAAGTTGCTCCATGGACTCTTGGCGACCCTGTGGACTACACAGTCCATGAAAATCTCAGGCCAGAATACTAGAGTGGGTAGCCTTTCCCTTCTCCACAGGGTCTTCCCAACCCAGAGATTGAACCCAGGTTTCCCGCATTGCAGGTGAATTCTTTACCAGCTGAGCCACCAGGGAAGCCCAAGAATACTGGAGTGAGTAGCCCATCCCTTCTCCAGGGGATCTTCCCGACCCAGGAATTGAACCGGGGTCTCCTGCATTGCAGACAGTTTCTTTACCAACTGAGCTATCAGGGAAGCCCAGTGATTGATGAGGAAATGTTTTTCTTCACGAAAGTACTCCAGCTAATTAGTGAAGTAGGACTAGCATTAGAATGTCACCATTCTTCAACCTCTAAGAAATTCATGGATGTAGGTGGTGACCCTCAGTCCCTAGTTATGTGTCCAAGAGAAACCACGGACATTATGTGCTTCCTGATGGAAGAACACAAGCTCACCTGTGAAGCAGTCTTGCCAAATAATTGAACCTGAGTTTGATTAAGTCTCCAGATCCAGTGACAGGAAACACAGAGAATAAGAGAAATGTGTTAAATGACAGAATAGAGGTTCAATTAGCAAAATCCAGACTGTTTCTTCAATAACAACAGCCACAAAATGCAAGAAAGAGGAAGATGGAGGAGGAAATGGATAGAAGACCCTGAAGTGACAAATTGGCCAATAATAATACACAGAACTTGTTTACTTGCCAGTTCAAACAGATAAACTGTAAAAACAAAAATGAACAGGACAACTGGGGACACGTGCATACTGGCAAGATGTATGATGATGTAAGGAGTTTTTACTGAATTTTCCCCCTGTTTTCTTTTTCTGGTGTTGAGATATAATTGACATGTAGCATTGTATTAGTTTAAGGTGTACAACACACTGATTTGATATGTATGTATACTGGAAAATGACTACCACAAGTTTCATTGATATCCATCAGTGATATTTTGGGAGTAGATAAGATGACTGTGTTTAGGAAGAGAGTGTTGGGAACTTCCCTGTTGGTTTAGTGGTTAAGATTCCATCTGTGCTTCCAATGCAAGGGGTGCAGGTTCTATCTCTTATCTGGGAACTAAGATCCCACGTGCTTCATGATGTACCCAATAAATAAATAAATACCAATTTTAAAAAACAGGAAGTCTCCTTCTGGTAAGATATACGTATAAAGCGGCTTCCCTCATGGTCCAGTGGCTAAGACTCTGCACTCCCAATGCAGGGGGCCTGGGTGTGATCCCCGGTCAGGGAATTAGATCCCGCATGCCGCAGCTAAGACCAAGCACAGCCAGATAAATAAATAAATATTTTAAAAGGTATGATTGTGAAATATTCACAGGCGAAATAGTATGATGTCTGGTGTTTGCCTCTAAGTAATTTAGGAGGATGTGGCAGGGGGTGGAGACGAAGAAAATAGGATTGTTCTTGAGGTGGTAATTGATGAAACTTGTGATGGGTAGACAGCTTCATAATACTAGTTTTTTTCCATTGTTTATGCCAAAAATTTTTCTTACTGTTCAAAAAGAATAAAGTCAAAATAAAGATTGTTCAGACAAAACCCTCTGCCATTAAGGAAATTCTAAAGGAATTTCAGGCCAAAGAAAGTTGATTATAACTGGAAGGTTAGAAATGCAAGAAGGAATGAAAAAGAAAATGGTAAAGAAGAGATAAAACAAACAGTGATTATGTATAAAGAGAATATAACAATGCCTAATAAATACACAGAAGAACTGTACAAAAAAGATCTTGAAGACCCAGATAATCATGATGGTGTGATCACTCACTTAGAGCCAGACATCCTGGAATGTGAAGTCAAGTGGGCCTTAGAAAGCATTACTACAAACAAAGCTAGTGGAGGTGATGAAATTCCAGTTGATCTATTTCAAATCCTGAAAGATGATGCTGTGAAAGTGCTACACTCAATACGCCAGCAAATTTGGAAAACTCAGCAGTGGCCACAGGACTGGAAAAGGGCAGTTTTCATTCCAGTCCCAAAGAAAGGCAATGCCAAAGAATGCTCAAACTACCACACAATTGCACTCATCTCACACACTAGTAAAGTAATGCTCAAAATTCTCCAAGCCAGGCTTCAGCAATACATGAACCATGAACTTCAGATGTTCAAGCTGGTTTTAGAAAAGGCAGAGGAACCAGAGATCAAATTGCTAACATCTGCTGGATCATGGAAAAAGCAAGAGAGTTCCAGAGAAACATCTATTTCTGCTTTATTGACTATGCCAAAGCCTTCGACTGTGTGGATCACAATAAGCTATGGAAAATTCTTCAAGAGATGGGAATACCAGACCACCTGACCTGCCTCTTGAGAAACCTGTATTCAGGTCAGGAAGCAACAGTTAGAACTGGACATGGAACAGCAGACTGGTTCCAAATAGGAAAAGGAGTACATCAAGGCTGTATATTGTCACCCTGCTTATTTAACCTCTATGCAGAGTATATCATGAGAAACACTGGGCTGGAAGAAGCACAAGCTGGAATCAAGATTGCCAGGAGAAATATCAATAACCTCAGATATGCAGATGACACCACCCTTATGGCAAAAAGTGAAGAGGAACTCAAAAGCCTCTTGATGAAAGTGAAAGAGGAGAGTGAAAAAGTTGGCTTAAAGCTCAACATTCAGAAAACTAAGATCATGGATGGCATCTGGGCCTATCACTTCATGGGAAATAGATGGGGAAACAGTGGAAACAGCATCAGATTTTATTTTGTTGAGCTCCAAAATCACTGCAGATGGTGACTGCAGCCATGAAATTAAAAGACGCTTACTCCTTGGAAGGAAAGTTATGACCAACCTGGATAGCATGTTCAAAAGCAGAGACATTACTTTGCCAACAAAGGTCCATCTAGTCAAGGCTATGGTTTTTCCAGTGGTCATGTATGGATGTGAGAGTTGGACTGTGAAGGAAGCTGAATGCTGAAGAATTGATGCTTTTGAACTGTGGTGTTGGAGTAGACTCTTGAGAGTCCCTTGGACTGCAACCAGATCCAACCAGTCTATTCTAAAGGAGATCAGTCCTGGGTGTTCATTGGAAGGAGTGATGCTGAAGCTGAAACTCCAGTACTTTGGCCACCTCATGAGAAGAGTTGACTCATTGGAAAAGACCCTGATGCTGGGAGGGATTGGGGGTAGGAGAAGAAGGGGACGACAGAGGATGAGATGGCTGGATGGCTTCACCGACTGGATGGACATGAGTTTGGGTAAACTCTGGGAGTTGGCGATGGACAGGGAGGCCTGGCGTGCTGCGATTCATGGGGTCGCAAAGAGTCGGACACGACTGAGCGACTGAACTGAACTGAACTGAATGTATTCTTAAAATACATTTTATTGTAATAAAATGAATAAAATAAAAAGAATAAAAACACACACCACAACAATAGCATGTATTTGAAACATTGAATAAATTGAGTTAAAGAGGTGTAAGCTTCTTTCATGGTCTAGAAAGAGGCTCTGATATGCATTTACAGTGGGTCCTGGCAAGTTTTGGATGCGTGTAACAATTTCTAGGATAATAACTCAGAGAGTCTGAGGAGTGCATAAGGAGGGCCTGATACTAATTGTGGAGAAGAGAAATGGAACCATAAAAATGTTCAATCCATCCAAGGGGAAAAAAGAAGAAAAATAAAAAGAAACATAACAAGTAGGCTAAATAAGAAGAATTAAAAAAGGATGGTAGACTTAAACTCAAATATATTAGTAAATGCATTAAAATTAATAGGCCAATTACTTTAGGTAAAAAATAAAGATTTTAGATTAGATTTTAAAATGAAGATATGGGCTGTTTACAAAAGACGTCTAAAATGTAAAGTCATACTAAAAAACAAGAATAAAAAACTTGTCCTATGTAAATATTAAACCCTCAAAGGTAATGAGTGGACAAGACTGTATTATAGATATTGAAGTTTGCTAAGAGACTAGTGAAAGTGAAAGTCACTCAGTTGTGTCCGACTCTTTGTGACCCCATGTATTCAGTCCATGGAATTCTCAAGGCCAGAATACTGGTGTGGGTAGCCTTTCCCTTCTGCAGGGGATCTTCCCAACCAAGGAATCGAACCCAGGTATCCCACATTGCAGGCGGATTCTTTACCAGCTGAGCCACGAGGGAAGCAAGAGACTAGATCTTAATTGTTCCAAACACAAAGAGAAATGATAGTTATGTGTCATGATAGATGTATTAGCTCCCATGGCAATCGTATTGCAGCATGCATGTATCAGAGCTCTATGTGTTACACCTTAAACTTACACAACATGTCCAATATAATCTCAATAAAAACAGTAGTGGTGTGGGTGCATATATAGTGGACAAAGTAGGTTTTAATGCAAAAAAATTAATAGGGATAAGAGAGTAATTAGAGCAACTGGCATTTTGGTTATACTGAGAGTCTTCACGGTACTCACCTGGGTGGTGGTGAGGAGGGTGGTTAGGGAACAGGGGGGACTCCTGGTTGTTGACAATGGTCAGTTTCTTTGCTGGATGGTGATTATATGGGTGTTTGCTTTGTAGTTGTTGAGCGCTCAGTTGTTCAGTTGTGTCCAGCTCTTTGTGACCCCATGGACTGTAGCCCACCAGACTCCCCTGTCCATGGGATTCCCCAGGCAAGAATACAGGAGTGGGTTGCCATTTCCTTCTCCAGAGGATCTTTCCGACCCAGGGATCAAACTGTGTCTCCTGCATTGGCAGGCAGATTCTTTACCACTGCACCCCCTGGGAAGCCCTTTATAATTCTTGGATAGAGGATCTACCGTACCTTAACTTCATAGCCTCTTCTGTGACATATTTCACAAAAGAATTTGTTTGTTTTTTTTGTTGTTGTTGTTGTTTTAATAAATGAATGAAGAGGGCTGTTCTATTCCAGGAAGGCTGACATCAGAGCATAAGCCCTTAGTCAATTAATTCTGTGTTTACAAATTACCTAAGAGTAGGTAAAAAGTTCTTTGTACATGTTAACTAGTTTAATCCTTATGATGGCTCTGTGCAGTGGATTCTATTTTTCATCCCCATTTTAAGATATGGAAACAGGGGCATACACACGTTAAGTTCAAGGTCAGAGGACTAGAAAGGAACAGAGCCAGGAACTGAAATCTGTAACCTGGTTTCAAAGCCTCTGTGCCTGACGGCTATGTTGCGAGACCGCTTTTTGACACTCTGATACAAAAGAAAAGGGCTTTTTTTGGTATGGGCTGATAATAGTTTTTCCTCTGGAAATAAATCTCTGCTGTCACATTGGGGAAACTTTTCATATTGAAGAACATTTAGCCTAGAAGAGCAAACAGTTGGGGATAAAAGTGGAGTGATTTCTATTTGCTAAATCGGTAGTAGTTAAGCAGTGTGTTTTGGAGGGGCAGAGGCAGACAGACCAGCAGGATTGAGAGCCTAGGATTAGACCTAAGTAAGCATGGAAATACAGAAAAAACAGAGGAGCCCTACAAATCAGTGACGAAAAGATGGACAGTTATTCTAACTGTCTAACATATTCTGTAGGGGAAGATGGCTGTCTGTATGGAAAAATGTGAAAGTTGCTGCCTCACACCACATATAGTTATAAATTCCAGACAGATTTAAGGCTCTTTTAAAAGAAGATAACATGGTAGAAATGCCTTCACATCTGTATGACTACACTGAAATTATATTTATATAAAAAACTCAACCCTTTATGTGACCAAAGACACAACATATCCAGTAAAAGATGTGCCACAGATGGGGACAAAATATTTAGAACTCATAAAATGGACCTCTTGGGTCCAGAATATATGAACTCCATCCCCCAATGAATTTTCTAAAAAGTCAACAGAAAAATAAGCAAAGTAGTTGAGTTGGCAGTTCACAGAATTTAACAGATAAAAATGTAAGACATAAAAACACAAGTTTTTAGGGTAAGTATGTCCTATGTTCGGAGAAGGCAATGGCACCCCACTCCAGTACTCTTGCCTGTAAAGTCCCGTGGATGGGGGAGCCCGGTGGGCTGCGGTCAGTGGGGTCGCACAGAGTCATTCACGACTGAAGTGACTTAGCAGCATGTCCTGTGTTTCCTCCATTCCCTGTATATCCACATCCTGGCTTCCTATGGTTTATCTGGCAACTTTACAGAAAAAATGCCCAACCTTACTAGGAATGAAAGCATGCAAATTACAACAACAATAAAAACTCATATCCACCAATTTAGCAAAAATGATGCTAAAAAATTCAGCAAAAATGTTAATAATATTTGCTAGTTGGTATGTAAGAAGGGTACAGTCTCCTTAGAGAAGATTTTGCAATACCTACTAAAGTAGGTGGCTCAGACGGTAAAGCGTCTGTCTACAATGCGGGAGACCCAGGTTCGATCCCTGGGTTGGGAAGATCCCTTGGAGAAGGAAATGGCAACCCACTCCAGGACTATTGCCTGGAAAACCCCATGGACAGAGGAGCTTGTAGGCTACAGCCCATGGGGTTGCAAAGAGTTGGACACGACTGAGTGACTTCACTTTCTTTCACTTTCACTAAAGTAAAAAGATGTTCATTAAAATGTGACCTACCAATTCTACTTTGAGGTGTCCATCAAGACACTTTCTCATCAGTGTATAAGGAAACTTATGCAAGGATATTGTTTGCTTACTATGGAAGCAACAAAACAAAACAAACAAAACGAGATGAAGATGATCCTATTGTTCCTCAAGGGATCAAACGTTGATTTGATTGTATAGTATAATTGTCTCATAATCGTTTAACAAAAGCCAAGTTCCCTGCCTATATAGGAGACCCTGTTTTTGATCTGTTCCACAGAAAGCAGTTCGTATCTGTTAATCCCAAACTCCTTGTTTGTCCCCCGCCCACTTCCCCTTTGGTAACCGTAAGTCTGTCTTCTATGCCTATAAGTCTATTTCCGCTTTGTCAACAAGTTCATTTGTATAAATATCGTATTCTAGATTCCACATCTAAACGGTATCATGTGATACTTGTCTTTCTGTCTGACTTACTTAGTATGATAATCTCTGGATCCACCCATGTTACTGCAAATGCCATCATTTCGTTCTTTTTTATGGTGAAATATTCACAGCATAAAAATCACCATTTTAACCCTCTAAGTGTACTGTTCACTGGCGTTAGGTCCATTCACAGTGCGCGTCCATCACCATCAACTATCTCCAGAATGTTTTCATTTTCCCAAACTGAAACTGTACCTATTAAACACTAACTTCCCATTCTTCCTTCACCCCCGGGTCCACTGGCAACCACTATTGCACGTTGCGTATCTATAAGTTTGACCACCCTGGGAACCTGTATCAGGGAAATCACGTAGTATTTATCCTTTTGCGACTGATCTGTTTTGCTCAGCATAATATCTTCAAGGTTTTACCATGTTGTATGAGGTGTCAAAATCCCCTCCTTTTTTTCTTTTTTAAAGGCTGAATGATGTCCCTTTCTATGTATACACCCCACTTTCTTTCTTTATCTTTCAGTGGACACTTGGGTTCTGTCTATTGGTCTTCGGTGTCTGGAGGACCAGGGTTGGGTCTCCTGGCAGAGCCTGGCACACAGAAGGTAATATTCAACTTTCAGAGTTCTTGAGTTATTTTCCTGGAACTTGAGCACAGAAGGTGAGAGAGGCTACCACCACCCTGAGGAGGAAGCCAGGGAAATTCAAGGCAAAAAGTGTATGAGAGTAGCTTTCCAATGGTCCTCGGCCTCTCCTCTTCACCCTCCAGTCTCTCCTTCCCATGGCAGCCAATCCAAAGACCATTTCAATCCATTTTCAGACCTTCGGTGGCTCACTGATATCGTCAGGATGCAGGTCAAGATTTTGATGATGGTCCACAAAACCCTTCATGCCAGCCCCATCTTGTCTCCATTTTCATCTCTTAGCGCTCCTCACACCAACTGAATTCAGCTTCTTCTCAGGCATAAAGCGTATCACCTGTAGGTACGTGCAACTCTGTCTGCCTGGAACACTCCTGTTGGGGCTGCTAAGTCGCTTCAGTCGTGTGCGACTCTGTGTGACCCCATAGACGGCAGCCCACCAGGCTCTGCTGTCCCTGGGATTCTCCAGGCAAGAACACTGGAGTGGGTTGCCATTTCCTTCTCCAATGCATGAAAGTGAAGTTTTTCGTGTCCGAGTCTTAGCGACCCCATGGACTGCAGCCCACCAGGCTCCTCCGTCCATGGGATTTTCCAGGCAAGAGTACTGGAGTGGGGCTAACTCCTGCTTATTCTCAGATCTGTGTCTGTCGTGTGAACCGTTGCCTCACTGGTTGAGGGTTCAGTGATAAAAAGCCTGTTTTCAGCTGCAAGTAACAGGAGACTTGATATACAGAGGTCAATCAGGAAGGATTGTTTTTGTTGCCATCACAATAAACAGAAGAACTCTACTGTGGGCTAATCCAGTGGCTCAGAAAGAACATCCAGGGTCCAGAGAGCCCCCATCTCTCCTCTCTACCAGCCTCCAGTGATCAAGTTGTCCTCTGGGCCTGGCTGACCTCCTGGTGCCAAAATGCTGGCAGCAGCTCCTGACTGCAAGGGTCCAGACTTGTGTCCCTCTTTAGACACAAAGAAAACTTTCTCCAAAGCCCCCGGTCCGGCATCCCTGAACATCTCATTGGCCAGAATGATGTCACATGTTCTTATTCCAGCTAGTCACGTGGCCCAGGGAATGACATCAGGTTGAATATTCAGGCAGTCAAGGACCTGCACCCTGCGTAGCATGGGGAAGGATCCACCACAGTGCTGTCTGAAGCTTGAACAAAATCACTGTCTTTTAGCAAGGATGGAGTGCAGCAGTGGCCCTATCTTAGTCTCTCTCTCCTCTGTATCCCCAATACCTAACCAGTGCTTGGTACACAGTAGGCATTTAATAATTATTTGTTAAAAGAAGTCACAAGCCCACAGGGAGGATGTGGCCATCCTTTATCCCGCTCCAGGCAGCATGAACATGTCGCCATCAGGCACGGGCTCCGTGGTGGGTCAGACGCAGTCTTTTGAGTGTTTCTGTCACATAGACGTCCCCTGGGATCACCCATTCCCTAAACAGTTGTTCTACACTCACCAAAATACTTCATCATGAAAGCAGAAATACAAACCACTGTTATACCTCACTAATACTCATGAGGGGCACCAAGGCATGCCAAAAGAAACAGGCTACCATTTCTTACCTAACATGTTGGCAGAAATGAAACACCTGGATGGGACCTAGTACCGGCGAGGGTTTGGGGAAACAGGCACTTGCATTCACTATTCACTGGAGTTGACATTGGTACAAACTTAGGGGAAAGCGGTTTGATGCTAGTCCTTCAAAATGGGCGTATGAGCGAGGCTTTGGCCCCAGCAGTTTCTCCAGGTAGGAACACAGCCTTTAGAAATCTACACGAGGCTGTGCAAAGATAGATTTGCAGGAACACCCATGGCGAGTGTCATTCATAATATCAAAAAACTAGAGTCATTTGAAATATCTAGGGCTTCCCTGACGGCTCAAACGGTAAAGAATCTGCCTGCAGTGCAGTACATCTGGGTTCAATCCTTGGGTTGGGAAGATCCCCTGGAATAGGAGATGGCAACCCACTCCAATATTCTTGCCTGACAGTTACACTGAGAGTGTAATGAAGCTCAAGGTCCAATATCTATGTGGGTACTGGCCAGGTAAGTACAGGACAACCTTACCCCCAAGAAATTCAATCCCATTAAAAAGACAAAGTAGATACTACACTTAGTCTTAGCCCAAAGTCTGAGAAACAATAGTGTCTGTAGTTAACAATATGGTGTTGTGGACTTCAAAATGTGTTACGAAGGTAGCTCTCATGTCAATTATACACACACACACACACACACATACATACAGGAAACCCTGTGAAGTGTTGGATATGTCCTTTTTAAAAACAGTTTAGAATAAATATTTATTTGGGGACTTCCCTGGTGGTCCAGTGATTAAGAATCTGCCTGACAATGTAGGGGACATGGGTTCCATTCCCGGTCCAGGAAGATCCCACATGCTTCAGGGCAACTGCGCTCATGAGCCCTGGACCCCATGCTCAGCAGTAAGAGAAGTCACCGCCATGAGAAACCTGTACCCCAAAACTAGAGAGTAGCCCCCACTTGCCGCAGCTAGAGAAAGCCCGATCACAGCAATGCAGAACCAGTGCAGCCGAAAATAAATAAATAAATTTTTTAACAAACCACATCTATTTGTATTTACTTATTTATTTGGCTGCACCTGGTCTTAGCTGCTGCACGTGTGGGCTCTTCAGTCGTGGCATATGAACACTTAGTTTCAGATCGTGGGATCTAGTTCCTCGACCTGGGGTCCCACACAGGCCCCTTTCCTTGGACGTGCAGGGTCTAAACCACTGAACCACCAAGGAAGCCCCTGGATATGTTTATTATCTTTAGAGTTTGCATATGTCCAAACTCATCAAATTGTACACGTTAAATATGTGCATTTATTTGCAAATCAATTTTACCTCAATAAAGAATTTTTTTTTTTTTTTAAAGAAAAACCAGCTAAGTAGATCTACATGTACTGAAAGATGCCTTTGGCTGACTGCTAAGTGAGAAAAACAAGTTGCAAAAACAGCATTTGTATCAAGATACAATTTCTATATTTGTCTTATAAGTATATGCTTTATATTTACTTGGTAGAAATAATTCTGAAAAATTGAACGAAACTGAAGTGTCTCAGTACTTGTTAAGGTGATGATAGCTGATGTAACTGAGTGCCAAAGCTGCCTGGCACACACAGTAGAACTTTATTTCTAGCTCATCATGTCAAACTCAAGTCCCAACCCATGCACCTCTCTCTTCCAAGCAGTGATCCATTTGCATCCCGAGCCTGCCCTTTTCCGTACTTGGTGTCCCAGGAGGATGACTAAGGAGGATTCCTGGGGCCAGGCTTGGAGGTGGCGCACTTCCCTTCTGCTCATTCCCATTGGCCAGAACCTGTCACGTGGCAACACCGGGCCGCAGGGGAGGCTGGGAAAAGAAGGCCAACCTGTGTCCAGCGAGAGCCGGAGACAGGTTCTGATGAGCACACTATGGGGCCCCACAGTTACGCACTTCTCTGATGTTTGGTTGTTTTCTTTGAGCAGGTATTCCTTTGATAACAGTAAATGTAAATAAGAATGGGTGAATAGTCTCAGTTGGGTCTTTCTAACCCCACCAGGACCAGGACAGGGGCCCTTCCCACTGTGATAAATCACTGATGCTCCTAGCTGAGGAATCAGTTTCTTGGCATTTTTGGTCAGGGTGAATCAGTTTTTTCAAACTCCACGAGAAGGTGAGAATGAAACTCTGGGTTTGGTGACTCCAAGCAGTCACAATGCCTCTGAGTGTGGTGGCAGAAGAGTGTCCCCCCCACCCACCAGCACACACACCTAGGGTGTCCATATGCTAATCTCCTGAACTTGCGAATAATGTGTTACGTTACATTGCAACGGGGAATTCAGGTTGCAGATGGAACAAAGGTTGCTACTCAGCAGACTTCAAAGAGATTGCTCTGGATTACCTAGGTGTGCCCTGGGTATCAGAGAAGGCAATGGCACCCCACTCCAGTACTCTTGCCTGGAAAATCCTATGGACGGAGGAGCCTGGTAGGCTGTAGTCCATGGGGTCATGAAGAGTTGGACACTTACTGAGCGACTTCACTTTCACTTTTCACTTTCATGCATTGGAGAAGGAAATAGCAACCCACTCCAGTGTTCTTGCCTGGAGAATCCCAGGGATGGCGGAGCCTGGTGGGCTGCCATCTGTGGGGTGACACAGAGTCAGACACGACTGAAGTGACTTAGCAGCAGCAGCAGCAGCCCTGGGTATTCACCAGGGTCCTGACATCAGAAGAAGGGGGCAGAAGAAGGAAAAACAAAGACATGTCATTGTGAGAAAGACTGGATTGGTCACTGCTGGCTTTGAAGGTGGTGGAAGGGGCCAGGAGCCAAGGAGTGTGGGCCCCTCTAGAAGCTGCAGAGGACAAAGAAATGGATTCTCCCCGGAGTCCCCAGAAGGAAATGCAGTTCTGACAACACCTTGACTATGGCTGAGTGGGATCTCGTTCAGACTTCTGAACTCTAATATATTTCTGTGTTAAGCCACTGAATTTGTGGTGACTTGTGACCACAGGAAATGAATATGCTGAGCATCCTGCCTAAAGAACCCGCCAGGACTGTTTGGTGACATCTCTCCCTGAATGCAACCATCGTCTCTGGTGGTGAAGTCAGAATGACCTGGATTGGAGTCTAGGCCTCACTCGTTCCTCTGTGCCTCATTTCCCTCATCTGTAAGGTGGGGATGATAATGCCTGTAGGGTTGATGTGGGTTACTAAGGACATCATTTTTGTGTAACATGTAGAACACGCTCCATAAATAATAAGCAGTAGCAATGGACAGAGATTTCCGTGGTGGCTTAGTGGTAGAGAATTCGCCTGTCAATGCAAGAGAAGAAGGTTCGATCCCTGGGTCAGAAAGATTCTCTGGAGAAGAAAAAGGCAACCCACTCCAGTATTCTTGCCTGGGAAATCCCATAGACAGTGGAGCCTGGTGGGCTACAGTCCTCAGGATGATCTACATATTGACATAAAGTGATCATTTCTCAGGATGTTCTCACTTACCCTCTAATGTTAGTTGAGCTTACTCCAACTTGATGGCATCTCTTTTCAAATCCATATGATGCTTTGGGAGGCCCCGAATCTCCCATCACCCCATCTTTCTGAAGTGGGGAGACTTGTTTATCTCTTCCTGCTTGAGACAATGGTCCTCAGGGTGGCCAAAACACCTCATGTACTTAATGTCTGAATAACCCACATGAAACGGATGAAACTTCCTGGTGAAGATGGGGTCTTAGGCATCAAAGGGGGCTGCCCTTCTCCAGGCTCGTGGCCCCTCCTGTGCTTCTGCCGTTAAGGAGGGTTCGTTCCTTTCATTTCTAGGCAGAACTCAGCCCTGAGTGGGAGAGGCTGGGATTTGGGGTTTCACTGGGAAAGCCTTTTGGTACTAATGTTGTTATTATTGATCATTTCTGGGTAAGGGATGTCTATGATTGTTGTCCCTTAAATCTGGGCAAAGGGCCGGGGGTAGCCCTCATGTGCGGGCTCTGGGTGGTTTACATCTGGCTGGAGTAAAGCCACTCACCCTTTCTATTTCACTGAAACCTAATCCAGACTGAAGTTTGATGAGACACAGACCTTTTCACGAGGGCCAGAGGATGAGCTCTTGTTGTTTACGGCCGTTTTGCCCTTTTTATTACTAGAAAAAAAGCTGCAGGCGCTCAGTGAGGCTTTACATCCACCTAACGCTTACTCCTTGGAAGGAAAGTTATGACCAACCTAGACAGCATATTGAAAAGCAGAGATATTACCTTGCCAACAAAGGTCCATCTAGTTGAGGCTATGGTTTTTCCTGTGGTCACGTATGGATGTGAGAGTTGGACTGTGAAGAAAGCTGAGTGCCAAAGAATTGATGCTTTTGAACTGTGGTGTTGGAGAAGACTCTTGAGAGTCCCTTAGACTGCAACCAGATCCAACCCGTCCATCCTAAAGGAGATCAGTCCTGGGTGTTTTTTGGAAGGAATGATGCTGAAGCTGAAACTCCAATACTTTGGCCGCCTCTTGCGAAGAGTTGACTCATTGGAAAAGACCCTGCTGCTGGGAGGGATTGGGGGCAGGAGGAGAAGGGGACGACAGAGGATAAGATGGCTGGACGGCATCACTGACTCAATGGACGTTAGTTTGAGTGAACTCCGGGAGTTGGTGATGGACAGGGAGGCCTGGCATGCTGCAGTTCATGGGGTCACAAAGAGTTGGACAAGATTGAGCGACTGAACTGAACGTGTCCTCTGTTTGATCTACATATCTACATAAAGTGATCATTTTTTCAGAATGTCCTCACTTACCCCCTAATGTTAGTTGAGATCACTCCAACTTGATGACATCTCTTTTCAAATCCATATGCTTTGTTTCTAGTCATAGGGTTGCAAAAAGTCAGACATGACTGAGCGACTGAGCTGTCCTGATCTTCTCACTCTAGGAAATATGACAAATGTAAAAATACAAAACAAGTAGCAAGAAAAGCAAATCACCAGTGTGCCACTTCCGTTCATATTTCGCTCTTTTCTTCTTCCAGTGTTTCTCTTGATATTAATAGTAGCCTTATTCATCGCTGCGATTCATGGGGTCGCAAAGAGTCGGACACGACTGAGCGACTGAACTGAACTGAACTGAAGGTTAATTAACTAATAATATATAAAAATATAAATTAATATTAATTTTATGGTGCATGTACTATTTTATGAGCTTTCTTCACTTGAAATGACCTGTTGTAAGGCGCCTCCTTGGTGTTCAGAATTACCTGTGGTCTTGGGAGCTGGGTGGCGATGCTTGCATGGTGTCCTGCTAGCTCAAGAGAAGAGAGAGAACAGATTGGCCTGGATTTTTCTGATCATATGCTTGTTTCAAAATTTTAAACATTACAGAGATGTGTGTGCATGTGTGCTAAGTTACTTCAGTCATGTCCGACTCCTTGGGACCCAGTGGACTACCGTAGCCCGCCAGGCTCCTCTGTCCATGGGGATTCTCCAGGCAAGAATACTGGAGTGGGTTGCCATTTCCTCCTCCAGGGGGTCTTCCTGACCCAGGGATCAAACCCAGTCTCTTATGTCTCCTGCATTGGCAGGAGGGGTCTTTACCACTAGTGCCAGCTGGGAAGCCCCTTATGGAAATGTATATCTTGGATATACAAAATCCTTGTAATCCTGAACCTCAGAAATAATCGCCACTGCTTGGTATATGTTATTTTCAGATTTATCTATCCAATAACAAAAATTTACAAGGATGTATTAAAGTATTACTTAATGAAAAGTATGGTCTTGCTGTCTACAGAATTGTGTGACATCTACCTCATAATAAACGTCATCTCGACAACACACATAAATCTCTCTCTTTCCTTTTTAAAAAATAATTTATTTACATGGCTGCACCAGGGCTTAGTTGGAGCATGTAGGATTGTTTTTTCAGTTGTGGCTTGCAGCATCTTCCCTTATGGCTCAGATGGTAAAGAATCTGCCTGAGATGCAGCAGACCTGGGTTTGATCCCTGGGTTGGGAAGATCTCCTGGTGAAGGAAATGGCAACCCACTCCAGTATTCTTGCCTGTAGAACTCCATGAACAGAGAAGCCTGGCGGGCTACAAACCGTGGGGGGCAAAGAATTGGGCATGACTGAGGGACTAACACTTTCACTTTCATGCAGCAACTTTAGTTGGGGCATTCCAACTCTTAGTTCCTGCATGTGGGATCTAGTTCCTTGACCAGGGATCGAGTTTGGGCCCCCTGAATTTGGAGCGGGGAGTCTTAGCCATTGGGCCACCAGGGAAGTCCCCTTTCTTTCTTTTCCATGGATTCCTAGAATTTGGTTGTTTGGGTATGATGTAATGCAGTCATTTAACCCCCTATCAACCACGTTTGGGTTTTACAACTGTTTTCTGTGCATAATGTTGTATTGACCATTCTTTCCCCAGAGCCTTTTTTGCAGAAGTGTGGAATTTCTGTTTGAGGAATTTCCACAAATGGTTTGTGAATTTGAGATTTGAACAGGAACTTGCCAAACTATCCCCACGGAAAGATTGGAACAGTTTGTGTTTTCATCAGCTGTCTGTTTTAGCCCCACCCTTATCATCATAGGATATTATAATCTTTAAGAAATGTTGCCAACTGGATAATTTTTATGTCCTTGAATTACTATGGTTTTCTTAGCATTTTTTGTCTAATTAGTGAAGTTAGGTTGCACGTCTTTTAATGCAGACATTGGGTCCTTTCATTTACTCTTCTGTGATCATGTATTCACGTCCTTTGAATAAGAACTTTGAGTCCTTGTTTATCAGGAATAATAATCCTTTGCTTGTCACCTGTTGTAAATGTTGTTGTCTGTTACTTGGTTGTTTTACGACCATCTGTTAATTACAGCTAGTAGTTTTTGAGTGTTTACAAGTATTATTTACTAAGAAAACTGCTTTACATGAATTATCTCATTCAATTCTTTCAACAAATTGTTGATCTTGGTACTGTTATTATCACTCCCACTGAATAGGTGAGGAATTCGAGGCTCAGAAGTTTTCACCTGGAGAGAAGTAGATGAAGCCAGGGTTTGAACCCAGACCCTGCTACATGGCCTGCTTTCCAGAACATCATCTATATGGTTATTTTAGCTTCTTCCAGGGGTGAACCCTGAGAGGGGATTTGAGTGCCATTTATTTGGGATGTGACCCCAGGAAAGGGCAAGGGGGCGGGGAGACGGGATAAGGTCAGAAGGACACTGACACAGATTGCATTACCAAGCAGGTGGCCGCTGTACACAGCTGGCCTCCATCTAGTGGGAAACTCCTGGGGGACTGGGTAATACATGACACAGACCCATGAGAGGGGCCTCAAGCCGGGTATTTATCCATCAGTTCCCTGTAGCACTGACTGAAGTCAGCCCCCCGAGGACATTAACTCGCTGCCACTTCAGACCTCCCCCAAGCACTGTTTTCCCTGCAAATGGTGGGAGGCCCCAGGCAGAGAAGCACAGAGGCTCGCTGTCCAAAGCCGCGAGTCAGGGTGTACGGGGTACAAGCAGGAGAAGAAGGATCTGCCACAGTAGGCAAGTTTATCTTTTTTTTTTTTAAATAGGGTCACTTTTGATGAATGCTTATACAATAAAGGGCAGTTCTTTTCTTCCCATGCAACATTGTATAAGTCCTCCCAGTTTTAGCCAATCCCTCTATCATATCACCCCTCGTCCACTGTGTCACATGGGAAGGAATTTCATCTTTCTTACTCTGGGAATTTCGCCTTCTGAGGTCCAGGAGGCCAGCCCAGCAGCTAAGCCCTGGGGACCCTTTGCTCAAGAGCCTGATGTCTTGGCCGAATGCCCGGGTAGGGGACGGTGCAGCCTTGGTGCCTGTGGCCATCGTCAGTTTGGATCAAAATGTTGAGGGAGGGAGGCTGGCTTTCCTTAGCCTCAGCCCCTCTCCCTGCGGGGACACCTCACCATCTCCTTTTCTCTCTTCACCTCCAATCAAAATATTCTCCCTGCCGGGATGCTGGAAGAAGAGGGCGGGTCGCTGGGTCTTGGTCTGTTTGTGGCTTTGAAGGTGTGGAGTAGCCACAGTGCCTTTGAGAAAGCTTTGCTTAACGCTGGTGATGTAGACAGCTCACTGGAGCAGAAACGGGGACGGTGGGTGGGCCTGGGGGGCTCCAACAACACCCGTTCCTAATTCACAGGGTGACAGAGCCTGCATGACGGTGCCCAGGGAGCTGTGGGTGGCGGGTGGTGCCCTCAGCGGCCCTACCTTTCCCCTTCATCTCCCTCAGAGAGGCCTTCCCAGGACCACCCATCTCACTGGCCTCTCCCATCCCAAGACCCTCTTGACCGCTTCCTAAACTTTTTTTTTTTTTCAAACAGCTTATCACCACTGTAAACTATTGGCTTTCTTTATCCTTATTGCTCTTGTGTGTGTGTGTCTGTATGTGGGTGCCCATGTGTGCACGCAGCTCTGGGACGGGGGAGGGAGTAAAGATGCATCTTCCAAGAACACCTGTCCCCAGGGCTCGGGCCTGGACCAGGCGCACAGTAGCCTGAACTCTGTTGTAGGGGTCTGGGAGCCAGGGGTCCGGGTCTCTGGTCTAGACTCAGCCTTGGGTTTACTGGCGGGCCTGTAAGTCCCACCTGGCATGGTCAGGGACCCCTGGAGCCAGCTCTGAGAAGGAGACAAGTGTGCATGGCACAGTCAGGCAGTGATTCGGGATCTGGGCTGTGGGGTGGGAGGGAGAAAGCAGGGGTGGGCAGCAGAGCAGTGGGTACCACCCCCCAGGTCACCCTGAAGGTGGGCGGCCTTCCCCACGATATCGAGAGGGGGACTGAGGAGCAGAATTTCATCGCTTTCACTTAATTCACTCATCTAGAAATATCTGTCACGCACTTTCTATGTGCCTGGAGCAGGGGATGTGGTCCTTGCCTACATGAGTGTCCATCTTAGCCGGGGAGACGGACGACCGCTAAGTTGGTGTATAGGGTCGGTTTGGGTGTCGGTCACCGCTATGAAGGGGAGAGAAGACAGTGGGAATTCTGGGGAATTCCCAAAGGCTGGGGAATTCTTTCAGATGCTGAGCAGAGGGAGGGAGGCGGTACAGAAACAGGACGTGCTCTGGGCCACCCGGGAGACGGAGGGCACAGGAACGCGGCGGCCTGAGGTCACAAGGGGATGCGAAGGAACAGGAGTAACTTTTTGAGGAACATGCCGAGCAGATGGAGGTGTTATGACTGCTGCTGCTGCTAAGTCGCTTCAGTCGTGTCTGACTCTGTGCGACCCCTGAGGCGGCAGCCCACCAGGCTCCCCCATCCCTGGGATTCTCCAGGCAACAACACTGGAGTGAGTTGCCATTTCCTTCTCCAGTGCGTGAAAGTGAAAAGTGAAAGTGAAGTCGCTCAGTCGTGTCCAACTCTTCGCGACCCCATGGACTGCAGCCTACCAGGCTCTTCTGTCCATGGAATTTTCCAGGCAAGAGTACTGAAGTGGGGTGCCATTGCCTTCTCCGTGGGCCACTTGTAAATCACCCATTAAATGTTGTGCTTAAAGATAATCATAAAGGGCCTGGTGGGGGCAGGGAGAATCAGATGTGGTTTGGATTCCAGCTTCTTAACCCGCTAACTATCGCTCAGGTGACCCCATTATCTCCTGGAACCTCAGTTTCCTCATCTGTGAAACTAAGAAGAAGAAAGAGCACAAACGATCCGTATCTGGAACGAGCGTAGGCGTAACTAGAGGCCCTGCAGACACCAAACGAGGAAGGGGGTGTTATAAACAACTTTGTGCCAGTGCAGTGAACGTTTGCGTACGAAAAGCTCTCTGAAAGGCAAAAACAGCAAGAATGGATTCAAGGGGGAAAAGAATAGTTTAATGCCTTTAATCACTGAAAGAAGTTTAAAAAACAAATCTGATTCTGAGCCCTGTTTCTGGCACATGGTAGGTAGGTGTCTAATACACACAGCCATTATCATGCACTTATTCCAAACAATGATGTCAATATTTCATCATCTTCAGAAACACCTTACATTATAAGGGAAAAAAAAAATCTGTTTCACCATTAAACTCTCTTCTGTACTTACTTCCACCCCCCCTAGCATCCAAAAACATCATCTACTTTATCTATTAGGCTTGATACAAAAGACTTTCACTTGTTACTAAAAATATGCTGCTCGCTTGCCTTGGGAGAGGATGCCTGGAGGAATGTACTGCAGGTTTAGACTGCCTGTAAGTACAAACAAGAGGTCTGGGTGTGCAGAAGCCGGAAGGGTAGCTTATATTATACGTTCCTGCAGCTCCCCATGGGTCACCATGTCCCATGTGATGGTGACCCAGCAAGGCTCCGTGTTCGGGGATGCGGCCGGGACACGGCGCCACGGCCAGGCTCTGAATGCATTAGCAGTGACCCAGAGTCAGTGGCGTCCAAAAGGACCTTTTCTCCGTCGATCTTGCCAAGATATTCATTTCAAAGAAGGCCCTGGCTCCTTCCGGCGGCTGTTCCCGTTGGTCACGTGCCTCCCCTCACAGGGCTGTGTTGCACAACTGGCTTTCCAAGCAGGGGTCAGGTCTTGTCCCTTTCCTGTCACAGCCTTGCCCAACCGAGGGAAGTTGTTCCAAGCCTGGGCCACGGGCCTTCGATGTGGAGAACAGGTGGCGCTTGTCTGCTGGACCAAGCGGAGGCTGCTCGGAGATGGGAGGGACTCCTGGGGGACCTCCTGGCACCGGGCAAGGGGCACCAGAGGGGTGACCCAGGCGGGGGCATGGGGAGGGGGTTGGGTGAGAGACTTCAGCTCACACTCTGGGGACCGCTCAAAGCTGGGGTCCAGGGACCTTCAGATCAGAGACAGAGACTCAAAGAATTGCAGGGGCTCCAGGGACCCGTCCAGGTTCATCCAACTTCCCATTTGTCAGATGGGAAAACTGAGGCCCAGGGAGAAAAAAGGGAGTTGGCCAAGGCAGCACAGCAGGTTTTTTCTAGCCTCCTCTCACGGATGGGGACACAGATACTACATGGGGCCTGGGCCACCTCCGTGGCCTGCAGGGAAACTCGGCGCAGTGGGTGGCAGACTGAGCCTGGGAACATGGGTGACTCTGCAGAGGAGGCTGGAAAGGACCCCTGGTGGGCGTCGTCCTCAGAAGAGGGGGAGCCTGGGCTGTGAACATGGAGCAACATAGAGGGAGGCTGGCTGTCCCACGGCTCCTGTTCAAAATGGGGAGAGGCTCCGTGGAGCGGGTCCCCAAGGGTACTCCCCCCGGCCCTGCACGCTTTTCTGGTCAGCGGTCACAAAGCCTGCAGCGCCACCAGCCACACTCTTTTTAGGGGCTTCTATGCCTTTCTGTTTTCAGGGCAATATCCCAGGAGAACAGAACACCACCCCCCAGACTCTTGGTGAGTTCCGGTCATGCCAGTGAGGCCCTAAACACTTCCCTCGTCTCCTGGGGGGAGCAGCCATCAAGTGGGCCTGCCTCTGCCCACCTCCCACGGTAGTCTGAAGGATCACTCAAGATAATGGCAGGAAAGTGCTTTGGGAACCGAAGCACAGCGCCTGCCTAAGAGGTGGTGCTAGTTAATGATTTATGCTTGGAGGGGCTGTGTTTCCTGGCAGGAAGTTGGCAGGAGGGAAGGAGACCACAGTGAGAGATAGGAAAGCTGGAAGCCAGCAGCCGAGTTTCCCAGGGGGTCAACCTGGTCAGTCTCCTCGGGCAGGGTCTGTCTCGGGGGGCCTCGATTTCCAGCTCCCACCCAGCAGAGAGAGGCTCCACACCCAGCTACCCACCCGAGTTTCCCAGGGGGTCAACGTGGACAGTTTCTTCGGGCAGGGTCTGTCTTGGGGCGCGGGTGGGGGGGGCTCGATTTCCAGCTCCCACCCAGCAGACAGGCTACGCACCCAGCAGCCTCTCTCTGTTCAGTTTATTTTATAAATATTTACTGAGCACTTCCCTACCTCCCCGCCCACCAGGCTCCAGCCCAGCACCGGCCTCAGGGCTGAGAACAGGGTTAGGAGCAAAGCCAGGCTCAGCTCCTGCCCTTGCAGGGCAAAGCCTGGTGGGGAGACACACGGCAAACAGGAAATAGAAACACAAACCGTGTATGAGGATCGGGATTCTTGTCGTTGCTGTGAACATCCAGCTGTCTCCTTCACATCTCCCTTGGATGTCTAAAGGCGTCTCTAACTTAGCGTATCTGAAGCCAAGCACTTCGTTTCACTCTCTCCGAGGCTTACGAAGCGCCATCTGTCGGGTCACTAAAGCCAGAAAGCAGCCTTGTCTCTCCTCCCCTCAGTCATCAACTCCTTCAGCAGCTCCGGTACTCCTGCTGCCTATAGCTCCCTTCAGGCAGCCCGCTTCTCTCACCATCCGCACTGCCTCCCTCCGGGTGACAGCATCGCTCATGCTGACCGTTGCCCAGCCTCCTAGCCAGTCTCCCTGCTGCCCGCCTCTCTCCCGTCTCGTGCCCATCCACCCTTTGAATAATATTCAGAGTAAAGGGTTGAAAGTGCGAGTGTTAGTTGCTCAGTCACGTCTGACTCTTTGCGACCCCATGGACTGTAGCCGGCCAGGCTCCTCTGTCCATGGGATTCTCCAGGCAAGAATACTGGAATGGGTAGCTATTCCCTTCTCCAGGGGCATCTTCCTGACCCAGGGATCTAACCCAGGTCTCCTGCATCACAGGTGGAGTCTTTACCGTCTGAGCCACCGGGGAAGCCCATTCAGAGTAAAATATGTTCCTAACACATAAACTGGATCCCATCAACCCTCCTGCTTTGTAACCTTTCCCTGGATCCCTGGTGCTTTCAGAATAAGACCCAAGCTTCACACCCTGGTCACAAAACCCTGTGTGACCTGGCCCACATCACAGACCTTCTTGGTACCCCCGACCCTGCTCCCTCATGGAGCTGCAGCCACCTGTCGTGGCCTTTTATCTTTTTTTGGTGACAATGCTGAGATCATGCTGACCTCAGGGCCTTTGCACCTGCTGTTTCCTCTGCCTGGAACAGCCCTTTCTCCAGAGCTCCACCAGGCTGGTTCCTTCTCTTTCCGTGGGCTCAGCCTAAATGCCACCTCTTCAGAAAGGCAAAGCCCTCCAAACCCTCCTTTCTGTCAAGTGCCTCCCAGCCCTGTTTGCTCCCGTCACATGGGTGTTGCCGTTGGTCATCCCACCTTCCTTTGCTGGCTTGTCATTTGATTGTCTCGCCCACAAGTGCAGGGACCTTATCTGAGGGGTTTGCTGGGCAAATTTCACGGCAGCAAACGCTGATAGGTTGATCAGTCGTGTCTGACTCTTTGGGGCCCCAAGGACTGTAGCCCCTCAGACTCCTCTGTCCATGGAATTTTCCAGGCAAGAATACTGGACTGGGTTGCCACTTGCTCCTCCAGGGGATCTTTCCGACCCAGGGATCGAACCCATGTCTTCTGCTTTGGCAGGAGGATTCTTTACCATTAGCGCCACCTGGGAAGCCCCCAGCATTTGATATTCCCCCAATAAACTTCTGTTAACTAAATGAAGGAAAGAGTTCCCTCACCACTCCCATCCCAGAAGAGGTAAATAAGTTCTAGGGATGTCCCCACTCCAAGAACTGGCATGGTGTGGGCACTGCCGGACCCTCTTCCCTCTTTCTGGTGTCCTGGTCCTCTCGAGTCCTCATGACGAGCTGTCTAATGGATTCTTAATTTCCCCTGTTACTGTGGCAGGGCATAGGCATCAGGATTTTCATACATTTGTTCATTCACGCCTGCGTTTATCCTGAGCTTCCCAGCAACGTGAAGTCAGAAGACCTGGGCCTGGATGCGACCCCTGCCACCAACCCACTGTGTCACTTTCGTCAGGTCTCAGCTGCACCCCGGGCTCAGTTTGTTCCTGTGCCGAAGCGGAGGTGGGGATGGTGGACCTGGTGGACACACTCCTCGCCTCCATCAGAAAGGCCTTGGGGACGCCGTCCAGGCGGGGTCCAGGTGGGCTCCAGGACGCCCGACTCCAGGCTGGAGCAAAACTTGAGTCCTGGCTTCACAGCGAGGAGATGACTGTCGGTTCCCTGCTGGCCTGTGGTCTGTGTCCAGCCCCAGCTGGTGTCTGGGAATGGAGGGAAGCGGGACAGGAAATGAAATCTGGGTCACCAGCCCACCCAGCCTCCCCACTCCACCACCCACATTCCCAGGCTTGCTCTGCCTGCCTCTGAACCGAGCCTCTTCACAGACCATGGGGGTGGCCCAGGGCCCATGCAGTATCTGTCCCCATCTAGGGGAGGAGTGGGGAACACAGGGCAGGAGGTCGAGCCAACTTCCCAGAATAAGCCCCGCAGCTCTTCCCAAGCGAACAGAATGCAGAGAAGCCAGCGTTCCCAAGTTCAAGGCCAAGGCAGGGCGGAGGTCCCTGCGGAGGTGGGTCTGAGGCTGGGGTATGGTGGGAACAATGATGTGCTTTTGGCAGGCCCAGAAGATTTTTCCTTTCTGGAACTTTAGGCGGATGCCTTCCCGCTCCCCGCCTCCTGCAGGGAACTTCCTCAGGCCAAGGACCGGCAAAATCTGGAAGAATCTGCCTGGAAGCTGATTTCCCTGGTTTCTGTCCCAGAGGTCAGCTCTGTATCCCCACTCTGATCCCAAAACAACAAAACAGGATAGATGAAATCCCCTGATGTTCTAGGCGCAGGCAAGTGTTTTCCACGGTGTGAACCTCTCTCTCCTACGGACTTGATCTCACAACCTTCCCCCTTTCAAAGACAAGTGGTTTATGAAGCTAATTCATACTAACATGTGAACAAGTGCCTGCTGACCTTCACCTGCCCTGTGTATCTGACTATGAGCTCCTGGAGCACAGGGACTGGTTTATTCCTCTTCATGGTTGCAGTGCCAGGTACAAGGTTTGGTTCAGAGTTGGTGTTGTGTGGATCATCATAAAGAAGACAGAAATAACAAAAATAAATCATAACAGCTAACAACTACTGGATGTCTTCTAAATGCCACAGAATCAGGTAAGGGCTTTATGTATGTTACCTTATCTCATCTTCACCTTGGTGAAGATGTGGTAGGTACTGTACTTATCCCCATTTTACAGAGGAGGAAACTGAGGCTCGGGGAGGTGAAATAACTTATCCAGGAATCTAAAGCGGTGGAGGTAGTGTTCAAATCACGGCAACCTGACTCCCAAATGCACGTTCTTAATGGAGTAAGCTAGGTAATTTGGACCAAGGTTAATTAGGCTCGATCTGAAGTTCTTCTTTTACAAAACACTCAATACCTCCTCTTCCCAAATATCTCTAATGATGAATTTTAGGCTTCTATGAGTGTGGGTTTCTGTTTTATTTTTTCAGGAAGTCCCCAAATCCCAATCAGAGTGATTCGGGAGAGGACTGGAAGACGTCAACCAAATCCCGATCAGAGTGACTCGGGAGAGGACCGGAAGGCATCCACGGATGCGGTTTTCCTCCCTACCTTCTCTCCCGCTCCCACCTGCCTGGTGAAAATATAGGAGCCCCTGGGATGCCCAGCTTCAGGGCGGGCCTGGAAAAGGCTCAGGGAAGCCAAGCCTTTGCTGGAGGGCAGGGAGCCTCACTTTGGGTTCGCCTGAAGCCCCTGTTTTTCAGAGGTCCCCTGTCTGCCCTCCTCGTGGCTTACTCTGCACAGGTGTTCATCTCTGCCATCAGACGGTGCGCTCCACAAGACCAGGATCTGTAGTTCACCAGGGGCTCCCCAGGCAGGTACGCAGGGCCTGGTGCTATTTGCTCCAGGAGCTGGCCCTGGAGCCCAGGGACCCCCAGTTCCAGCTCTCTCAGCAGCCTCAAAGCGGGGAGGGAGGCCGTAACCAGGTTGGCCTTCACCTAGACTTCTTGTTGAAAAGGAAGCATGCGGAGAAGGGACACAGCCGCAGGACACAGGTACCTGCAGAGGCTGCCGCCAGCCGCTAGCCACAGCCTCCACGCTCATCTCCGTCACCTAGGTCCTGGCTCCCCTCCTCCAGGAAGCCCTCCCTGCTGCGCCCCACCCACACGCCCTGTTACACTGCTCGCTTGGGTTCCAGGAAGCTCAGGGAGGCCACAGCTCTGGGGAGAAGATGGGAGAGCAAGACTTAGGCTTCTTCAGGGTTCAGAACTGGGCTTTCAGTTCCAGATCATGGTTTCTGTCCTCTTCTCCCCTCTTCTCACGAAGAGGCTCTCTCAGTCATCCTTGCTTTTCTGTCTTTTTCTCCCTTCTTTTCTCTTCTTGCCTCATTCCCTTCTTCCTTCCATCTCCTCACTTCCTTCCTTCACTCCAGCATTGTTTCATGGAAGATTTGAGGCCACTTTTGCCTTCAGCTCACCTCCAGACCCCTGGGCATTCAGACCGGCCCTATGTCTGCTCACTGGGTTGCATAGTGCAGTGTCAGGCTTGGGCGCTGTGGGTCTTCCTCTGGGCTGAGTGTCGGGGCGGCACGGCCTCGTGGTGACACCCAGCAACCCCACCCTTGCCACCCACCCTGCTGGGCCAGCGCTGGAAGCAAGACACTGCCACCCCCTCCACCTTCCTCCCTGCAAGTGCAGGAAGGAGTCCGGGGGCCAAGGAAAGCGCCCTGGAGTAGGCGTCTCAAGACTGCATTCCCTGAGTGCGTGGCCCCAGCGGTATCCCCAGACACAGCTTGCATCCAGTAAATGCTTGTTGAGCGACTGAATGAAAGCCACAGACTTAAGTCCTGGCTGACTGCTTCATTTCAGAGACACCCCTTCACCTCTCTGAGCCTCAGGACCCTCGGTTAAAACGAGGAGGAATTGCCTGACCCTGTCCACCCCCTAGGGGCAGCTGAGAGGAGCAGGTGTGACGGTGCCTCCAGGAGGGCAGGTTGTGACGGTGATGGCGGGAGAGGCCTGTGTGGGGCCCCTTCTTTGGGGCTGGAAGCGGATCAAACGTTCTGGGCTGAGCGATTCTGAGGAAACCACCCAGCATGGGAGAACCTCAAGGCTCTGCGGGGGCCCTGCCTTCCTCCCCTGCAGAACCCTAGCAGGGTCTGCCCACCGTGCCCCTACCATTCTTCGGCACCGAGCCTCACTTTGCCCTGGCCCGCCCAGTGCAGGCAGGCCAGTGCCACCAGGCGGGTCCTTATGAACTTGGCTTTCAAGGGGAGCTGGTCTAAGCAGAAATTGAGCCAACAGGCTGGAGACTCCTAGCAGGTTCCGGGGTGGGCAGGCTGCCTCGTGCCTCCACCCGGGACTCAGACCCACTCAGCTCTGCCGTTTGCCAGCTGTGTGGCCTTGGACCAGTCGCTTCACCTCTCTGAGCCGCACCTGCCTCATTTCCTGCGTGGCAATATCCTTGCCTTGGCAGCCCTGTCATGAGAGTCCACAGAAGAGGAAGGGCAAACCTGGCAGGGAGAGGTGCTGGGCGTCTGCTTGGCTCAGGGGGGGCCCATCCACACGCTGCTCCCCCCGCCCCCTACCCCCGCCCCCCCACCCCCTTGCCTCTCTTCCGGCCCAGGCTCGGCCAGATGGTGGAAGCAGGGAAATGCCGCCGAGCTGCACGCTCCTGGTCTATTTTGAGAAGCCTCCTGTTTCCTCTGCTGCCTGGGGCCATGTGGTGGCTGCAGGTCTCTCTCACGGGAGGGACTCCAAGCCGGACCGTGTCCTTCCCTGGCTCCTTGCCCCCAGCCCTTTCTTTCCATGTGGCCTGAGCCCCCACATCCTGACTCCCAGCTCAGGCACCACACCCTCAGCCAAGAGGGGCAAAGGTCAGGTGCCCAAAGGGGGCTTTGGGGTGGGGGCTGGTCACTTGTTGGAAATATGGAGAAAGTGGGGAGCTGGGGTTGGCCCCCGTTGTCAGGGCTCAGCCCTGCCCGCCCAGGCCCCCGCTTCTGCAAGCCTGGCCCCTCGTGGCCATCAGCACCCTCAGGCCCCCGGCAGCAGTCATCACTGCTGGGGTTGCGCGCTGGGTGGAGTCATCTGTAGTCCCGTACACGGCTTCCTCCAGAGTGACCTCAGGGGCCCTTAGAGAAACAGCCACCCAGAGCGCTGGCCCGGCCAGGAGGCCGGACAGTCCCCTGGCCTGCTGCCGGACAGTCCCCTGGCCTGCTGCCTGGCTGGTCTTAATTGCCCCAGTCACCCCTCAAGAAACCTGGGAGCCGCCCTTGCCTCCGCCCCTGCCCCTCCTCCTCCCTGCACAGAGCTCTGACCCTGGTGTGCCACATCCCTCATTTACTAGATCCGTGGCCTTTCATCTCTCCGTGCCTCAATTTATTCATCTGTGAAATGGAGCTAAGGAGATCCCTCTATTCATGGGCCTGCGGGGAAGAGATATTGAGTTAACACTGGTGAAGTGCTTAGGACAGGGCTAGACACTTAGTAATTGTAGCTCCTATTCAGTTCAGTTCAGTTCAGTTGCTCAGTCGTGTCCAACCGACTCTTTGCGACCCCATGGACTGCAGCACGCCAGGCTTCCCTGTCCATCACCAGCTCCGGGAGCTTACTCAAACTCAGTGTCCATCGAGTCGGTGATGCCATCCAACCATCTCATCTTATTATCCTCAGTAAATTGTAGCTCCTGTTACCTGATTGCTCTGCAAAGCCTGCCCAGCCCAGCTCTGCTACATCACTCCCGTCTCCTCTACTGCTGTGCTGGGCCAACCTCTCCTGGGGCGCTGCCAAACCTTCCTGCTGGCTTTGCGGCCTCTGTTCTCCCGCTAGAGCCAAGGGCATCTTTCTAAATAAAAAGTCTGATTAGCGCTGTAGAGTTTTGGAATTAGATTTATTCATTCACCGCCGTCCCCCAAATATTTGCGGTCTGACTCTGTGCTGCAGCAGTAACCTAAATGAAGTAGGAAGCTTATGTTCTAGTGAGTGCAAGTCCCAGCCCTACAACTGCATGGTGTTGGGCAAGTTTTTAAATGCTTGGAACCTCAATTCTGTCATCTGCAAAATGGGATCCTAGAGAACCTGCCCCATGGGCTTGCTGTGAGTGTCAGCAGACTACACAGCTCTTCTATCACAGTATGTGAAATATTTTCCAAGTGGAAACCCTGGGATGAGGATGGTAAGGATGCTGTCATTCCATTCCTCATAACTTTCCAACATTCATGCTGGATTCAGGCTCTCTGTGATCTGGTCCCAGTGGTGCCTTCCCCATCCCCCACCAACCCTGTCTTTAACTTGGTCCTGAGGATACTTCGTCTCCATCACTACTTCCCAAACAACTCAGCCCTTTCACAAGTCTTGCTTTTGCACGAGCCCTTCTCCTTTCTTGGAATTTCTCCCTCCCTCCCCTTCTTTTCTTAACCTCTCCCTCCTCTTTTCAGGGCTGTCCCAGCTACCTGCCACTGCTGGGTAGAGTCTTCCCAGCCTCTTGGACAGCACAAATCCCTCCTGGATCTGGGCTCTACCTGCCAGGTGTTCATGCCCCCACTGTGTCCCTCCCCGTGGTGATCATTATCACGTGGCCAAGGTCTATCCCCTCAGCCCCTGGGCAGGAATGCATCGCGTTTACCTGGTGCCCTGAGAGCCTAGTAGTGGCTTGGCGTGTTGACAATCATTAACTTTTGGCATATGACTCAGCACTGACTTTTGATGAGTGCATTCATGTCTGCCAAGACACCTCTGATGATCAACCTCAATTTACCCAAGTGGAAGGCGGGATCAGTGTTAGAGATTCACACCCTACTGTAAGGGAAAGACCTTGACAAAGGCCATCCCCACTGCCAACTCTAACACAGAAGACCTGAGAGTCTCTACGCGCTGGTATAATGGGATATGTTAGCCAGTGTAGACCATACACACTCTGATGGTACCCACATGCTGGAAGTATGCTCCTTTCACATGTAAGGTTGAGAGGCATGCTCTGGTCTGCATATGGCTTCCTCCACACAGTGATCAGGGGACCCAAGCTCCCTCCATTTTGAGGCTCTACCATTATTTAGGTCCTTGTTGTCATCTGCACCCAATGAGCAGAAAGAGAAAGTGAGACTGTGAGGAAGTCCAGCTACACTTAAAAGAATTGATACAGGCCGCCTCTACTCCTATCCTGTTGCCTAAACCCCATCACATGGTGACTCCTGAGTGAGGAAGTGGGACCTGGGGGCTAGTGTGTGCCCCAGAAGGAGGGGAGGATGTGGATTCGGGTGAACACTAACCATCTCTGCCAAGGCAACCACCAGTGTGATGCTAGCTCCTGCGTGTGTGCATGGAGACCAACAGGCAGACCCCTGACCATGGAGGGAGATGGGCTCCCGGCCACCCCCACGTGCTGGCACAGACACAGTCCAGACCACGCTGGATTGGAATGACTGGAGCCGTTCATGGATCCCCACCCTTCCTGGTCTGTTGGGGCTGCCCATCGGTCAGGGCGGGGGCGGGCAGAGCTCATGGAGGGTGGGAGCGTGGCTCTAGGCCCAGCACCCTTCCTGGGACTCTCAGCATTCTAGGACCAAATTTTACAGCTGCAGGAGCCCAGACCCCAGGAGGCTGTCCCCCTCCTTCCTTTGTGGAATGGGCCGGGCTGGGTTGTGGGTAATGTCTCAGACTCTCAGATGGTCTCCTCTGCTTGGAGGACAAATCTCTGCGCCACCCCCTGTACCAGCCAGGGAGCCGAGACCAGGCCTGCCTCCACGGCCAAGCGTGTGCAGCTGCAGTTTGAAAGGCCCTTTGGAAGCTCAGCCTCCCTTTCCCGCAATACTTCCAGCCACCGGAAGCAGAACCAGTCCCCTGGCCAGCCCTGCTGTGGTGAGCAGCATGGCTGGGCCAGGACACCTGGCATCCCAGCTGGCTCCGCGACTCCGTGCCCTGCCGCCTGCTCATTCCAACGCCTGCCCCCTCTCAGCGGTCCCACGTCAAGTCAAGGACTTCAGGAAACCTGAGAAGAGAGGATTCCTATTGACCATAGACGGTCCAGTGGTTCTCAGCAGGGATGTTCAGAACTCAGTGGGTGCATTTTGGGTGACTCCAGTGACAGGCGGCCCACCGGCCAAGGATGCTGCGGATTCTGGGCTGGGCAGAAACTCTCCTGCCTCCCACGTTCCTGCAGGGCAGCGCTTCCACACCTGAACACACAGGGCCTGAAAACAGACCCCTGAGCTCCGGCCCAGCTTCCCGATTCAGTGGGTCTGCAGTGAGTATGTGTTTCTAACAACTCCCAGGTGCTGCTGACTCTGATGGTCCGGGGACCACACTTTGAAAACCGCTGTTGTGGGGGAAAATCTGTTTTTAAGTATCTGAACCTGGAATATCATTCTGTTTGACATCTAAATACAAAGTATTTTTTGCCTTTTTATATTTTTCATTTTTTGAGATTGCAATTACATTAATCTCTTTTGTACTGTTTACCAGGCATTTTTCACCAGCTCAGAAAATAGAGACCTCCCTGGCAATGCCTCAGGAGGTGTCTGAGCGGCTGATTTAAGGCTCCAGTGTGGTCTGGATTTGTAGCTGGGTCATTTGCGGTCATCTCTCAAATGTGTGACTTTGGTGTAGTCATACCATTACTGAAATAGTTTTGAAATGTCTGTGATTTTAGTATAAAATATTTTTCCTTTGTTTCTCCTTTGTATTAGCATTAGAGCAGAGTGTGTGTGTGTGAGTGTGTGTGTGTGTATTTGTATTTTAGTTTAGTGAATGGGTTGTTTTTTGTTCCCAAGAATTTCATCTTGGGAGGTAAAGGGGATGTTACTAAATATTTACTATAAAAGGGGGGACACTGCGTCAGAGGTTAGACCACTGCTTTAGTCCCACTCCCACCCTGGACAGAATAAAATACACCCCAGACAGGGAGAGTGATGTGGGCACAGTGGTGCTGGGAGCCTCTGCCCCTGCTGTGATCCCCAGTTTCATACATTTTCCAGGCAGAGGAGAATGAACCCCCACTTAGAACTTGCAGGGCAGGGTGCCAGGTGTTATGGGGGAGGGTGTCCTTAGTCCCGTTGGTCAATGAAGACTCGCGCTCTGGAAGGTTAGATGACCTACCATGGCTGTTGTGGCATTGGGGTTCCAACCTGAGACTCTGGTTCCACAGTGACTATGAAGGCTACCGTGCCTCCGTATTGGAGGATGACATTTTCCTGTCGGGCATAGGATTCTCTGCCCACATGGAGGACGTGCATGGGTGATGCTGTCAACAGAACTGTTTTAGTGCCTGTCCTCAGGGAGCTTACCTTCTTCCTGGTGGAGAAGACAGCATGAATAGCTCGTTGCCATGCAGATGTTTTGAGGGTGGAGAGGGCAAAGGAGAGTGTGTCCCGGGGAACATGAGCTGACCTGGGAGAGACTGTGAGGGGGTGGAGGGGGCTAGTAGAAGCCAGTAAGTGAGGGGGCAGGAAGGAGAGAGTTCCCCTCCCCAGGAGACGGTGAAAGGTGAGCTGCGTTTAAGAGGAAGGAGGCCAGAGCATTTGGAGCCCAGAGAGCAAGGGAGAGAATTAAGCGGGAGAGGCAGCTGGGCCAGCCCTCACAGGAATAGGATGCCCTGGGGTGAGGTTGGTCTTAATTCTAAAAACAGTGAGAAGCCATGTGTTCGGGTTGAATCGTGTCTCTCCCTCCCCCGGAAGGATGCTGAAGCCCTAACCCCCAGTACCTGTGAATGTGAGTTTTTACAGTTATTTGTTTATCTGGCTACGTTGGGTCTTGGTTGTGGCACACGAGTTTGTTGCGGCACGTGGGCTCCGGAGCACGTGGGCTCAGCAGAGAGGGCACGGGCTTAGTTGCTCCATGGCGTGTGGCATCTTAGTTTCCTGACCGGGGATCAAACCCGCATCCCCTTCGATTGCAAAGCAGATTCTTAACCACTGGACTACCAGGGAAGTCCCCTGTGAGAGTGGTTTTATTGGAAATAGGCTCTTTGCAGATAATCAAGAGGAGGTTATGAGGGTGGGCCCTCATCCTATGTGACTGGTGTCCTTTTAAAAAGGAGAGATTTGAACACAGAGACAGATGCAAGCAGGGGAAAGACCATGGAGAGACACAGGGAGAGCCGTGTGCAAGCCACTAGAAGCCCAAGGAGAGGCGTGGGACAGATTCTCCTTCACGGCTCTTAGAGGGGACCAGCCCTGCCTCACCCAGTCCCAGCCTTATGGCCTCCAGAGTAGTGGGACGATAGAGCTCGGCCACATAAGCCCCTGGCTTGTGGTTCTTTGTTACAGCAGCCCCTGGCAACTGATCCGGCGTGGGTGGCTTGTAGCAGAGGAATGACCGGCATGACTAGCGCTGGTGTTTTGAGATGGTCTTGCTTGGGATGGCATACAGAATGGACCTGTGGGGAGATCTGTCAGGAGGAGACAGTCACATTACCGTTCTACTGACAGTTGATGGTTGTTCAGTGTGACTGGGGCAGTCGTGGGAGACGCTCAGAAGACAGAATTTACAGGGCACGTCAAGGATGAGTCTTAGGATGCTGCCTTCTGTTATGGCAGTGGCTGTCCCTGGGATGAGGGGTGATGAGGGCAAGGTTTGAGGGTAAATATCGTGGTGTGTGTCTGGATCTGAGGTGCTTTTAAGGCATCCAGTGGAGCTGCCGGTTCTGGCCCCCAGGAAAGTTTGGACCGGAGATAAAGACTGGGCTCTCCTTCCAAGATGTTTCCGGAAGCCTCTGCCTCGGGGACTTAGCTAGAGCGGCTTTGATGGACCTCAGTGAGGGAGACACGTGTCTTCAACAGATGTTCTCAGCCTTGGTTTCACATTATACTCGTGTGGGGAGACTAAAATCCCCGTGTCCAGGCCACATCCCGGACCATTAAACTGGAATCTCTCATGTGGGATGCAAGTGTCAGGGGTTTTTGTTTTCTGTTTGTTTTTTTAGCTTAGCAGAGGGTGCCGTGTTGCAGCTTCACTGTGGGCGGGTTGGAGTGAACCCATGTTTCTGGGAACCCCTGGTGTAGGTTTCTTTGGGGTCCTGGGAGTTCCAGACAAGATTCTTTCAGTTTCTCAGCATCTTCTGCCAGGTGGGGGTGAGCGGGAGGGGCAGGGTCCGAGTGGGGTTGCCCAACTGCAAGGAATGGGAAGGGGACCTGTGACTCCACCTGCTTTTCTGTGAACTTTCAACCAAACCCCTTATTTCAGCCCACCATTCCCACTTCCAGTCGTGATTGGCTCTTTCGCAACTTCATGAACTGTAGCCCGCCAGGCTCCTCTGCCCATGGGATTTCCCAGGCAAGAATACCAGAATGGGTTGCTACTTCCTTTTCCAGGGGATCTTCCTGACCCAGGGATCGAACCTGCATCTCCTGTACTGGCAGGCAGGTTCTTTACCACTGAGCCACCTGTGAAGCCCTCCAGAGATCCTGGGGGCTGACAATTCCTGAACCCCCAGGGGATTCTGCAGCGCCAATCAGGTTAAATGTCTGCTTTTCCCCAAGTGTTGGTTTAGGATCCAGCCATCTGGGATCTAAGTCAGCTACAACCTGTCTGGTTGCCGGTTAGCAGCAGGCTTTTTCATGCTGTTTTCCCCTCTCCTATTCTCCCTATCCTTGTAGTTTCGCGGCTGCAAAACCGTCCCTTGACTATCGTTTCAGTGTGGTTTGGGGCAGATTCAAAAGTAGATGGATGTGTTTAAGCTTCATCCAGCCAAGAAACCTGTGTGAACACCTTGAAATACAGATCACCTGTTGCCATGGATCATCAGGAAGGCTCCTGGCTGTGTGTAATAGGAAACCCAAGGAATAATGGCTAAAACAAATGTGTTGTTTATCCCACACAAGAGGCTAACTTTGGCAGCTGAAGACTTTGGTTCAGGGGCTCAGCAGTGCCAGTGGCTGCTGTTCTTGGCCTTGCCTTGTGGAGAGAATGTTTTCCCTTCTCCAGCACCTACAGAGGGTGGGGATGGGGGACACTGGCAAAGGAATGGGATGTGCTGGGTCAGGGATGTCATCCAATGGCATGTCTACTCGCTTACCAGATCACCAGCAGCTTTGCATGGTGGTTAAAAGCATGGCATTTGGAGTTAGGCAAACCTTGAATTAAATCCAGTTCTGCAGTTTCTTAACTGTTTTGAACCTCAAATTCCCCACATGTGCAAAAGGGGTGACAGTAGACCTCACTGAACAGGGGTTGTGATGGTGGAGTGACCGGAGTACGTGGACAGCTTAGCCAGGAACCGTCACAAGGCAGAGGCTAAACAAATACGTGTGTGGATGTGAGTTGGACTATAAAGGAAGCTGGGCATCAAAGAATTGATGCTTGTGAACTGTGGTGTTGGAGAAGACTCTCGAGAGTCCCTTGGACTGCAAGGAGACCCAACCAGTCCATCCTAAAGGAAATCAGTCCTGAATACTCATTGGAAGGACTGATGCTGAAGCTGAAACTCCAATACTTTGGCCACGTGATGTGAAGAACTGACTCGGAAAAGACCCTGATGCTGGGAAAGATTGAGGGCAGGAGGGGAAGGGGACGACAGAGGATGAGATGGTTGGATGGCATCACCGACTCAATGGACATGGGTTTGAGTAAGCTCTGGGAGTTGGTGATGGACAGGGAGGCCTGGCGTGCTGCAGTCCATGGGGTCACAAACAGTCATACACGATTGAGCGACTGAATGGAACCGTGTCCTCCTGCTGTGGTGTACGGATGTGAGCCCGGTTCGAGCTGGCTTGCCACAGCCATTCAGTCTTATACTTAGCTCTGTGAAGGAAATGCAGCCTGCTCTCCATATGCTCGGATCCAGAGTCCACAGGTACAGGGCCACTTATATAAGTGACTTGAGCATCCCGGGATTTGATATCTACAGGGATGGAGGTGGGGGTGGGGCAGCCCTGGACCCAGTCTCCTGTGGAAATCAGGGGATGAGTGTACTATCAGCCCATTTCACAGATGAAGAGCCTGAGACACGGAGAGTTTGAGAAAATCGAGTCTGGACCCAGATCCAGGCAAACGTGATCCTGGAGCTCGTCCTTATAACCCTTAACTAAGCTGCCTCCTCAAGAAACAGCCGCCATGATTTTTGTTATTCAAACATTAGCTGATCACCTGTTTTTGGCCAAGGCCTGTCCTGGTCACACGGGTCACAGAGATCCATGTATAAAATACACTCCCTCCCGTCAGGGAGCTCCCAGTCTTGTGGGGGAGACAGAAACAAACACAAAACTGAGCTGTGTGGAAACCGGGAACTATTTTACCAGAAGAAAGATTGGCAAATGAAATTCATTATTTGTATCTGAAAAATGAAATAACAAGGATTGTTCTTGCATCCGGGGACAAAGACACCCAGCCACCCAAGCTGTCCAGCCTTGGCTGGTGATTTGTTTCTGAGCTTCTCCATCAGTTTTTAACTGCTGTTTCTGTTCAGTCTTATGCTACCATCAGCAACAGAGATCCACATTAAAAAAAAAAAAAAAAAAGGAACAGAACTATCAAAATTATTAAAGTTGGGAAATGTTGTAAGATTCTGGGGTGAAGCTGTATAGAAAAGAATGGAAGTGGGTGCCTCGTCTGCGATGACTTGCTGGTGGCAGAGTCTAGCCTTAGTTTGTCCATCTGTCCAATGGGAATCATTCATAGATTCCTGTATTCATTCAAGAAAATAGGAAATCCTATTCACCTGCTTCCAGAACCAAATTATACATCTAAACAGTAAGAGGACAGGCAGGAGGAATTATAGAAACGGAGGCTCAATCTCTGCCTTGGAATCATGGCTGGGGTGGGATGGAGCGGTTGGAGGTGCAGGGGCGAGCAGGAGTATATGTGTGTGCATAAGGAGGCCGAGCCCTGCTTCCCCACAGGCTCCCTCCCCTATCCCCTGGGTGAGAGGGCCTAGGAAGGACCCAGTCCCTTTCTCCTCAGCATCTCCTACACCCTGGTAGGTGTAGGACAGTCTTCGCAGGGCCAGAATGGCTGTTCCCAGTATTAATGGATCAGGAAGGGTGCCTTGGTGGCAGCTGATCAGGGTAAAGGAAATGGGTTTGCAATTATCATCTTTGTTTGTTTTTTTTTTTATATGCAGGCATAGGAGGTAGGGAAAGGTTTGTCTCTGCTCCTTGGTCCCTGTTCCTGGGCCAAGATGACACAGACTCTCCTCTCTCCTGTGTCCTGGACCCCAGACCACCGGGAGCAGGGGTGCATTCCAGTGGGGTAGGAGATTGGGGCAGGCTAGGGGACGGAGCCTCTCCACACTCCTCTGGGCTTTGTTTGAACCTGGCCTTGAAGACTCATCCCTTCAGAGTCCTCCCCAGACCACCCCCCACCCTTCATCCCCCCATCCTCCACCCCTGGGCCTGTTTGCACCCAAGTGGAGTACACAGGACCCCAGGAATGACTCATTTATAGGAAGAAGTTGCACAGATGGTTTTCAAGCAAAGTTTATGACGTGAGGGTCTCTCTGGCTTCAGTTTATAATTAGTCCTGACATAGGAAGACCAATTGCCAAATTCAGACTTAAATTGAAGAAAGTAGGGAAAACCACTAGACCATTCAGGTATGACCTAAATCAAATCCCTTATGATTATACAGTGGAAGTGAGAAATAGATTTAAGGGCCTAGATCTGATAGATAGAGTGCCTGATGAGCTATGGAATGAGGTTCATGACATTGTACAGGAGACAGGGATCAAGACCATCCCCATGGAAAAGAAATGCAAAAAAGCAAAGTGGCTGTCTGGGGAGGCCTTACAAATAGCTGTGAAAAGAAGAGAAGCGAAAAGCAAAGGAGAAAAGGAAAGATATAAACATCTGAATGCAGAGTTCCAAAGAATAGCAAGAAGAGATAAGAAAGCCTTCTTCAGCAATCAATGCAAAGAAATAGAGGAAAACAACAGAATGGGAAAGACTAGGAATCTCTTCAAGAAAATCAGAGTTACCAAAGGAATGTTTCATGCAAAGATGAGCTCGATAAAGGACAGAAATGGTATGGACCTAACAGAAGCAGAAGATATTAAGAAGAGATGGCAAGAATACACAGAACTGTACAAAAAAGATCTTCATGACCAAGTTAATCACGATGGTGTGATCACTGACCTAGAGCCAGACATCCTGGAATGTGAAGTCAAGTGGGCGTTAGAAAGCATCATTACGAACAAAGCTAGTGGGAGGTGATGGAATTCCAATTGAGCTATTCCAAATCCTGAAAGATGATGCTGTGAAAGGGCTACACTCAATATGCCAGCAAATTTGGGAAACTCAGCAGTGGCCACAGGACTGGAAAAGGTCAGTTTTCCTTCCAATCCCAAAGAAAGGCAATGCCAAAGAATGCTCAAACTACTGCACAATTGCACTCATCTCACACGCTAGTAAAGTAATGCTCAAAATTCTCCAAGCCAGGCTTTAGCAATATGTGAACCGTGAACTTCCAGATGGTCAAGCTGGTTTTAGAAAAGACAGAGGAACCAGAGATCAAATTGCCAACATCTGCTGGATCATGGAAAAAGCAAGAGAGTTCCAGAAAAACATCTATTTCTGCTTTATTGACTATGCCAAAGCCTTTGACTGTGTGGATCACAATAAACTGTGGAAAATTCTGAAAGAGATGGGAATACCAGACCACCTGACCTGCCTCTTAAGAAACCTGTATGCAGGTCAGGAAGCAACATTAGAATTGGACATGGAACAACAGACTGGTTCCAAATAGGAAAAGGAATACATCAAAGATGTATATTGTCACCCTGCTTATTTAACTTATATGCAGAGTACATCATGAGAAACACTGGACTGGAAGAAACACAAGCTGGAATCAAGATTGCTGGGAGAAATATCAATAACCTCAGATATGCAGATGACACCACCCTTATGGCAGAAAGTGAAGAGGAACTCAAAAGCCTCTTGATGAAAGTGAAAGAGGAGAGTGAAAAAGTTGGCTTAAAGCTCAACATTCAGAAAACGAAGATCATGGCATCCGGTCCCATCACTTCATGGGAAATAGATGGGGAAATGGTGGAAACAGTGTCTGACTTTATTTTTCTGGGCTCCAAAATCACTGCAGATGGTGACTGCAGCCATGAAATTAAAAGACGCTTACTCCTTGGAAGGAAAGTTATGACCATCCTAGATAGTATATTCAAAAGCAGAGACATTACTTTGCCAACAAAGGTTCATCTAGTCAAGGCTATGGTTTTTCCTGTGGTCATGTATGGATGTGAGAGTTGGACTGTGAAGAAGGCTGAGTGCCAAAGAATTGATGCTTTTGAACTGTGGTGTTGGAGAAGACTCTTGAGAGTCCCTTGGACTGCAAGGAGATCCAACCAGTCCATTCTGAAGGAGATCAGCCCTGGGATTTCTTTGGAAGGAATGATGCTAAAGCTGAAAGTCCAGTACTTTGGCCACCTCATGCGAAGAGTTGACTCATTGGAAAAGACTCTGATGCTGGGAGGGATTGGGGGCAGGAGGAAAAGGGGACGACAGAGGATGAGATGGCTGGATGGCATCACTGACTTGATGGACATGAGTCTGAGTGAACTCCAGGAGTTTGTGATGGACAGGGAGGCCTGTCGTTCTGTGATTCATGGGGTCGCAAAAAGTTGGACATGACTGAGCAACTGATCTGGTCTGATCTGATCTGAGGAAGACCAAAAGTCATCCCTGGGGCCAGCCCATGGTTTTACCGCTCACTTCCCAAGAGACTGGACTTTGGGAACTGCCAGTGACTTTAGAGACTGTAGTCAGGCGGTCACTCCCTAAGGGCCACCACCCCCTCCCCCTGCCCTTACTCCTGTGGGAGGGGCTGTCCTAGACCTAACTGGCATCTGGCAAAGGGCTGTCTGGGAATCTACCTTCCATGGGCCCAAATGCTGTGTGTCATCAGGCAAACTATTTAACCTCTCTGAGCCTCAGAATCCTCCCTGGTAAAAGGGATAGTCACCTTACCTAGAGTGACTTTTGTCATGGAGACTAAGTGAGATAATATGCAAAAAGCACCATCTAGGCTCCTGGTGGAGAAGTGACTCCATAAAAAGGGCGTGGCTGCTATGGCCTTGCTGGGGGCTGGAGGGATCGGATGGGGGCATTGTGATGGTGGCCCCTCTGGGATCAGGGGAGGAGAAGATGTGACCCCATACAGGCATCAGGAGGCATGCATCGATGATGTATAAGCTGGGTGGGTGTACACGGATAAGACCTTATAGTTCACGTGAATTATTTCATAACAAGTAGTTCAGTTCAGTTCAGTTCAGTAGCTCAGTCGTGTCCGACTCTTTGTGACCCCATGGACTGCAAGCATGCCAGGCCTCCCTGTCCATCACCAGCTCCTGGATCCTGCTCAAACTCATGTCCATCAAGTCGGTGATGCCATCCAACCATCTCATTCTCTCGTCCCCTTCTCTTCCTGCCTTCAATCTTTCCCAGCATCAGGGTCTTTTCAAATGAGTCAGCTCTTTGCATCAGGTGGCCAACGTATTGGAGTTTCAGCTTCAGCATCAGTCCTTCCAATGAATATTCCGGACTGATTTCCTTTAAGATGGACTGGTTGGATCTCCTTGCAGGCCAAGGGATTCTCCAGAGTCTTCTCCAACACCACAGTTCAAAAACATCAATTCTTCAGCACTCAGCTTTCTTTATAGTCCAACTCTCACATCCATACATGATCACTAGAAAAACCATAACTTTGACTAGATGGATCTTTGTTGGCAAAGTAATGTCTCTGCTTTTGAATATGCTGTCTAGGTTGGTCATGACTTTTCTTCCAAGGAGCAAGTGAACTAACAAATGTTTGTAAATGGTTAAATGTTATTAACTTTTGCAGAAAAGTAATCCAGTGGCTAGGAAACCTGTTTTTAAAAGGAGTGAGAAGAAAAGAGAAAACTTAAAATATAGCACGAACTTCGGGATTTGGCAGAGAAGGGCCCTGGAAGGAACTTCTCAGGGCCTCTTCAGCCATTGCCAGCTTCTCCCTGTTGATTTTCCACCTGCCCTTCAGGTAATCAGCATGGAGAGGCAGCCCGGGAAGTTTCCGGGAGCTCTGACCCTGACTGCTGCCCGTGGGCTGTGGGTCTGGGTTCTGCTGGGGGCACCTGTTACACGCCAGGTGGTGAGTGCCTTGCCCTGGAAGACCCTGGCCCCGGGAGCAGCAGCCTGCAGCAGGGAGCTCCTCCCTGATGGAGGAGGAAGGTAGGGCTCCTGGGAGAGGCTGGGGTCAGGGTCACCAGAACCAGACATCCAGGACCCTGAGCAGAGGCTGCCCAGCTATCTACAACCTCTGGTTCTGACTGGTGCCGAGAACCAGGGATGGGGCTGTCTGCGGGTGGGCGGGGGAAAGAGGCTGAGGGCTCCCAGGAGTGAGTCGGGTGCAGGCGGAAAAGTGTCCCAGGCTGGGAGCCCAGGGACCCCAGAGCAGAAGGGCAGTCAGGGGCGGGGCCCAGATCAGGCCATCCTGGGCCAGTCTCTTCTTCTTGGTGTCTGCCCACCTGCGTGCCTCCCTTGGGTGCCATGTGCTCGGTCATGTCTCTTTGTGACCCCGTGGATGGTAGCCCGCCAGGCTCCTCTGTCCACGGGATTTCGCAGGTAAGAATACTGGAGTGGGTTGCCATTTCCTCCTCCAGAGGATTGCCTGACCCAGGGATCAAATGCATGTCTCCCGAGTCTCTTGCATTGTAAGCGGATGCTTTACTTGCTGAACCATTGGGGGACCCCCAAACTACATCCAGACCCCAGGTGGTAGAAGCAGTTTCACCATCTTGTTCTGAAATTTGAGCTCTGGCTGATTCCTATCCTCCTCCCCCTCACCCCTTCACTCCCCACTGCCCGAGGCTTTCTGGGCCAAGCTGAAGTCCAGCCCCCTCCCCATAAATGCGGGGCTTGTCCACAGCCCTCGTTTCCCATTCATTCTCTGCCCTGTGATGCAGGCATGATGTCCCTCTTTTCTACGTTAGGATAATGAGGCTCTGGAAATTGAGGGGCTTGCCCAATGTCACAGAGCAGGAAAACGACCCCAGGGTCTTCCTCTCCCTTCACCCACCCCTCCCCAGAGATGTATAACCTCACTGCTCTAAGTGTGGTCTGACAAGGGCACCGGTGTGGAAGCTGGTTAGAAATGCAGAATTTCAGGCCTCTCCCTGGACTCCCAACCAGAATCCACATTTTAGCAAGAACTCTAGTAATTTGCAAGCACTTTAGAGCTGGAGAAGCACTGCCTTAAAGAAGTTCTTTCCCTTAAAATAATGCAACCTCCCAACCCAGAGGGGATACCACAGGGTCGACCCCCAAAGGAGGGTGTTCAGAAGGTCTATTTTATGGGGCCACACTGGGGTGATGAGGGTGGCCTTGTCTTCAAAGACCCTTCCCTCCTGGGGGGGACGTCCCTCCCAGCCCAACACGTCTCCCTCATGCCAGCCTGCCCTGTGCTGTTCAGTCCTCGGCAAGCGCACCCCCACCCTTCATTGTACACAGCAGCTGGAGAAGGGGTGGGGGGAAGCCATTTCAATGGCAGCCTCCCCAAGACTCCCAATCTTTCCCTGCCCCCAGCTGGCGAAGCTGATTGTCCCATTCAGCACCCGCTCCCAGCACTGGCTGACAGGCTTTCAAAGCCCCTTGCTGCCTAATTACCGCTGATCAGGGTTTGCACGTGCCGGCTCCTGTGAATAAGTGATTCTGTAATTACTGCTGGCACCCAGCCTGCCTTGGGTGGGGGAAGGGAGCGTTCTGAGGACAAAGGGTTTTGCAGTGGGGAGGAGGGCCCAGAGGGCAGCACTGGGCTTTGGTGGGGTCTTGGGCTTCTGGGCTCAGAGGCAGACTGTCTGTGATGAGCCAGGCTGGTGGAGGGAGCCACAGCTCAGAAGAGGGCCTGGTAACGCAAAAGAGTTTTCGTGCGTTGGGTGTGTTCCCAGCCAGGGTCTGTGCTCTGTGCTTTGTATACCAGACTTCATGAGTGATCAGCTCACCCCAATTTCCCTGTGACATTCTCAGTGCCGCACGGCTTCCAGGATCATAGTTCCCCAACCAGGGATTGAACCCCGGCCCGGCAGTGAAAGCACCAAGTCCCAACCGCTGGACCGCCAGGAAATTCCTGACGCTCCCAGTTTTATCGCATTTCCAGAACCCGTCCTCCACCCCCTACCAGTTCCAAGCAAACCTGGACAGATGCTCACACTACACGTAATTCTCTCAACAACTTGAAGAGACTGCAGAGCCACTAACCCCATTTTACAGATGGAGAAACCAAAGCTCAGAGGGGTTGAGCATTTTCCAGGGCGAAACAGCTGCTAAGTGCCAGAAGCTGGACTTGGACCCCGGCCTACCTGCTTCCAAAGATCCACAGGGCGTGGAATCCTCCCCAATGCCAAAGAGCAGGGGAGGGCAGGTCCTCACACTCAAGTTCGTGGAATGCTCCCCTCCGCCCTCCCCTGCCCTGCCCCATCTTTTCTTTGAACCCTGGCAGAGGCCTGGGGTCCCCACCCACCCGGCTGCCCATAGAGTTTCCACCTTTCTGTGTACAGACCGTCTCTCCTGGGCCCTAGGACTGGGCCAGACTCAGTGGGGGTGGACAGTGCAGAGCCAGGACCTGACTGGACCTTGGGGACAACGAGCTCAGGGAAGGGGCAATGCCCTGGCCTCGGAGCCTGGGTGGTCTCAGCCTGGATGTGCCACCAAAGTGCCACAGTGGAGGCCCAGCCTCCCTTGTGGGGAGGAGGGGTTGGCTTGAAGGCCGGCAGGCAGAAGCCCCTTCCAGCACTGCCTGCCAGCTGGATGTAGCTCATCCAAGCGGCTGAGAGTCCGTGTGCCTGGCTTTGCCGCCTCAGCTGACTCTGTCACCTTGGGCAAGTTACCTAACTCCTGCTAGAAGGTGCTTCCTAAAGGGGGATAACAATGATGCCCCCCGCTTGACGGCCTTAAAGAGACAGTACATGGAAAGCTCTCAGTATGATGCCTGGTGGAAATAACAGCTAGTTATTGCTATTATTGTTGTTATTATTTTTAGTGCTCTCCTCCTCCCTGGGGCTGGGGACTCAAGCTAACACCCCTCCACCCCCACCCCTAGGCTGCATCAGGGTCCTGGCAGGCCTGGCTGGATGTTTGAGCCAATGAGAGCCCAGGGGAGAGACTGACACTACCCCGGGGACTAAAATAGCGACAAAGCCGACTCCAAAGCCAGGCTTTCCAGGACAGTTTTGCCCATACAAGGCCAGAGTCGGTGCCACCTGGTAGCCCCTGGGGGCAGGAGCTTCGGGACAGACTGCCTCGGGCCTGCTCTGGGATTTTGCAGATCCGCTCTGGGGCTGCCCCCGAGTGTCACATGCTCCTTCTCCCTCAGATTGATGGCTCTCTGGGGGCTGAGTTTTATTGGAAATCAGTTTAAGAGAAGCAGCCCCCGGCTCCAGGCCCCCTTCCTGGCCAGACACACCAGAGCCTGGACAAGAAGGAGGCCCCAAGGCCTGAGACTTCCCAGATGTCCCTCTTGGATGTGGAATTTAGAGTTGTTTCTTCAGGGGAGCGTCTGAGCAAAAGCCAGGACTTCAAGATCCCCCTTAGCAATAGTCTTCCAGGTGGCTAGGCAGTCATCGGCCCCCCAGCTCCTCTTAACCAACTCCTGGTTTCTTCACAGAGACCAGGCCTTGGATTTAGCCCAGGAAAAGGCACTTGAGTGTAGTGGGAAAGATAGCACTTGAAACTTGCCTCAGCCATCAGAAGCTGAGTGACCTTGGGCTAGGCACTCAACTTCTCTGAGCCTCAGGCTGGCCTTCTGGTAAATGGGGATAATAATGCATGCCTTGACAATTTGTGGTCAGGATCACAGGATACAATGGTGGGATGGAATGAACAAGTCCAGGGCTGGCACACAGTAGGCCTTCTGTGCACGCTCATCTTTATTCCTTTGGTTACAAGACGGTGCAGGCGGGAGTTTGGATGGTATAGTGATATCTGTCTCAGCTCCTGGAAGTAGCACGGTAGGGTTCGCCTCTCCCTCGAGGGGCATCAGGCGCTTGCATGTAGAAAGGAAGTTCTTGCCCAGACAGCATCCACCCAGCACTGTGTACAAGAGACTCTGGTCCAGCCAGGAGAGGGAGATGGCGGCGGATTCTCCAGGCCAATTGCCAGGCTTCTGTCTCATTGTCCCATCCAGCTGGACCTGCCGATACTTCAGTGTCCAGAGGACATCTGCCAAAGGTTTCTCAGCCCAGGATGAGTCATCCTCTGCCGCTGCCACTTACTCCAGGCCATACACAGATGCTCAGTGATTGCTCTTGGAGGTGCTGCTGGGGACCCTGACTGCTGTGGGAATGAGACCCCTCCTCCCCGCAGAAAGCTGAGGTGGCACAGTCACCATGAACCGCATGGTCCAGGGTCAGGGCCTGGACCACAGCACCTGATCACGCTCTGGTCAGCGAGCAGCTTACCTCTCAGAGAGCTCCTTCAGCCCTCCTTCAGAGCAGTGCTGAGGGCCCAGATCAGCACTGTGGGGACCATTCTTACTCTGTCATTGGGGTGATCAGGGCTCCTCTGAGCCTTGTTTTTCTCATCTGTAAAAGGGGAGTTTGTCCATTGAGTGCAAGAGTTTAGAAGGTGGGCTTGGGGTCAGCCACAGGAGTTTTTTGTTTTGTTTTTATTGGAATATAATTGCTTCACAATGTTGTGTGAGTTTCTGCCATACAGTGAAATGAATCAGCCATAGGCATACGTATGTCCCCTCCCTCGCGGGGTTCCCTCCCACCCCACCCTCTTCCCACCCATCTAGGTCATCAAGGAGCACCAAGCTGAGCTTCCTGTGCTTTATAGCAGGTTCCCATTAGCTATCTATTTTACACATGGTAGTGTATATATGTCTGGGCATATCCTTGAGAAAGCCATAATTGAAAAGGACACATGTACCCCAATGTTCATTGCAGTGCTAGTTACCATAGCCAGGATACAGAAACAATCTAAAAATTCAATGATGGATGAACGGGTAAAGAATATGTGGTACATATATACCTTGGAATATTACTTAGCCACCAAAAGGAAGGGCATTTGCAGCTGCGTGAGTTTTAAGTGCAGACCTCCCACATGTGATCTGTGTCCACCTGGGCAAGTTTTTTAGCCTCTTTGGGCCACTGGGTATGGCAGTGGTGATAATACCTGTCTCCTAGTTTTGCTGCTTTGAATGGTCTGAGGGAGCACTCCCGGGTGCCGGGCAGTGCCCAAGCAAGTTACCTGTATCAGCGAATTCCATCTTCCCAACGAACCTGGAAGTAGGTGCTAACATCAGCCCTTGTTTACAGACCAGGACACTGAGGTCCAAGTTCCTATAGCTAAATAGTGTCAGGGCCAGGATTCAGCACCAAAGGGTTTGGCTCCAGAGGCCACATGCTTAACAAATAAATGGCAGTTTTTCTTATCTTTGCTGTTGTGTTACTGAAATTAAGCACAATGCCGTGTTTGTTGTTGTTTAGTTGCTAAGTCCTGTCTGGCTCTTTCATGGCCCCACGGATTGTAACCTGCCAGGTTTCTCTGTCCTTGGGATTTCCCAGGTGAGAATACTGGAGTGGGTTGCCATTTCCTTCTCCAGGGAATCTTCCTGACCCAGGGATCGAACCCACGTCTCCTGCAGATGAGTTCTGTACCATTGAGCCACCAAGGGTCCGTGAATGGGAGCCTCCCTTGTTATTGAACAGGAAAGACTGGTGTGGTTTCAGTGTCCTCAGGCCTTTGCTGTTGGAAGAGGATTCTGACATTTCTCTCCTTCCCCAACCACATAGGAGGGTCTGTGAGAGTTCAGCCAGTTCCTTAGGTCTAGGCCAGGACTTAGATGGAGGAGAAGGATTAAGAGAAGAGTGCCATTGAACACAGGTGTGAAACAAAATTGCAGGAAGACAAAACTGTACGTGAATAGTATCTTGCAGAACTTGTGAGTTGGTTCCTCTTAAGTACCCTTTAAAAAAATGTGAGCTTTGGAAAATATCTATTAGATGAATTGTGAACCATTGAATTGTGTCATTTGATTCCAATACCACTTAGAGACTGAGCCATATGGTCCTGCCATCAGTAAGGTCATATTTGATGTTGAGTGAAAATATATGCCCAGGCTTAAGGGGAAGCTTTGAATGCATAGGCAGATGAAGGTAGAGGGCTGGCCTTTGGTGCCTCCAAAACAGCCTTGAGTCTTGACACCCTCATGAACGCCTTCCCCCTTGATGAGACTGCACATTCCACCTTTCCTGTTTTACAGCCTTCTAAGGTCTAGAGGGACTCAGGCCCCTCCTGGAGATGATAACCATGAGGGAGTCTCAGCTGCATCCCAGTGAGTTCTAAGCAAAGCCCCTCTCCAAGAAGTCCCTGGTGGGCAAAGACAGCTGGAGGCCAGGGTCACAGGGGAGTGCAACCCCATCAGTGTCTGGGTCGAAGGCCCCCAAAACCCTTATTATTAACACTCATGTGCAGCCAAGAGGGAATTGGGAAAGGCAAGAGCCACTGGGCAAGTGCAGGGCATGAGAGTGGTCAGGGGAGCAGACAATGGAGCTGACCACTGGGGCCAGCACACCTGCATTCTCAGTGAGGAACCAAGAGGTCTTGTAGAGTTGATGTGCTGACTGATGGGATAGTGTTTTTTAAAAGTGAAGCTACTGTTGATTGGGTTGGCCAAAAGTTTCATTTGGGCTTTCCATAATATGTAATAGAAAAACCCAAACAAACTTTTTGGCCAACCCAGTATTCCCATCAGTTGTAAGATAAACCATTGATTTTATCCTAGCTCTTTGGGGGAGTAAAAAAAAAAAAAAATGCTGCCTTTTATATGTGCATATCAATTGGAAAGCCCGATCGGATATCCGCACTATTAAAATGTGCGTCTTGGAATCTAGGGACTCTGGCTGCCCACAGATGAGGCATCCTTGTTTCTCTGAATGGTCAGATCACTGTCCTTGGCCCTCTGCTCTCTCCTCCCTCTGTCTTTCCTGGCCACAAAGGTCTTTTATTATGTGATGCTAAGTGTGAGTCCAGGGCTGCCTGCTTCCAACAAATGTTTGTTGATGGAAGAACCAGACCAAGGAGACTGAGATGTAAATGAGAGATAACAAAACATCCTCTGGTTCATTCACTCAGCAGATGTTTACTGAACACTTCGTATGTGCAGGCACTGTTCTGGGAGCTGGATACAGGACTGAATGTCCTCAAGATAAAGTGGACACATGGTTAACTTGAGTTTTCAGAGAGGACTCAGTATATGACTGGCAGAGTTTAAGTTCCCCCCTCCTGTCTACGTGGATGATGTGAGAGGAAGGGTCTCCCGTCTTGCTTGAGCTTTCTGCTGAGTGGGTCTGCTCTGTTTGCGTGTTACTTGGTGGCAGGTCACAAGCATACACCCGATACTGCCCCGAAGTGGTCAATTCCAGGGAGTCAAACCTGAAACAGAGGGGACTCCCCTGGTGGTCCTGTGGTTGAGAACCTGCCATGGGGTGCAGGGGATGTGGGTTCGATCCCTGGTCAGGGAACTAAGATCCCACATGCCATGGAGCAACTAAGCCTGAACAACACAACTGCTGAGCCTACAAGCCACAGCTAGGGAGTCCGTGTGCCACTCGAAAGATCCCGCGTGCCTCAGCTAAGACCAGACACGGCCAAACAGATAAACAAACACTGAAAAAAAATGAGACAGAATCATACATGGTGCTGAAAACTAGGAGCGATGGATTCAATTTGTTATCTAAGCCTGGAACCATTTCCATGCCTTCCGAGAAGTTATCTGGTCTGGGAAAACAGCAAAAGAAAACTGGGAAAAATAAGGGGGAACAAGAAGTATGAACAACAGAGGGAGGTTTTGCTGACACAAAAGCCCAGATTGAAGAGTTTGCACTATATTTTTAACAAAAATCTATAAACATGTCCATGTAAGTTAGCTCTAGCCTTAGTTGTTGAAACGGTGACTCAAGTTCGGCAACTTGCGTGATGGAAAAGCTGGGGAATAAAAGTCCAAATAAGTTAAAATATTGTGTTACCCTCAGGGCGTGTAATCTGGGGCTCTTCCAATCTTTCCACCATTTGGAGAAAGAAACCCAGGAATCCCCTACACCTCCCTTTCCCCACCCCACCGCCATCTCCCCATCTCCCCATCTCCCCTGAAACCTACTTAGTCCAGGCTGCCTTCACCTCTTGCCTGGACATTTGCTCAACCAGCATATTCCCCTGACCCCCCATCAATTAGGCCAAATCCCCTGCCGCTGGCTCTGACACTGGCACTTCTTCGTAGCACTTAGTGGTCCTAACTATGGATTTATTACTAAGCTTGTTTAAGTCATGCCTGCCTCCCCTACTTCATCACAGCATCCTTGAGAGCAGGGACTACATCTGTTTTTGCTCATGATTCTGCCCCCTGCGCTTAGCACACAGCTAGGAAGGAGTTTGAAACGTGTTTTGACCAAGCCTTGGTAAACATGTCCAAATACGTTAGCTCTGTCCTTACACTATCGCTCCTTATCTTTAGCCGTGGAAAGTGCTCAACAAATATTTGTGGAAGAAATTGATAAATGAATAAATGAGTTTTAAACACAAAACAGAGGTGAATAATTTTTTTCACATGCATGAAATTGGTTTTTCTCCTCCCCCGCTAAACAAATGCTGCAGAAATGTTTCAAGACCGTCCATTTGGAAGGACATACTGGCCTGCTCAGAGCTCACTTGTGGGTGGTAGAGACCCTCACAAACATGTGTGTGTGTGTGTGTGTGTGTGTGTGTGGTTGAGAGGGTAAAAGAGGATTCCCTGGGAAGTGTAAAAATCAGGAAGGCAGGGAAGATTCTATCTCATTACCTATTAAGATACAAATTCATCCAACTGAGAATCCTGAAGCCTTATCCTAAGTAGAAACCTTCTAAGCATTTGCGTAATGAATGCAAACATGAGGGAATCATTCTCTTGTGCTGATGCTGTGAGAGGATGCAGCAGAAAAGACTCTCCCTTGTAACCTTTTCTGTCTCCATCTTGCCCAGGTCTTCTCCTGGACGATCCTGTGGGCGTTTGTGAGGAGCTGATGGCCCAGGCAGTGGTCAGTGGGGCTGCTGTTTCTCTCCAGACATATCCCCTCTTTGTACCCACCTTGTTCCCCCTCCAAAAAGACCAACTGCTAGCTTCATGTGGAAAAACAGGGTGTCTTATATACTCTTTTTGGGTGTATAAATTTGATCAACATTTTTTTAGGGCAGTTTAACAATGTCTGTCAAAAATTTAAAGACATGTATCCTTGATGGAGGCAAATTCCCTCCCAGAAATCTCTTCCATGGATATACCTGAACTGTGTGCAGAGATGGAAAAATAAAGATGTCCATTACAGTGTTAATTATGCTAGGCAAAAATCAGAATAATCAAATGTCTAACAGTAAGGAAATGACCTAATATATTGTGGTCCCCCCATACCGTGGAATATTATAAGGCTGCAAGATAGTTTTCTCCATATCACACTCTCTTGGTTCTTCCCAAATTAGGAATATTACGTCTTGGTGTCTTTTTTCGAGTTCACCTCTTCTCAAGAACAAAGGATTCTCTGGTCCTATATGTCGGTAGTGCTGAGCTCGAGAATCTTTAGGCTAGAACAGTGCCTGGGACAGAGGAGACATTTACTTCATATGTGATGAACGAACAGAGCCTGATGCATAGTAGGCACTCACTAAGTAATTGTTGAATGATTGAAAAGAATGAGGTGGATCCACATGTACCAATAAGAAAAGAAGTTCGAGACACATAGTGAAAAAGCAAAGTTGAAAACAGTATGCATATTACCATCCCTTTGGTGTTAAAAATAAACAAATGGATATGCTTGTCTGTGCATAGGAACATGTTCTGTGTAAAAGAACATGAACTCTTTATAATGTTATCTCTGTGAGTGGGACAGAGTTTGGAGTGGAGAGTAAGGGAAGACACTGGCTTTTCATGTCATAGTCTTTGAGCTGCTTTAATTTTCTATTATGAGCATATTGTGATTCTAGAACAACCACCACTACCGCCAAGCCAAGTTTAATTAAAAAAAAGAAAACCAAAACCAGAAGGGAAAGAGACACGTGTACCCCAATGTTCATCGCAGCACTGTTTATAATAGCCAGGACATGGAAGCAACCTAGATGTCCATCAGCAGATGAATGGATAAGAAAGCTGTGGTACATATACACAATGGAGTATTACTCAGCCATTAAAAAGAATATATTTGAATCAGTTCTAATGAGGTGGATGAAACTGGAGCCTATTATACAGAGTGAAGTAAGCCAGAAGGAAAAACATAAATACAGTATACTAACGCATATATATGGAATTTAGAAAGATGGTAACAATAACCCGGTGTACGAGACAGCGAAAGAGACACTGATGTATAGAACAGTCTTATGGACTCTGTGGGAGAGGGAGAGGGTGGGAAGATTTGGGAGAATGACATTGAAACATGTAAAATATCATGTAAGAAACGAGTTGCCAGTCCAGGTTCGATGCACGAATACTGGATGCTTGGGGCTGGTGCACTGGGACGACCCAGAGGGATGGTATGGGGAGGGAGGAGGGAGGAGGGTTCGAGATGGGGAACACATGTATACCTGTGGCGGATTCATTTTGATATTTGGCAAAACTAATACAATTATGTAAAGTTTAAAAATAAAATTAAAAAAAAAAAAAAAACAAGTAAGTGATGTCAGGTACCTTACTTGCTTCTCCGTAACCACAGACATCAATAAATGGGATTCATTCATTCTAAAAAAAAAAAAAAGAAAGAAAACCAGAATGAGATGGCTGCCTGGCTCACCTTTGCTGCGACACGACTTGTATGTCCACAGTGGCAGCTGAAGCCTTGTGGGATGAGACCTCTAAGTGCATGACAGCTGCCTATGAGCTTTTCACAGCATGCAGACGTGAACTCATCTCTGTAGGTCTTCCTATCAGCTCTGAGAAGAAAGCCTCTCTCTCATCATTTTTACTGCTGAAGAAGCTGAGGCCCAGAGAATTTAGTGCCTTGCTGAGGGGTGGACAGCAGAAAACGACCGCATTTGTTTTGACCCCACAGATGCTGGTGGGGGAGGGGAGCGTGTGTTAGCCAGCTATTGCTGTGCAACCATATCCCCAAACTGCACCTTTTTTTTTTTTTTTTTTTCATGTGGACCATTTAAAAATCTTATTCAATTTGTTACAATATCGCTTCTATTTTATGTTTTGATTTTTTTTGGCCATGAGGCATGTGGGCTTGAACCCTTACCCCTTACATTGGAAGGCAAAGTCTTAACCGCTGGACCACTAGGGAGTCCCCCTCACACTGTATCTTAAGATAACAAACCTCTACTTCACTTTCACTTTACACTTTCATGCACTGGAGAAGGAAATGGCAACCCACTCCAGTGTTCTTGCCTGGAGAATCACAGGGACGGGTGGGCTGCCTTCTCTGGGGTCGCACACAGTCGGACACGACTGAATCGACTTAGCAGCAGCAGCAGCAGCAGCAGCAGTAGCAGTTTCTGAAGGTCAAGGTTTCCGAAGTGGCTTAGCAGGTGATTCGGGCTCAGCGTTTCTCAGAAGGCCGCTGTCAAGTTTCGGGCAGGGGCTGCCACCATCTGAAAGCTAGACAGTGCGTGTGGGGTGGGGGCGTAGGGTGGGGTCTACTTCCAGGCTCACCGTATGGTCATTGGAGCCCCCGAGTTCTTAATCACTCTTAGCCAGAGACCCTGATTCCTCTCCACATGGGCTGCCTGAGTGTCCTTGTGACATACCACCTGGCTTCCCCCGTGGTGATGAGCTGAGAGAGAAAAAGAGAAAGAGAGAGAGAGAAGCCACATAACCTAACCTAATCTCAGAAGTGACGTGCCATCGCTCCCACCATATTCTGTTGGTCACACATACAGCGTGGGAGGGGACCACAGAAAGCTGTGATGGCCAGGAAGCGAGGTCACTGGGGGACATCTCGGGGGCTGGTGACCACAGGGCAGCTCCTTCACTGAAAGCCTGGACTCCATCCTTGGGTGGCCCCTGGGGTGGAGGCTAGGAGGACCTGCCTAGGTGGGTCTGTGGTACAGTGGGAGGGGAAATCACAGGCAAGTCATTGTCCCCCCTGTTTGGGACTGAGTCCCCTCCAGAGGGCAGCTGACTGCCCTCTGCCTTCGCTCCTCTCGGGGATGTGGTGACGCAAAGGCAGGGGCACCTGGGAGCCGGTGGCCACTGTGTGCGCTATGATCACAAGCCCGAGTGAACTGCTCTGGACAGATGGCCTCACCACGCTGGCCGTGTGGTAGGAGCTTGACAAGCACTTGGTGATGGGCTCATTGCGTCTTTTCTAAACACGTGTACTGAATGCTTCTGCATACCAGATCCTTTGATAGGGCACAGAGCATGCCTTTATCAGCGTTTGTTGCCAACTCACATGACAAGGTTGGTAACCACAGTTGCCCCATTTTACAGATGGGAAACAGGCTGGGAAGGTTAAGTACAGTGCCCTGGGTGCCCAGGTGGACCTGCACTGGCTCCACCTGCACTGATCCACAGGCTGGTGGATCAGCCTGGCTCCAAAGCCTCTGTTCTTGTCTCTGATGCAACCCTTCCTCCCACCCACTCTCCTCCTGTGGGAATTAGGGCCATCTGATACGGGACATGAGCCTGGGACCGAGAGGTGCCTTATCTAGGCCTCCAAGCCCTCCGTTCCTCACTAAAGAAACGGAGAAGGTATAGTCCCCAGACAAGAAGCCCTTTTCCTCCCAGAGTGGGGAGCCGAGCCCGGCCTTGAAGCCTCCCAGGAGCCAGGCCAGTGGTCTTTCACTTCTGTCTGGAAGCCCAGGCCTCATAGCAGATCATGCAGAAATACTTCGGCATAAGATGGATTCACTTTTAAAGTCTAAAGCTAATTCCCAGAAGGGTGGCATGCTAGAAGAGCCTGGGCTATGGCAAGAAGCAGACGTGTGTTAAAATCCCATTTCTCTTTCCTTAGGCAAGTATTTCACCTTGCTGGGACTGAGTTTTCATACCTGTAAAGTGGGGAGGTCACACTCATTTCTGAATTCACCATGAGGGTTAAATGAAACATAAACAGTAAGAATACCCGGCTGTCATAAGCACCAAATCATATTCATTCCTTTGTTCCCTTTGTTCTTTTTTTAATCATATCGTAGAATCTCCAACACTCCCTCCAATAAAAAATGGTCTTTGGGTTGAAAAAGGGACTCTTGGTCTAGCCTGCTAGGTTTTTCCTCTGTGGGGCCCTTCCATCCCCAAATACGTCTTCTAACCAGTGAAGACCTCTATACTGCAGCGGTCCCCAACCTTTTTGGCACCAAGGACCAGTTTCGTCAGAGACAGTTTTTCCACAGATCGGGGGTGGGGGGGGCAATGGTTTAAGTGGTAATGCAAGCAATGGGGAGCGGTAGAGGAAGCTTTACTTACTCACCTGCTGATCATCTGCTGCATGGCCGAGTTCCACTGATGGTCTGTGGCCAGGGGTTGGGGACCCCTATTGTGCAGCACTGATGGGAACTCTGTGTTCTGAGCCTTGATTAAAGTCAGGCCTGAAACCCCCAGGAAAATGGAGCCCTGGTACAGCTGGCTTAATTTCAGCTGACTGTCCTGCTGGTGGGCCAGGTCAGGGGAGGTTCCTGCAGTATTTCTGGAGTGGAAAAACCCCAGGTTGCTGGGCGGTGGCTGTGACAGCACTGCTAGCCAGCTTAGTCCCCGGGGGCAGGCCTGGGAGGTGCTTGGATTCCAGCAACAGAGGTCCCTTGGGGGAGTCGCTGCTTCTGTCCTAGCAGGGCTGGGGGAGGGGGCACAGGAGAGCAGCCATTCTAGGGACACTCAGCTGGTCCCTAGTGGGACTGGAGAGGACCCTAAATCCTCTCCTGGTTACTCGGACCTGTGGTTTTAGGGAAAATCAGGGCCCTGTATTGCTTGTGTGCATGCATGGTAAGTTGCTTCAGTCGTGTCCAGCTCTGAACTATGGACTGTGCTTTGTGCTATGGACTGTAGCCCACCAGGCTCCTCTGTCCATGGGACTCTCCAGGCAAGAATACTGGAGAGGGTTGCCATGGCCTCCTCTAGGGGATCGCCATGGCCTCCTCCAGGGGATCTTCCCGATCCAGGAATTGAACCGGCCTCTCTTACATCTGCATTGGCAGGTGGGGGCTCTTTACCATTAGCTCCATTTACTTTGTAAGTACTGCTCGCTTAGTCACAAGTGGTTAATTGAATATAACCAGAAAAGGGTAGTTTTCATTCCCATGGGGAGGCTGGCTCCAGGCAAAGGGTGAGGGGCAGCCCTCAGGAACTGATAGGTGCTTGAAACAGGCCCTGAAGGTCCTTTCTCATCCTGAAAATACAGGACTCTGCACTATGGGGCCTTCCTGGAGATAAAGTAGACAAGCGTGGGGGTTCAGAGACAGAGCTGCTGCAGCATTTCTTGGGGAGAAGAGGGGCCACGAGCCAAGACCCTGGGTGGTCCGTGGAAAGAGCGCTGGATGGGGACTCTGAGCTCTGACTGCCCCCGTGACTCTGGGCAAATCACCTCCCTCTCCGAACCTCTCAGTTTCCCTACTTGGAAGACAGGGAGGGCATGCTCTTTCAGAGACTTGGCCGGCTCTGGAAACCTCTGATTCATTTCTGGGGTTTTTGCCTCATCCTTGGCAAACTGGAGATCTGCCAAGGTACAAATATTTATAGAACGCTTGGTATCTTGTCAGGTGAGGTGGGAGAAACAAATGATTTCAGAGCCAGCCTCTGCCCTCCTGGAGCTCTTCAAGGATGCTCAGATATACAGAAGCCCACACACAGAAGTGCCCAAACGGTGATACCTATTGATAGGGGATCAGAGAAAGGGAGATCAAGGTGGCCTTGGACGGTCCAGGAAGACTTCTTGGAGGAGGGAGAATTTGAGCCATGCCTGGTGAGATGGGCAGAGTTCACTAGGTTAGAAGAAGGGGGCAGGGTGTCCCATACAAGGTCTGGTCAAGAGTCGGGGCTCACACGTACAGCTGTGTGGGATGGTACACTGCTCAACCCCCAAAGGCACCATTCACATGAGGTCTGGGTGACGATCACTGCCCGTGTACAGCCTATATGGCCTCATGGAAGTCCCTGGAAAATCTGCTGGGATAGATGTCTTCCAGGACTGCAGGTGTGGGAAGAGCAGCTGTGCCTTTGCCCCCGGCCTGTGAGGTGGTACTATTCTCCCGGCTTTGAGGATCAGCTCTGCTCATTCTCTGAACAAAGTTCCAAGCGTCATCAAATACAGTTCATAGAGAATGGATAAACAACCAGGTCCCACTGGATAGCCCAGGGAACTGTATTCACTATTCTGGGATATGCCATAATGGAAAAGAATATAAAAAAATAATGCATGAATACATATGTGTATAATAGAGTCACTTTGCTGTGCAGCAGAAATTGACACAGCACTGTACATCCACAATACCTCAATGAAAAAATACATTTAAAAAGAGAAAACAGTCAAAGAGATGAGGTTCAGATATTTCCTCTGCTGCTTTGTGGGGTCCTGAAGAGAGAATCTCTCTAGGACTCAGTTTCCTCCTTGCAAATGGGCATCCCAGGAGTCCTACCCAACTGGAGGAAATGAAAGCGGATTATGTATGTGGAGCGTGTTCTTGACAAGTGATACACGTCATGATGACTGACTCAGGGGATCCGGGAGACAGGATGAGTAGAGTGGTTTCTGGGAGGTGCTGGGGGCAGGGGTGGGTCAGGGTGGGGTGAGCAGCTCGTGGTTGGTCTGGGCAGGAGCTGGTGCCAAATAACAATGATTTTGCCAGAAAATTTTAGATGCCTTTCAGGGTGTCCTGGGAGAACTGTTGTATTAATAGGAAAAATGCTTTGTGAAGAACATTGGAGCCAGGGACCCAGGGGACCAGAGTTTTCCTCACTCACCAGGGGCCTTGGACCACTTCCTGCATCCAGGGCCCTGTCTGTCCCCCACCCCTGTTAGGGGAAGGACTCTCACAGTAGTCACACGCTGGATTCCCTGCCCACTCCAGGCCCGCTTAAGGAGACTGAAGAGGCAGGTACCTGGGAGTATCACGACTCCAGGCAGACAGCTCCCCAGACTGAGATGAAAACACACAGCCATGGGGCCTGTAACAGGAGTGTTAGCTTCACCCCATCACATGAGCTCTGCAGATGCAGGGCTGAGCAGCAGGAGCCCCCAGCTTGCCCAGCCTACTCAAGTTTGCCCTCGAGACTCCAGAAGCTTCAGTGGGCAGGAGAGAAGCTTCTCCCGCGGGCTTAGACTCAACCCATGACTCTTTCCTTGGCCTATGCATCCAGAGATTGAGGGCATTTTGCCTGGTGGGGGCCACCAGCACCCTCAGTCCTTTGAGACACTTTATAGAAGGGCTTCCAGGCTTGGAGACAGGATAATAATAAAGATAATAATAGTAACTAGTCCTTTTTTAAAATAAAACAGCTTTATTGAATGGTAATACAGATTATAAAATGTACCCTTTAAAAATATATGGGTCAGCCCACGGACTGTGGCCCACTGGGCTCCTCTGTCCATGGAATTTTCCAGACAAGAATGCTGGAGTGGGTTCCATCGCCCACTCCAGGGGATCTTCCTGACGCTGGGATCCAACCAGCATCTCTTGCATATCCTGAATTCGCAGGCGGATTCTTTGTCACTGCACCACTTGGGAAGCCCCAAAAGGATCATTCATATTGATAATTACCTTAAATGTAAATGGATTAAATGCATCAAGAAAAGACTGGTCGGGTGAATGAGAACATGTGCCTGTATGCACTTCCACATCACTCTATTTAACCCACAAATTGTATGTAATGATTCTATATTGCTAGGTTAATCATGTTTCCATTATGACTTGCAATTATAATTATCTTTTATTTTTTGTCTGGCTATTGATTGTGAAAACTGATAAACATCTTTTACTATTGTGATTATGTAACTATTATTCATTTTAATCAACAGAAAATAATAGAATTCTCTATCACTAAAACTACCACTTAGTAGAAAAACCTGTAATCAGTTTTAATAATCCAGGTGCACATTAGAATTATCTTGGATTTTTTGAAAAATAAAAATGCCCAGGTATTGTTTTTTCTCCAGAGCTCCAGATGTGACTCTAATGAGCAACTGTATTTAAAAACAATTGGACTATATGATCATCTTTTACTTTTATCTAGTTTGTTTCACTTTTTCTATTTTATATTCAGTGCTCCCATTTCATTTAGTTTGTTTTCCAATTTTTCCACCTTTTTTTATTTTGGTTTGTTTTCTTTCTCAAGCCTTTATCAAGTATAGTAGAAAAGATTTTGTAAACATATATTTGTAGTATGTATAATATATATATATATTATAAAATATGAATTTTTGCTTACTTAAAAATTATTGACATTTTAGTCCCACTTGTTTGACTAAGCATAAATAGAATGCTAGATTTGATACTTACTCAAAGCTTTGATATAGTTTCATTTAGTCTGGCACCTAGTATTACTGCTAAAAATCTAGAAAGTTTATTATTTTAATGATTTAAAAGCAAAAAACTGAATGAGTCATGAAACTTCTAATCCAGTTCTGAGAATATAAAGAAATACTGTGTCATTAAAAAAAAAAGACAACAACTGGAAATTGACATATAATACAGTATTATTAACTAAAGTACAGATTTTGTTCAAATTTCCCAAAGTTTTATGCTACTATCCATTATTTGTTTTCATATCTTATTTAATTCCACATTGTATTAGCATATAGTTGCATTAAGCACCTTCAGCTGCATGCAACAAATTCTGATAAATTCCCTTTTGATTTTTATTCTGTTACAAATATTTTCTATTTTTCTTTGTTATGGCTTCTTAGATACACCCATCATTTAAAAGTGGACATTTAATTTCCAAATACATGGGGTTTTTAAAGTATCTTTGACATTAATTTCTCATTTTGATATTAATTTCTCATTTAAATGCTTTCTTCTCTGCAGTCACCCTCTGTGTTTTTTCAGGCTTTTAACTTTACTGAGGCTTTCAATGGCTGAGTCAAAGCTCTCTCTTGGTAAATGTCACATTGCACTTGAAAATATGTGGCTTATTTTCAAATATCTTTTGCTACTGAGTTCTAACATAATTCTACAGTGATAAGAGAACAAACTCTGTATGATAGCAATAGCTTTAGACCACAGAATTTTTGCACCTTATTTTATGTCCCTGGATATGTTCCAGCGTCTCCTGGTTTATAGTCTATGCGAACTTGAATAGAATTTCTATCCTGCTGCTGTGTGAAAATTGTATAAATCTTAATTATGTTGAATTGGTTCATAGTGATTTTCAGGTCTACTGTATACTTCTATTGTAACTTTCTGTCTATTCATTCTATTAATTTTTGAGAGTTTGATATTGAAACACCAATTAAAAAATTTTAATTTATCTACTTAAAAAAATTAAGAACTATATGTAACTTGGTTCTGTTTTTCCAAGTCTCCTGTAAATGTGTTATCATACTTCAATAACTTAAAAAATAAAAAAGAAAGAAGAAAAACAAAACATTAATCCTTTAATTTCATACAGTATATCATTGTTGGCTTGTAGTAGACTGATTCATTAGCATGTTAAGATTAATAAATATACATAAACCACACATCATTCTAAATCTGAGTGGAGTGAAAGATTATGGTGACAAGTTTGGAGAAAGAAATGGCAACCCACTCCAGTATTCTTGCCTGGAAAATTCCATGGATGGAGGAGGCTGGTAGGCTACAGTCCATGGGGTCGCAAAGAGTCAGACACGACTGAGTGACTTCACTTTAATTAAAGATGTCTTGCTTTTCTTCGTTTGTGTTCCAGAAATATTGCTATTATAGAATGGTTGTTTGTATTTAATATTAAGATATTAACACTAAACCCCTCAAAAAACCCCAAAAGTATACAGGTCAGAACTTACCTGGCAGTCTAGTAGTTAAAACTCTGTGCTTTTAATGCAGGGTCACAAGTTTGATCCCTGCTTGGGGAACTAAGATCCCACATGCTGTGTGGCATGGCCACAAACTTTAAAAAATAATAAATAAAATTTAAAAATATACAGGTCAGGGGTTTTAAATATATTCACAAAATTGTGCAACTGTCACCATGATTTAGTTACAGAACATTCTCTTCACTCCAAAAAGAAATTTCTAACCATTAATAGTCATCCCTACCTCCTCCCTGCCCTTGGCAACCACTAATTTACTTTCTGTCTCTGTGAGTCTGATTGTTCTGGGCATTTTACATAAATGGAATCATGCAGTGTGTGGGCTTTCATGACTGGTGTCCCTCACTTAGCATAATATTTTCAGGGTTCATCCACATGGTTTCACGCTATCAGTACTTTGTTCCTTTATATTCTTGGATTCTGTGTGTGGATATACCACACTGGTTTATCCATTCATCACTTGATGGACTGGGTTGTTTCTTCTTTTTGGCTGTTCTGAATAACACTGGTATGAAGAATTGTATGTAAGTTTTTGTCTTCACATATGTTTTACATTCTCTAGAGTATATACCTAAGCGTGGAGTCAGGTCATTCGATGACTCTGACTTCTTCAGGAACTGCCAAACTGTTTTCCAAAGTGGCTGCACCATTTTACAACCCAGCCAGCCGCGGACGAGGGTTTCTGGTTTGTCCACATCCTCCCCAACACTTGTTATTGTCTTTCTTAGTCTCTCCATTACAGTGAGCATAACTTGGTGTCTCATTGTGGTTTTCATTCGCATTTCCCTCGTGACTAAGTACGCTGAGCATTTTAAAGTGTTTATTAGCCATTTTTACATCTTTGGAGAAATGTCTATTCAAGTCGTTTGCCCACTTAAAAACTGGGTTATTTTTCTTTCATGATTGAGTTGTAAAAGTATTTATATATTCTAAACACTAGACTCTTGTCAGATGTATTATTTGCAAATATTTTCTCCCACTCTGAAGATTGTTTTTTCACTTTTTTGATACCACAGTTTTTATTTTAGTGAAGTCCAATAAAATTTTTTCTTTTGTTACTTCTATTTTTGGTGCTGTATGGGAGGTACTGTTACCTAACTTAAGCTCATAAAGATGTACTTCTATGTTTTCTTCTAAGAGTTTTATAGTTTTAACTCTTACATTTTGGTCTCTGATTCATTTGAGGTTAATTTTTGCATATGTTATAAGGTAGAGGTCTAGTCTCACCCTTTTGCATGTGTATATTCAGTTATTACAAAAGACAATTCTTTTCTCATTGAAAAAAATGGATTGACCATAAAGGCAAGGGTTTATGATCGGACCCTGAATTCTGTTCCATCGATCCTGTGTCTACCTTTATTCCGGTACCACACTGCCTTGATTAATGTAGCTTTTCAGTAAATTTTGAAATTGGAAAGTATGAGTCCTCCATATTTGTTTTCTTTTTAAAGACTGGTTTGGCTATGTGAGGGTCCCTGCATTCCCAAATGAGTTTTAGTCTGCCAAAAAAATGGGGTAGGGAACAGAGGGGATTTTGATAAGGACGGTGTTGCCCTGTAGTTCAGCTGGGGCTTGTTGCCATCTTAATTTGCTTTTCAATCTGTGAACACAGGGTGTCTTTACATTTATTAGGTCTTTTTACATTTCTTTCAGTGAGGTTTTGTAACTTTCAGTGTATGAGTCTTACACTTCTTTTGTTAAATTTATTCCTAAATATTTTATTCTTATATATTATAAAAATAACTGAGAAATTATTTTCTTAATATTATTTTTGAATTGTTCATTGCTAGAGTGTAGGAATAGAATTGATTTGTTGATCTTGTATCCTGCAACCTTGCTGAATTCATTTATTAGCTTTAATAGTATGTGTGTGCATGTACATATGTATTCTCCTTAGATTTTTCTATATATAAGATTATATCATCTGCAAATAAAGACAGGTTTTCTTCTTCTTCTAAAAAATAATATAGGTGTCTTTATTTCTTTTTCTTACTTAATTGTCCCATCTGGAACCTCCAGTACAATGTTAACTAGACATAGTGAGAGCAGACATCTTTCTCTTGTTTCTGATCTTAGGAAAAAGCTTCTAGTCTACATCATTAAGAATGATGTATACTGTGGGTTTTTCATAAATGCCTTAATTAGGTTTAGAAGGCTCCCTTCTGTTCCTAGCTTATTGGATGTTTTTAGCATGAAAGGTGTTGGAGTTGGTCAAACACTTTTTCTCTTTCCATAAGATGATCGTGTGGGTTTTGTTTTGTCCTTTATTCCATTAATATGGTGTATTACACTGGTTGATTGGGCTTCTTGGGTGGTGCAGTGGTAAAGAGTCCACCTGCCAAGCAGGAGATGCAGATTTGATCCCTGGGTCAGGAAGATCCCTTGGAGAAGGAAATGGCAACCCACTCCAGTATTCTTGCTTGGGAAATCCCATGGACAGAGGAGCCTGGCTGGCTACGGTTCATGGGGTCGCAAGAGTTGAACATGACTTAGCGGCTAAACAACAACAACAATAACACTGATTGATTTTGGATGGTAACACAAACTTGCATTTCTGGGATATGCCCCACTTGGTCATGATGCATAATTCTTTTTATATGTTGTTATATCTTTTCATACCCCATTTGTATTCATAAGGGGTATTGGTTTGTAGTTTTTTTCCTTGTGCTCTATCTGGTCTTGGTGTCAGGACAATATTAGGCTCTTGGGATGAATTAAGAAGTATTCCTACTCTTTTATTTTTGGGAGAGAGTTTGTGTTGATTCTTCTTTAAAAGTTTAGTATGATTTATCAGTGAAGCCATCTTTTTCTTTGTGTGAAAAAGTTTTTGTAATTCAATCTCCATTTATTGTAGGTCTATTCAGATTTTCTTTCTGAGTCAAGTTTAGTAGTTTGTGTCTTTCTAGGTATTTGTTCTTTTTAGTTTAAGTTGTCTAGTTTGTTAGCATACAGTGGTTCACAGTCTTTTAATTTTGTTAGCTTTTTGAAGAATCAGCGTTTGGTTTTGTTGATTTTCTCTTGTTTTGCTAGTCTCTATTTTGTTTCTTCCCACTCCAGTGTTTATCATTTCTTTCCCCCTTCTGGTGTTGGGTTTAATTTGTTCTTCTTTTTCTAATTTGCTAAGGTAGAAAGTTAGGTTATTTATTTGACATCTTTCTTCTTTTTTGATATATGTGTTTACAGCAGTAAATTTCCCTCCAAGCACTGCTTCAGCTGCATCTCATAAGTGTGGGTATGTCATGTATTCATTTTTATTTATCTCAAAGTATTTCTAATTTTCCTTGTGGTTTCTTCTTTAATTCATCAGTTTTTAGAAAGTCTGTTGTTTAATTTCCACACATTTGTGGATTTCCCAAATTTTCTTTTGTTACTAATTCCTAAAACATTTCATTGTGTTTAGAGAATATATTTTGCATGCTTTCAAATAACTTTGTACCTATTGACAGAATCTCAAGTTATCTGAAGCAAAAGATGATAGAAGTGAGGGAGGCACAGGATTAGCAATGGAATAGAAGACTTGAACAACATTATAAATCAGCCAGGTCTAACAGACATCTGTAGAGCTCTCCACCCAAGCGACAGTAACAGAACACACGTTCTTTTAAAGCCCGCATGGAACATTTTCCTTGGTGAACCATACTTTAGGCCATAAAACAAGTCTCAATAAATTTAAAGTTTTTGTCTAGTGCTTTGGTCTGGATGTTTGTCTTCCCCAAATTCGTATGATGAAATTCTAATGTCCACTTTGATGGTATTAGGAGGTGGAGTTTTCGGAAGGTGCTTAGGTCATGAGACTAGAGCCTTCTTGAATGGGGTTAGCACTGTCCTAAAAGAGGCCTGACAGAATGCCCTCGCTCCTTCTGCTATTTAAGGACACAACAAAAGATCTGTAACCTGAAAGAGGGCTCGTCTCCACCATGCTGGCGCCCTGATCATGTAAGTCCAGCCTCCAGAACTATGAGGAATACATATGTATTGTTTATAAGCCAGCCGATTTATGGCACTTTGTGCTATAGCAGCCTAAACAGACTAAGACATCCGATCCAACATCTGGGCTTCCTTAGAGATATTTTTCATTGGCTGCTTTTTGCTCCAGTGTATAGACCATATTGTCCTCTTTCCTAGAATCTCATAATTTTTGTTGTTGAAATGTAAACATTTAGAATAATACGACGGTTCTGAAGATGAGACTCTGTCCCCTCGCTAGAGTTTGTTATTGCTGCTGTCTGTTTCCTTAGTGACTTTCCCAGACCGATGCTTTAAAATCTGTATCATTTACCATGTGTGGCCCCTCAAGTGTCTACTTATCAGCCTCTGTATGTGTGGCTGCTCAGCTGTTTCAGTCATGTCTGACTCTGTGTGACCTTATGGACTGTGACTCCTCTGTCCTTGGGATTCTCCAGGCAAGAATACTGGAGTGGGTTGCTATGCCCTCCTCCAGGAGATCTTCCCAACCCGGGGGTCAAACCCGCTTCTCCTGCATATCCTGCATTGCAGGCAGATCCTTTCCCACTGAGCCACCTGGGAAGCCCTGCTTATTAGCCTGCTGGTCAGTTAATAATTGGTCAGAGATTTCCTCAAACCCTAGATCCAATAAGTCTCAGCCTTTGCCAGGAGGCTCTGCAGGTTTGTACTGGAGCGTGTGTTCGATGCTCTGGCAGAGTCTACCACTTGGCCTTAGCCTTCACTTCCTTCTCGTGCAAAGTCAGCCTAAGGAAGATTAGTGCCTCTTAGGTCTTTCCTGGGCGAGCTAGCAGCCCTTTGCATGTAGATTTTTAGATTCTCAGGGATACACTGGCACTTTTCACAGTCCCCTATGGACACGTTTTTATTTTTAAGCTTCTGGCTCTGAGTGGGACTGGGAGAGGGGAAAAAAGGAAGACAGGAAGGGAACCACAGCTGATAAACACTACGTGCCAGGCTCAGCGCTAGCTTTCATTATAAACCTCTTTACCTGATTCTTATAAGAATTCAGTTGGTTCTTTAAAAAAAAAAAATCGCTTATTTGGCTTCACCGGGTCTTGGCACGGGGCTCTTTGATCTTCGCTGTGGCGTGTGAGATCGTTAGTTGCAGCGTGCGAGCCGCTAGTTGTGGCCTGTTGGATCTGGTTCCCTGACCCGGCCCCCTGCCCTGGAAGCCAGGAGTCCTCGCCACTGGACCACCAGGCAAGTCCCCAGTTGGTTCTTTGTTAGCTCATGTACTTTACAGATTAAGCAAACAAACAAACAAACAAGGATCCAGAAAGGTGAAGAAATGTGCTCTGGGGCCCAGCGCTGCTTAAGTGGTGACCTCCTGCTCTGTCTCCAGGGCCCATGCCTCTCTACCAGTGTTTCTCAATCGTGAGATGATTTGAGGTAAATAGACGACCATTCAACAACTTGCATGTTTGTGTGTATGTCTAGTTTGTACACCCAACCCATGATTTTGTGCTTAGGACAAGGCATATATCAGTATTTAACTTTTAAAAGTTAGTCTAAATACAATTATTAAGTAGGATGTGAGTCACGTGGTGTGTTGTCGGGGCAAAAGTTGAGAATGATGGAAATTGGCGTGATACCACATCCCGCCTGTAAGCCCTCCTCTCTGACACTGGGAGCTGGGCTGGGCAGGACAGGAAGGGCTGGTTGTCAGTATAGTGCTGTCTGGTAGAATCTTCAGTGATAAGAGGAGCAAGCTGCTATCTGCACCGTCCAACACAACAGCCATCAGCCACACTGAGCACTTGAAATGTGGCAAGACGGAAAAATTGAATTTTTAATTGTATTCAATTTGACTGAATATAATTTGAATTTAGGGCTTCCTGGTAGCTCAGCTGGTAAAGAATCCACCTGCAATGCCGGAGACCCCGGTTCGATTCCTTGGTCAGGGAGATCGCTGGAGAAGGGATAGGCTACCCGCTCCAGTATTCTTGGGCTTCCCTGGTGGCTCAGCTGGTAAAGTTTAAACAGCCTTATGCAATTAGTTGCTACCGTACCAGCCAGTTCAGCCATAAGACCAACCTCATCACAACTGTTCCAAAAGTCATCCATTGAGTGGAGAGTGTGGCTCTCAGGGCCCTTACCCAGGAGGCCGCAGACCCAGCCTCTACTGAGCCCCTGGACTGTGCGGCTGTGCCCCTTAGCCTGCGGCACTTAGCCGTTCCGTGCCTCAGTCTCCTCATCTGTAAACTAGGAATGCTAATGCCTGCCCCACATATCTCACAGGCTTGTGATGAGGGTCATGTGGAAAAATACAGGAAAGAAGGTTTCGTACACTGCAAAGTAGTAGAGAAATGAAAGAATTTGTTTAAAAAGTATTTTCAGCATAGATGAGTCCCTTGGGAAGATGGGTTCGGGCTGGGCCAGGGTGTGGAGATGTGGTGAGTGAACTTCGGGTAATGGAATGTAACAGAGCCTTGACTGTTCCTGTCTGCTACATAGCCTGGGGCCGAACTTGGATTGTGGGTTGTTCCAGACTAAAGGCACCAAGTGATCAGTGAAAGCTTCAGGGAACTGATTCTGATCCAAGGCTGGATCCACGCACACAGTCCCGATCTTCCCCTCAGATTTACCCCTCCTGTGGTTTCCTGACTTCAAATGGCAACTCGAGCTTCTCAGTTGCTCAGGCCGAGGCCCCACCTCATCCTTGATGTGTTTCCCCCAATCCCAGGCCTCGTATCTGATCAAGCTGCAAATCCTGTGGCTTTGACTCCTCCCCAGCATGCAGCCACCTCTCCCCCTCTCACCCGCTTAGCCGTGTTATTCTCACCATCTCGCCCTGGGCTCCTCTGTCTGGTCCCATCCTTGACCTGCTTCAGCAGCATCCTTCCCACACGACAAGGATATTGCTGTTGTTCAGTCACTACGTTGTGTCAGACTCTGCAACCCCAGGGACTGCAGCACGTCAGGCTCCTCTGTCCCCCACTATTTCCTGGAGTTTGCTCAGATTCATGTCTGTTGAGTTGGTGATGCTACCAAACCACCTCATGCTCTGTTGCCCCTTTCTCCTTTTGCCTTCAATCTTTCCCAGCATGAGGTAGCCAAAGTATTGGAGCTTAGAGGGATCCTTTTAAATGCTAAGTCAGATCAGATCTTGCACAAAGAGCTACAAAGACTTCCTGCCACACCTGGCGGTGGGGGGGGGGGTGGGGCGGGCGGTGGCTGGGAGGATGGAAGCAGGGCAAGGTGGGGGGCGGGTCGGGGGACGGGGGAGTTGGTGGGGGGAGTCAAGCTTCTTCCACTGGCCTACAGAGCCTACCTGTTCCATCTCTGACCTCATCCCCACATACTCCACTCCAGCCATCCAGCCTCTGGAGGGCCCTTGAACGCACTAAGCCTCAGGGCCTTTGCACTCACTGTTCCCTCGGTCTGGAATGCTTGTCTAGCAGATACCCTCACAGCTCACCCTTCACTGATTCTAGGACTCGGCACAAATGTCACATCAGAGAGGCCATCACTGTGCATAGTGTGTGGTATATAATTGTTGCTCAGTCACTCTTGGACAAATGACCTTGGGGCAGAAGGGGTCACAGGCAGATGTGCAAGGCAACAGTGTCAGAAGATACCGACAAGCTGCTCATCCTCTTGGATTTCAGACACAAGGAAATCTGCACAATGAGCCCTAAATAAGGGACTCAACAACGCAGAAGATTCCTCTTCCTTTTGAACAGTCCATGATCCTGAGCTCCTAAGGGTCCCTGAAACTCTAGCTGCGCACTTGCCCCATGGCTTGGTGAGCTGGCCCTCCAGAGGAACATTAGACAGCATTAGATTTAGGCTCACCGAGGGACCACATAGGAAGGAGAAGGATGAGGTCTAAGCTGGGGCCGCTGGGGCAGGGCCAGAAAGGGGAAGGGGACGACTTGTGCAGAACACGGACCTCTTGGAAGTGCTTCGGTTGGCCTGGATTCATTTCAGACACTCGAGCCAGGGTCCCCTGGGCCTCTGTGTTTCCTTTTTTGTTCTTTTTTATGTACACAAAGGGGCTCCTCCTGGTCTTTCTGGCTCGGTGGTGCGGTGACCTCTCTCCCCTTGTTCTAGCAAAGTCTAGCCCGGCGTCCTTGCTTTCCCTGCTCCCCAAAGCAGTCATTCCTCAAGATTCTCTGGCTCCATGGATCTGGGGAGCCCTGACCTGACCATTTCTTCCTTCCCTTCTCCAGGAAGCTTCTTCTCCCCACCTCCCCCTCCGGCCCCAAGTTGCACAGCCCCCCTCCTCCTCCTGTTTCTCTAGGATACAGGAGGTAAGCCCCCCTCCTTCCATTCCTCCCTTCCTCTTCTCCAAGCCCCAGAAGGGGCCGCCTGCTGCTTGGCTATTTTTATCCCAGGAGCTTTCTCAAGGAGAAAGCAGCGTGGTCCCTGAGCCAAAGCACGGGGCTGTGTCCCTGTGGAAAACCTCCCTTCATGGGGAAAGAATCCAGGGGATTTTTTTTTGGGTCCTGGCTGTGAGCCTTTGATTTTGTGAGTCGCGCACTCATTTGTCAAGGTTTCAGTTTGTTGATGTGTTGTTTTATTATAGAAATGAAGGCAACACCATATTATGAATCAGGTCTGGATATTGACTCTTGCGCAACTGTGATCATTCTGGGGCTTGGGTTTTTCAAAAAAGTGCTTATCTCATTGGTGTCAATAGCAGAAGGGAAACACTGTGCTGTAATGGAAAACTGGCCAGCCTAGAGGCAGGGGCGCGGGCGTGGGGGCAGAACTAACGTGTATTGAACACCCACTAGTTCCAGACTCCATCTGCTGTGCTTCCAAGGTCTCTAGGAAAAAGGGGCAGTTGGTGTCCAAGTTTTATATGAAACAACCGATTGGTTCAAGACTGAGAAAAGAGTATGAGCGGGCTGTCTGCTGTCACCCTGTTTGTTTGGTCTGTACACTGAGCACATCACGAGAAATGCCGGGCTGGATGAGTTCCAAGCTGGAATCAAGATAAGTGAGAGAAACATCAACAACCTCAGATATGTGGATGATAACCACTCCACTGGCAGAAAGCAAAGAGGAACTAAAGAGCCTCTTGATGAGGCTGAAGGAGGAGAGTGAAAGAACTGGCTTAAAACTAAATATTAAAAAAACTAAGATCATGGCATCCGGCCCCATTACTTCATGGCAAGTAGAGGGGACAAGATGGGAGTAGTGACAGATTTCCTCCTCTTGGGCTTCTTGCTTGCTTCTTGCCTACTTCTTGCTTCTTGGCAGGAAAGGTATGACAAACACAGGCAGTGTGTTGAAAATCAGAGATGTTACTATGCCGACAAAGGTCCATATAGTCAAGGCTATGGTCTTCCCAGTAGTCACATATGGTTATGAGAGCTGGACCGTAAAGAAGACAGAGTGCCAAAGAATTGATGCTTTCAAACGGTGGTGCTGGAGAAGACTCCTGAGAGTCCCCTGCACACCAAGGAGATCAAAGCAGTCAATCTTAAGGGAAACCAACCCTGAATACTTGTTCGAAGGACTGATGCTGAAGTTGAAACTCCAGTATTTTGGTCATCTGATGCAAACAGCCGACTCATTGGAAAAGTCACTGACGCTGGGAAAGATTGAGGGCGGAAGGAGAAGAGGGCATCAGAGGGTGAGATAGTTGGATATCATCACCGAAGCAATGGACATGAACTTGGGCAAAGTTTGGGAGATGATGAAGGACAGAGAGGCCTGGTGTGCTGCAGTCCCTGGGGTCACAAAGAGTCAGACACGATTGAACAGCTGAACAAGTGTCCAAGTTTTATACATGGGAAACTGCAACTCAGAGAGGTTAGGTAACTTGCTCAAGGTCTTTCTGGGACACATAAAGGAGCAGGGAATCACACCCAGGATTTGGGAAGCACCTGACCACTCAACTTCCTTCTACCTGGGTACAAGTCTCAGCTGTGCCACATGGTAGCTGTGTGACTTGAGGCAAGTGGCTTCACCTCTCTGAACCTGTGTCTTCACTTGTAAAGTTGTTGTTGTTCAGTCGCTCACTTGTATCCAACTCTTTGCAACCCCACGGACTTCAGCACGCAGCACGCCTGGCTTCCTTGTCCATCACCAACTCCTGGAGTTTGCTCAAACTCATGTCCATTGATGCTGTCCAAATGTCTCATCCTGTCGCCCCCTTCTCCTCTCACCCTCAATCTCTCCCAGCATCAGGGTCTTTTCCAGTGAGTTGGCTCTTCGCATCAGGTGGCCAAAGTATTGGAGCTTCAGCTTTAGCATCAGTCCTTCCAATGAATATTCAGGACTGATTTCCTTCAGGATGGACTGGTTGGATCTCCTTGCAGTCCAAGGGACTCTCAAGAGTCTTCTCCAGCACCACAGTTTGAAGGCATCAATTCTTCAGAAGGAGTTATAATTCTGGCTTTACAGGCATTGGCGAGAATGCAGTGAGATACTGCAAGTAAGGGGCTTGGGGCAGAGAAGAACATAAACCCTAGCTCATCACCCCACCTCCACCCCCAGCTGCCACCATTCCTTCCATGGAGGCTCCTGGTCCATGTCAGTTCCTGCAGAGCCGGGGTCTGTCTGGCCCCCCAGGTGTGTCCATGGAGGCTCCTGCACCTCGTTCTCCTTGTTCTTGGAGTTTCCCTCTCCTGTGGCCTTAGAGCTTCTGTGGGCTGTCTGCCCCTTTGAAGATGCCTTTTCTCCCGAGAGGAAAAGTGTCTGGAAAGAAACAAAAGGAAGCATCAGGCCGGGGTTCAGTGGGTTCGAATCTAACAAGCTTTCCAGCATGTTAGTTCATGTCCTCTGAGAAGACACCAAAATGGGATTCAAAACACAACATATTAATTGGAGGAAACACCTGTGAAGGATAAACGGGAGGGCGTGGGAGGAGGCGGAGAGCCTCCTGACTGTGGTCCTGGTGGAGGAGTGAGAAGGGGGGGGTGGGGCAGGAAGCATCTCAGACTGCAACAGTATTCCAGAAAAAGCTCAGCACCCCCCACCGCCCCCCTCCATGGGGAGTCCTGGAGTCAAAGCAGGCTGAGGGGGGATTTCCATATCTCCAAGGACCCGGCCTGTGTGAGCCCCCCCATCATAGCCCATCATGGGCCAGGCGTAGCCTGGAGGGCAGGAAGCCTGCCTCAATGAGGGCTCGATGGTGAGCCCTGGGGACGAGCTGGGCTGTCGCCCACTCAGCTCCCCCAGCAGGAAAGCCAGAGAGTGGTTCACCTTGACCACATTTGATTACACAGCAGACAACCTTGGCAGCCGTATTCCAGCTCTCTGAAGCTCAGGGTCAGCATCTGTGAAAGGAGGACGATAATCTGTGTCTGGACCTTGGCGTTTGTGTCCATTTTCTCTTGCCACATGACACACCATCCCCCGAACTTAGGGACTCAGAACAGCAATGATTTGTTGTCTCTCTATTCTGTGGGTCGGTGGGGCTCGGTCAGGGAGTTGGAAATATGCAAGGTGGCCCCTCATCCAACAGGCTGTCTCCCCACGAGGCTCCTCACCACTGCACAGCCTGGCCTGAGCTTCTGTGCAGCAGAGGACAAGCCCCAGGGCGCAAGCACTTGTCAAGGCCCTGCTTGCATCATGCTGGCTAAAGTCCCACTGGCTGACCCACGACACATCGCCAAGCCCAGAGTTGGCACGGGAGGGCACTGCACAGGGGCATTCATTGTGGTCACCAGCCTGACAGGCTGCCCCAGGGCTGTGTGTTGGTGCAAGGGAAGTGTTGCTGAGAGGTCAGCACAGTGTCTGGCCTGCATAGGTGTGTGCCCAGGACACAGGGACTGGCATGATGAAACCGCCCTCTGAAAGGCTCTGGGGTGAAGGAGTCTGCTCGGACTCTGAGAACAACTCACAGTGGGCTGAGAAGAACATCAGAGTGGGCTGATGGTGGAGGGGACCCTTGGACCTTGTCCCTGCTCAAGAATTTCTAGAAAGAAGGGAAAGCAGTGGAGTCCAGCTTTGCAGATTCTGGGTTTGAGGTGAGACCCGGGTCAACAGAAGCCCAATAAATCAGAGCAGGCCTCCCAGGGGATGAGGAGGACATCCTGCCAAGAAGATCGCCAGTGGGAAGGAACTCACAAATGTGGTGTGACTGGAAGAAAATGCCTTGTGGAAACTCAACCCACTGTCATCTGGGTCTCCTGAGTGAGACCGAGGGGAGTGAGCTCCTTCCAGAACATTCCGTGTAACGACTTGCGTCTTGGGAGACTGGCAAGGGCACAGTAGGCCTCAATAAACATGAATTGAAAGAATGAAAGTTGAGATGGTCGGGTGGAGGAACGGTGTGGTGGATGGCTAGGAGGCTCAAATTTAGAGTCGTTATTTCACATAATTCTCTCAACCCCTCTTCCCTCGCCTATTTCCCACAGATGAGAAACTGCTGCCCTAAGATGCTTAATAATTTACTTATGGTCACACAGTTTCCAAGTGGCTGAGCTGGGATTTGAACTTGTGACTTGACACCCAGACCCTTGACGACAACTGCAGATAGATGACACCACAGTGCGCCATACGCCATTCAGAGAAAGGGAGATTTCAGGGGGTCACAGCAAACCACAAGGTCCAGACAACAAGCCGATGAGCTCAGCACCTGCCAAAGCCAGACAACAGCCCCCAGGGAGACAGGCCACCCAGTCACCCCACGGCTGCCTTCTCCCGCCTGCTCTCCCCCAGCTCCCCCAGGGCCAAGGTCACTCAGGCCCTGTCCCAGAACCGGCACTCCTAGAGGGGGCCCCCTGGCTTTGAAGTTTGGGTGACAAGAGTAGATAATGTCCACGGATAATGAAACAAAACCCTTTTCTTTGTGTCCCGGGGCCAGTGTTCTGGGACCTGGGCAGCGGGGGACAGAGCAGGGCGGCTGGAACAAACTTCTCTTTGATGGCTGAAGCAGGAAGACCTTGGGGGAAAAGCAAACAGAAAGAGCCCAGAAAAGACTGACTTAACTGAGCCACAGCTCTGACGAGGATAACAGCTTATTCATATTTGAAGAGGTATTGAATGCTGGCAGCATACTGAGTATTGGAAGGAAGGGAGACGCTGCCATCAAAATAGATTGAGGCAAAGTAATGCGATGGAGAAGCCGCAGGAACGGCATTGGCAGGAGGGGTGGGGGCGGGAGGCTGGGAGGGAATGAGCAGGAGGCTGAGGGGTGGTGAAGACACCGGTGGTGGGCTGCCACTGTGCTTTCTCTGACAGGTCTACTTTTTGTTTGCCTTGGAATATGATTCTTCATCTTTGGGGGACTCTGATGAAAGCCTGGTCCTGACCATTCCTTTAACTCCAAACGTGCCTGCAGATAAAATTTGGGATGGGATGCACGGTTCCCTGAGGCCCACCCACAGCCCCACTCATTAAGGTTCGTAATGAGTGGTCTTCATCCCCAGGGTCCACCCCCGAGTCTCTGGGTCAGCGAGGCAGAGGTGGAACTTGGCATTGGTTTGGGACAACGCTTCCCAGGGGATTCCAACGTGGCCCAGGGTTGAGAATGTTGTCTTGTGGCTCCAGGAACCCCAGAAGAAGACCCTGGACTTTCAAGGAGCAAAGGTGTTCTACTCGAGCACTGAGAACAAGGGAATCCAAGCCGGGCATGTACCTCACACGGCCCCAGGGGTCCCCACCGGTTTGGGAATCCCCCCGCCAGCTTCACAGGGCAGTTACTCACTCAGATATGAGCTCTAGGCAGCGGTCCCCAACCCTTTTTAGCACCAGGGACCAGTTTCGTGGAAGACGATTTTCCCACAGACCTGGGGTGGGGGGTGGTGGTTTGGGGATAATTCAAGCATGTGACATATATGGTGCACTTTATTTCTCTTATTATTACACTGTGCTATATAATGAAATAGTTACACAACTCACCTTACTGCAGAATCAGATCATCAGGCATTGAGATTCTCATAAGGAGTGTGCAGCCTGGATCCCTCGCAGTTCACAGTGGGGTTCACGCGCTTATGAGAATCTGACGCTGCTGCTGATCTGACAGGAGGTGGAGCTCAGACTGTAAAATGAGCAATGGGGAGCGGCTGTAAATACAGATGAAGGTTCACTCACCCCCGGCTGCTCACCTCGCGTGTAGACCAGTACCGAGGCCTGGGGTTTGGGGACCCCTGCTAGAGCTGTACTGTCTTCCCATCATGCTCAGAATAAAAGCTTAAGTCCTCATCAAGGTTCACAAAACCTGTGAGAGCCTTTCCTCAGATGCTTCCCTGATAGCTCAGATGGCAAAGAATCCGCCTGGAATGCAGGAGACCCCGGTTCAATTCCTGAGTTGGGAAGATCCCCTGGAGAAGGGATAGGCTATCCACTCCAGTATTCTTGGGCTTCCCTTGTGGCTCAGCTGGTAAAGAATCTGCCTGCAATGTGGGAAACCTGGGTTCAATCCCTGGGTTGGGAAGATCCCCTGGAGAAGGGAAAGGCTACCCACTCCAGTATTCTGGCCAAGCGAATTCCATGGACTATGGAGTCTCAAAGAGTTGGACACGACTGCGTGACTTTCACTTTCTTTTCCTCAGATACAGCAAGTACATGTTGTCACCTCAGGACCTTTGCTCTTGCTTCCCTCTGCCTGGAGCGATTCCTTCCCTTCCTGTGGGTCTTCCCCTACCTTCCCTGTCTAAACAGCCCTCCCTCTTGCTCTTATCCCCTGCCCAACTTGGGTTTTCTTCACAGAAAATCTTCTCATCCAGCTCTACTGGTTTACATATGTTGTTCATTTTCTGTCACCTGCTTTAGGAGGTAAATTACAAGAGGGTCGCCCCTGTTTTGTTGCCTTCCGTGTCACCAGAGCCTAGAACTGTGTCTAGCACATGTCAGTGGCTCGTTAAATATTTGTTGAATGAATAAATAGTGATAATTCATTCCTCCTGGTTGTCCCAAAGGACACAGAGGTCATTTACAAATTTTGCTTAAAAACTCCCTGGACACAGAGAGCTGCTTTTTAGATCTGTTTTCCCATGTAAACAGTCAACAAGTAAACCAAGAAGCAGCTCCTGGACACCTACTGTATATTCAGCCCCCATAGACTAAAGGCAGGTACGAGCAGAGAGCTGGTCTCTCTTCCTTCAAGGTCTTTACAATCCAGCTGGGGGTGAGTGCCCAGGTCAGAGAACACCTCCCCTGGGTGGACAGCTGCTCAGAACCTCGAAGGACATTGTTGGAGCTCGGAAGGGCTGGAGTAGTCAGGCTTTCTCCAGAAGGGAGCACCTGCAGTGCCCTTTGAAGAACAGCTTCTGCTGGGTAACTGGCTGGAAGAAGAATGTTCCCCAGAGGGCAACTAAGTGGCAACCACTGGCGTAGCTGGCCCTGCTTGTAGTCAGTAGGACGGGTTGAGTGGGCCAGAGCCAGCAGACCTCAGCGCCTTGGCATTCTTCCTCCTCAGGCTCCCAGTCCAGAGCACCCCATACAACCTGGAGACCAGGCCAGACCTAATGGGATCGCTAGGGTACTGTCACTGTGTCTCAGGAATCCTGGAAGAGAGCGCACACTAGGAATCGGGTAAATGCAAACAGCACGAACGTGGACAAGCCTGAGGAAACTCTGCTGGGCCTCAGTTTGTTGTTGTTCAGTCACTAAGTCGTGTCCGACTCTTTTGCGACCCCATGGACTGTAGCCTGCCAGGCACCTCTGTCCAGGGGATTTCCCCAGGCAAGAATATTGGAATGGGTTGCCATTTCCTTCTCCAGGAGATCTTTGCAACCCTGGGATCGAACCTGCATCTCCTGCATTGGCAGGTGGATTCTTTACCACAGAGCCACCACGACAGAACGAGCCCTCGGTTTACGCATCTGTAAAATAGGGCCAAGGATACTCTCCTCACTGTATTGCTGGGAGGCCCAGGATGTGGAACTCTGGATTCATGTCCACCAAAAGAGCCCATCATTATAGACTCCCAGGCTCTGGCCACCAGGGTGCTCAGGTCGGGGTTTTCTCAGGTTGCCCTTTCCGGGCCTCCATTTCACTACTGTGTGTCTCAGAGATGGGTCGGGGACCCTTTGCAGTCTCCTCCCATCCTGCCTTTACTCTGTGCTTGCCAGGCTCCTCTCTCCCAAGTGAATTCGCAGGCCAAGTGGCTACTTAAACGCCCAGGGAACTGAAATCAAGGGAGCAAGGGCGATACAAAGGAGGTGGGGCTGGGGGAGGGTGGGAGCTGAGGGCAGCTGGTTCTGTGTCCTCGGGGGAGGAACTCAGCCTCTGCCCCACCTCCCGCTGCCCACCCCCTTGCTTTAAGCCCCACCAGAAAGAAGACCCAAGGGCCTTCTTTCTACAGGAGGCCCAGACACTGGGCTTGCAATCTTGCTCTGCTTTTGCAAGGGAGACGCCCAAAAGAGCTGGGGGAAAGGGGCGGGGGGAGGGTCGGGGAGGGGGTGGAGGGTGGGAACGACAGGGTTCAGCAGATCTGAATCTCTGATCCTACCAGGAGGTCTTCTAGTGGTGCCACGCTGGCAAGGCGCCCAGCCTTTTTGAGCCTGGGGTCCTATCTGAAAAAACCGATCCTAGAGGACCCTGAGTCCAGGGGTCATAGGCTTAGGCGGAGATCATACTGCCCGCCCCTAGCGCAGTGCTTGGCTCGTCTGGGTCTACCTAGGGGCGCGCACCCTGCGGCTCGCCGGAGAGGGTGGGGCCTTCGCCCATCTTTCCTCCCATCCTCCCATCCCGGCTTTCTCTGCGTCTGCACAGGCCGCCACCCTGAGTTCTCTGCGCCTGGAGGGAAAATAAGAGTTTAGCGACCCCTCTTGGCGAATCCATGCTACACTTGTGTTTTCCACAGGGTCCCAGGGGCAGATGGTGGGAAACCGAGGAGGTTGGGGCGGGGAAGAAGGGTTTTCCTCTGGGCACGTCTTCGCTCCACCGTCAGCAGTCACCCGGTGAATACAATTGCTTGACTGGTTCCTTCATTGCTGTCCTCGGTCCCTCATCAAATAGTTACCAATAATAGTCAACAAACACTAACTAGAGAACCCCCTCTGTGCCTACAAAACTAAGAAGCCTGACTGTCCAGAAGGGGACCCAGACATTAGATACTTGTATTAATATTAGGGTATTCGTTCATTTGTTCCTTTGTCCATTCATCCACTCATTCATTCATCCACTCTCTCATTCATTCGTAAATATTGTGGAGCTCCCCTATGGGTCAAGTACCTGTTCTTTACATTTGAGAAACAGTTAAAAAAAAAAAAGCAATCAAAGACACTTGCTCTCGTGAACTTCATGTTTTAGAAGGGGGGTACTGAAAATAGTGCCCCTAACAAATAAGTATACAGCACATTTGAAGGAGAAAAGTACTATAAAACGTGAAAGATAGAATGGGGGGGAGTCGCTGCAGTGTGGTGGGAACAGGTGGCAGAATGAGGTAGGTGATCACAGTTGGCCTCCGAGAGAAGGTGATATTTGAGCAAAGATGTGTAGGAGGTGAGGCGCAGGGCAGGCATCTCCGGGGAACAGAGGTCCAGGTATTGGAAACCAGCTAGAGCAAAGGCTAGGAGGCACTGCTGTGTTTTGTTCAGTTCAGTTCAGTTCAGTCGCTCAGTCGTGTCCGACTCTTTGCGATCCCATGGACTGCAGCACGCCCGGCCTCCCTGTCCATCACCAACTCCCAGAGTTTACCCAAACTCACGTCCATCGAGTTGGTGATGCCATCCAACCATCTCATCCTGTTTTGTACTGTAGGCATAAGCAGAGAGGATGAGGATGCAGGCTGGGGCCCCTAAACCTGCCTAAGTCAGGGAGGAAGTGTCCTTAGAGGAGGTGACACGCAGGTGTTGCTGGCCAAAATCTTGACTTTCTCTGCCCATCGAAACTGAATAAAAACTGTGGAGACAGAGTTTGGAGGAAACTGAAAGGTGGCTTTAATTCTCAGCCGGTGGAGAGGAGAACCCAGTAGGCTCATGCCTCAAGAACTGTGCCCCCGCCTCCACCAGTCATGAGGAGTCTAGGGGCTTATATAAGGCAAGGGCTCGCAGTCATGAGTCGGTGATGAGGAAGAGAGGTGATAGGATCTTGATTTCTTCATCTTGCATTGTTTCAAAGACAGTCGTAGCCTGGCGTCAGTAACCCAATAATTGAGTCTGGTATTTTGGTGGCTCTGTGGCCTTCTTTCTGATACATAACTACAAGGGGAAGGATGTTGAAAGGGTAAGCACCAGATACAGGATATATTTAGCATAGACTCAAGAGAAAAAATGTGAATTGTAGCTCTTGCAGAGTTACGGAGCAGAAAAGCAAGCTTCGTTCCAGACATGCAGAGTTCAGAGCAATTAAAGTAAAAGAACTAGGAATGTTCAAACCTGCTCACTGTTCTATTTTCTTTGTTCTCTGGAAAGGGAAAGAGAAAAACTCATTCCTCTTTTTTCATTTTCACTGTAACACAGGTACAAACTTGAAGGAGAAGCAGAAGTTTGCCAAATGGGCGGGTCTGTGAAACGCTTTCTGAGCGGAGGGAACAGCATGTGCGAGGGCCTAGAGGAATGAGAGATGGTGGTGAGTGGGCCGGGAGAGTTACAGGAGGCTGAGCTTTCAGCTTGCCTTCTGTTGCTGACCCTCAGGGAAGGCAGACCAGGAGCTCCAAATGTGTGGCGCTCATTCAAGTACACCATTCCCACCCAGCACCCTTCGTGAGGTTGGTTTCCTCTCCCTTCATCAAAGAGAAACCAAAGACCAGAAAGGCTTCGGTGGGTTTACCAAGGACACACAGGCGGGTAGGGCTGAGAAGACTGGAACCAGCAACCCCCCACCCCTGGTCATCACTCCAGTGCTTCCTCGTCAAGCTGCCTGTCCTGCCCTCGGTTAACCCACTGCAGCCTGCTCGCAATTGTGGCCTCAAAGGTTAGTAGCTCACTTGTGCTTTAATTGAGATTTGCTTGCTGATGTTGCCAAGTATTCAAATCACCTGACAGTCCTGAGGGTCTACCCAGGCTCAGACCCTCGCCCACTTCCCAGAGCCCCCTCCTCCTTGTGAGTTCTCCAGGTGACGCCGATGCCTCCAGAGACTGAGAGCCACAGCTCCAAAGTGTGGTTCTTGCAGGCGTGGGGGCTGCTGAGCCCCACTCCGTAATAGTTCAAAGAAAGGCCATGTTATTCTCAATTTTTGGAGGAATCTGCATACTGTTTTTCATTGTGGCTGTGCCAATTTACACTCCACCTCTGGGTTTATTCAAAGAAAATGAAAACACTAGTTTGTAAAGATACACGAATGTTCATTGCAGGATTACATATAATAGGCAAGATATGGAAGCAACCCAAGTTCCATCAGTGGATGAATAGGTAAAGAAAATGTGGTACACACACACACACACACACACACACACACACACAACGGAACACTACTCAGCCATAAAAAGATGAAACCTGTCCATTTTCGATAACATGGATGGACCTTAGGGGCTTCCTAGGTGCCGCGGTGGTGAAGAATCTGTCTGCTAATGCAGAAAACACAAGAGATGTGTGTTCGATCCCTGGGTCAGGGAATGTCCCCTGGAGGAGGAAATGGCAACCCACTCCAGTATTCTTGCCTGGAAAATCCCATGGACAGAGGAGCCTGGCTGTCTGCAGTCCAAGGGGGTCACAAACCAGTCAGACCCGACTTAGCAGCAGAGCACGCATGCACTTGGATGGACCTTGAGGGTATCATGTGAAGTGAACTAGATGGAAAAAGACAAATACTATATGATTTCACTCATAGGTGGAATATAAGAAACAAAAAACAAAAGAGATGGACAAGACCAAACCAAATGAAACAAACATGTAGATACAGAGATCAGAGTAAAGGTTATTAGACGGGAAGGATGGCAGTGGGGTGTGAGTAAAGGGTATCAAGTGTGTGGGGATGGATGGAAACTAAATTTTTGGTGGAGAGCACACAGTAAGTGTATACAGAAGTTGAAATATAATGTTTTACATGTGAAACTTATATAATGTTATAAACCAATGTTACCTTAATTTAAAGTAAATAAATAATTTTAAAAATTTTATAAAAAGAAAGGCCATTTAGGTAATTAAGAGCACCTGAGGGAGATCCCCTTGGAAAGGACAAGGTGGAGGTTGTTGCCCTTGAAACCATCTGCATGCTTAAAAGCAGAGCGCGCAGGCCCAAAACAGTAAGCAGGCTTACTGAGAGGAGCACGCGGTGGAGAGGTCTCTGAGGCCCCCAACGATTAAAGGACTTTGACCAGAGCAGAAATGAGTGGAAACAAGGAGAGCGGTAAGAGCATGGTGGTTGGGTTGAGAGCTACGGATGTGGACTGAGACGGGGCTTTACGGGGACCTCCCAGTGGGGTGTGGCCAATGATGGATTTTGGGGCTTATGGATTCCTGATAGTGAGTGCCAGGCTTTGAGGGTGTGTGTACCCTTCCAGCAAGCAGCCTCGGGAAGGGATGGTTAAGAGGGAAGTGGAGCCTGGGGTTTGCAGACTTGAATTTCAAGCCCCCCTTTCCCATCCTGCTGCTGCTAAGTCGCTTCAGTCATGTCCGACTCTGTGCGACCCTATAGACGGCAGCCCACCAGGCTCCCCCGTCTCTGGGATTCTCCAGGCAAGAACACTGGAGTGGGTTGCCATTTCCTTCTCCAATGCATGAAAGTGAAGACGCTCAGTTGTGTCCGACTCTTAGTGACCCCATGGACTGCAGCCTACCAGGCTCCTCCATCCATGGGATCTTCCAGGCAAGAGTACTTTCCCATCCTACTTGTTTTAATTAACCTCCTGCCTTTGAGCCTCCTGTTTTTAAGCCTCCTCCTTTAAGCCTTACCTGTAAAGTGAGCCTAATGGTGGTACCCTCATTTGTTATTTTTGTTACTCAGTTGTGTCCAAGTCTTTGTGACCCCATGGATTGTAGCACACCAGGCTTCTCTGTCCATGGAATTCTCCAGGCAGGAATACTGGAGTGGGTTGCCATGCTCTTCTCCAGAGGATCTTCCAGATCCAGGGATTGAACCCAGGTCTCCTGCATTGTAGGTAGATTTTTTACCCTCCTCATAGAGCCACTTTGAGGATTAAATCGGGCGGTGTATACAAAGAACCCAGACAATAGCCTGGCTCAAGGCAGTACCCAGTGTAAACTGTGGTTGATAATGTTGTGGTTTCAAAGGGCCTGTGACCCCCAAAAGCTTACACCATTCATACTCAGGCAGGGTATATTAGGGGACTGTGTTAAATTCAACAGGCTATGATAAATTATGTCCTTATTCACCCAATCTGCAAATTGTGGATAACTCTTACCTCCTAGCAGCCAGGATTAAGTGAAAATAAAGCTGCATGTGGTTGGGGCTTCTGGGCAGTCACTGAGCGCTCTCATTAGGTAAGTGGCCTGGGTTGAAAATGCTGGTCTAAGTTCATCTTATTTTGGTGCATGCGCTTTCTCTTTTTTTCCTTGACTAAGTTAGCTATGCTTGCATCTCTCAAGAACTGTCTCTTCATTTTCTTCTAGTGTAGTCTGCCAAAGTCTAGCCAGTGTGTGTGTGCCACGTGGGTGTATCTGTGTTCCAATAAAACTTTATTTACAGAAAGATGAACTGAGGGTACTTCCCTGGTTCAATGGTTAAGACATCACTCTTCCAATGCAGGGGTCATGGGTTCAATCCCTGGTTGGGGAATTAAGATCCCTGCATGCTAAACAGCCAAAGGGAAAAAAAAAAAGATGAAATGGGGTCCTAGTCTATAACTCTACTAAATTCTCTTGGGAAAAAAAAAGATGAAATGGGGTCCTAGTCTATAACTCTACTAAATTCTCTTGTAAAGCATCTGTTAATTCTTTTGTGTCTTCCAAGTAGATGTTAGTAATCTGTAGATAGTGTTAACTCAAATTTCCTATTTTTAACTCTAATTTCTTTCCTTGCCTGATATTTTTGGCTGAGACCTCTGGTGAAATGTTGGGTATTTTACAGTGACCATGGGCAACCTTATCTCTTGTTCAGGATTTCAAACCCTTTGGTTTCTCAGCTAAGTTGGAGGCTGGCTTTTTGCCTGAGAGATGTCTTATGTTAAAGAGGTGGCCATTCATTGTATTGTTTAAATCAAGAATGGGTGTCTAATTTTGTCAGATGTCTTTATAACATCTATAGATCAAGTGACTTTTATTCCCTTAGGATCTACTAATGAAAAGTTAATAGAAGTCATAGAATTGAACTTCCTTTCTCAATGTGACCCCACATGGTCGAAAGGTTATTTTATTATGCTGCTGGATTCTGTTTGCTAGGTGCTATTCAGTTTTAAGTATTGATAATCTAATCATTTGTCCATAGATTTGTCCATAGTTCTTCATATAAAATTCATCAAGTCTAAATATCATTGTTTATTTGATTATGAAATGCAGATTTTCCTTTTCTCTAGTTTAATAGCACTGGAATAATATACTCCTTTATATATATGATGAAATTTCCTTATGAGACCCACTGGGCCAGATATTCTTCAAGAGACCTAACTCTTTGATAATGTCTATGGAAACTGATTTGCTTAAGATTTTATTTCTTATCTGGGACTATGAATAATTAATTACATTTTTAAACTAGATTATCCATTTTTTCCAGACTTAATCATACCCATTAGAATAGTGCAAAATAGTCTCTAGTTCATCTTATTTCAGTGCATGTGCTTTCTCTTATTTTTCTTGACTAATTTAGCTATGCTTGTGTCTCAAGAACTGTCGCTTTGTTTTTTTCCACTATAAATTAATCATGCAAATATCCCTCTGCATAGTTGGGGCCTGTTCCCATAGTGGTCTTTACACTGGAAGGGCTCACATTGGAGATAAACTTATTTAGCTATTTATAATCTAATAGAGCCTTAAATTGGGCTTCCCAGATGACTCAGTGGTAAAGAAACTGCCTGTAATGCAGGAGACTTGGATTTGATCCCTGAGTTGGGAAGATTCCCTGGAGAAGGAAATGGTCACCCACTCCAGTATTCTTGCCTGGGCAATCCCATGGACAGAGGAATCTGATGGACTATAGTCCATGGAGTTGCTGGAGTCAGACACAGCTTAGTGACTGAACAGCAACAATAAAGCCTTAAATTAGCTATACCTGCATTTTAAAAACCTACTTAAATATAGCAAAATTCATAAGCGTACACCTTGAGCTTTGACATGTGGTTACAGCCATGTAACCATCACCCTATTAAGATATGTTAATATCATCTCCCCAGAAAGTTTCCTGCATCCCATTACAGTCAATTTCCCAACCTCCTCTCCAGGGAGCTGCTGTTCTGACTTCTGTCATTACTGGTTACTTTTAGTTGCCCTATAAGTAGAACTGTGCGGTATGGACCTTGTCTGGTTCCTTTCACTCAGTTGGCTTTAGCTTTTAAAGGTGAACCTACTTCCTCTGATTAGTAGTGTCTGTCCTCTTCCACCTGTCACTACTTGCTCTGATTAGCAGGTCCTCTGCAGTAAATCCAGCCCCTCTAGCGGGAGAAATTGGTACTGCCTGTCGAAGTGGAGATGTGTGATGGCTACAGGATTCCAGACTGGGAGTTATTTCCTTTCAGTATATTGACAATAGCATATCACTAACTTCAGGTTGCCGCTGTTGCTAATACCAGCTTTTGATCTGTGATTCCTTTTAAGATAACTTTTTTCTTGGCTGCTTTTGAAATGTTTCTTTGTCTTGTATTTTTTTGTTGCTTCACAAAGAAGCTACATATATATATATAAAATCATATAATTTATCCTAATTTGCATTTTTAACCTTCTTGATGCCATGCTTTGGTGCCTGGTTATTTGGCACTGATGAAACATCTTATTCAAGTGCTTCTCTTCTGCCCCATTTTCTCTTCCTTTGGGACCCCAAATGAGTATGTATATGTGTATGTATACTTTAGATTTTATATCTTTATGTTTCTTCTGTGTCTTCATGCCACATTCTAGAAAGTTTCTCCAGCCTCTCTTTCCAGGTCACTAACTTTCTCTTTAGTTGTATCTAATGCCATTAAGCCTTTTCCATTGAGGCTTTAAATTTTCAAAAATTGTATTTTAACAACAGGCGATCTAGAATCTCCTGTTTCCTTTAGATCTATCATTTTAACTTCTAATTTTTGTCAAGTTTCAGGCTTGGGTTTTATCTCCTTGAACAGAAAGGCAATGTTTTTACAGTTGACTCCTAGCACCTCAAATCTAGTTGGTCTTCGCTGTCTCTGCTGGTTTTAGCTCATGCTGCTGATTCATGTATCTAGATTTTCTGTGTGCTGGATGCTGTATTTGAAAAGTCATCCTCTTGAGAAACCTAAAACCTCAGGTATACTGCTCCCAAAGCGTTTCTTTTCTTCTGTCCAGGGACTTTGAGTCACCAGTACTTCAGGATGACAGTGCTGTTGGATGAAGTTAATCCAGCTTCAGAATTTGAGACTTCTAGGGCACATTATGTGATGTGAATGTGCACAGACCAGGCTGGAGTCTGCTAGCGCTGGTTTTCTGCCAGTTCACTCTCTTCCCAGGAGTTCTGGGCTACCATCAGAGGGCTGAAGTTTAAATCTTGGTTTTACTATGGGACACTAGAAGTTCCTTGCCTTCATGGAGTTTCAATTTTACTTCCATTTGAGGTAAGTGTTAGGATTCCCTGGTAGCTCAGCTGGTAAAGAATCTGCCTGCAATGTGGGAGACCTGGGTTCGATCCCTGGGTTGGGAAAAACCTCTGGAGAAGGGAACGGCTACCCACTCCAGTATTCTGGCCTGGAGAGTTCCATGGACTGCATAGACCATGGGGTTGCAGAGTCGGACACAACGAACGACTTTCTCACCTGGTATGAGTAACTGGTGCCCAGACAGGAGAGAGAATTCTTCCAACATCCTACAGTTGGTGAGTGGTAACAGAATCTAGACTTCTCAAGGCTGCTTTTACCTGAGTTTTCAGTGTTGCCACTTGTATTTAGGGATCTATACCCCCATACACCTTGCTTCCCATGCACATAAGGAAGACTTGACAATCTTTATCATTATGTACTAGTTATTATGTAGTAATCTTAATTAGTACATTGAAAAGGAAGAATCTCAACTAGGTTAGGGTACTGAGACACCAGGGAACGCTGGTGCATGGCGAGGGGAAGGAAGGCCAGATGGCAGATCGAACTAGAAGGGCTTGTAGGGTACTAGAGAAAGAGGCGGAAGTATCCTCGTATGAATGGTATACCCATGTACTGGCATCCCGAATGAACAGGAGACTAGCTTCCTAGTTCATTCCCCATATTCATTCCCCATTCTCGATTTTTACTGTTTAAGATCTGTCTTTCAGCTCTTATCAGAGGGCACCAGCTGGGCTGGTTCTGAGATTCTGCTTTTATAGAAGTCCCCTGTGTATGCTTTGGGAGGAAAATGGTTTAAAGGTGAGAAATACTGAAACTACGGGTGTACCCAAGACATGACAGTGTGTGTATCCCGACACCAGACAATTTAGGGCTGAGATTTAGGGACATTATGGCCTTTGTGGAACAATGTCAGTCACAGTAGACTTTTCTTATAGAAAAGACCAGTCTTGGTGGAGGTCTGACTTCTTGGTTTTCCCTCAGCCTTGCTGCATACTCACTACCTTATCAGAAAATACATTTGCCAGGAAAATGTACTTTTTGCAGTTACTTGCCTTTGCCCCTGCCTGAGAGCTCTAATTCCAGCCAGTCTCCCTCCTTCAGTGCCTGTTGGCCACACTGACCTCCAGTTTCTGCCCCAGGCTGATCCCTGTTTCCTGTGAGCCTGAGGTCCCCAACTGAGGGCTGGAAGGACGCTGAGGGCCACCCACGTTCCTGGAGGACAGTGTGACCTTCTCACCTCCAGAATTGAGACCCATTGCAATGGCCCTGTTACTTCTAGGGGATGGAGCTTGGGCCAGAGCAAAGCTTTTGCTTGTGAAACAAGTGTTAGTCCAGGAATAAGAAAAATGTGTTCAATTTCTATCTAAACATTATGTTTCTAATAGCGGTGAGAGAAGTTCTCTGTATTACTGATGAAAGGTTGGCTTCCTAAGTCAAGACTCGGTACCTGTTTGTCCCATGGCTTCATCCGACTGTTGCTCCATCTTCCATAGCTTACAGTCTCCGGTCATGGCTGATCTCTTCACTGAGTCAGCCGCATCCCTGGGGTTGTGCCTCTCCTGCTAGGTACCTGTATGCCAGGCGGTGTGCTAAGGACATGATGATGAAGGCTGACTGGGGCAGATACTGAGCAAGTAACAAAATTAAGTGTCATCACAGAGAAGCACAGGTTGTCATGGGAATATCACAAGCAGATTAAAGACAGTTTAGAGAGGTTGGGCAGAGTGTCCAGTATTTTGAAGTGCTGGTCCCACAAACTGTAAAAGAAGTAACAAGGTTTTGCATATGTTGGGGGATGTAATGTAGAAAAACTTAGAAGATGGCATTTGGTGGAAGGTGTGTAAGTCTAGATTCTTAGAAAAAGGGATCTCAGTGACTCAGGATATGAGGATTATTTTACAATGAATGAGAGGCAGTGGTCAGCCTCACATTTTCATACCTCCTGGCTTCTTAATATCTGATTTTTTTTTTTTATTCTTCGACGCTTTACAAAGGTGTACAAGGTCTTATCCAGCATTTGGACTTCTTTTCAGACAGAAGGTTGGGCTGAATAGTTAGAGGTTCAGAACGTATAGTCTGAGGAACTTTGTTAGAACTGCAATTACTCAGGCTCCACCCCCAAACCTCTGAAAGAAAGTCCAGTGATGAGGACTATCATCGCATCCTTATAAACCCTCTAAGTGATTCTGGTGGACTTTAAAACTCGAACCACGTATCTTGCCCATGGTTTCTGGTGATGGATGTCCAAGGCAGCTGTCACTGTGAGCAGGTCGAAGGTGTTTACAGGAGGGATACAGAGTAGGAGGATGAAAGAACTGAGTTCTGAGCATCTGGCATGACCGACGTGGGGGGAAAATGGAAAAATAAAAGGAATGATGTTCTAGAACAAGCCTTGGCAAATTTTTTCTGTAACAGGCCAGATAGTAGCTATATTAGGCCTTATGAGCCATACGGTCTGTGTTACAACCATTCAGCTCTGCTGTTGTACAAAGGCAGATATAGATAACACATGAACAAGTGACCATGACTGTGCTCCAATAAAACTTTATTTACAAAGACAAATGGAAGGCTGGTTTGGTCCCTGGGCAGTAGTTTACTTTCCCCTAGTCTAGCAGAATGACTTAAGGTTTTGGTTTGTTGTTTTTATTTTTGGTTTTTGTGTTTAGCAGCAGAATCCCTTTTCTTCCTTAGAACTGTATAAAGCAGGAGTCACTCTGATTGAAGAATCCACAGCCTACCTCTTCAATTTCTCCTTTTTCTTGAAGTGGACCCTAAGGTTCTTCCTAAGAACACATATTAGTGACACTTAAGTCCAGTGCTCCAACGTCTGAGCTTGGGCCACTTCGGCATTGCCCTTGAGTGAGCAGATAGCCCTTCCTCAGCCAGTTTGGGCCTGTAAGAGGTGTGGCGGTAGAAGGAACTGGGGGCCAGCCTGAGATCATGCCTGGGCCTGAGGTTCAGGAAGTCTCCTTTGCTGCAGTGTGTGGTTTCTCCCTGCAGGTTCCAGGCAGCCTGCTGAGGCCAGTGGGAATACCCAGACTACAAGTGGCCCATCAGACACCCCCCACACGCCCTGTGTCCAGATGAGGCACCAGGCCCTCAGATACCGCAGCATCCACACCCAGCTGATGGAGATGGTGCTGACCTTGCAACAGACTGTGGAGGATCACATCGTGCGGCTGACGTCCAGACCTCAGCAGCAGGACCTGGCGCTGGAGGACCAGTGGCACAGTCAGGCCATCAGGGAGCAGGAGGCGCTCCTGGGTCGCTTATTGTTCCAGATCGTCAGCTTCCTGCCGGCTGGGGCCCCAGGCGACCAGAGCGTCCAACCGCCTTGCATGTCCACGGACTCCAGGGGTGATGTCGGTGGTGGGCAGCCGGTCCAAGCAAACAGGCAGACTGGCCAGATGTTCTACCAAGAGAGCGATTTTGAAAATACAGTTATCAGCTATGACCTGTCCAACCGTGGGATTGATATCTCTGCCTTATACCACTTGAGCTTCCGGGACTATGACACCTACCAAGGAAACAAATACCACAAGGACAAGAACACCTTGGTGAGGATGGGGGACAGGCTCGAGGGCCCCCATCACAGGGATTTACTGAGTCCTGTGCCAAGAACTGTGCGTCCTCATTGATTCTTCCCAGCCCCATGGAGTAGGTGCTATTGTCCCCTGTAGGTGAGGGGGTGGGCACAGGAAAGTTGACAAGCTGGGTCTGGTTTCCCCTCCTGTCCTAGCTCTTATCTACGTGCAGTCACTGTGGTCACTGTGGTAAGTGAACCTACCCTTGTGGAACTCAAGTCTAGTAACAGATCTCAGCCATTGGGGAAACAGATGTGAATAACGTTCCCAAGAGCACCAAGGGGCTGCCTGCTTTGGGAACCAGCAGGGAAGATGGTTTAAAGGTTGAGTCCGTCAGTCAGGTGATGGGGGTAAGGGAAGGGTCCTCCAGGAAGGAGGAACAGCATGGATGGAAGCTTCAGGGTGAGAAGAGCTTGGAGTGATTGGGAAAGGAGGCCTGAGTGGCTTGAGCAGAGACGGTGAGCGCTCTAACAGAGGTGTGGATGGGATCGGGCCATTGTAAGATGTTGGGATGTTATCCCAATGGTGATGGGATCAAGAAAAGGCTTCCAGCAAGGGAGGGTCCCAACAGTTTTCCAGCCAGGGGGCAGGGGACCATAGTAGCCTCCCCTTTCCTTCTGTTCCCACCCAAGCGATGTGTGGCCAATGGCCATCTGCTTTTCTGGGGCCCAAATGAGTCGGGTATCCTGATCGGCCTCTGAGGGGCTGTGCCCCTTCCAGGAACTTGAAGGGGCCCTTCCATGGATGTGGAGATGGCAGAGGTGATAGTGGCAGGGACTGGTTAAGGAGCCAGGCTCTGGGGCCAGATGCTGCTCATCACCAAGGTCATGTGGCTAGTGTAGTTTGTTCAACCTTTCTGAGCTTTACTCTCTTTCAGCGGGAGAGCAGAGGATTTTCTCAGGAGTTGTGAGAATTAAGGCAATTGACATGCACCACTTGGTCTAATGTCTAGAATATAGGCGCTCAGTGAATGATGGCTGGTACATAATATAACTATTACTACTTATGTTGTGGGTTGGCCAAAAAGTTCATTCAGTTTTGAATAAAAATAAGACACTTTTCATTTTCACTGAGAACTTTATTGGAACAAGGTACTCACTAACTGAATGGACTTTCTGGCCAACCCAATATATGGCTCTAAAGAGGGAAGTTTGCAAGCTGTTAAGATTTGGGAGAATTTGTGGAATATTTTCTGATATTAAGGTTGTCAAACACGGATTTCATTGCCTCATGGAGCAGGGAGACCTCCATTTGGGTTCATCCAGATGAGTAATTATGACCTGTTTAAAGGGGTCCACGGTGGACAGGGGAGGAGGACTGACCTTAGATTCCATCTATCTCCAGGGCTACATCAACCTTGGTACCAGTGAGAACAAGCTCTGTACTGATCTTCTGGCTGAGAGGGTAAGCCACGTTCCAGCCTGTGCTGCGACCCACCTTCAGGCCCAGGTCCCCCAAGAATGGGTCTCTTAGCACGTGGTAGACACAGGAATAAGACTTAGAAGTTTGAGGAAGGGAGTAGGGAAATAGCTTCTAGAATAGCACCTCTAACCTGCTGACTGGCCTCGCTGTGTTGGGAAGTTTTCTCTGGATGGGTGTGTGGTGGGTAAGCTGCCAAGGGAGCGTCTAGATCAAATGTAGGGTTGGGGAGGTTGTCAGACACTTCCTGGGGGAGATCTAGTTGTATAATCTTTGACACGAAGACTGAAGCCTCCATTCATCAGGGAGCATGTAGCATATATGCCCATTTCCCTCTGGGAGGCCCTGTGTTGTAGGGGAAATGCCCATGGGCATCCTAGGAGTAGGATGAAGCCTCTTGGGCATCCCTGGTCTGGCCATGCTCACACTCTATTTGTCCACAGTTGAGTCAGAGTGACATGACCTACGTTGATGAAGATCTACTGCAGTACACTGATTGGAGAGGGCAACCATTGTAAGTAGCCCCTGGACCTGGGGTCTTCTGGTCTACAGGCACCTGTCCGCATCCAGGGAAAGACTTCCAGGTTCTCTGCTGGGTGCCTCCCTATTGTGGGGGTAATGACTTCTAGAAAATGCCTAGTGTAGACTATCGGAGCAGGCAAGCTGGTGTAGTACAAACAGCACCGCTCTGTCATTCAGGAGACCTGAGTTTTTGTCCGTACTCTTCACGTCTGTGTCTCCTGGGGGGTTGACAGCCTCGGTCCCCTGTTCACCCTGTAAGGACCCTGAGGTTGCATGCTCTGCTCTTGTGAAAAGACTGAAGTCTAGGCTGTGGGGAAAGCCCAGGGCCGATCCTGGAACGAACGGTCTGTCTGGGTCTGTCCACAGCCTGCGGAAAGAAGTGGCCCGGTTCCTGACCTTCTACTGTAAGACACCTAAGCCCCTTGACCCAGAAAATGTGAGTTTCTTCCCAGCCTTCCTGACACCCTGGTGGAGGACCATATTCTTGGGGACCTCTGCATTTCCAGAAGAGCCTCTCAGAGTCGGGGCAGGGTGGAGGCCAGTGGGTCCTTGCTGAGGAGACTCCCCGTGGGGAGGGAGACGGGGGACCGATCTCTTTTACGAGGATTGGTTTTCAACTTCTGCCTTCTGTGTATCTTCTCCAGGTGGTCATTCTAAATGGCTGCTCCGCTGTCTTCTCTGCTCTGGCCATGGTTCTGTGTGATCCAGGTGGTAAGTCAGTGGGCTCTGCGCTCCCTCAGGGACACAGCCCCACGTGGGCAGGTGCGCATGGGCCCTGGGTCCTGAGGGAGAAGAGGGTCTTGACTGAAGACCTTTCCCCTGAAGTGCTGGGGTGCCTCCTGCACCGATTAGAGCATCTTCCTACTTTTTCTGCAGGAGTGAGGGATTTGAATTCCCATTTAATATGGGCATGTTACAGGCCTCCAGTCTGCCCCAGGAATGGTGACATCTGGAGCCAACTCTGTCTAGTATTAGTTGGACTTTTGGTCTCAACCCCAATAAAAAGAGCCCTAGTCAACTGGCTTAGGCAATACAGATGTTCTATCTCTTCGACACACAGCAAGCTGTGTGTCTCTGGAGATTCCCAGGTGGCGCTAGTGGTAAAGAACCTGCCTGCCAATGCAGGAGACTTCAGAGACTCGGGTTCAATCCCTGGGTTGGGAGAGATCCCCTGGAGGAGGGCATGGTAACCCACTCCAGTATTCTTCCTGGAGGGTCCCATGGACAGAGGAGTCTGGTGGGCTATAGTCCATAGGGTCACAAAGAGTTGGACATGACTGAAGCAACTTCAACAAACAAACAAAAACACCGAAATAAAACTAGGTTCTAGATCAAGTAAAGCTTGAGAGATCTGTTCTTGGTCTCCTTAACGATGCCTCTGAACAATGTGAAATAAGAATCTCAGATTTCTTGATGAGCCTACTGTATGGGGCACTTGTTACCAAGATGACCAGTTTCACTGGAAGGAGTGGGTCCTTGATTAGCTCATCAAGGAGGCCAAATAGATGGAAAGAAAATAACACATGAAGTCACCAAGCCTGGGAGACCTGAGCCACGTAGAGAGATGAGAGCCCTCTCTGTGTGAGCCCTCTCTGCCTCCAGTGTTGGCCTGGAGCTGACAAGACTTGCTGATGATTCATGCTCTACCTGTTGCAAGCCTAGCTTGAGTCCCTGGATTCCAAGTAACTTGCAGCAGTATTCTCCCCTTTTCTCTTCTAGTGTACCCACAAAGAAGAAACTTAAGGGTTTTGTTTTCCTAAGTAACATTAAGAGTGGATTGTATATAGAGCACTGGCTTATCATAGCTCAGATGGTAAGAAATCTGGCTGCAATGCAAGAGATCTGGGTTCAATCCCTGGGTCAGGAAGATCCCCTGGAGAAGGAAATGGCAACCCACTCCAGTCTTCTTGTATGGAGAATTCCATGGACAGAGGAGCCTGGCTGGCTACAGTCCATGGGGTTGCAGAGTTGGACACGACTGATCGACTAACACTTACACTTATATATACAGAGCCTGTGCTGCAAAGCACTCACCCCCACGTAGGAGGGATTACACAGGAACCTTCTCTGAGGGGTGTGTTGCTGCTGATCTAGGGGACTTCACTGGGAGACCCTGAACTAACAGCACTGTCTCTCTGCTTCCAGAGGCCTTTCTAGTCCCCACCCCCTCCTATGGGGGCTTCGCCTTTAGTACCCACCTGTATGCGAAAGTCAAGCTGGTTCCTGTCCACCTGGAGAGTCAGGTCAGTGTGGGCCTCCTTCCCCTGTTCAACCGACCCAGGCAAGGGAATGGTCTAGGCATTGCCGAGGTGGAGGTTGGTCTTGCTTTTCTCCCGTATAAGTTATGGGAGAAGGATGGAGAAATTGGGCCAAAAGGGCACGTGGGACTAGTCCCCAGGTATGAAGGGAAAGGATTGTTCAGGGTTTCTAGGAATGAGGAATCCAGGCCTGGAAGCTTCCAGATATGTGGTTCTCAGGCTGGATCTGTTTTCCAGGTCACTGAGGCAAATGGCTACCCCTTCCAGCTCACTGTGGATAAGCTGGAGCACGCCCTGCTCAGGGCTAAGATTGAGGTGAGGTGGGAACCGGGTCTTCAGAGTGGGCACTGCTGCTCTGGAAAGGGGCTGAATATGGAGACAGTGGGATAACTTGTTCACCAAGACAGTGTGGGTGCCTTCTTCAAAAGAGGCAGTGTCCCAGGGCACATCTCCCGAGGAGCCCTGAGCCTGGCTGTGGGCCCCCAGAGCTCCCTCCTGTTCCCCTCTGTGGGCTCCATGATAGCTGCTCCTCCAATTGCCCACTGAGGCCTTGATGAGGGGTCCGATCCTACTCGGTGCCCTGGCCTTGACCTTCAGCAGAACTTGATGTGGAGGTGAAGGATTTGTGTTCACTTGGTTATGCTTGGTTCTTTTCAGGGGAAAAAGGTCAGAGGTCTTGTGCTAATCAACCCTCAGAATCCTCTGGGAGATGTCTACTCCCAAGACTCCATGATGGAATATCTGGAATTTGCCAAGAAGTATGACTCCCACCCCCTTGAGATGAAGTCCGTAAGAAGGGTTCCCATCACTCACAGTCAAGGAGTCAGAACCAGAAATAATATACCCTGTGTTCTCACTGTGTAGTATACTTTGTGCAGTCATGGACAACTAACTGAAATGGACGTGAAGGAAAAGGCACCCACGTGCTCACTGCTTCAGTCTTTGCCACTTCCCTTCTCGCCTTTGCCTGTGTGCACATATCCACGTAACAGTCATGAACCCTGTTACTTCCCACCCCTCGTAGCATAAGCTCTTCCTGCATCCATTTCCCAAACTCCTTGGCTTGAGGTGCCGAGGAAGGTGAGTCCCTCTAGAATTTTCCTGTCCCTGTTTCTAAGAACATGTTAACATCAGTTATTAATATCTCTGAAGTCTGGAAATAGCCTTCTTAGGGTAGATGATCTTCCACGGTCTAGAAGAAATGTGTATTTGAACTTCATAACGAATCCAGACCACTTAACGGCGGCACATGGGGACCAGAGAAACAGTGCTGGGGGTGCTCCCCATGCTGGCTCTAGCACGGACTAGGGAGGGATTAGCTTTCTAGCTCAGAAACCAGTTTCTTCCTGTGAGATAGAGGTAACAGTACAGCTTCAGAGCACTGCTGGGAGAATAAAGGAGACGAGGCAGGTGTGCACTTAGCCCACTTCATATCCCTGTTTGAACCAGACCCTAGGTGGGAGCTCTTTTTTAAAAAATGTTTTTGATTGTTTTATTAATTGTACTGGGTCTTAGTCGTAGCACACAGGATCTAGTTTTCTGACCAGGGATTGAATCTGAGCCCCTTGCATTGGGAACATGGAGTCTTAGCCACTGAACTACTGGGAAGTCCTGGGAGTGCAGGACCACACCAGAGGAGATGTCTCTGGGACTCCCAGCCCCTACCACTAGTCTCTACTTGATGGTTGAAGCGTGGGGCCAGATATTCTCATGCATGTCTCTCAGGTCCTGTTCCTTTCTAGTACCCCAAAGTCAGGACAGAAGGTCCCTCTGGTGAAGGAGAGACCCCCTTCTACCTTACCACACCTCTTGGAAAGTTTGAATGGGCTTCTGGGGCCTTAGGAGTGTCTGATCTGTGTTCAAAAAAACCTAACAAATAAAGTGTGAGTTATGATTAGAGACAGCCTAGATAATCGTTCTCTTTCACCCAACCTGCAGGTACAACCTCCACGTGATTGTAGATGAGATGTACATGCTGTCTGTGTTTGATGAAGCCATCACATTCCACAGTGTTCTGAGCATGAAGAGGTGAGTTGGTCTCGGCGGGAGTTGGGAACGAGAACCTTGAAGCCGCTGCTTTTGCAGGGTGAGTCCATGGGCAGTGCACTCCTTTGGCTATGAGCGAAGGACTGAGCCTAGAGCCTCCAGGAGTGTGAGAGTGAGCAAAGCATCATCTGTCCTCCAAAACGCCTTCTCTAAATGCCACTTTGTACACGAGATAGTTTAAGAAGAGGGTAGAATGAGCGTGGTCAAGTCAAGATGAAGCCCTACAGAAGGTCAGGGCTTCTTGATAAGTAGTGCACAGGGAAAGAAGAGAAATAGAGGAGAACTTTCTTAAGGGTTGGTATTTGGCCCTAGGACAGGATCCAGCAGGCAAAGCAAGAGAAGAGCATGCCTGGTGGAAGGAACAGTTTCACCAAAGGTGGGGCAGAAAGAAATAGGTGAACACATTTTAGAAATGTTTGGAAAGTCTAGAAATGGTGGCCCACTTGTATGAGGAGCCAACTGCCAAGAAGGTGGCTTTGGACTCGCTGTAGGAAGACCCCGAGCCAGGCTGAGAGTCCTTGAGTACCTTCAGGGGGCACTTGAGAGGTCTCCCATCTGGTTCCGCAAGGATACCTTTTGTTGACTTCCTGGCTTAACTGGGGTAACTGTGTCTTGAACTTTGGGTCCCTAGGCCCTTCTGTCTAGGAAGGCCCTCAAGGCCACTTTCATCTTCCCTTCATAGACTGCATGCCATCATCCTTCAAGTATTTCTCCATCATCTTGACTCTTTCCTTTCTAGTTTGCCTGATCCCAACAAGACCCACGTGATCTGGGGCGCCAGTAAGGTGAGCCCCAGCCATCTGTCCTTGGGTGGGAAAGAAAGTGGAGCCAGGAGAAGAAGGCAGACCAACCAGGTATTCCCTTCCCTTCTTCTCTTCCTCTAGGATTTCTGCATCTCTGGCTTCCGCTTTGGCGCTCTGTATACCCACAACAGGGAGGTGGCCTCTGCCATGAGCTGCTTTGGCTACCTCCATAGCATCTCTGGCATCGCCCAGTACAAGCTGCGTCAGCTGCTTCAGGACAGAGGTACTGAGCCCCATCCCAGGCTGGACCTCATGGCCACCGGGAATTTCTGGGTCTGCATGGGCCTCTGACATGCCTTCAGTACACTGAGACCCTGTTCACTGTCTCGGGTTTAACAGTGGCAGGATGGGATGTTTATAGGAGGGCAGATGCAGCCGGGTATAGAAAGAAGACAGAGGTGCTGGTCTAAAACATTGACCATCTGAAAGCTTGTGCTCTGCCTGCAAAAGGGATAGTCAATTGTACTCTAGGACTTGAAGGTGGGAACTTCAGAGATTGGTCTTTACATGAAGGCCAATTTTTCCTCCCATTCAGGTGGCACAGTTGGTGAAGAATTCACCTGCCAATGAAGGAGATGCAGGTTGGATTCTGTGTCTGGAAGGTCCCCTGGAGGAAGAAATAGCAACCCACTCCTGTATTCTTGCCTGGAAAATTCCATGGACAGAGGAGCATGGCGGGCTACAGTCCATGGGGTCGCAAAGAGTTGGATATGACTGAGCACTGAGCGCAAACCTGGCTTATTTCAGGCAAAGATTACCAAAGAACAGCCTGACTCTTCAAATGTGATTTAACTTCATCTTCCAGGGTGGCCAAAGGAGAGGCCGTTTGGGCAGGCTGGTGCTGCTATATCTATGGCACCTGAATTTACCTTCCCTCTTAGATCTTAAGTGAATGCTGGCTTCAGAGAGAATTTCCCACCTTTAATGCCATGGTTCAAACTTAGATAAGAGCTCCTTTTAAAAAATTCCCTGTCATTGAGCAGATGTCAGGCCCAAGGATTTAAATTGAGAGCAGGGATACATGAAACAAAGTTATCAGATAATCTGATTTAGAAAACAATCTGCTTTCAGCTTTGGGTGGAGAAACTGGTAGACAGGAGAAATCCAACTGGATGCCTCCCTGCAAGGTGCCAGGCCCTTTGATATTTGGTGGAAACCAGATTCCCAGCTTCTTGAACACTGGTTCTCAATCTTGAATGCACGTGGGAATTACCTCATGAAGTTGCTCAGTCGTGTCCGACTCTTTGCGACTCCATGGACTGCAGCCCACCAGGCTCCTCCATCCATGGGATTTTCTAGGCAAGAATACTAGAGTGGGTTGCCATTTCCTTCTCCAGGGGATCTTCCCGACCTGGGGATCGAACCCAGGTCTCCCGCATTGTGGGCAGATGCTTTACCATCTGAGCCACCAGGGAGTCCCTCCTGGAGAGTTTAAATACCGATTTGTAGGGAATTAGGGAATTTAGTCATTCAGTCGTGTCTGACTTTTTGCAACCCCATGGATTGTAGCCTGCTAGGCTCCTCTGTCCATGGAATTTTTCAGGCAAGGATACTGGAGTGGGTTGCCCTTTCCTTCTCCAGGGGATCTTCCCAATCCAGGGATCGAACCCGGGTCTCCCGCATTGCAGGCGGATGCTTTACCACCTGAGCTATTAGGGAAGCCCAATGTGTAGCTGAATCCACAAAGATTTTGAGTTAGCTGTCTGAGGATATAAGCTGGCCCATTAGGCCTTTTAAAAGCTCCCCAGGTGGTTCTAAAGTGCTGCCAGTGATGAGAATGGTTGTGCTAGGGTCATCCCCAAGCACACTGAGGTTCTTCACAGTCCATTTGTTAGGGTCTAAAGCAGAAGGTGAGGGAACTATGAGTAGCAGCTACTTGGCCGGTTGACAACAGCAGCATCAACCCCATTTAGGGGACACCTCAACTTCTTGCTTCAAGGGTGTAAATTCAAACATAACCTTACTACACAACTATTGAGAAGCCCAGCATCCCCACCTCACACAATGGAAGTGGTGTCGTGGTGGTGGTGTTTAGTTGCTAATCGTGTCTGACTCTTTGTGACCCCATGGACTGTAGCCCTGGGATCCTCTGCCCATAGGATTCTCCAGGCAAGAATACTGGAGTGGGTAGCAATTCCCTTCTCCAGGGCATCTTCTCTACCCAGGAAACAAATCCACACCTCCTGCATTGGCAGGTGGGTTCTTTACCACTGAGCCACCAGGAAAGCCTACGTGTTAGGTATGATCAGTTCAAATACGAGTTGGACAGAATCAGCAGGCATGAAGCCCAGGGAGGAAGCATTTGGTCAGGAGCCCTCTGGCAGATCTCAGCCCTGAAGTATGTAACAGCTCTCTTCCTCCATCCACTCAGAATGGATTGACAATATATACCTGCCCAGTTATCACTTCCGGCTGCAGGAGGCTCACAGGTATGTCACTCGCAAGCTAAAGGCATCGAAGGTCCCTTTTCTCAATCGTGGCTCCGGCCTCTATGTCTGGATCAACTTGAAACAGGTGAGCTCTGGGAGTGAAGATGGATGTTAAAGGGCATATCTGCCAGCTGGGTCTTGAGCTCAGGTCTGTCCGTCTCTCCTCCCCAGTACCTGGACCCGTGCACGTTTGAGGAAGAGCTGCTCCTCCATCACCGCTTCCTGGACCACAAGCTGATCTTGTCCCCGGGCAAGACCTTCATGTGTAAGGAGCCTGGCTGGTTCCGCCTCGTCTTTGCAGCCAGGCCCCACCTGCTGAGAAACGGTGAGTGGAGCTGACCCGCCAGTCCTAGCATCTTTCACAGATGCCCCCGCCACTCCTCTGTAACCCAGGAGTGGAGTCGCCCCTTATCACCTTTTGCAGCCTACATAGCTCCAGTCCTTCTAGGCCCTCTGTTAGCACTTTCATACCTCTAAGTGAAAGTGAAAGTCGCTCAGTCATGTCCGACTCTCTGCGACCCCATGCGCTGTAGTCCATGGAATTCTCCAGGCCAGAATACTGGGGTGGGTAGCCTTTCCGTTCTCCAGGGGATCTTCCCAACCCAGGGATTGAACCCAGGTCTCCCACATTGCAAGCAGATTATTTACCAGCTGAGCCACAAGGGAAGCCCATATCTTTCAGCTCCTTTGCAAACGAGGAAATGTTAGGCACTTGAAGTATATTATACTTTTGTTATGTCAGGTCTGTGTCTGTCATTGATGAGGCACTGGGACTGTAAGCTATCCAGAAATGGAGCTCTGCCCATGCAGAACTTGCCAGCTACTAGGTGAGGTAGGTAGCGCGGGATCTAGAAGTCCCTGTATGCTATACTGTGGGGTTGTGATTCTCCCCTGAAGATTACAGAAACATGACAATCGTTTTATCTATTGCATCTCAACACATGCAGGTCACTGTTCTACCTGCGGGGCACATAGCAATGAATATTTATGTTACATATCTTTTGGGCTAATGTGGAAAATAGACCGAGGGAAGGGCCACTAGAGGCAGACAGAAAATAATGAGGCCAAGGCTATAAGCTGTTGCTGCTGCTGCTAAGTTGCTTCAGTGGTGTCTGACTCTGTGTGACCCCATAGACGGCAGCCCACCAGGCTCCCCTGCCCCTGGGATTCTCCAGGCAAGAAGACTGGAGTGGGTTGCCATTTCCTTCTCCAGTGCATGAAAGTGAAAAGTGAAAGGGAAGTCGCTCAGTTGTGTCCCACTCTCAGTGACCCCGTGGACCGCAGCCTATCAGGCTCCTCTGTCCATGGGATTTTCCAGGCGAGAGTACTGGAGTGGGGTGCCATTGCCTTCTCCAGGCTATAAGCTAGGTGACAGGATTTGATCTTGAGTCACAAAGGTAATCTAGCAGGCAGGGGCTGGGACAGTGAAGCCAAAAGAGCCATGGGGGATGTGGCAGGAAGACTTGGAAATCTATCCCCCAAAAGGGAAGGCTCAAGTTCAGCATCCCTGAACCAGAGGTTCTGCGGTGGTCTACCAGGACCTGCATGGATCTGGGGCCCATGTGCACTCCCGCTAAGTATTCCTCTGTCTTCGTTTGGACCCTCTAGCCATGCGTCGGTTCCAGCAGGTGCTAGTGGAGCAGGCGCAGGAGCGTACAGTGAAGCAACTGGAGGATGCAATGAAGGAGGAAGTGTTTACCCCCAGCCAGAGGCTCCAGCCAGTCCCGCTCTCAGGAAGTCCTGATGTCAGCCTTGGATCTGGAAGGCTGGGCGCTCGCCTGGAGCCGTGACCAAACAGTGGGCTCCTCCAGGCATGAGTGCGTTTGACCCCACCATCAGCCCCCTTACGCGTCTGTCATTTTGGAAGCTTTACATCTTCTTAGTCTCTACGAGCCATTGCGTGTGTGCAGAATGTTTTTATGGGAATTCTGGTGGGAAAGCCTAGAGGAGGAATAAAGAGAGCTCTCTGGGTCCCTGTTTAGGTGGGTTAACTTTTATATTCTGTATCTAATAAATTCCATATTCTTTAAATTGCAGGCCTGTTTTATTTCACATTCTTCATGTGACCTTTTGGGAGCTAGATGATTTTTAAACTTAATTTTTAATTAAATTTAAATTAAATATTAAAGCAGGTAAAGCAGGTTATATGTGAAGAATACTTTCTAGGGCAGGCCAGAAAGGAAGGGAAATCATGATCCCCAATTGGCAGAGCATTTTCTAGGTATTGGATGCAGTGTCCCATAGGATCCTTACACGATCACACTCACCTTACACACGTGTGGCTACGTGGTAGAGTGAGAGTATAGTTTCAAATGTTTCTGCTTCCAAATATGAGTTCTCTCCATTTTTGCCTTTTTTAAAGGCTTTTAAAATGAGTCTCTGGTGATCAGCCTGAATGAAGTCTTCCGTTTTCATCTCTTCAACTGTTCAAATCATACCTCCTGAGCATTTCTCTGCAAAACCTTTGCACATCTGAGCTTTGGTCTGAGCATCGAAGCGGTGAAATGGGCAGAGCGGGGACTACCACCATTTTATAGATGTTGGAAGAACTATTAGCAGCCACTGATGGCTTTGATCAGTCACTTGGGTTTGGGATCATCCTCACTCTCTTGGGCAGCTTTGCGGCCCACCAACAAATCCTGATTCTTCAAGACTTTTTGACACCAGGCAAGTTTGTTTAGAAATAAACTTGATTAGTAGACATAGAAAGAGAATTCACTGGTTGCATGAATGAGTTCATGTGACCAGAAGAGATGACTTTCCTTCTCCTCAATATTTATGTCTCTTATTTTTCCGTTCTAATTTCATGGCCTAGAACCTCAAGTACAGAGTTGAATAAAAAACTAAGAACATTCTTGCCTTGTTCTCAATCTTAACAGGATTAAGTTCGGTCTCTCATTCATAAGTATAATGTTACTAGAAATATTTTTCATACTGCCTTTACCAGATAGAAGAATTTCCTTCAATTCCTAGTTTGCTGAAAGTTTTACCATAAATGTGTGTTCAGTTTTTACCAGATGTTTTTGCCTGTACCTTTAGAGATAATATAATTCTTTTAGTTATTAATGTGATGAAATTATATTGATTAAAACATGTTACAGCAACATCATAGCCCTGCAATAGCCCCATAGAGTCATGATACATCACCTTTTTATACATCGTTGGATTTGGCTTTGATGTTAAAATTTTTACATCTATTTTCATGAAGGATATTGTGTTATAATTTTCTTTCCTGGTATTGAAATGAATTTTTTGATCAGTTAATTTAAATGTTTATCAATTGTATTAATATTTTCCAAAGACCCAACTTTTTGTTTCATTGATTTTTTTTCCCCCATATGTTTCTCTTCTGTTTCATTTCTACTTTTTATTTCCTTTTTTAAACTTCGGGTTCAATTTGTTATTTTTCTAGCTTTTTAGTAGGGAAGATTAGACCAAAAGTTTTAAGCTGTTTTTTCTAAACGTAAGCATTTAAAAGTTACTGATTTCTCTCCAAGCATTGCTTTAGCAACATCGCATAAATTTTGATAAGCTGGGTTTTTATGATCATTCAGTTTTCTACTTTTCCTTGTGATTTCTTCAGTTCTGTCGCTCAGTTGTGTCCAACTCTATAATTTATTTAGCAAATATTTAGTTTCCAAATATTTGGGGTCCTTCAGCTATCTTTGTTAATGATTTCTAGTTTAATTCCTTTGTGATTAGAGAACAGAAACTACCAATTTCAATCCTTTGAAATTGAGACATTTTAGGGCCAAGTATACGGGGGCTTCCACCCATGGTGGCTCAAAGGTAAAGAGTCCACCTGCAGTGCAGGAGACTCGGGCTTGATCCCTGGGTTGGGAAGGTCCCCAGGAGAAGGGAATGGCAACCCACTCCAGTATTCTTGCCTGGAGAATCCCATGGACAGAGGAGCCTGGCCGGCTACAGTCTATGGGGTCACAAAGAGTTGGACACGATTGAGCCACTAACACTTCCATTCTTAGTTAATAACTTTTGACTTTTAAAAAACTGCTCTAGGTATTAATATATATACATGTATATATATGTATATATGTGTGTATGTATACATACATATGTATGTATATATGTGTATATGTATGTATATATATGTATACACACACACACACACACATATACTGTACTGACGGATCCTGCTAGTTTTTCTTTTCCATGGGAAAAGGAGACTTTTACTATTCAAGGCTCTGAGTGGGCCCGGGTCCTGGGAGGTCTAGTTCTTTTCCAAAGTCTCAGAATGTATAGGTCTAAGGTAGAGTTCAACAAGCGTTCTGTAGTACGAAAGGAGGAGGAGAAACGACAAGGTCAAAAGCTCTCTCAGTAGAAGGATGTTTTAAGGATGCACACGCCTTAATTCCAAAAGGCTTTTCCATAGGCCCCAACAAGGCATATATTTGCCCAGTAACCCTGGTAACTGCCTTAAACTGGCTAAACTAAGGCCTGGAGCAGAGGGAGGCGCCCGCGTGTGTCGGGGCGGGGAGACCCGGTCTGGAAGGCGGTCAAGCGCGCCGAGGCCGTAGAGCGCCGCGGTGGCAGCAGGCGGCCCGCCTCTTCCTGGACCGGCTCAGGCCGCGGGCCGCCTCCCCTTCCCCGGCTTCCCCTCCGGCTTGGGCGGCCAAAGGTGGGAGCCGGTCTCGGGGAGAGAGGCTCTGGTGGGCCCCAGCCCCGCGGTGCGGCCCCTCGTGCGCCCCCTGCGCGGACGGGCCCTTGTGCGGATGCCTGGGCCCGGTTGCGCCCCGCTCAGCGGCGGTGGACGCGTCCGGGCGAGGACAGAGACCGCGCGTCCCCGGAGCCTCGGGTGCCGGCGCCTCCAGCTCCGCCGAGGAGGTGTGATACCCGCTTTGCAGAGCAGGGGGACCCGCGGGGGCTCGGGCTCTAGGTCTCTCTGCGCAAGTCCCGGTCCTTCCGTCTCGAAGCCCTCGGCCCCAACTCTCACTTCCTCCCGGAGAGCGGGAGCCGGCTCGCGCGCGCTCGCCGTCCTGCAGGGGCCTTGCTCTCTGCCACCCGCCCTGGCCGCCCTCTCGCGGATCTCCGAGGCCGGCCACGTGGGTGTCCGGCTCTGAACTCTCCGCTGTCCAAGGCTGCGGGGAGGGGGATTAAGGGGGAGTGGGGGGTGGTGAACCGAGTTAAGGCTCAGGAGGCCCAGTCAGTTGGGGGAGGACCTAGAAATGACTTCATGGAGCAAAATTTAACCCGGGCAGCCCCCCCACCCCGCGTTTCTGAGCCGCTGGTTGGTCCCCCATCATCAGGTGTTGTGAGGCTTGGGCATCAGGACTAGGGAAATTGGCAGGGAGTTTTATAATAACAGTTAATATAAATATAATTTACTGTACTTCGGCCATGAGTCAGGATTTATCCTAAGCCATTTACACCAACTCATATGTTTCTGTCCTCACCAGGGCTACCCTATGAGATAGTTACCGTTACACCCACGTTGCCCAAGAGGACACTGGCTTAGAAAGTGGAGTTCATACCAGAGCACAGGATCAGACCAGCCTCTCCCTGAGGCCAGAACTGCCCCAGTTTGGGATTGAAGATGGAATTCTAGGCGCTGCCCGGGTCCCTGCACTTGCAGAGACCCCCATTTCCCTCCTCTCAGGCCTCATCCATTGTCTGCTCCAAGTCACCAAGTAATCTCATTCTGTCCTTTATTCCTGTTCACATCAGTCACCGCAAGACCCGTGGACTCCAGGCCCTTTCTGCCTGAAGTCAGAAAATTTTAACTTTTTTTTTTTTTTTAATTGAGATCAGCAAGAAGGGAAAAAAGAAGCTGGTGACACGTTAGCCTGCAGAATCAAAGACTTCTCCAAACGTAAAGCAAGCAGAAGCGGCCATTAGTAGCAAATAAACCCTCTGCTTGTAAATCCTTTAGTAGGGTTGATGCCTTGAAGCGATTGCACACATGGTTACAACTAGTAGGGGACACAGGAAGTGATAACTATATAAACTTAAAGGAAGGGGAGATAGAGAGGGGGGAGGGCCCCATGCCTCCCAGTTCATTTTTTTAAAGATTTTTTGTATTTGATGTGGACCACTTTTTAAGCTTTTATTGAACTTTTATATTACTATTATTTTTTTTTAAGTTTTGGTTTCTTAAACCACACAGCATGTGGAATCTTAGCACCCCCACCAGAGATTGAACCCTCACCTCCCTGCTTTGGAAAGTGAAGTCTTCACTGCTGGACCTCCAGGGAAGCCCCCCCAATTCATTTTTGATGCTTGGTGCTATGAAAGGTCCTTGATCAGATCAGAGATTGAATGCTTTTGTTTTTCTGCAGATGTTCACCCTCCCTCAGAAGGAATTCAGGATGACTACCGCCTGTCCAGGTTCAGACTCCATACAGGGCCTGCCCAGTAACAAGGGAGATGGTCTGGAAAGAGAATGCTCCAGAAAACCCGACGAGAAGCTGCTGAAGTTCTATGGAGTGGGTGACCCCGCTGCCGAGCTCTCCTCCAGCAGCCCCTACCTGTCCTCTAGAGGCAGCGTCATTAAATGGTTCTGGGATTCAGCGGAGGAGGGCTACAGGACCTACCACATGGATGAATATGATGAGGACAAGAACCCCAGTGTGAGTGACACCCCCTCCCCACTGGGACCCAAGAGAGAACTGGGGGAGGGTACCCCACCTTGAACGATAAGGCAGCACCCAGCTTGCTCTTGTCACCTTAGAGTTACGGACTTCTGACTTCCAGTGGGGTTTCCAGTGTTGCTTAGAGAGGTCCCAATATATTACCTGAATCAGAAAATGGCCCACTTATAATTAAGAGAAACTTGATTTGTGGGGGAGGAATTCAGAAACCATGGAGTGCTCTTATATGGCTTCTGATCCACAGCCCACCTATTCACCTTTAGAGCTGGGATAGAGCTAGGGTTCAGGCTGAAACTGTTTCACTTTAAAGTTGTATATTCTTAAGCTAACTACTTAAAGTCTTTGAACCTCAGTTCATTTCTATATTGGGGTAACAATACCTGCTATATTCTGTTCTGTCACAACTAAATGTTATCAGGTATATAAATTATTAGCACAGTGCTTCACATACAGCATTCGATAAGTGGTAGTTGATATTATTATTAATGTATTATTATAATAACATAATTGTTACACATTATAATAATGCAATTATTATAAATTATAATAATTATAAATGATAATCTAATCATTAAAATTATCAATAAAATTATTAATATTAAATATTATTTATAATAATTAAATTATGATAACTTATAATAATTGTATCATTATAATATGTAATAATTATGTTATTATAATATAATTAATATTATAAATAATTATAATAATTTATTATAACTGTTATAATTATATCAAATGATTATGGTTTATTATTATAAATTATTACTAGCAATTATTAGTTATTATATGAATACTATAATATTATATATTATATTATATATAATTGTGTATATTATATATTATATATAATCATATATATTATATAATAATAATATAATAATATATAATATAATTATATATTATTATATTATATTTATATAATATGATTTAATTATATAATATATATTATATTATATATTATATTATATATAATAATATATAATTAAATGTAATCATACATTAAATATAATATTTATCTTATATAATATATAAATGATATATAATATATATATTATATATATTATAAGTTATAATGTCTCCTGATTGCAGGCAGATGCTTTAACCTCTAAGCCACCAGGGAAGTAAGTTATAATAATTATATAATAATATATTATATATAACTATATAATATATTAATATACTATATATAATATAGTATATATAATTTATATATTATATAAGATAAATATTATATATTTAATGTATGATTACATTTAATTATATATTATATATTTAATATAATATATCATATATCATTGTATATTGTATAATATAAATATCATATAATATATAATATAAATATATAATATATAATATAATATAATATATAATATAATGCATATAATATATTATAATATATGATATACAATTTATAATATAATACATATATATTAATATATAACATAGTATATAATATATATTATGATATAATATAATATAATATAATTATTTTATATAATTTATAATTATAATTTTGATTTATAATTATAAATATTATAATTTATTATTATTTTATAACATATATTATGATATATAATATATAATACATATATTATGGGAGAAGGCAATGGCAACCCACTTCCAGTAGTACTCTTGTCTGGAAAATCCCATGGATGGAGGAGCCTGGTAGGCTACAGTCCATGGGGTCGCTAAGAGTTGGACATGACTGAGCGACTTCACTTTCACTTTCACTTTCATGTATTGGAGAAGGAAATGGCAACCCACTCCAGTGTTCTGCCTGGAGAATCCCAGGGACGGTGGAGCCTGGTGGGCTGCCATTTTTGGGGTTGCACAGAGTCAGACATGACTGAAGCAACTTAGCAGCAGCAGCAGCAGCAACATATATTATATATTAATATATTATGATTATATATAATAATTATATTATATAATATATTATTAATATATATTATACATTAATGTTATATATTTATAGAATTTATAGTTATATAATGATTGTAGTTTATTATTTATTATAGTTATATTACCATATATTATATAATATAAGTATAACTTAATATAATATATTTATAATTATATTTATATAATTTCTAAGTATATAATTTATACTTATAATTATAATTCATAATTATTTTATATATTTTATATATTATTTATATATCATATACTATAAATATTGTATATTTAATATATGATTACATTTAATTATATAAATGATTATATATTGTATTATATAATATATATAATATAGTTATATTATATAATCTATAATTATATTTATAATTTATAATTATAATTATATTTATTATATAATTATATACATTACATCATCAGAGAAGGCAATGGCACCCCACTCCAGTACTCTTGCCTGGAAAATCCCATGGATGGAGGAGCCTGGTAGGCTGCAGTCCATGGGGTTGCTAAGAGTCAGATACAACTGAGCGACTTCACTTTCACTTTTCACTTTCATGCAATGGAGAAGGAAATGGCAACCCACTCCAGTGTTCTTGGCTGGAGAATCCCAGGGACGGGGGAGCCTGGTAGGCTGCCCTCTATGGGGTCACACAGAGTCGGACACAACTGAAGTGACTTAGCAGCATATATTACATCATATAGATTATATTATATATAATACAGTATATAAAATAATACAATATTATATATTATTATATTATAATAATATATACTATATATAATACAATATATATGTAATATATTATAATAATATATACTATATATAATACAATATATATGTAATATATATAATATATATAATAATATAATATCTTATATTACAATATATAATATATATTACATATTATATATATGTATATGTATATATGTATGTATATGTATATATGCATGTATGTATATATGTATGTAATATATGTGTAATATATATTATATATAATAATTATAAATTATACATTATATATTATAATTATAAATAATAATGTATATTATATATTATATAATAAATGTATATAAATATATATTATATATTTACATATTATACAATATAGATATATATTTAATATATTAATTAATACAATTAATATTAATATATAATACATATATTAATTATATACTACATTTTATAATATAAATTATTTATGCTAATTTTTACTAGTTATTATAAATTATTACTAGTAGTACCTTCAGAGGTCAGAGAGCTGGCACAAATAAACCTTTAATAGTCTTTATTTATTGAGCATGTGCCAGGTGCTGGCACTCTTCTATATGCCAGAATTATAGCCATGAACGAAAATAAAGTTTGCCCTCATGGAGTGTATAAGTCTAATATGGGAGACGGGCAGTGAACAAACATAAATATATAAAATATGTTGTGGTTAGTGTTGTAGAGAAAAGTAAAGTAGGGTAATTAGATAGGGACTGGTGGGGTGGGCTGGGGATGTTGCTATTTAGGTGACGTGGTTGCAGAAGGCCACTTTAATATGGTGACATTGCGGCAGAGACCTGGAAAAAGAAAGAGATTGCATTGGTTATCTCTTGCTGTGTAACAAAGTGTTTCAGATCTTAGCAGTTTACAAGAAACAGATCACAGTTTCTGGAATTCAGGAATCAGGGTGGTGCTTCAGGCTGAAGATATTCTGGGAAGTTGCGATGAAGCTGGGGCTGTGGTCTCATCTGTAGACTTGGTGGGGCAGGGAAATCATCCATTTCCAGGCTCACTCACATGATTACAGAGTGGGCAGGAGGATGATCCCTTTCCAAGCTCACTCACGTGGTTATTGGCAGCCCTCAGTTCCTTCCCCCGTGGTATTCTCCATGGGGCTGCTTCATGACACAGCAGCTGGCTTCCCCTGGGTAAAGCGATCCAAGAGAGGAAGAGAGAATGAGAGATCAGGAGTGCCCAAGATGGGAGCCACTGACTGTAACCTAGTCTTGGAAGTGACATCCCATCACTTCTGCATGTTTGGTTTATTAGAAGCAGGTCACTAGGTCTACACACACTCCTGCATGTTCCGCTCATTAGAAGCCAGTCACTAGGTCTATTCACACTCAAGGAGAAGGGATTATGCAAGGCCCTGCATACCAGGAGGTAGGGGGTCACTGAGGGCCATCTTGGAGGCTGCCTGTCACAGGGAGTGAGCTTTGTAGATATCTGGGGGAAAAGCATTCCAGGCAGAAGGAACAGCCAGTACAAAGTCCCCAGAGCAGTTCTAGGCACGGCAGAGGGGCTTACTGGCTGGAGGCTGGCATGAGGTCAGAAAGGAAATGGGGACAGGAATGGTACTAAATCTGTAGGGTCTCATGGGACATGGTGAGTCTTCTGATTTTAGACTAAATGGGATGGAAAGGGTTCAAAGGAAGAGCAGTGGGATCTGATTTTTCTTTTAAAAAGATGAGTTAGACTCAGACTGCTGGATGGAGGTTCAACTCAGGGAGAATGGGGATGAGGGAATGATCAGGAAAGGAAGGAGGGAAGCTATTGCAATAATGTAGACAAGAGAGACTGGTGGCTTAGCAGTGGAGGAGAACTGCTTGGACTGTGCCTGTATCTGCAGGTACAAGTGTCAGGATTCGGCGATGGATTGGTGGCAGGGAAGATCCTATAGGTTTTCTCCCTGGGGCGTGAAGAAACACTGCCTTTTATTTGTCATAAGCTGAGCCCAGTAAAGGTCTACTTTTTCATCCTTCCTCCTTCCCCATCCCCTCTAATACCTTAGGGGTCAGGAATTAGCTGTGCATGAGTTTTTTTTCAGGGAATGTATAAGGGGCAACTTGAGCTGTGCCTGCCCTCCTCCTTGTCCTATGAAAACAGTGCCTTATGGGTTTGGAATCTGGATGCTGTGTAATGTGGCATGGGTCCCCACCGCAGGGAGAATTTCCAGCAGCCCAGGGCCTCTGCTTGTTGTATATTCACCTTTCTTCCTGTTCCTGCCAGAGCACCAGTTTACTGCGTACACATTCTGGCAGCCTGTAAACTGAGCCTCTTGAGAGATTCAGGGTGTGCCTTGGGCATGTGGTGTCTTCAGGGACCTTCCCATCTTGTAGGGGAGAGAAAGCCTGTACATCAGTCTTTGTGACCTGGGATGGAAACTGACCAGTGCTCTCAAGGGGGGACAGCTAAAGCGCTTTGGGGTCCCGAAGAAGAAAAGATCCCTTGCAGGTGGGATTTTAAGGAGGGCTTCCTGGAGGAGAAGGCATTTGCACAGAGCTTTAGAAATGGGGAGATGCTATCAGGGAACCCTGTGGAGGGCAGCACTTGAGCAAAGACCAGGTGGGGTAGTGGGAAGGTCGAGACTGCAGAGCTCCACTTCGCTGCCTCGTGCGCTCCTGGAGCCTTCTGCTGGCACCCTCTGCTGTGCTTACGTGGCTCTGTACCTCTCACCTCCAGGGCATCATTAACTTGGGCACCAGTGAGAACAAACTCTGTTTTGACCTGCTATCCAGACGGGTAAGTCCCACTGCACCTCTGAGCGGCATCCCCAGCTCCGAGGGGCTGTCTTCTCTGGGATTCCCTGGAATGCTCCCCCCAGAGAGCCGGCTGCTTGCCTCAGTTGCCCCAGTCTTGGAGTCAGGAGACCCACCTCTGCCTTGGGGACCACGTTCTCTGCCATCTGGGGCGAGTTACTTCCTGACTCTGATTCTGCTGCTTCTCCTCTTCTGGCTCTTTCCCGCCTCAGCCCCTCCTGCTGGCTGGGTCCCTGCTCTCAGGGGGAGACACTCAGCGACGTGTGGTCAGTGTTTAATGACTGGCCCTGGGGCAGGAGAGGTCCTATCTGTGGCTTTTGCGGAGTCCCCCATAGTGTGCATACCCCCACTGTGGCTGATTCAGGGTCGTGCTGTGCTATCACTGCACGCAGAGCTGGGAAGAGAGGGGCACGGCACCACCACGTGGTGGCCCCCCATGCGGACACCTGGACAGGAAGAACCCCCGGAGCACAGATGGGAGCGAAGTGCAATAATGTCGACCATAAGCAGTATTGTCTGAGTACCTTTTCCCTTTTTTTTTTTTTACTATGATTTGATTTACTATGATTTTTACTTATTTTTTTACTTTTGTTTTTACTATGATTGACTTACATAATTTCTATATAGTTTATATAATTTCAGTTTTGAAAATGACTGGTTTTTAGCACATGTTGAAAAATTGCTGAAAATGTAGTAAGCAGATTATTTTATTTATTTAAGTTGAAGTGTAATTGCTATACAGTATTATTTAAGTTATAGGTATATAACAGTGATGCACAATTAAAAAAATTTTTAATTTTTTTTTTTAATTTTTTTAGGAAAAATTTTAAAGATTATGTTCCATTTATAGCTACTATAAAATATTGACTATATTCCCCATATTGTACAGTATATCCTTGTAGCATATTTTATACCTAGTAGTTTGGACCTCTTAATCGCCTACCCTTATTTTGCCCCTTCCCCTTCACTCTCCCTACCCACGTATAGAGAGAATAATCAGATTTCTTGACTAGTGAGAGCCATCTCTAGCAAACCACGGGAACCACCTGTCTCTCGAGGCCTAGGAGTCAGAGTCTGGGGCTGTGGAGAGAGGGATACTTCACCCAAAGGAGCATGTTTCCAAAGGGGAACATCTGAGCCATGATGGGAGAGGGGTGTAGGGAGTGGACTTTAAAGCCTGTTCTACCCAAAGACATCTCCCCACCCTAAGGCAGCTCAGCGCCATCCAGTGGAAATAAAACGTGAGCCACATGTACAATTAAAATTTTTCTATTAAACAAGTACAAAGAAACTGGTAACATTCATTTTCATCATGTATTTTATGCAGTGCAACATATCTAAAATATGGCCACTTCAACATGTAATCGATATAAAAATTATTAATGAGTTGTTTTACATGTTGGTGTTGGTGTTGTTTAGTTGCTAAGTCGTGTCTGACTCTTTTGCGACCCCATGGACTGTAGCCCGCCAGGCTCCTCTGTCCATGGGATTTCCCAGGCAAGAATACTGGAGCGGGTTGCCATTTCCTTCTCCAGGGAATCTTCCCAATCCAGGGTTCAAACTCGAGAATTGGGGTGGGCCCTTTACCACAGAGCCACCTGGGTAGCCCCATATTTTACGTACTTATTTCATATAAGTCTTCAGAATCCAGTGTCTCACTTCAGGAGAGTCGCACATAAGGAGCCAGGAGCCACAGTGGCCAGTGGCCTCTGTACTGGCTAGCGTGGCTCTCAGGAGAGAGGGAGAAAGGGAGGAGGATGGAGTTATGGACACGTGGCTGATTCCCTCTATTCCATGTTGTTCCACCGCCCATGGCTCCTGCCTTTCCTCGACTTTGTGTGTGTGATGCCATGGAGTCCCTAACCCGGCACCGGGGCAGTGGAGGTGATCTGGAAATGGCCGCGTTTTCCCAAGTGTGAGGTTGAGCTGAGGCTGCAGGAGCACAGTGGCCTGAGTCCCTCCAGGACTCAGAACCAAGACCAAAATAGGGAACCCAATTCTGAGGCCTCTTCTGTCAGCCCACAGAGGAGCTGAGGGTCGAGGTCTCCTCCACCGCCTCCGCAAATCCACTGTCTGCTTTTGTTAGGTGGCGTATTGTATAAAGAGCACTGGACTAGGGCTCAGAAATTCGGTTTCATCTCAGCTCTTCCCCTTGCTAGTACTGTACCATTGCCTAGCCACCTGGCTGTTTTTGGCCACGCTGCATGGCTTGTAGGATCTTAGTTCCTGAATCAGGGATGGAATTTTGTGCCTGCTGCGTGAAAGCCAGGAGTCCTACCCACTGGACTGCCAGGGAACTCCCACACCTGACATTTTTAAGCCTCAGTTTCCTCATCTGCAGAATGGGCATGAGAATGCTGTTCCTGGCCTATCCCTGTCCCTGCCCCTGTTCTCTGGTGAGCAGCCCTTGGATTGAGAGGCCCCAGTGCTGCATGGATACGGGTGCCCGTGAGCATGTGCGGCCCTCAGCCCTGCTGTCCCCTCTCTGTCCCCAGCTGAGTCAGAGTGACATGCTGCAGGTGGAGCCGGCCCTGTTGCAGTACCCCGACTGGAGGGGACATCTGTTGTAAGTAGGACCTGTGGGCCAGTGGTTCTCACCTCCAGGGCGGTTTTGCTTCCCAGGAAACATGTGGCAACATCTGGAAACATTTTTGGTTTTTGTACCTTGGGGGAGGGGGTGCTGCTGGCTTTTACTGGGTAGAGGTCAGAGATGCTGCTAGACTTCCTACAATGCCCGGGATGGCCCCCACGGCAAAGAATGATCTGGCCCCAAACATCAACAGTGTTGGGTTGAAAAGCCTGCCCTGGGCTGAGGCCTGGTCCTGGAGAGCTGGCGGTCATGGGGTCTCATTGAGCATCTGCAGAGAACTGGTGCCTCCTGCCTGTCTCGCCCCCGCTCAGAGGCCCCCAGACTTGGTCTCTCTGAGTCTGAGGCACAGGGAGGGCCTTCATGCCAGAGGTCTTTGTTCCCAGTTTCTCAGTAGCTTTAGAGGAGCCAGAATCAGCTTGGGGACTCCTGTTGCTGTAAGATGGGAGATGATAAATGAAACTAATAAGCCTTTATATTTGTGGGGCACTTACTAGGGCCCAGATGCAGTCCTAAGGATTTAGTACTGGAGCAGGACTTGATTCCAAGGGTAATTCCAAGGCGCCCGCTCTTGTAATAATGAGGATGGTGGCCCTAGAGTCAGACCACTGGGCTTGAGCGTGGACTCTGCCGCTAATCGGCACATGACCTAATCCCTTCAAGCCTCGGTTTCTTTGTCTGTAAAATGGGAATAGTAGTAGTTGTGTTATAGATAAGAGTTTTATGAAGATTAAGGAAAATTCTCTAACACCTGCATAAGGTAAATGCTTGTAAATGTTAGCGATAACTATGATAATAGTTATTGTTATAATAATTATGTTGTTATACATTATATATTTTATTATGATAATGTGTTAGTATTATTATTATTACTATTAGCTAGATCTACATAGAGAGTGTTACTTGTGATATTCCTACAGTCTGCTGATTAGGTAGGTTGCGTGTCCTACAACTACTGGAATGAAAGTTTCCATGTATGTGGATAGTGTTGGGGCCAAGGAGGGAGGTGGGGGCCAAGGAGTGGAGACAAACACTGTATTCCCCTCATGGGAAGCAGAGAAGGGTGATGGCAGCTGCCTGAAGATGCGCCAGAGGAGCTTTGGGATGGAAGGGGTGGGGGAGGAGTTCAAGCCCCACTGACAATCACTGCTGTCTGTCTGTCTGATTTCCAGCCTCCGGGAGGAAGTGGCCAGGTTCCTGTCTTTCTACTGCAGAAGCCCCGCACCCCTTAAACCAGAGAATGTGAGTTACTCCCCTTCTCTGCTCTTTCCTCCTCTTCTGCTCCCTACCCAACTTCTGGCTGACCAGGGGTACGATGGGGTCACTTAGTTTTGATATGGAAATTAGGAAGACGCCCCTCCCTTCTTCCCCCTCACCCTAGATATTTAGAGTTTGGGTATAATTTCTGCAGGACTTCCCAGGTGGCTCAGTGGTCACGAACCTGCCTGCCAGGCAGGAGATGCTTCCAGATCCCTGGGTCAGGAGGATCCCCTGAGGAGGGCATGGCAACCCACTCCAGTGTTCTTACCTGGAGAACGCCATGGACAGAGAAGCTTGGTGGGCTGTAATCCATGGAGTCACAAAGAAGTCAGATGTGACTTAGCGACTAAACAGCGGCAACAGCGTAATTTCTGCCCTGCTCTGCTCTGTGGCCCCTCTTTGCCTCCACGCCTTCGGGCCGGGCTCTCTGAGTGACCAGCTCCCTCTTGCTTGCTCAGCGGATCTGGAACAGAGTCCCCACGAGTGAGCCACACAAATGGATTCGGCTGTTAGTCAGGAGGGGCCTGCGGGGACCCCCGTGGCTTTGCTGTGACAGTGCCCAGGTGGGCCCCCCGAGTTGCAGCCTGGCCCTGCCTCTGCGCCCCCCGGGATCCAGGCTGCAGGCCCGTGCTCCCTTCCGCACAGATTCATCTTGGTCCCGTGGACGTGTCGCCCTCAGGTGGTTGTTCTGAACGGCTGTGCCTCTCTCTTCTCTGCTCTGGCCACGGTGCTGTGTGAGGCGGGAGGTGAGTAGACCTTGGCCCTGGGCCTGCAGCTCCCCCACCCCAACCCTGCCCCCCGACCCCAGCTGCTGGGCCTGGAGGGCTGCATCAGATGCTTTTGCCCTAATAGACCGTTAGACCACCGCGGGGGGCTGAGCCCTGACAAGACAGCACAGGTTGGCAGTTCCAGGGGAAATCAAGGTGGTGCCAGGCTTCTGGGCTCTGCCTCTGTGACGACCTTGGCTTTTGCTCGTGCTCACTGATGGTACCCACAGCCTCACGTCACAGCGTGTCCTAAAGCAGGAAGAGAGGGAGGCTGGGCTTTGCCCATCTCTTTTTTGAGGGGAGGGAGGAAATGGGCCTGCTCTTTTCCAGGAGAGTCCCTTTCATCTTTCTGGCCAGAACGGACTCACAGACCCATTCCCAAAGCAGTCCCTGGCAAAGCGTAGGAGAACCCTGGTTGGTTTAAGCTAAACTTGCTTCATCCCAGGGGCTGGGGGAAGGTCCACTTTCCTTGGATTTCTTGCTGGTCATAGCTGAAAAATCTGTGTGCTCTCTTAGGAATGGATGTCTACTGGCTAGCCAGTGGCGCCTACTGCAAGAGCCATGGTCATTTCAAGGACACGTTGTCTGTAGTCGTGGTCAGGGTTGTTGGCTGCCAGGAACAGAGGCCCGCTCACACGAGCTTAACTTCTAAACTACTATTAGTAACTTTTATTGACCACATACTATGTTTTAGGCACTGGTCTAAGGCTAGGCAGTCTGTCATTTAATCCCCACTATAACTTCAATGAGATAGGTTCTGGGCTTATTCCCATTTAACAGATGAGGAGATTAAGTCCCAAGGGGTTGAGTTACTTCTCAGAATCACACACAGAGCTGTAATATTTTGAACCTAAAAGGAAGATTCATCGCAAGGATGTAACAGGCAGTTTCCTACCCATCCGAGAACGATCAAGAGTGGGAGAAGCACACACTCTCTGTCTGTCCCTGACGTGTGCGGTCCCCCTCCCTCCTCTTCTGGACCATCCTCAACTCTGTAGGGCCCCGGGTTGTTGACCCAGCTCTGACTCCATGACCTCTGCATTCAAGTGCTCATTCTCATCTCACAAGGGTCTTTGCTTTTTGGAGCAAAGTCTTGAGATTCAGAGAACGTGATGGGTGTCTGGCCAGCCGGTGCATTGGCTCCGGGGGTCATTTGTCTACCTTTGGTCCAATCCCTGTGGTCAGCAGAGGGGACATGTAGGACAAAGGCCACTCCTTCCAGACCTGGGAGTTGTGGGAGGGGGTTGTGCTGAAGGAAAGGCTGGGGAGCTCAGCCTGACCGATGTGACTGCTGCAGAACTGGGGCAGTGCCTTCACCTCTGCGTTAGAGCAGACCTTGGACATCATCTCATCAAGCCCCGTCCACAGCGAGAGTCTTCTGCGTGACACCCCTCCCACCTAGTGGTCTCAGCCTTTGGTTCAGTGTCCCCATTCCTCCAGAAGCAGCACGTCCTGTCTCTGGGCAGCTCTAGCCACTGTCAAGTTTTTCCGTTTGTCAAACCCAGATCATCGCCCTGCAGTTTCGACTCCTGGTTCCAAGTCTGTCCTCAGAGTGACCGAGCATGTCCTGTGCTTCTGAGGGACCTAAGCTTCAGTTTGCTCATCAGTAAAGTTAAGATAATAGCAGAGTGGCTGTGATGGTCAAACAAGATTAAAAAGTATTTAGCACAGATCCCCACACATAGTAAGTGCTCAATAAAGGTTAGCTACTAATTATTGGAAAAGGGACTGATCTCAGTGGATCCAAGCTTTAGGAAGAGTTTTGGGAGCTGAAAGAGAGGAAGCATACTCCCCGAGGACACTGAAGGCTTAGAGAGGCGTGGGGGGTCAGTGGATGGGGGCTCTGGGCATCCTGGCCAGAGGGTGACAGGCCCTGGCTCACTCCTGCCCCCAGAGGCTTTCCTGATCCCTGCCCCTTACTATGGAGCCATCACACAGCACGTGTATCTCTATGGCAACGTCCGACTGGTCTGTGTCTATCTGGACAGTGAGGTAAGAGTTTCTGGGACCCCCGGTGGGCCTGGACCTTCCTATAGGCCAGGATGTTCCTGCTTCTGAATTTGACAGTGGTCATGAGAGGAAGTCCATGCTGCAGGCTCTGGGATTATGGCCAGAAGGAGAATGGGGTCTCCCATTGGCCATGGCTGCCCTTGCCTGGGTGCCCTGGGGACATTTGATCTTTCAGCTCTGAGATCCCTAGGGTCTATGTAGAAGCCAAGGGCATCCCAGGGAGACCACACAGAAATGGTGGGGTGAGAACAGGGCAGAGCAGACCTCCACATGGAAGCTCAGGGACCCCAGTCAGAGGACCTCAGGGGGCTTTTCTCCAAACCTAAGAGCTGTGAGGCTGTCCCTGACCTGATGTGATGTGTGGGTAGCAGTTAGAAGGGAGTGACCCCTCACATCCTGTGTTTTCTGAGATTGTCCTAAGAGGAGGCTGGAGATGACAGTGGGGAGGTGAGACCCCAGCCTGCAGGTCCGGAGCGAGGTGACTGAATCTGGCTGGTGGTTTTTGTGGATCTTTTTCAGGTCACTGGGCTGGAAACACGCCCCTTCCAGCTCACAGTGGAGAAGCTGGAGATGGCCCTGCAAGGAGCTAATTCTGAGGTCTGGGGATCAAATTAAACCCAAGGCTGGAAGTGGGTGGCTCTGAGCAGGGCAGGGACCCCTTCCTGTGGACCGATCTCCTAAGGAGAAGGGTTGAAACTCTATATTGGAGATGGGGATAGGGTGGTAGCATGGAACCATTCTGAGGGTCAAGAAGGAGCCTGCCCATAGAGGTCTTCCCACTAGAGAAAATCCCTGAGACTCTCAGTGTACAAAGAATCAACCAGGGAGCTTGATTAAAAACACTGCCCCCCACTCAGCCTGGGTCAAGCATGGAACTTGTAAGTCTGTGGTTCAACGATCTCTCTGGTGATTTGAATAGGTAGCCCCCTCGCTCTGAGGGGATCCTGAAGAATGGCAGAGACCAGTGGTTCCTGTCCAGTCCACTTTTCAGAAATCTATCAATCTATCTTTTTTTTTTTAACCTTGGTCATAGAAGTCATACATGACCACTGTGGGAATTTTAAAAGCACAACCTCCCACCCATATTTCTACCAACAAAGGCAACTTCTACTGGTGTTTGGACATATTTCCCTCTGAGCTTTGGTCTCTGCATTTGTTTTCTTTTATATCTGATACGATGCTGCAGATATGATTCTTTGCCCTTCTTCATTTCATGTTGAGTGGTGAACAGATTTCCCCGGGATCCTGCCCAGTGCCCGGCCTGTCCGGTGGGACTCTGTGGCCTTGGGGAGGAGCTGAGGGTCTCCTGCCCTACTGATGTTTCAGGGTGTGAAGGTCAAAGGCCTCATCCTCATCAACCCCCAGAATCCTCTGGGTGACATCTATTCCCCAGGGGAGCTGCAGGAGTACCTGGAGTTTGCCAAGAGGTGAGGTGCCCCACACTCATCCCACGAAGCCTGTGACAGGTTAGGGTTCTGATGTGAGCTTTGGTGTGGTGCCTGCTGCCCTCTTGGCCCCACTGTAAGTTTCTACCTGCTTCTACCCTTCCTGGCAGGAGAGTCGGGGGTGGGGGCGGGGAGCAGTGCTCTGGTGGGATGCTAGCTCTTTCTTTTTTGAAACAACAACGGTCGTTTGTTGCCCGTTCTAGGGGCCAGGCCCCTGCTAGCCCCTCACGCTCTCGCTTGTGTAATCCTTGCAGCAGTGCTAAGAGGTGCAGATATTGTCTTTATCCCAGTGACTGAGCCTCAGAGTGAGGGGCGGAGCCAGCTGTGAATCTGGGTCTGTCTGTACTTAACTAGGTGTGAGTGTTAGTCATTCAGTTGTTTCTGACTCTCTGCAATCCCATGGACTATAAGCGCCCCCGGCTCCTCTGTCCATGGAATTCTCCAGGCAAGAATACTGAAGTGGGTTGCCATTTCCTTCTCCAGGCGATCTTCCCAACCCGGGGATCGAACATGGGTCTCCTGCATTGCAGGCAGGTTCTTTACCGTCTGAGACACTTAACTGCCTCACACCTAACTGTGTCCCTTCTGTAGAGGTGCCTGAGGGCTCTGCCTTCCCCCACAGTGCTTCAAAAGCCCCAGTGTCATCTCTGTTTGAAAAAAAAAAAAAAGAAGAAGATGGATATTCTTGGAAAAAGCAAGTTCGGTAGCCCTGGGCTAGACTGTGGTCCTTCTGGATTTCTGACTCACTGCCATCCCACCCTGGGGGGGCGCATTTAACCAGCAAACCAAGCTCTCTCCCCGCCGCCCCCCCCCCTCACCCGCACCTGCCCTCCAGGCATGAGCTGCACGTGATGGTGGACGAGGTCTACATGCTGTCCGTGTTTGAGGAGTCCGCTGGGTACCGCAGTGTCCTGAGCCTGGAAAGGTGAGCTGACTCTTTCGGCCCCGCCCCCGCAGGGCAATTCCTCTGCCTTCCCCCTAATCCTGCAGTCCTCAGATCCCCCAGCGAGAAGGGAGGTGGGGCCAGTCGCTGGTTTTTAAACTGTTCTGTGGGGTTTCTGAAAGCTCCAAGGAAGAGTCTTAGGATTCCATGAGGGAGGGTTGGGAGGGTGGGAAATGGGCCTCTCTGCTGTTGCCTTCATCTCCAGAGTCCCTCCATTTTCATTCATTCCTTCAGCAAATACTCCTGGGGCCCCCTGCGTGTGCCAAGCCCTGCCAGCTATCCGAGCTTTTTTGTGTTAGATGCAGTTTGAGTCAAGTTAGACTTATTCTTGAGTCAGGCATGTGTAGGCAGAGCACCTGTGGGAACACTTGGAGCAGATCACCTGTCAAGCCTGCACATCCGGCATTCAGGGATTCTGACGGCTCCATGTTTGTTTAGACTTTCAGCCCTGCTGAGTCCTTTTGTGTCTGGGAGAGGGACCCCTTCCAGGGCCCGAGAGCGGGCTCATGCCTAGCACTTGGAAGTGAATTGTCCGAGGAGACACGCACGCTGACAAAGCAAGAAACTTAATTGAGAAGGGGTGCCTGGGAGGAGAACAGCAGGGGATAGGGACCCAGGAGAACCGCTTTGCCACGTGGCTCGATATCTTGGGTTTTATGGTGATGGGGTTAGCTTTCTGGGTTCTCTCTGGCCAGTCATCTTGCTTGTGCCCGTTTTTGGTTCAATTCAAGGTCCTCCCTGGCAGCACGAGCATCTCTCAATCAAGATGATCTCCAGCGTGAGGGCTTCTGGGAGGCTGGAAGGACACATTATGGGCTGGTGTTTCCTCCCTCCTTTCAGCCGCTCCTGGATTCTTCTGGCAGGCAGTAGCTTGTCAGTTCCGTGTCCTTCATCAGGACCTCTCTCTTGCTGTGAGATAACTCACACCAGTGGCTATTATCCTGCCTGGCTAGGGTGGTTTCAGTCAATGGTCCCTTAACACTTTCCTTTGCTCTATTCAGCCAGTCCTCACAAGGCTCTGCCAAGCGGATGGCACATGGTTAGGAGACTGGGACTCGGAGAGACAGGAACTTGCTACCTACTGTGGGCCGGACACTGTGCTGTGCTGGAGATATGTCAGTGAACAAGAGAGACACAGGCCCTTCTTATGTGGATCTTATATTTCTACAAGCTTTAGCAACTAGATACACAGCTAATCATTTGATGATTACAAAGAAGGTGTCTGCGGAGACAGCAGAGGATCGGCTTGGGGTACCCAGTTGGCCTGGTCTACAGGGAGGTGGTCAGATGAGGTCTGTGAGGAAGTGATGCTTGAAGTATGCTCTGCATCAGAGGTTGGCAATATTTTTGGATCAGATGGCAAATATTTTAAGCTTTACGGGTCATATGGTTGTTCACTCAACTCTGGCATTATAGCGTAAAAACAGCCCTGGATGGTATGTACGTGAAAGAGTGTGGCTGTTCCCCATAAAGCTTCAATTCCAAGAACAGACAGCAGGATGGATTTGGCCTGTGGGTTGCAGTTGGCTGACTCCTGCTGTAAGGCATGTAGAGGAATTAGTGATTCAGGAGATGAAACCGGGTTTGTCCATCCATTTCGTCATTTGGCCAACCCATCCTGTGAGTGCCCGCGGGTCTGTGTTGCCTCTGTTCTCACGCTGTGCTCTCTGCAGGCTGCCTGACCCCCAGAGGACCCACGTGATGTGGGCGACCAGCAAGGTGGGTTCCTGGCTGGCCTTGGGGGTGTCAGGGAGGTGGGAGGGCAGAGAGGTGGGTATAGCTGGCTTCCTCCAGGAGGGCTGGCCACACCGCCCACGGTGCCTGTCTCCTGCAGGACTTCGGGATGTCTGGGCTCCGCTTCGGCACGCTGTACACGGAAAACCGGGCCGTGGCCACGGCGGTGGCCTCCCTGTGCCGCTATCACGGCCTCAGTGGCCTGGTCCAGTACCAGATGGCACAGCTGCTCCGGGACCGTGGTGACTGCCTGGGCCTGGCCCCTTGAGGTTGTGGGAGGGACTGGCCAGGGGTTGTGGATACTTCTCCCACGAGATGAATTTAGGGTGGTGTTTGAGAGTGCTGGCTCCGAGCCCAGACTGGGTTCATGCCCCACTCCGTCACTTCCTGACTACGTGGCCTATTCCTTCACCTCCCAGAGCCTCAGTTTCTTATCCGCAAAACAGGGATCATCATGGACTCTGTCTTGTAGGGATGGTGGAATTTGTCATTCAATTAGAATGGCACCTGGCATATAGCAGGCACTTAATCAATGTGGATTCATTATTCTTAGCTGTGAGCCCTGGGAAAAGAGCAGACACTATGATGGGAAAATTGTTATAATGGAAGTATCTCTCTCTATGCAGATCGGTTCTGTTCCTGGGTTCAGAGAGTGAGTTTAGATAGAAAGGTTACCTGTAATCGCCACCACTCACTGAGCCCTGCAAGATGCTCTCGATGCATCATCTCATTTGCCCCTCCCCAGAATCCTCGGAAGCAGGTGTACCTGTAATTTCCTCATTGGTTTATAGATGAGGAAAATGAGGACCAGGTACTACACACCTGTGGTAGTAGCTAAATTTAAAAAGATAGTGAGAGTATCAAGTATTGGTGAGGACGCAGAGCAGCTGGAACTCACATGCTGTTGCGGGAATGTAAGATGGAACGGTCACCTTGGAAAACAGCTGGGCAGTTCTTTATAAAGTTCGCACACGCTTACCAAATGGCCCAGCAACCCCACTCTGAGATATTTGCCCTTGCGTGTGTGCTAAGTCGCTTTGGTCGTGCCCAGCTCTTTGTAACCCCATGGACTGTAGCCCGCCAGGCTCCTCTGTTCATGGGGTTCTCCAGGCAAGAGTAGTGGAGTGGGTTGCCATGCCCTCTCCAGGGGATCTTCCCGGCCCAGGGAGATCTTTGCCCTCATGGTCACACAAAAACCTCTCCATGAATGTGAACAGCTGCTTTATTCATCATCACCCCGAACTGGAAACAACCCGAGCGTCCTTCTGCAGATGAATGGAGAAGCAAACTGTGGTTCACCCACACGGTGGGATACTGTGCTGCTCTAATGCCCATGATGACCCAGCACAAGGGCATTGTGCTGAGTGAAAGGAACCGGTCTCAAAAAATTACATTACTGTATGATTCCACTTACGTAATGTTCTGGAAAAGGCAAAAACTACAGTGATGGAGAATAGACCAGCAGTTGTAGGAAAGGGGGTGATGTGACTTCAGACAGCATGAGGGTGTTCTCTGGGGTCAGGGAACTGTTCAGTAGCCTGCCTGTGTGTGTGTGTGGAGGGGGTTTGGTTTACACAAATATACGTATATATTACAGTTCATTGAATTGGACACCGAAAACAAAGGTCAGTTAAAAAATGGGGAGGATCAGGGAGGTGAAGTTGTCCAAGGCCCTATAACTCGTCAGTGGCCACACTGAGATCTGGGCCTCGGCTGGGTGACTCGGAAGTGTCACTGTAATGGGTGCACCTCTGGTGAGAGTCTGGGTCCTGAGGGACTTTGTGTCTGGGGGCTCCTGAACGGCCGAGTACCTGGATTTAAGGTGCTTTTCACTGACTGTTCCTATCACCCCCAATCAGCCAGCGGAGTGGGGCTCACCCAGTCTGGGCAGCTCAGGGCCTTTTTCCCTTCAGTGCTCCGGCTCTCGGGACACAGTGGAGGGTTGATGGGAGGTTGATCTTCTGGCTTCTGTTTCACCCACGCAGACTGGATCAACCAAGTGTATCTGCCGGAAAACCACGCCCGGCTCAAGGCTGCCCACACCTATGTCTCTGAGGACCTCCGGGCCCTGGGTATCCCCTTTGTGAGCCGTGGGGCCGGCTTCTTCATCTGGGTCGACTTGAGGAAGGTGATGCAGGTGGAAATGCAGGTTGTGGGGTGGTGGGGGGCGGTGGTGAGAAAGCTCCCTCCAGCAGGCGAGCATCCCGAGTTCCTTTCACCCCTCCCAGTACCTGCCCAAGGCCACCTTTGAGGAGGAGGTGCTGCTCTGGCGTCGGTTTTTGGAGAACAAGGTGCTGCTGTCCTTTGGCAAAGCCTTTGAGTGCAAAGAGCCCGGCTGGTTCCGCTTGGTCTTCTCGGACAAGACCCACCGGCTTCGCCTGGGTTAGTGGTCTCGGCTCCTGACCGCGCCCTTCAGCCCACCCTCCTGCTTCTGGCCCCGCTGGGGCCCCAGCAGCCTGAGCTGGTTGGTCCGCACCCACCCAGCATCCATGCTGACCCTCACTTGCCCCTTCCCACCTCCCAGGGATGCAGAGGGTCCGACAGGTACTTGAGGGCCAACCCCAGCTGGCAGACGGCGCCCCTCCCCACCAGATCCAGGAGCCACGAGGCCCCCACAGGTGAGCTGGTCACTGCCTCTTGGCCACAGGGCCCCGCAGCCACTGTGAAGACTGATGCTGGACAAGCCGTTTGCCAGGCAGATACCCTTCTCGGCCTTGCCCTTGAAGAAGATTCCTTGCTCCTTGCTCTCCCGGGGGCAGCAAGATGCGCCTTAAGTTGTGGTCCACCCCCTCTCTCCTGCTATTAAAACAGAACAGTGAGAAACCAGAAGCCTCTGCTGTGAGTCATTTACGGAACGGCGGAGGAGTCGTGACTGCTCCTCACGCAGCCCTCGGCACCCCCAGGACCTGAAAACAAACAACCTGTGCCTCCTTCTGATGGCGCCTTCAGTCTTCCGTCTTTATTGCCAGGGAAACAAATCAAAGGAACAGCACGTGTCAGGGAGAGCACGCCCCCCAAGAGAGAAAAGAGTGATAATTTCCAAAGTACAAGGAGAAAGGAATTAAATTGTTATGTTCAGTTCTCCTCCCCGCACGTAGGATGTGGGCGGCCAGCACACCTGGGACCCGGGGCGTGGGACCAGCCTCCACGTGGGATGAAGTGCACCAGCCCCTGGTGGGAGCCGGGCAGGGCGTCTCTGTCTCCAGGGTGCGGTCTTCCTGGCAAGGAGCTCCCTTTACTCTTGATCCTGCGCCAGAGTGACCTTGCCGTGACTGCAGGGAGATCAGGGGCCCTGAACTGCTCAGGGGACAAGCTGTCCCAGGCTGGCCTTTCCCCTCTAACCATGAAAGGGCCACCCACCCCATCCCCAGGGATGCTTTTGTTCAGAGCCCAAAGGAGCTTTCTGAACTGGCCTTAAAGCTGTATGCTTCAGGCCCCTTCTCTGGTGCTGGCGCTCCTGTTTGGAAAAGCTGTGTCTTTCCTTGTTCCTCTGTAAAGAGCATGTTGGTGAAATCAGCGTTTACTTTCTATAAACCGTGCTCTGTGGGTTAGGATTTTTCCTCTTTCTGCCTTTCACTGATCGATTCCTCTGCCCTGTCTTTTTGTGAATGCCTTGTATGCCTGGGATACCACGTGGGGTGATTTACAGGCAGCATTCCTAACTCTAACCACACTGGTAAGCTGGCATTATCACCCCCCATTTTAGAGATGAGGAAAGTGAAGTCGCTCAGTTGTGTCTGACTCTTTGCAATCCCATGGACTATAGCCTGCAAGGCTCCTCTGTCCATGGGATTTTCCCAGGCAACTGGAGTGGGTTGCCATTTCCTTCTCCAGGGGATCTTCCTGACCCAGGGATCAAACCCAGGTCTCCTGCATTACAGGCACTCTTTACCATCTGAGCCACCAGGGAAGCTGGAGATGAGGAAACCGAGCCCTAAATAGATGAAATGATGTTCCCAAAGTCACATACGGACAAAAACAGCAGAACCAGGATTCCAAGTCAGGTTGTGTGTGTGCTAAGGTGCTTCAGTTGTGTCTGACTCTGTGATCCTTCCTATAGACTGTAGCCCATCTGGCTCCTCTGTCCATGGGATTCTCCAGGCAGGAATACTGAAGTGGGCTGCCATTTCATCCTCCAGGGGATCTTCCCAACCCAGGGATGGAACTTGAGTCTCTTACATCTCCTGCATTGGCAGGCAGGTTCTTTACCCCTGGAAACTGTGTTTTGAAAAGTCATGACAACCCCAGTTTGGATGAAGGCCAGGTCAAACAGAATTTCCAGTTCTGATGTGAACATTTCTAACAACATTTCTAAGCCTACATGACTCTCATCAGGATATTTAAGGTTTGACATCATGTTTTCTCAGACTCCACCACCCTAAGTCAAAATGTAGGGCCTTCGTTTTTGCTTAGAGAGTCTGAAAAAGAATTCAAAAGAAACTAAGACTGGTAATTGCCTATAGGGTAGGGGAATTGGGAGGATGGGAAAAAAAAACAGTGAGAAGTTTTTTTCTTTCACTTGGTTTGGTTTTCCTGGGTTTGTCTTTAATGCTTTTTGTTTTTAAAACCATATGAAAGTTGTACACAGTAAACAAAACAAAACAAAACTTAAAAATTCTACTTAGGGAAACCCCTAGGAGAGTTAAAAATACCATCTAGGTCTAGTACTGCTCTCAGATGTCTTTGGAGCTTCAGCTTAAACATTGCATTCTATTAATTTTTAAAAACTGTGGTAAAGTTTACCTACAGTGAACTGGACAGATATTCATTGTAAGACCCAATGGCCTTAAAAAATATGTACATCTGTGTAACCAATATCCCCATCATGATGTGAAACACTTCCATCACTGCATAAGGTTCCTTTAAGCTCTTACTGAAGTCTCTCAGTCCCCTGCTGCTGTTGTTCAGTCACTAAGTCATGTTCGATTCTTTGTGACCTCCTGGACTGCCAGTCCCCTACAGGCTAATGCTATTCTGATTTCTACCTCCATGCTTAAGGTTTCCAGGTCAAAGGAATTCTATAGTTGTTCACTTTTGTGTCTGGGTTGTATCACTCAGCTTGATGTTTTGAGGTCTATACGTTTGTATGTGTCAGTAGTACATTCTTTTCTTTTTTGTCTATATAGTAATATCCCCCCTTCTACTCCTGATATTGGTGACTTCTGTTCTACATTTATTTTTATCACAAACAGTCTTATAATGGTTTTTGAAAATCCGTTTTACTAGTTTATGAGTTTTTCATGAGGAATTATTACTTTTGTTCATTCTTTCCGTTGCATACTTGTTTCCTAACTTAATTTCTTTTTTTTAGATGTTTATATGGCAAGTATAATTTTTGTATGAAGGAAAAATCATTAATTTTTCTCCTTTCTTCTGCCATTACTTTTCCCCCTTCATCTGCCAAAGCTCTTGTTATTCCCTAATTTAAAGAAAAAGTACAAAATATGTGCATGTTATTGTACATAAATTTTATCTCATAAGAAATAAGAACTGCAAAATACTGATCTCTAGTTCATTATATACTTTAAATAAAATATTCAGATGTAACTGCTGATACCTGCAACTTATTTTGAAATGCAACAGAAAAATGATGGATCAGGAAATAGACATGTGACAAGCACTGCAAAATAGAAATGGCGTAATATAGGTGGTGGGTATAAGGGTATTTGCTGCAAAATTCTTTCCATTTTTTTCATTTTGCCTTTCACCCCTTCACCCATCTCTTCCTCCCCCCACCCCCACCTCTGGCAACCACCATTCTCTTTGCTGTGTCTAGAAGCCGAGTTTTTTGTGTGTTTGTTTTGTTTTTAAGATTCCGTGTAAAATAACAGGGCTTCCCAGGGGCACTAGTGGCAAAGAACCCACCTGCCAACGCAGGAGACACAGGAGACACAGGTTCGATTCCCTGGGTCAGGAAGACCCCCTGGAGAAGGAAAGGGCAACCCACTCCAGTGTTCTTGCCTGGAGAATCCTATGGACAGAGGAGCCTGGGGGGCTACAGTCCATAGGGTAGCAAAGAGTTGGACACAACTGAGTGACTCACACACTCCTCTAAGAAAGATCATATAGTATTTATATTTGTATTTCTTTCACTTAGCAAAATGCCCTTGAGGTTCATTCATGTTGTCATAAATGGCAGGATTTACTTCTTTTTCATGGCTGAATACTATTTCATTGCATGAATATACCCCAATTTCTTTATGCATTCTTTGTCCATAGACAGGTTGTTTCTGTATCTCGACTAGTGGGAATAATGCTTCAGTGAACATGGGGGTGAATGCCTCGTTTTTAATTTCCAATTTGTTATTGTTATAGTTTTATACAAGGACTATTTGTTTTGATTTACCCACGAGTTTGTCAATTTCATGACCTCTTTACTTCATCTCTTTACTTCTTTATTTCATCTCTTTTATCTTGGTGGCTCAGACGGTAAAGAATCTGCCTGCAATGTGAGAGACCCAGGTTTGATCCCTTGGGTTGGGAAGATCCCCTGGAGAAGGGCATGGTAACCCACTTCAGTATTCTTGTCTGGAGAATCCCATGGACAGAGGAGCCTGACGGGCTACAGTCCATGGGGTCGCAAAGAGTCAGACATGATTGAGTGACTAACACATTTGCTTTCACTTCACTTTACTTCATCTCAGTTCTTTCTTCTGGTTTTAATATTCTTTTTCCTGAAATACATCTTTTAAGATACTCTGTTAGGAAGGATTTGCTGATGGTAAATTCTTCCTATTAGTATTTGTCTGAAAATGTATTTCTTTCTTATTCTTTTTGTAAAAACGATTTATGTATTTATTTATTCTGGCTGTGCTGGGTCTTCCTTGCATGCATGGGCTTGCTGTAGGTGCAGGAAGTGGAGACTGCTCTCTTGTGGTGCTTGGGCTTCTCATTGCAGTGGCTTCTCTTGTTGGCTAGCACAGGCTCCAGGGTGCATAGTCTTCAATAGTTGCCCCTTCTGGGCTCTAGAGCACTGGCTCAGTAGCTGTGGTGCACGGACCTGTCGCTCCGTGGCATGTGGGAATCTTCCCAGATCAGGGATCAAACCCACATGTGCATTGGTGGGCAGATTCTTTACCACTGAGCCCTACATCTAAGAGAACATTTGCTTTGCTCCCCAAACCCAATTGGATGTCATCACTTTCTCTTTTGAACTCTGTGGCATTTTGTTTATATTTTCCTTTGTCACTCTCCCTGCTCTGCTTTGACGAATCTTACTTGCGTCTTTGTTTTCTTTTTATTGAGCTCCTCCCAGCATCTGGGCACCCTTTAATTCATTCGAAAAGTATTCATTTAGCACTTTCTATGTGCCAGGCACTGTGCTTGTTTAGGGTTATAAAAAGTGATTAAGATAGGCAGGTTCTTCAAAGGTGATGCCTAACACTGGTCTTTAACACAGAAAGTCTTCATTTAATGAAAATATGAATAAGTAATTTAAAACATATATATATACAGAAAAAGAGAAAAAGAAGAAAGTGAACATGCTTTCCACTTATCCATATCTCAAATGTGGTGTATGTGTGCTAAATGTCTTATCATTTTTAAGGGGGATGTGGGTTTGGGGAGCAGAGCAAATGTTCTCTTAGATGTAGGGATGCAGAATGTGGGTTTCCTGTCTCCAGAATAGTCTCGTCCCAGTCTCTCTGGATCTGTGACAAGCAGGCATTACCTCACAGGAATATTCTTGGAATCTCTGTTGCTGCTGGAAGCCCCAATGTATATCTAGCTTCAGAATTATCCCCATGAATATTTAAGCTCTAAATGATGGCTTCCACCAGATGGTGCTGAGGTACAGCTGGGACCAGATGGATATGGATTCTGCAGCCAGTGTCTGTAGACTGCACAGGCTCAGTGGGGTCATTTCATTAACTTCTCAGTAACATCACTCTGCATTTTGATTGAATTTTTAAGAGTCCACTGACTGTCTTACACAGGGGTTTTGCTGTGCATGAAGGCTAGATCATGTAAATAATACAGAAAGAAACAAAATTAAAGTGAAAGTTTTTCCTCCTCTCATTTCCACCTCCACAATTAATTCCTCTAAAACTGTTTATTGCTTCTTGGCTTCTTTACATAAAAAATGATATATATATATGTGTGTGTGTGTGTTTATGTATGTAAATCCTTTATATATATAAAACATATATATATGCCTGAATCTAAGCATCTACCTATCTATATATTTTGTTCTCTGTTTCTGAATATATATATATATATGTATATTTTATTATATAAAGAGAGTCATAGTTGTCTACTGTTTTATTTTTTTAATTTATTTTGTTTCGGCCATACTGGGTGGCATGTGGGATCTTAGTTCCCCAATCAGGGATCCAACCATGACCCCTAAAGTGGAAGTGGGGAGTCTTAACCACTGGACTGCCAAGGAAGTCCCTTGTCTACTGTTTTAAACCATGTTTTCATATTAACATGTTTGCGATTTTTCTATCCCAACATACATATGCATTCTCTCATTATTACATTCTCATAATTTATTTTGATTAATAACAAGCTTTCCATAGTGTATTTTGGTTGTGTTTGGGTTTTTGATATTATTAGACACAGTACTGTAATGAATATTTTTGAGAAAAGGTCTGTTGAGAGTATCCATAGGATAAACTCCATACAGAGGGATTGTTGGGGAAAGTTACTGGCATTTTATGTTTGATGAGTTCAGTTCAGTTCAGTTGCTCAGTCGTGTCCAACTCTTTGCGACCCCATGGGCTGCAGCATGCCAGGCTTCCCTGTGCTTCACCATCTCCCTGAACTTGCTAAAACCCATGTCTACTGAGTTGGTAATGCCATCCAACCATCTTGCCCTCTGTCATCCCCTTCTCCTCCTGCTTTTAATCTTTCCCAGCATCAGGGTCTTTTCTAATGAGTTGGCTCTGTGCATCAGGTGGCCATAGTATTGGAGCTTCAGCTTCAGCATCAGTCCTCCCAATGAATATTCAGGGTTGATTTCCTTTAGGATGGACTGGTTGGATTTCCTTGCAGTCCAAGGGACTCTCAAGAGTCTTCTCTAACACCACAATTGGAAAGCATCAATCCTTCGGTGCTCAGCTTTCTTTATGGTCCAACTCTCACACCCATACATGACTACTGGAAAAACCATAGCTTTAACTAGACAGACTTTTGTCAGCAAAGTGATGTCTTTGCTTTTTAATAAGCTGTTTGCTGCCGCTGCTGCTGCTGCTAAGTCGCTTCAGTCGTGTCCGACTCTGTGCGACCCCATGGACTGCAGCCTACCAGGCCTCTCCGTCCATGGGATTCTCCAGGCAAGAACACTGGAGTGGGTTGCCATTTCCTTCTCCAATGCATCAAAGTGAAAAGTGAAAGTGAAGTCGCTCAGTCGTGTCCGACCCTTCGAGACCCCATGGACTGCAGCCTACCAGGCTCCTCCGTCCATGGAATTTGCCAGGCAAGAGTACCGGAGTGGGTTGCCATTGTCTTCTCCAATAAGCTGTTTAGCCATAGCTTTTCCTTCAAGGAGCAAGTGCCTTTTAATTTTTTTGCGTTTGATGGATACTAGCAAATTACTCTTCAGGAATGTTGCACCTTCAATACTGATTATACTCAGACTGTTACATTTCTGTCAGTTCTACATTTTTACAAGTGAACCGTTGTTCAGTTTGCAGTTTCTTTCGTCGTGGAGGAGGCTGCCGGTCCTCTGAATTTCCCTGGGAGCCTGAGCCGCACCCACCTGCCTGGGAGAAGCCCTGAGTGGTGCCCTGACTCCTCCCGTCCAGCAGGAGGCGCGGCCCCGGCCGCTCCCGCATGCGCGGTGCGCTGGGTGTCAGACCGCCGAGCCCAGTGGCCTGCCCGGGGCTCCCCCCGCTCGTTCCCGCACTCCCGGCCCAGCGGTGGCGGCCTGGAGCTCCGCGCCATCCCACCCGGGCGGCTGTGGCCCGCGCCCCGCGGCATGAGCCGGTGACCAAGCGCGGGGCCCAGCCGGAGGCAGCCGTGGCCGAGGTAAGCGCGGCGAGGAAGGGCCGGGCGGGCCCCCGATGCGGACTCGGGCCTGCCGGGGCCGCGGGATCTCCGGGCAAGCGCGGGCCGCGCGGAGGTCCGAGGGCTGCGGGAAACGACCTCCACCCCTTCCCGGCCGGGGCCACTCCTGGTGCTCTCCCGCTTGGGGGGCGCTTTGACTCCCGCCCCGCCTTCTCCTTCGTCACCCGGCCCCTCCCCGCACTTTGGTTGCTCACCTGTCTCCCTCGCTCGCTTCCTGCACCTTTCCTTTCTCCCCGGATCCTGTGGCTTCCTTTCCCGAAGGGCCCACCCTCTGCCGTGAACTTTGCCCACTGCCAGCTCCTCCCCGCGAGCTCCAGGGTTCTACTTCCTCCCGCGGGGGTGTTTGAGTTCTGGGCCCTGCCGTGGGCAGTGGCGTTCCGTGCGGTACCCGATGCCTCGGGCAGGACTGGATGCTCAGGTGAGCCGTGGCCAGCGGTGTTTGGGGCTCTGGGCAGCTACTTGAAACTCAGAGGTTATTTGGCGTTTTACATACCGGCGGTGGGAACTAGATAAGATGTATACAATTTTGAGGTTAAAGTTGCTCGGTGTAACTTAACTGGGAAGCGCTCATCTAGCCGTGTCCTTGATGTATTTGTCTGAAGATGTCTTGAAACAGAAATATGTCCATTTAAGTCCCTTTTCTCTGTCAGTTGCATGCCCTGAGAACTTAAACTGGACTTAGTCTGTAAATTTCAGAGCTCAAAGGCTATTTAGAGTAATAAATATATGACTCACTTTCCATCACTCCTCACTTGCAATGACTTTAAGCCATCTGGTTGCAAATGCTGGTATAAAATGGATAGATTTGCATCTGTCTAGTTATGCTGGTTAATTGAGAAATGAAAAAGGTGTATCTAATTCAGGCTTTTAAGGGTCACTGGAGGAGGCAGCTTCACCTGGGTGTTAAGAGCTCGGGCTCCAGAGCCAGACTGCCAGCCTCCAAATCCTAGCATTGGCATTTTCTAGTTGTATGAAGATGTAGCCTTCCTTGTTACACTTTGCCTGTTTGTAAAATGAGGACAATATAGCTCGTCACTTGAGACTGTTAGAAAGTCTGTGCTATGCTTAGTCACTCAGTTGTGTCCAACTCTTTGTGACCCAATGGACTGTAGATCGCCAGGCTCCTCTGTCCATGGGATTCTCCAGGCAAGAATACTGGAGTGGGTTGCCATGCCCTCCTCCAGGGGATTTTCCCAACCCAGGGATGGAACACAGATCACCCGAATTGCGGGTGGATTCTTTACCAGGTCAACTGCCAGGAAAGCCCGTTAGGAAGACTAAGTTAACACCAAGTTAACAAAGTACTTAAAACAGATCCTGGCATGTAGTAGGTCTGCAGTAAAGTTTAGTTATTAGTTCCTTAATTATATGCTTTGTATTAATTATAGTATAATTCTCACCAAGGGACACAGGGTTTTTTTGTTTTTATCATTTGAAATCATTTTTAGGGGTAATTAGTTTTAACAGAACTTTAATTATAAAGGACCCTATCAGGTAAGGCAGTGAATTGGAGATTTTCCTGTTTGGGCCAATATTTAGTTCCTTTGTTTTCAGGAACAGGTGGGTTGAGTTCCACCGTAGCAGGGACTCCAAGAGTTCAGCTTCTACAGAGTTTAAGAAGATGAGAGTCTGTGGCTGAAAACTTTGGACTAAGCACCGAGGAAAGGTTTTTCAGGCAGAGTTTAGGAATAAATAATTCCAGGAACAGAAAACGCGTCTCATCTTGACAGTCGAGTTGGAAGATTTTTCCAGTGATTCAGTGCCTGACCTCCAGCCAGATGATACAGTGTTTAGCAGGGACAAGCTTGGTGTGCTTCGAGAAGGCTATTGTTTGTAGGACTTTGCTCTGAAATTCTTATTTTGACCCATGTTGTGGTATTATATGGAACAAACATTCATAATTAGAAGATTCCTCTTGGTTCTTCCTCTTTGGGGAAACTCAGTGTTAGGGGAGAAGAGGACAGTCAGGGGTAAGTATGGAAAATTCTGTCTGTGGAATTACCTGGCCATTTTTCTCTTCTTTGGAAACTCTAATTCAAGAAAGAAGATAATCGAAGTTCATCACCATGTAATTACTCAAAACTTGGACCTTGAACAGTGTGTGCATTGACGGAGCCGGGAGGGATAGAGACACTCCCTTCATTCAGCAAAGATTTCTGTTTATGTGAAGTGTGTTCTAGACATGGTATTATTAGGTTGGTGCAAAAGTAATTGCGGTTTTGCATCGTTGAGCTTTGCCTTTTGGTTTTGGAATGCATTCTTAAATGTATTTAGCTATACATCATTTTAATGCTCATTTCTTGCTTTTTTTGGCTAATAAATTATTACTTGCTGTTTATTTTATATGTATTTTAGACTATGGAAAGGTTGTTAGACAAAAAGCAAATTCGAGTGATTTTCTTATTTGAGTTCAAAATGGGTCATAAAGAACCGGAGGTAACTTGTAACATCAACAGTGTATTTGGCCCAGGAACTGCTACTGAATGTACAGTGGAGTGGTGGTTCAAGAAGTTTTGCAAAGGAGACAAGCGCCTGGAAGATGAGGAGTGCAGTGGGGGCCATTGGAAGTTGACAGCGACCAACTGAGAGGATCACTGAAACTGATCCTCTGACAACTGCACCAGAAATTGCCCAGGAACTCAACATTGACCATTCTATGGTCATTCAGCATTTGAAGCAAATTGGAAAGGTGAAAAAGCTCGTTAAGTGGGTGCCTCACGAGTTGATCAAAAATAAAAAAAATCATCATTTTGAAATGTCATCTTTTATTCTGTGCAGCAACAACAAACTATTTCTCTGCTGGATTGTGAAGTGCGACAAAAAGTGGATTTTATACAACAACTACTGATGACCAGCTCAGTGGTTGGACTGAGAAGAAGCTCCAAAGCACTTCCCAAAGCCAAACTTGCACCAAAAAAAAACGGTCACGGTCACTGCTTGGTGGTCTGCTGCCTGTCTGATCCACTGCAGCTTTCTGAATCCTGGCAAAACCATTACATCTGAGAAATGTGCTCAGCCAGTTGACGAGATGCACCAAAAACTGCGGTGCCTGCAGCCAGCACTGGTCAACAGAAAGGGCCGGGTTCTCCACCTGCCAGTGCCCAGCTGCACACTGCACAGCCAGTGCTTCCAAAGTTGCACAAATTGGGCTGCCAAGTTTTGCCTCATCTGCCATATTCACCTGACCTCTCGCCAACTGATTACCTCTTCTTCAAGCATCTCTACAACTTTTTGCAGGGACAATGCTTCTATAACCAGCAGAACACAGAAATTGCTTTCCAAGAGTTTGCTGAATCCCAAAGCACAGATTTTTATGCTACAAGAATAAACAACCTTATTTCTCATTGGCAAAAATATGTTGATTGTAATGGTTCCTGTTTTGATTAATATAGATGTTTTTGAGCCTAGTTATAATGATTTAAAGTTCAGGATCTGAAACCGTAATACTTTTGCACCAACCTAGTAGATGCTGGGAATATTTAGCAGAGATGAAGACTCTGACTACGAGAAAATGATGACCAGTAGAAGGGAGACTTACAGTTATATAACCAGTTAATACAGTCTGGCGAGTGCTGTAATGAAGCCTGTAAAAGCTATGAGGATGCTCACTGAGAGCTCTCTGTCCCTAAAGCTCCACTTGGTGAGGGGCTGTTTTTTTGTGTAAGGCTCTTCCCTCATTTCTTCCATTAGGAGTTTTTATTCCACCTTCAGGACTTGTCATCTCTCTCAGCTGTTTTTCTAAGTGCTCACTTAACCAGGGCAGGTAAACCTCAGAAACATGAGTCTGTATCCCGGGAACAGCTCTCAGTGGAGGTGGGGGGGAAGGAGAACGGGGTTGGATGGACTTTCGTGGATGATGCCCTTGCATGGAACGGTTCTCAGGTGCGTTTTTCAGAGGGACACCAGTAGGGGAGCCCCATCCGCCCAGCTCAGTATGGCAGCCAGCTCAGTAGCGTCCTCCTGGCTTCCCATTCTTCCCTGCCTCCGCTCCTTACTCCCTCTCTCTGGCTTTCTGGATTCGTCTTCTGCAAGCTACCTGCAGCCTTAGTTTGGCGGAACAAGGCAATGGCACCCCACTCCAGCACTCTTGCCTGGAAAATCCCATGGATGGAGGAGCCTGGTAGGCTGCAGTCCATGGGGTCGCTAAGAGTCGGGCACGACTGAGCGACTTCACTTTCACTTTTCACTTCGATGCATTGGAGAAGGAAATGGCAACCCACTCCAGTATTCTTGCCTGGAGAATCCCAGGGACAGGGAGTCTGGTGGGCTGCCGTCTATGGGGTCACACAGAGTCGGACACAACTGATGCGACTTAGCAGCAGCAGCAGCAGCAGCAAACTAAGGCTGCTACTGGAAGCAGCTGTAGAAAGCAGGCCCTGAGAACAGTGTTGTGAGACTGGAGTCACTCACCCTAAGGTGGCACCCAGGACCCCTTTGGTGGGGGTAAGCGAGGTGTTGAGGACCCCCGGTGCCCTCTAGCATCGCTGAGCAGACTGACCAGTGGTGGGGTGAGGTTCAGGTCGAAAGGAAAGCATTGGCTAGGGCAGGAGCTCTTAAGTGCTCGAGCAGTGTGTGGACCAGGGTCAGGATAAGGCTGGTGGAGTTGGTTGGCCCTTGTTAGCTCCCTTGGAGGCCTTGAGGTGTGATCTGGCTCAGATTAGCCAGGTATCAACTCTGGAGGCACTGTGAAAGATGTGGTTCTGTGGCGGCATTTCCTGAAGCTGGAGGTGGGGAGGGCGGGGAGCACATTCTGTGTTGAAAACCAGGCCCAGAATTTAATCACAGTTGTGGCAGAGCTGCAGAGGAAGCTGAGTGCACAGCCTTGATGCGCCGCCTCTGCTAATGTCGGAGCCATGATAGGGAAGAAGTGGGACCCAGGGTCTTAGGATGGAGACTTTGGGTGGATGCACTGAAGAACTCTCAGTTTTCCTAGAGTCCCTGGATCGGCCAAAGTATTTCTCATTGAACAGAAGCTCTTCCTGCCTGACGCCCTGCAAAGCCCTCTCTGGAGCAGGATACCTTGCAAGGTGGTGCTTCTCCCCCCTCGGTGTTGCCCGCCCCTCCCTCAGATCTCAGCACCAGCTAAGTGGGGGAGTACAGCCCCTGCTGCTGGGGTGGTAGCTGTTGCATTGGAAGAGCTGTAGGACCTGGCTCCTGTGGACCAGTGGGAACTGGAGGAACACGTGGGCAAGAATCTTGACAGTGTCAGGCCAAGCGTGGGGTAGCGGGGACTGTGAAGCTGAATGGAGGAGACTTTTGGAAGTGTACTCCCCAGATTCAGAATGTAATGGCCTGGCAACGACAAGCTGGTTCTGATATGCTGCTGGGCAGGCTCTTGGAAGCTTGGACATGACAGTGATACAGTTGGTTCTCAACTGCAAGCGATTTTGCCTCCACAGGGGACATTTGGCAGTATCTGGGCATATTTTTAGTTGTCGTAACTGGTGGTTGCTTCTGGCTTCTCTTGAATAGAGACCAAGGTTGCTAACTAAACCCTCTACAGAACAGCTCCTCACAGACATGAACCACCTGGCCCAAAATGTCAGTAGTACTGAGGTTGAGACACCCTAGTCTGGAGTACATGAGATAAAGGTGCGGGAGCTGTGTTGGCAGAATATTGAGAAAGGGCTTAGAAGGTTCAGAGAGGTGGAGATTCAGAATAGATTTATTACCTGAGGCCAGAGGCTCAGCTCCTGCCTGTGTTCCCAGGAGGGTGGTCTCCCTTCCCTCTGGTGATATGAACTCCGATGAAGGGACCAGCATGTTTGAGAGGCTCAGTGTTGGTTCTCTTCTGTAGACCAGGATTGACTTTATGAGGTTTGACCATGGAACTGGGTTCCCAACTATCGTGAGGATGACAGGATTCTGAAATGGCAGAGGCTGGGTGTTGGCACTAACCGTCAGAGGCAAGGTAGACACGATATCCATAATAAGCAATGAGGCCCAACTCAAAACCAGTGTTTCTGGACCTGCTGTGATGCTAAGAGAGCCTGGCTTTCCTATAGACAGTGTAGACGGGTGGCCAACTAGGGTATTGCTCCACTGTATAACCTGAAAAAAAACCACAAAAGGCAAGAGCTGGCAGGTGGAAGGCTGGTGTCAGCTGCTGCAGTGGAAGAGGCACCTGGTTTCAGGTGTGAGCGGCACCCAGACCTGTATCCCATGGATCGAGGGGGAGGCTGGATCTCTTGGAAGAAAAACTTTGCCGCATCCCAGAAAATATAGACAGATACCCCCCAGTTCTTCCTCAAGGGAACTGCAGGTTCTTGTCAGACCTGTGGTACATCAAGGAAAGGATAATAATATCCAGATCTTTTGAGGGCTGTTAAGTACAGGGTGTGACCTGATGCTAACACCTGACAACTGGTAAGCAATAGTGGATAGGAGTCGGCAGATAAATGCCTTGGCCTCTCCTCCGTCTGAGGGACACGTGAGGTCTGCATGGTTCTGCAGAGGGCTCCTAACAAGCCCCCTGTTACCCAGCTTAATGACACACTCCTAGTGGCTTTCCCTGGTTCCCTCTCTCCCCTTGCTCTGTACTCTAGCTCCTGGGTAAAACAATCTGCACCCCCATTTTGGTCTCTGGTTCTTTTTGGGGGGGATTATGGGGAGACCCAAACTGTGACAGGTAGGAAGCAAGATGTGATGCCCAGGAGTCTAGCATGATAGGTGTCAGGCTCTTCTCTCCAGCTCTCCTGCTCCCCTCATGGGACCCTGGAGGTCATACTCCTCCTCTTGGAGTCCTGTGGCTGCAGGTCCCTGCCAGCACTTGGTGATATTTGACGCTGACTTTTTCCCATGCTCGTGTGTAGATGTCTCATTGTGGTTTTGCTTTCCCTGCCCATTAATTCGGAGAAGGCAATGGCACCCCACTCCAGTGTTCTTGCCTGGAAAATCCCAAGGACGGAGGAGCCTGGTGGGCTGCCGTCTATGGCGTCGCACAGAGTCGGACACGACTGAAGCGACTTAGCAGCAGCAGCAGCAGCCCATTAATTAGACTAAACATCTTTCCAGATGTTTCTGTGCCATTTTGTTGCCTCTTTTGTGACATTCCTGTTTAAATCTTTTGTCTAAGTTTTGTTTATTTTGGATCTTTTGTTTCTTATTACTTTGTAGGAGTTCTTTATTCTGTTTGCTATTAATAGCCTTTATTGGTTATGCATATTACAGATATCTTCTAGTTTGTAGCTTATCTTTTTATTTCCTTATGATGTTTTTTGATGAGCAACATTTCGTAATTGAAAGGCTGAATTTAATCTTATGATTTGCACTTTCTGCATTTCACTTTGGAAATCATTCTCTGCCTGCCATAGATATTCTCTTTAGTGTTCTAAATATCTTTAGCCTGTCACATATAGCTTTTAATCTCGAGTAGATTTCCTCCCCTCGGGCTGCTTTTAATATTTGTCTTTGGCTTTCTTTTCAGTGGTTTTATTTTGACATATCTAGTTGGGGTTTTGGTTTTTGTTTGTGTGTGTGTGTGTTTTGTTTGGTACATATTGTAATTGGAGTTGAGTATCTTGAATCTATGAGTTGATATCTTACATTATGCTTGGAAAAACCTAGCAGAAGACGGGTGGATTCTCATATCTACTTCCGCCTTCAGTCTTTGCTTTATCACACATCATGTCATCTCTGGCAAATGAAGGTGAAAAAATAACATCAGCATTGTTATAAAAAATAGTTTAGATCGTTTGAAAGAATCTTGGGGACCCTCTGGAGTCCCTAGACCAAATTTTGAGAACCTCTGACCTAAGATTTTTGGTATTAATATTATACTAGACTCCTAAAATAGGTTGGGGGAATAGTTCTTCTTTTTTCTGAACTTTGGAGTAATTGGTGTAAAATTGGAATTATTGTTTCTTGAATGTTTGGTAGAACTTGGAAAATCTTTTGGGCCTGGAATTTTCTTTATTGGAAAAGATTGTCTTAATTTTCGATTCAGTTTCTTTAGTGTTATGGAGCTGTCAAGGACGGCTATTTCTGCTTCCTGTTTTGATGTGGGATAGGTTAAAAGAATTTCCCCGTTTCATTCAAGTTTTTAAGCGTATTGGCACAAGTTCATTAATACCATCTCTTTTAAATACATGCAGTATTTAGAGTTATGGTCCCCTTTTCAGTCTAGGTATTGTGCTTTATTTTCTCTTTATCTTGATTAATCTTACCTGAATTCTGTCAAATGTCAATTTCTTTCTTTTTTTTTTTTTTTTTTTACGTTTCACATGTTTCAATGCCATTCTCCCAAATCTTCCCACCCTCTCCCTTTCCCACAGAGTCCATAAGACTGTTCTATACATCAGTGTCTCTTTTGCTGTCTCGTATACAGGGTTATTGTTACCATCTTTCTAAATTCCATATATATGCGTTAGTATACTGTATTGGTGTTTTTCCTTCTGGCTTACTTCACTCTGTATAATAGGCTCCAGTTTCATCCACCTCATTAGAACTGATTCAAATGTATTCTTTTTAATGGCTGAGTAATACTCCATTGTGTATATGTACCACAGCTTTCTTATCCATTCATCTGCTGATGGACATCTAGGTTGCTTCCATGTCCTGGCTATTATAAACAGTGCTGCGATGAACATTGGGGTACACGTGTCTCTTTCCCTTCTGGTTTCCTCAGTGTGTATGCCCAGCAGTAGGATTGTTGGATCATAAGGCAGTTCTATTTCCAGTTTTTTAAGGAATCTCCACACTGTTCTCCATAGTGGCTGTACTAGTTTGCATTCCCACCAACAGTGTAAGAGGGTTCCGTTTTCTCCACACCCTCTCCAGCATTTATTATTTGTAGACTTTTGGATCGCAGCCATTCTGACTGGTGTGAAATGGTACCTCATAGTGGTTTTGATTTGCATTTCTCTGATAATGAGTGATGTTGAGCATCTTTTCATGTGTTTGTTAGCCATCTGTATGTCTTCTTTGGAGAAATGTCTATTTAGATCTTTGGCCCATTTTTTGATTGGGTCATTTATTTTTCTGGAGTTGAGCTGTAGGAGTTGCTTGTATATTTTTGAGATTAGTTGTTTGTCAGTTGCTTCATTTGCTATTATTTTCTCCCATTCTGAAGGCTGTCTTTTCACCTTGCTAGTAGTTTCCTTTGATGTGCAGAAGCTTTTAAGTTTAATTAGGTCCCATTTGTTTATTTTTACTTTTATTTCCAATATTCTGGGAGGTGGATCATAGAGGATCCTGCTGTGATGTATGTCAAAGAGTGTTTTGCCTATGTTCTCCTCTAGGAGTTTTATAGTTTCTGGTCTTATGTTGAGATTTTTAATCCATTTTGAGTTTATTTTTGTATATGGTGTTAGAAAGTGTTCTAGTTTCATTCTTTTACAAGTGGTTGACCAGATTTCCCAGCACCACTTGTTAAAGAGATTGTCTTTAATCCATTGTATATTCTTGCCTCCTTTGTCAAAGATAAGGTGTCCATATGTGCGTGGATTTATCTCTGGGCTTTCTATTTTGTTCCATTGATCTATATTTCTGTCTTTGTGCCAGTACCATACTGTCTTGATAACTGTGGCTTTGTAGTAGAGCCTGAAGTCAGGTAGGTTGATTCCTCCAGTTCCATTTTTCTTTCTCAAGGTCGCTTTGGCTATTCGAGGTTTTTTGTATTTCCATACAAATTGTGAAATTATTTGTTCTAGCTCTGTGAAGAATACCGTTGGTAGCTTGATAGGGATTGCATTGAATCTATAAATTGCTTTGGGTAGTATACTCATTTTCACTATATTGATTCTTCCAATCCATGAATATGGTATATTTCTCCATCTATTAGTGTCCTCTTTGATTTCTTTCACCAGTGTTTTATAGTTTTCTATATATAGGTCTTTAGTTTCTTTAGGTAGATATATTCTAAGTATTTTATTCTTTTTTCGTTGCAATGGTGAATGGAATTGTTTCCTTAATTTCTCTTTCAGTTTTCTCATTATTAGTGTATAGGAATGCAAGGGATTTCTGTGTGTTGATTTTATATCCTGCAACTTTGCTATAATCATTGATTAGTTCTAGTAATTTTCTGGTGGAGTCTTTAGGGTTTTCTATGTAGAGGATCATGTCATCTGCAAATAGTGAGAGTTTTACTTCTTCTTTTTCCAATTTGGATTCCTTTTATTTCTTTTTCTGCTCTGATTGCTGTGGCCAAAACTTCCAAAACTATGTTGAATAGTAATGGTGAAAGTGGGCACCCTTGTCTTGTTCCTGACTTTAGAGGAAATGCTTTCAATTTTTCACCATTGAGGATAATGTTTGCTGTGGGTTTGTCATATATAGCTTTTATTATGTTGAGGTATGTTCCTTCTATTCCTGCTTTCTGGAGAGTTTTTATCATAAATGGGTGTTGAATTTTGTCAAAGGCTTTCTCTGCATCTATTGAGATAATCATATGGTTTTTGTTTTTCAATTTGTTAATGTGGTGTATTACATTGATTGATTTGCGGCTATTGAAGAATCCTTGCATCCCTGGGATAAAGCCCACTTGGTCATGGTGTATGATCTTTTAATGTGTTGTTGGATTCTGATTGCTAGAATTTTGTTTAGGATTTTGCATCTATGTTCATCAGTGATATTGGCCTGTAGTTTTCTTTTTTTTGTGGGATCTTTGTCAGGTTTTGGTATTAGGGTGATGGTGGCCTCATAGAATGAGTTTGGAAGTTTACCTTCCTCTGCAATTTTCTGGAAGAGTTTGAGCAGGATAGGTGTTAGCTCTTCTCTAAATTTTTGGTAGAATTCAGCTGTGAAGCCTTCTGGACCTGGGCTTTTGTTTGCTGGAAGATTTTTGATTATAGTTTCAATTTCCATGCTTGTGATGGGTCTGTTAAGGTTTTCTATTTCTTCCTGGTCGAGTTTTGGAAAGTTGTACTTTTCTAAGAATTTGTCCATTTCTTCCTCGTTGTCCATTTTATTGGCATATAATTGTTGATAATAGTCTCTTATGATCCTTTGTATTTCTGTGTTGTCTGTTGTGATCTCTCCATTTTCGTTTCTAATTTTATTGATTTGATTTTTCTCCTTTGTTTCTTGATGAGTCTGGCTAATGGTTTGTCAATTTTATTTATCCTTTCAAAGAACCAGCTTTTGGCTTTGTTGATTTTTGCTATGGTCTCTTTTGTTTCTTTTGCATTTATTTCTGCTCTAATTTTTAAGATTTCTTTCCTTCTACTAACCCTGGGGTTCTTCATTTCTTCCTTTTCTAGTTGCTTTAGGTGTAGAGTTAGGTTATTTATTTGACTTTTTCTTGTTTCTTGAGGTGTGCCTGTATTGCTATGAACTTTCCCCTTAGGACTGCTTTTACCGTGTCCCACAGGTTTTGGGTTGTTGTGTTTTTCATTTTCATTCGTTTCTATGCAAATTTTGATTTCTTTTTTGATTTCTTCTGTGATTTGTTGGTTATTCAGTAGCGTGTTGTTCAGCCTCCATATGTTGGAATTTTTAATAGTTTTTCTCCTGTAATTGAGATCTAATCTTACTGCATTGTGGTCAGAAAAGATGCTTGGAATGATTTCTATTTTTTTGAATTTACCAAGGCTAGCTTTATGGCCCAGGATGTGATCTATCCTGGAGAAGGTTCCATGTGCGCTTGAGAAAAAGGTGAAATTCATTGTTTTGGGATGAAATGTCCTATAGATATCAATTAGGTCTAACTGGTCTATTGTATCGTTTAAAGTTTGTGTTTCCTTGTTAATTTTCTGTTTAGTTGATCTATCCATAGGTGTGAGTGGGGTATTAAAGTCTCCCACTATTATTGTGTTATTGTTAATGTCTCCTTTCATACTTGTTAGCATTTGTCTTACATACTGCGGTGCTCCCGTGTTGGGTGCATATATATTTATAATTGTTATATCTTCTTCTTGGATTGATCCTTTGATCATTATGTAGTGACCTTCTTTGTCTCTTTCCACAGCCTTTGTTTTAAAGTCTATTTTATCTGATATGAGTATTGCTACTCCTGCTTTCTTTTGGTCCCTATTTGCATGGAAAATCTTTTTCCAGCCCTTCACTTTCAGTCTGTACGTGTCCCCTGTTTTGAGGTGGGTCTCCTGTAGACAACATATGTAGGGGTCTTGTTTTTGTATCCATTCAGCCAGTCTTTGTCTTTTGGTTGGGGCATTCAACCCATTTATGTTTAAGGTAATTACTGATAAGTATGATCCCGTTGCCATTTACTTTATTGTTTGGGGTTCGAATTTATACACCATTTTTGTGTTTCCTATCTAGAGAATATCCTTTAGTATTTGTTGGAGAGCTGGTTTGGTGGTGCAGAATTCTCTCAGCTTTTGCTTGTCTGAGAAGCTTTTGATTTCTCCTTCATACTTGAATGAAATCCTTGCTGGGTACAATAATCTGGGCTGTAGGTTATTTTCTTTCATCATTTTAAGTATGTCTTGCCATTCCCTCCTGGCTTGAAGAGTTTCTATTGAAAGATCAGCTGTTATCCTTATGGGAATTCCCTTGTGTGTTATTTGTTGTTTTTCCCTTGCTGCTTTTAATATTTGTTCTTTGTGTTTGATCTTTGTTAATTTGATTAATATGTGTCTTGGGGTGTTTCGCCTTGGGTTTATCCTGTTTGGGATTCTCTGGGTTTCTTGGACTTGGGTGATTATTTCCTTCCCCAGTTTAGGGAAGTTTTCAACTATTATCTCCTCAAGTATTTTCTCATGGTCTTTCTTTTTGTCTTCTTCTTCTGGAACCCCTATGATTCGAATGTTGTAGCTTTTAATATTGTCCTGGAGGTCTCTGAGATTGTCCTCATTTCTTTTAATTCGTTTTTCTTTTATTTTCTCTGATTCGTTTATTTCTAACATTCTATCTTCTAATTCACTAATCCTATCTTCTGCCTCTGTTATTCTACTATTTGTTGCCTCCAGAGTGTTTTTAATTTCATTTATTGCATTATTCATTATATATTGACTCTTTTTTATTTCTTCTAGGTCCTTGTTAAACCTTTCTTGCATCTTCTCAATCCTTGTCTCCAAGCTATTTATCTGTGATTCCATTTTAATCTCAAGATTTTGGATCAATTTCACTATCATTATTCGGAATTCTTTATCAGGTAGATTCCCTATCTCTTCCTCTTTGTTTGGTTTGGTGGGCATTTATCCTGTTCCTTTATCTGCTGGCTATTCCTCTGTCTCTTCATCTTGTTTAAATTATGAGTTTGGGGTGTCCTTTCTGTATTCTGGCAGTTTGTGGAGTTCTCTTTATTGTGGCTTTTCCTCGCTGTGTGTGGGTTTGTACAGGTGGCTTGTCAAGGTTTCCTGGTTAGGGAAGCTTGTGTCGGTGTTCTGATGGGTGGAGCTGTATTTCTTCTCTTTGTTCAGTCGCTGTGGGGAGGGAGGGAGGGATGCTGCAAACAAATAACACTGGCGTGCGCTCGCAGTGCCTCAGCCACACTGGGTCTGCCCCCGCTCACGGCGCGTGTAGCCTCCCTGCCCACACTGCTCGGGCTCTAGGTTGTTCTGCCGGGAACAATCCGAGGCTGGCCCTGGGTTGCATGTACCTCCCAGGTCCAAGCCGCTCAGGTTCAGGCACTTGGGTAGTCCTCAGAGGCGCAGACTCAGTTGGGCCTGAGTTTTGTGCTCTTCCCAGGTCCGAGCAGCTCAGGTGATGAGGTGTTTGGCGAGCGCCAATGCTGCGACTTATCGCCTCCCCACCACTCGGTTATCTGGGTGTAAAACCGGCACACCTTCTCAGGCAGATGTTAACCGTCCAGACCCCCAAGAAGTTTTAGTTAGCAAAGAAGCCTGCTTACAGTTTTATAGATAATGTCTCTCTGGGGCTGCGATTGCCCCCTTCCGGTTCTGGCTGCCTGTCACCGGAGGGGGAAGGTCTGCAGCCGGCTATCTCTGTTCAGTCCTTTGTTCTGTGAGTGGGCCTGGCGGTGTCTTAGGTTGGGGCTGGCTTTTCGCGTGGTAGATATCCCACAGTCTGGTTTGCTAGCCCAAATTATTTCGCTGAGATAGCACTCAGGGTATTCAGGCCAGACTCTTACTCTAAGCGATGCAGCCCGCGCCGCGCCTCCCTGCCCAGCCCCCGCTTGCTAATGGCGCGTGCAGGCGTCTGCGCTGCTTCTCCGCTGAGGGAGTTACCGTAGGACTCGCAATCTTCCGAGTTTTAATTGTTTATTTATTTTTTCTTTCCTGTTATGTTGCCCTCTGTGCTTCCAAAGCTCGGCACAGATTCGGCAGTGAGAAGGTTTCCTGGTGTTTGGAAACTTCTCTCTTTTTAAGACTCCCTTCCCGGGACGGAACTCCGTCCCTCCGTCTTTTGTCTCTTTTTTTGTCTTTTATATTTTTTCCTACCTCCTTTCGAAGAGTTGGATTGCTTTTCTAGGTGCCTGATGTCCTCTGCCGGCATTCAGAAGTTGTTTTGTGGAATTTACTCGACGTTTAAATGCTCTTTTGATGAATTTGTGGGGGAGAAAGTGTTCTCCCTGTCCTACTCCTCCGCCATCTTGGCTCCTCCCAAATGTCAATTTCTTTAGTCTTTTTCTCTTTTAAAAATTTAGCTTTACAGATCCTGTTTGGTTTTTAATTTGTGTTTTTTTTAATTACTTAATTACTTCTATGTTTGAATTTATTTTGTTGTGATAATATCTTTTTTTATGATATGTAACTCATTAAAATTTGTAAAGCTCATATTTGGATACAGCTTTTGTTCCCTTAGCCCCAGTTTTGTTATATATGAAAACAGTATGTTTTCACACTGTGGGTAATAGACAATTGGGTGGTATAATCATTGTAGTAGGTTATGGCCAGTATTTTAAAAAACAGTGATAGGATAATACAAGAATACAGTGTTCATCACATATTCTATGGCAAATACTGTGTACTAAGGTTAAATAAGCGTCGTTTTGTGAAACTTATTTCAAATGCATCTGTGTCTATGTTAGATCACAATACAGAATGTTGTTTTATTATAGGTTTTAGTAAAAAAAAAAAAAAAAAGAGTTTAAACCACTGTATTAAAAGGCAGTTTGTCTAACATTTAGTAAAGATTTCAAACCTGGCTGCCTAAAATAAACATGTGAGGGGCTTGCTATTTTGACACATTCTCTTTTTTTTTGACACATTCTGTGACCTTATTTTAGGCCTGCTGATACAGCCCTCCAGTGCTGGGACCAAGGACTCTGTTTTAACAAACTCTACCTGTGTGATTCTTACAGTTCGGGTTTTTGAGAACCACTGATTCAGGATATAGATAGACCTTGAGAGCCTGTTGGGCTGTTGTGACACGGGCTTGTGGAGAGTACGGCTCCTTGCATGCATCTGTCCCAAGGCCGCCTCTTTTCTAGCTCCGGGGGGGACATGGGGAAGGAAGGAAAGCGATCAGATGGGTCCGGTGGTAGTAGGGGTCGGGGACCGCCTGGAAACATCTTGTTCGTTGTTAGGATGACAGAAAACATGAAATAGCTCTCGTGCCTGCATTTCTGTCATGGAATCGATTAGTGTATATTGAATGGCTAATGTATATACCCCAAAGATGATTATCTTTAAGCTTAAAATGTATAAACTTTCATACACTAGTCCATGACAATCATGTTTTTTTGATACATCCCAGACCATGGTCTCAGATACAGCAGATACAAGTTGAAATCATTAATGATCATTCAGCACATTTTACCCCCAAAGCTGATAATGATTGCAACATTCAGGGCTTGACAGGACCCTACTAAGCTAGGCAGGAAGCAGTTTTACCATGTAGGCATGATTGGAGAGAACTCCATTTAGCAACGTGAAAATGGTTCATAAACCCTAAGATGGTCTATGAGCTTTTCAATTGTTTTCCTTTATATTAACGTGTGCTCGGTCACTCAGTTGTGTCTGACTCTGCAACCCCATTGACTGTAGCCCACCAGGCTCCTCTGTCCATGGAATTTCCCAGGCAAGAATACTGGAGTGGGTTGCCATTTCCTACTCCAGGGGATCTTCCCAACCCAGGGATCAAACTCGTGTTGCTTGCATCTCCTGCATTGGCAGGTGGATTCTTTACCACTAGCGCCACCTGGGGTTTGAATAACTTTTCTGAAAGATCAGAGACTAGAATGAGACCATTTTGAAGATTGGAATCTTGACACAAGGAATGCCGAAGTCACTTGTTGCAGTGACGTGTCTGTGATAGATGAAGGAATCACGCTCAGGTGTGGGTAGGCATCAGGTGTTGGGGGGCTTGTTTGGTAAGGATCTTAATTTGTGGTCTACAGGGGCACTTTGCATTTTCAGCTGAGGGCTAAAGATTTCTTTTTATGTCTCTGTCCATGATGCATTGGCTGTTTCACTTTTTTCTTGCTATGTAGCAAACCACCACAAACCTTACAAACAGCAGCAACAATCGTGTGCTTGCTCAGGATTCTGCCGTCTCTGCAGAGCTCGTTGGGGATGGTTCCTCTTGGCTCCACGTAGTCTCTGCAGTCTTCCTGAGCTTCCTCACAGTGTGGCCCCTGGTCAATGGCTACAGGGTCTTTTAAAGCCTGGTCTCAAAACCCCCAGAATCTTCCCTTTGCCACTTTCTCTTGGTCAAAGCAAGTCCCAAGTCTAGCCCGGATTCGGGTGGAAGGGAAAGAGATTCCATGCTGTGAATGGACAAGGGGCATGCACATTCATCAGTGGGAAGAATTTTTGGCATCTGTCTTTAGAGACAGATCTACCTCGCTGGACTTGCTTTTCCTCCACCTGTCCTTTCCTCCTTCCCTGTTTCTTTCTTCATTTCTCCCTTCCATCAAAATGTGCCAACTATCCCCTTATTATAAAACATCAATATATATTTATTTAAAGATTAGTCTTTTTTTCTCTAATACCCTTTTCCCCTTTCTTGATATTTTCCTAGTGGTATTTTTACATTATACATTTTGTTATAGTTTTGTGTATCTCATTAGTATCTAAATTCCTCTAAGGTAGATCTTTGCTTTCTTCTTTAGGTTCTCTATGAGGTTTGAATGAATGAATGAATGAAAACTTTAGTATATCAAACAAAAGGCCAGTTTGTCCAGATGAAGCATCAGTTTTTGTTAGGCAAGTATTTAAAAAACAAAATGAAACTGTCCTTTGGCTGTTCCACTTCTAATTTTCCTTGCTTGGTCAGCGCTCTTCTTCTTAGGCCTGATATTAACCAGCTTATGCTTTCAGAGAATTTGTATTTATAGAATATATTCTATAGTAAATATATAGCATATTTTCACATGTACAAATATTTGTTTACTTTATCAGTTCAGTTCAGTCATTCAGTTGTGTCCAACTCTTTGTGACCCCATGGACTACAGCACACCAGGCTTCCCTGTCCATCACCAATTCCCAGAGCTTACTCAAACTCATGTCCATCGAATCAGTGATGCCATCCAACCATCTCATCCTCTGTCATTCCCTTCTCCTCCCACCTTCAACCTTTCCCAGCATCAGGGTCTTTTCAAATGAGTCAGTTCTTCGCAGGGTCAAATGTACTGGTCCTTTCGGGGGTCATCTGTCACCCTGAAGGCTTCATTTTTCTCTCTTCTCCGCTGGTAACCAGGAGTGTGAGGAGGAGGCTGTCGGGGTCATTATGTGCGCGTCGGTCAAGTACAACATCCGGGGTCCCGCCCTCATCCCGAGAATGAAGACCAAGCATCGCATCTACTACATCACCCTCTTCTCCATCGTCCTGCTGGGTCTGATCGCCACGGGCATGTTTCAGTTCTGGCCGCACTCCATCGAGTCCTCCGGCGACTGGAGCGTGGAGAAGCGCAGCGTCCGAGACGTGCCGCTGGTCAGGCTGCCGGCCGACAGCCCGGTGCCCGAGCGCGGCGACCTCAGCTGCAGGATGCACACGTGTTTCGACGTCTACCGCTGCGGCTTCAACCCCAAGAACAAGATCAAGGTGTACATCTACCCGCTGAAGAAGTACGTGGGCGAGGCGGGTGTCCCGGTGAGCAGCACCATCTCCCGGGAGTACAACGAGCTGCTCACGGCCATCTCAGACAGCGACTACTACACCGACGACGTCACCCGCGCCTGCCTGTTCGTCCCGTCCATCGACCTGCTCAACCAGAACTCGCTCCGCGTGAAGGAGACGGCGCAGGCGCTGGCCCAGCTCTCCAGGTATCCGCAGGTCTCCCAGAAACTAGGGGCAGGGGAGGGCAGAGCCGGTTTCCAGCCGCCGGCTCATCTCCTGTCTCAGGTGGGCACGTGGGTGAGCCACTGACTTGTAGGAGGACCCGCGCTGCGGGCAGGCAGCCGGTCTCTGCACCACCCTCTTGGGCCACTGCTGTGGGTTCCCAACTTCTTCTTCTTTTTTTTTTTTTTTAATTTTATTTTATTTTTAAACTTTACAAAATTGTATTAGTTTTGCCAAATATCGAAATGAATCCGCCACAGGTTCCCAACTTCTTAACATTTAGAAGCTAAGGAGGGCTCATCTTCCCAATCCTTCCTTTTAAATGTAAATGCCTTTCCCCACCTCCCCTCTTTATTACTCACATATACATATTCACTATAAAAAGCTTGAAAATACAGTTAGGCAAAAAGAAGAAAGTTAGAGTCATCCCATAAGCCTGCTTTTGACATAACCATTAATATTTTGATGTTGCTTCTCAGTCGTTTCTGTATAAAACATGTACAGGGGCACGCATATATGCATTTTAGTATGTATATGCACATGTATATACACATATCGGAGAAGGCAATGGCACCCCACTCCAGTACTCTTGCCTGGAAAATCCCATGGATGGAGGAGCCTGGTAGGCTGCAGTCCATGGGGTCTCGAAGGGTCGGACACGACTGAGCAACTTCACTTTCACTTTTCACTTTCATGCCCTGGAGAAGGAAATGGCAGCCCACTCCAGTGTTCTTGCCTGGAGAATCCCAGGGACGGGGGAGCCTGGTGGGCTGCCGTCTCTGGGGTCGCACAGAGTCGGACACGACTGATGCGACTTAGAAGTAGTATATACACATGTGTAGTTCCCTGGTGGCTCAGACAGCAAAGCGTCTGCCTACAATGTGGGAGACCTGGGTTCAATCCCTGGATAGGGAAGATCTCCTGGAGAAGGAAATGGCAACCCACTCCAGTATTCTTGCCTGGAAAGTCCCATGGACAGAGAAGCCTGGTGGGCTACAGTCCATGAAGTCGCAAAAAGTCGGACACGACTGAACGACTTCACTTTCACTTTCATACACATATGTGTATGTATAACATTTTGCTCACACAGCAAAGCGTATTCATTTTGCTGCCTTTTCCCCTTCATTTACCATGCATGTGTTTCCAAATAATTTCATCTTTGTATGTCAGTGCTGTATGACATATACACAGAATGTATATGTATTCGTTTTTACAGTTCTGTATGGGACTCCATTTTGCACACATTCCCTAATGTCCTTAATTAGCCTTCTGTGTTTCTTTGTGTTTTTGTAACCAAATGGTGAACACTGCAGTAGCGTTCAGATTTTCATCAGCGTAAGCAGTTCTGCAGTGCACCAGCTTGGAGGACACATGCCCTGGCTTTCCTTTGGAGGAGCCAAGCCAGTGCCCGGAGCGCTGTTGCGATCTCCAGGCATGCAGTTTGCCTTCCTGAGAAGTGACCCTGTTACAGGTCAGGGATGCTTGCTACTTGTTGTCCAGCTTCCTTTGTGGCTCATATGGTGAAGAAGTTGCCTAATGCAGGAGGCCCGGGTTTGATCCCTGAGTCTGGAAGATCCCCTGCAGAAGAGAATGGCAACCCACTCCAGTATTCTTGCCTGGAGAATCCCCATGGCCAGAGGAGCCTGGTGGGCTGCAGTCCGTGGGGTCGCACAGAGTCAGACATGGCTGAGCAACTAACATTTTGACTTGTCATCCAGAAACTGACTTGCCTGTTTCTTCATAGTTGATGCGTGAATTCTACATGTTTACTCTCTTATTAGGTGGGATAGAGGTACCAATCACCTCCTGTTCAACATGTTGCCTGGAGGCCCTCCAGATTATAACACGGCCCTGGATGTCCCCAGAGACAGGTAGGTGTATTTGGGGTTGTCCACCTGATGGGTTTCTGAGGATTAAGTCAATGTAGGACCCTTTTGTTCATGTGAAATCATATTTCTAAGCCCACTAAGACATAACTTTGTAATCAGAATTGTTTGTTCAAGTGTAAAATTGTCCTCGGTCTTTTCCTCCCTGAGACCTGGAAGCATTGAAACCTGCCAGAATCTGTCCTGAGAAACTAATGGAGGGTTAGGTTCCAGTGGAGCATCTTAGAGGTCTGTCTTGTCTTCTTAGTCCGGGTTATGTGCTCCTGAGCACACGGTCTTTCCCCTAAAAGGCCTGGTTCATATCACTGGCTTGTGTCAGCTCTCTCTACATTTGGGAGCATTAAGTAGAGTCTCAGCTCCTGAGGGGAGCAGGCGTGGACGTGTCATTGGAGCCTGTAACGTCCGGGAAGTGAGGCACTCTAAGTACCGCTTACTCTCTTCTTTCCTTCCTTCCTAATGAAACTTCCAAACAGGCAGAAGTGGCATGGGGTGGCCACGATGGCGGTTCAAGTTCAGGTACTGTGTATTTGGCCCTGTTGTACCAACTGTGTGGCTTCCTGGAAACCTCAGAAGGGAGGTGCCCCTAAGGTTCCTCTCCTAGTGCTTGGCCTGAGGCTCCGAAGAGAGCGGGAAGTGTGGGCCCAGCATGAGGGTCCTGGGCAGCAGCCACGGGAGGGGATTACTGCAAGTTCAGATATGAACTCATTTATAACCAGCTTTGTTGCAGTTGATGTTTAATTCTTGAAATCATTGTTACTGAAAGAGGTAAGAACAGCCTTAGGCCCGCTGTGGTCTCTGCTTACTTGAGGCCAACATCGTCATTTGTGAAAATCTACACGTAGTACTGCTTTTCCCCAGAAGATTAAGTCTAAGCCCTCTTTGCTTTTAAGTGTTTATCTAGAGTCAGTATTGAGTTTCTATCTGGAAAGATGATTATCTCTAGAAAAGACCCTAGCGCCATCCCTCAGCTTTGGTGTAGAAACCGTTTTGGACGGTAGAGGGCAGTCAGGCCACACAAGTTCTGTAGAAACCCGCTGAACACAAGGCGGTCTCTGGTTTGGCTCTTCGCCCCAGCGTTCCGGAGTGCGTTACTGTCTATGCGTTTGCTTGTTCTGGGAAAGTGAAATGTGTTAGGGGACAGAAAAGGGAAGGCAGAGAGGTGCTGGGAATGCAGTGTCTTCACCTGCTGTTCTGGGTTTAGTTTGAGGAGGGTTCATTTCTGTTTGGGACATGTCGGTTCTTGCTGACACTTTGGTATTTGTATCTGACTGGGAGAAAGATTTCATTTTTATCGAGTGCACATGTTACAAGGAGTTTCATTTCTCTGCAGGAAAGTGTCAAGTAATCAGGAGAGAGTTGAAGTTCTTGCTGGTGCTTAGGTGTTAAGGATCAGGAAGGTTAAATCATTTTCCCTGTGCGTGTATTTTTGGAAGTGATTATAGGCAGTCCTGTAGCAAGTAATGAATCATCAAATAGTCCTCCTTTATCTTTCCACGTGGGAAATTTCATTTTGAAGTCGAGGTGGTCTTCGGCTGGTTGGAGTAAGGAATAGTAGATTTGTTTGTTAATTTTTCTGATCCTTTGTCCTTGCTCCTGGATTCAGAGGAGGTAAGAACCATGCGTGTAGGATGGTTTTAGCAGCAGCTGCATATCTGGTTATTCAGAAATTAGAAAACAGGCTAGATTTAGACCGTTTCTAAGATGCCCCTGAAATCTAAAGTCATAAGTGTGATTTTTTTTTTTTAAGAATTATCTGACTCAGAAAAATGCAAGGACCAGGACTAAAGCAGATGTCAGCTCAGCAAATACATCTTTCATGCTGTGTGAATCTGTGTTTCTCTTTCAGTTTTTGAAAATCCTATGTGTGGTACACATATACCTTCTGGGTACAAGATTGAAACAGTGTGCAAGTATACAAAGAGTAAAGTGTAAAAATATGTTTTCAAATTTTCCTCTGGTTTTACTCTTTTACTGGGAGGTAATCATTGTTCTCAAATACTGTGTGTTTTTTGAGTCTTTGATGGATTTCTAGTCAAACACACACATATATTCACCTATCCATTTTAAGTCAAATGATAGCAAATTATACCTCTTCAATGCCTGACTTTACTGATCTTTGTTTTCTCAGCTATATTCTGTAATTTTATTACTACTTTAGATTTTTATTATCCTTTCTTTGCAAGTATCTCTCTCAAATTTCTACTTTTGTATAGGTGTATATTTATTTGAAACTTCTTAGGGAAAATTTTAAAACCTGTATAAAAGAAGTGAGCCCCACATAACCACTGTCCAGCTTTGTTAATTGTCAACTTGATTCATCTGTGCTCCTACCTTCTTCCCACCAGATTATCTAGAAACAAATCTCAGATGTTGTATCATTATGTCCGTAAATCTTTCCATTTGAGACTGCAGAAGAAGTTTTTGTGTGTAACTCAGTGGCTCAGTCGGTAAAGAATCTGCCTGCAATGAAGGAGACCCCTGGTTCTATCCCTGGGTTGGAAAGATCCCCTGGAGAAGGGAATGGCTACCCACTCCAGTATTCTTGCCTGGAAAATCCCATGGACAGAGGATCTTGGCGGGCTGTAGTCCATGGGGTCACAAGGAGTTGGACACGATTGAGTGACTGATACTTTCAACTTTTTTCAAGGGCTTTTTAAAAAATATAACTACAGCACTAATATCATACCTACAGCAATTAACACTTAGTTCTTTAACATCACTAGATATTCACCAAATATCTAGCCGTTGCTCAGATATATATGTCTCATTTTCTTTTTTTACAGTTTGAATCTGTAAACAAATGAGGATAGCCAGTAGAGTTGGTCGGTTTTTTTTTTTTTTGCAAAACCTAAAACTTGAATCTTTGTATTTGAGGGATTCGCAGGCCTGATTAAAAGGAAGCAAAAGATACACTTGCAGACAAACCGTGTTTAGCTCTGTGGATACTCAGATGGGAGGAGGCGAGCTGTGAGAGCATCTGGGGCAGACCCAGCGTAGGGACGAGGGTCCACAAGACAGGGAGGAAGAGGGCTCAGTGATGTCCCTGGGTCTTCGAGTCCCGGGAAGTGCTGAAGATGCTGGCGGACACTCCCAGCGACGGAGCACCTGGCCTGGGGTGAGTCGTGGTGCTCACAGCTATGCTTTCTTAGGTGCACCGTTCCCATTCAGTCTCTCTCAGCTTTGGAACAGATCTCCGATTTGGGAAAACAGAACGCGCTTCTCAGCAATTCACTTTTCAGTCAATGTAAAACACATGTGCTGTAAAGCAAGGGAGGCTTACACTATTTTCTCCTTGGTAATGTTCAGGAAAGCTTGGCAGAAGAAGATGCGGTGATTTGGAGTGGAGGTCTTGTCAGCAGCAGGGCCGGTGTGAGGCTTGTTTGACTAATTGCAGCGGTGGCTCCTCCTGAGAGCTCCAGCAAGATTGCATGTGCGTGATCTGTGACATGAGGCATGCTTCCGGTTACCTGCTTGCCTCCTCCCAGGGCTTAACCCCCTCCCTCAGCCCCGGAGCTCCAGGGAGAGAGTAACAGTGAAAGTTGGTGTCATGTACACCTGCTTCCTCACCACAGATGCTCGCCCCTTCCTCTGGGGCGTGGGTGTAATTACATCACCCACCACGCCGCTTACCTGGGCCGCCTGATGCTGGTATATTGGATCTGTGTTTCCTCCTCTGCACATCGATCGTGGGGGCCCTTGCAGTCTGCTTGCCATCATGGTCATGGAACCCACCCAAATTCATGTTGGACGGAGTCACTGCCGAATGCTAATCAGGAAAAATGAGACCGTATGTTGGTACTACGGCTAGTCATTAAGTTTTACAGAGCGGACTGGCAGCTGGAGAGGTGTTCCAGCCTGCACATTACCTCCCTAACCAGTTCTTGGTTTCATAAAGCTTAAACAAACAGATTGGGATTTCCAGGGGTGGTTTGGAAATCTTTGAACTTAAACTGGTCATGTAAGAAGGGAATGTAGGCTGTCATCAGGGCAGGGAGGGGATTGGTAGCAATCAAGATTGCAAAAAATGTGGCTTTGCAGTTCATACATTTTGGCTCAGACTGTGCCGCGCATGGACCTGGCAGCACTCTGCCCCAGTAAGTGATTTGATGGGCTCGGGGGCCCCCCGGGACACAATAACCATAAACGTTGGTGTGATGTACACCTGCTTCCTTTCTAATGAAGTGTCACTGTATTACTTGCTGGATCCAGTTAAAGCAGCGTGTTCATGGTTTTCTAATTAAGGAGAATAAAAGCTCGTGTGGGTGGACTTGCAGGAGAAGCACTCGAGGTCAAGTTCTGGATTCTGCTTCCTGTGGAAGCAGTGGGGTTGATAAGACTGAGTAGCTGGAATGGGTGGTGAAAGCTGGTAGAGGCTACACAGTGCACACGAAGCTTTGGGACGGCAGTGAAAAGAACTGATCTGGTGGGAACTGGAGCGGGCTGGGGCGCAGGCAGCGTGAGATGGGGTACTTTGCCGTCACCGTGGCTTTTTTTTTTTTTTAGCTCATTGTCCCCTGAGCTTCCGTCAGTGGGACGGTAAGTGACTGCCCCAGCCAGTCCTGTTGTTATTCGTATTACTGTAAATGTGTTTAAGAGTCAGGGCCTCCTCGGTGGCTCAGATGGTAAAGATTCTACCCGCAATGCGGGAGACCCTGGTTTGATCGCTAGGTCGGGAAGATCCCCTGGAGAAGGGAATGGTAACCCACTTCAGCGTCCTTGCCTGGACAACTCCGTGGACAGAGGAGCCTTGAGGGCTGCAGCTCATGGGGTTGCAAAGAGTTGGACGTGACGGAGCGACTAACACCACCACGTTCACCGTCTGTGACTTCTGGGAGAGGTGAATGGGATCCAAACAAGGTAGCAGAGGGGCCGTTCGCAGGCTGTCCTCCTGGCTGTGCTGTATTTTAAAATAGGGAAAGTAAGGACAGACTGCTTAGGACCCCAGAGGAAGGCGGGTGACTCCGGACGAGGATGCAGCGAGTGCCCCTGAGATGCTGTACAACGTTTAGCACTGTGTCTTTCTAGAAAAGTGACTTGGTAAACATCAGCTGTGGCTGATACTGTTATGAACATCCAGCTGCCCCTTTCCACAGAGCTTATCAGAACGAAGACTGTCTTTCTTTCTCACCATTTGACAAAACCGTTTGTTTTTCAGGGCTCTGTTGGCTGGTGGTGGCTTCTCTACGTGGACTTATCGGCAAGGCTACGATGTCAGCATTCCTGTCTATAGTCCGCTGTCAGCCGAGGTGGACCTTCCGGAGAAGGGGCCCGGGTAAGGCGCCTCGGGCACAGCCAGCGGTGCTGAGAGATGCCAGTGAGGGCCAGGGGGGCGGGTTGCACTGCAGTCGAACCATCAGTGACAGGCGGGGTCCTTGAGGGTCCGTCATTCCTGTCCCACACCAACCTTATTTATCCTTCAGTTCTCTCTCTGTCTGTCTCTCTCTCAGTCAGTTTGCAGCGCTGTCTACCAAGCTCCCCAAATCAGAAATCTAGTTGCTGTCCATAAGTCTTTCCTCTCCCTTACTTCCTGTGCGGAATTCCAGGCTTCCAGAAGGAAAGCAAGTGTTCAGCATCAGTTCAGTTCAGTTCAGTCACTCAGTTGCGTCCGACTCTTTGTGACCCCATGAATCGCAGCACGCCAGACCTCCCTGTCCATCACCAACTCCCGGAGTTCACTCAGACTCACGGCCATAGAGTCAGTGATGCCATCCAGCCATCTCATCCTCTGTCGTCCCCTTCTCCTCCTGCCCCCAATCCCTCCCAGCATCAGAGTCTTTTCCATTGAGTCAACTCTTCGCATGAGGTGGCCAAAGTACTGGAGTTTCAGCTTTAGCATCATTCCTTCCAAAGAAATCCCAGGGCTGATGTCCTTCAGAATGGACTGGTTGGATCTCCTTGCAGTCCAAGGGACTCTCAAGAGTCTTCTCCAACACCACAGTTCAAAAGCATCAATTCTTCGGTGCTTAGCCTTCTTAACGGTCCAACTCTCACATCCATACATGACCACTGGAAAAACCATAGCCTTGACTAGACGAACCTTTGTTGGCAAAGTAATGTCTCTGCTTTTGAATATACTGTCTAGGTTGGTCATAACTTTCCTTCCAAGGAGTAAGCGTCTTTTAATTTCATGGCTGCAGTCACCATCTGCAGTGATTTTGGAGCCCCCAAAAATAAAGTCTGACACTGTTTCCACTGTTTCCCCATCTATTTCCCATGAAGTGATGAGACCAGATGTCATGATCTTCATTTTCTGAATGTTGAGCTTTAAGCCAACTTTTTCACTCTCCTCTTTCACTTTCATCAAGAGGCTTTTGAGTTCCTCTTCACTTTCTGCCATAAGGGTGGTGTCATCTGTATATCTGAGGTTATTGATATTTCTCCCGGCAATCTTGATTCCAGCTTGTGTTTCTTCCAGCCCAGCGTTTCTCATGATGTACTCTGCATAGAAGTTAAATAAGCAGGGTGACAATATACAGCCTTCATAAATCCTGTCATTTGTACTGTTTTCCCCTGAAATTGAAGTTCCCACGCACCAGCCAAGGGCCAGCCTTTCAAAGAAGAGAGCTGCCAGGCCCACTGAGTTAAGTCTGTTCTGCACGGGGCACTGTGGGCAGCTAACAGGCGGAGGTTGGTGATGCCCTAAACTTCTGCCATGCCCAGGGCGGCCCCTCACCACAAAGCATCATTGGGTCCAAATGTCAGCAGTGCTGTGGCTGGAGAAAGCCTGGGGGACACAGGGTGAGCAGTCTTAAGATGGCTCAGACTAAACTCTCTTTATCATCTACTCTCCCGAGTGTAATCTAGGTCTCTAATGTTGGTTGAGGACTGGCACGTCCCTTAAGATTTAATCCAGGGAAGAAAACAGGCTGAAAGGAAAAGACTGAGAGAGATTGAAACGGAGAGCAAACCACTCTGAACAGTACAAATTACCTTCAAATAAGTTTCCAAGAATTACAAGCTTGCTCTGTTGGTGGTATTTTCTTGGTAACTTGATCTCTAATTTTTATGTGTAACTAGACTGAAATGACTATCCTTAGATGGTTTAAGGTTGCTGTTGATCTTTAGAGTCCTGAGACTCTAGAAACTAGAGAATCTTAAGCAGTCTGTCTTCCAGAGCAGCAGCAGGATGCTCAAGACACAGGGGGATGGTCCTCCCTGTGCTGGACAAGCGGTGGATTTCTGTGGCCCGATGCGGACACACCCCACTCCGTTTCCCCTCCAGGGTTTGCAGTTGGGCCCTGTAGTTGTGCTGTTTCCTTTACAAATAACACTCCTCTGCCTCAGGAGAGAAAAAAGAAAAGCAAAGACAGGCTCTAGGCTCATCACACTTTCCAGGGATCTGGGAGGAGGCAGTCTGGGTGACCTCACGGCAGCATTTGGAATCTGTTGCTCTTTGTGAGAGTTGCTTTTTAAGGGAATTCCCACATCTCTTGAGGGCTGCGTAGAGTAGCAAGGGCTTTGTTTTTATTTTTATTTTAAATCTCTCTCAATATTGTCCAATGGGAAGCTGAGGATTGTTGCTATTGATAGCTTCTTCTCACAGATGTGTTGGCCTCAGCTGGAATTCTCGTCATTTCTCTCTCTAAAAGGAACTAAATTGGGAGTTTACAACGGTTACTATGGAGGGAAACTTGGAGTTCTCAGCATGATTTTGCTGAACGTTCGATATCAGCCCTGCTGGGAAGAAACATGAAAGTCATAGCTGGTCATTTTAGTCCTCGAAAGAAAAACAAATCCACCTTAAGATTCTGTTTGCTTAAAACTAAAATGGGCCTACTCCACCAGCCCACCATCTGCCAGGTCAGAGCGAGCCAGCATGCAGGCAGGGGAACATTTTTAGACTCTTGTTCACATCTGCACATTTATGTAGAAAATGGTGGTGTTGGGTGGGGACCCACTGAGCGTGGTGACTAAGTGTCTACAATAGAACTGTGTTTCGTAACAACAAAATCAGCCCAGAGTCTTTCTTTACTCCGGAGTTTCTTTGAGCACCACGTGTTAGCATCTGTACTTGTTTCTCCGTCTTACGTAGATGGCTCCCTCTCTCTCTGTCTATGTGTATTGAAAACCATGCCTTCCCGTCGCTCTCTCCTATTCCATCCAGTGCTGCAGGGGATTCTGGCTCTCTCTCTTTCCGTAGCTGTAATTTCCTTCTCGGACAGTGAGGAGTCTAGCTCCCGTTATCCCCTGTATCTTGCTTGATCAACCCTGTCGTGCATGACCAGAGCCCTGTGGTTGCCTCTGCCCCTCACCAGGTGTCTCTGCACCCCACTTGGGCTCTGACCCCCTGTGCCGAGCTCCTGCTTCCCGTCGTCACCCCGGGGCAGGCCCCTCCTCACCTTTCCTGGGCTCTGACCCCCCTACACTGGAGGGGTGCCGCCCGTGCCATCACCCTCCCCGTGCGCCTTCAGCCTGGGCTGCCCTCCTGCCCTGACTTGGCCTCCACATCGCAGGTGGGGAGGCCATGACTCCCTCTGTCCCGTCCCCGCTCCCTCTTTCAGGGATCTCACAGTCTGGGCCAGGCCACCTCCCTGCTCTTCCCCCAAGAAGTTCTCCCCCAGACGAGGACTAGAGCACTCCCAGTGGGCCAGCCCCACCGCACGGAAACGCTGTCTCCCCTCCAGGACGCCAGCACTCCACACCCGCCTGCAGGGACCCCCTCGGACACCAGCACGGCTGCTCCTGTTCGAGGCAGCCTGGAGTGCCAGTTTTGTGTTAGCGGCTCTACTTAAATAGGAAGTCTCCAGGGACCCAGCAAGTCCCAGCGCTCTGTGGCAGCTGCCGTAGAGCCAGCGTCTTGGGGACTGGAAAGGCCTTTAGAGGCCGTTTAGCTCTCACTTTGGAGAAGGAAATGGCAACCCACTCCAGTATTCTTGCCTGGAAAATCCCACAGATGGAGAAGCCTGGAGGGCTACGGTCCATGGGGTTGCAAAGAGTCTGACACGACTGAGCAACTAACACTAGTTCTAACTTAATGTATACCTTGTTACTGTGATTTCTTCCTGAAAAGTTTTCTGATTTGTGGTGAAAAAGACTCACCACCTCACAAGACAGCTCATCTTCAAATGGCGTGAGTTGTTGAGGTGGTTTCCGTGCTTGTGTTGAGAGTTTGACTGTCCATCTTCCTCCTGTTTTAAGCAGATGAGCTTGATCACAGAAGTCCTCCCTTTGGGATGACTGAAGAAGACTCCCTATATGTGATCTTCCCATCATACCTCTCCCCTCTGAAAACTGATGATTTTACAAAAGAAAAATGATTGAGGCTGAGGGCTGGGGGTAGAATTCAAGAGTCTGTTTCAGTGGCTAGCAGGTATGGGGTCACACAGAGTCGGACACGACTGAAGTGACTTAGCAGCAGCAGCAACAGCAGCAGCAGCCAATGTATTGTTCAGCAAAATGCAATTGAAGGAGAAGTTGTCCAGGATGAGAGAAGCCAGTCTGTACGGCTGATCCAAACTGTCTCCCGACGGGCTGCTGTTCGGTGTCTTTTTTACGTCTGCTCGCCTTTGCCCTGGGCTCCGGGTCTGCACTGCCGTCTGGGGCAGCTCTCTCAAGCAGGACTTTCAGTGAGGAAACGATCTGTGTTTAGTGGGGTGCCCACTTCCACATATAGCTGTTGAGCCCTTGAAATGGGGCTAAGGTGACCGAGGAACTGGATTTTAAAACTTTAATAGATTTAAGTGGTCTCATGTGGCTAATTGCTATTGAACAGTGACGTTCTAGGGGGTCTGCTTGTCCCTGTTTTCCCTGCCTGCCTTTGCTTTCAGTTCGACTGTAGAGAGAAATGACCGGAAGAGATGGTTCCGGGGACTTGAGGGCCATCAGCTGTGGTGTGCGCTGCTCCATTTGCTGGAGTCGAACTGATCTGCAGCTGGGAGAGTGTTCATTTCCTCACTCCCTGCTTGCTCTGTGTCTTTTGGGTGTGACGCTTAAAGCTTGGGAAAGATAACACTCTCTCAGAGAGTGATTTCTTTTTGGCCACGGGTAGATGTGTAAGGTGTTCTCCAGCTGGACCCTCCAATTAAGCCTGAGAAACGAAAGGAAAATAAAGCAATTTCCCTTTCTTTCTCTCCAAAGCAAGAAGAAAAGAAGGTATGGGGTTGGGTTCAGACTAGAGGGTTTGAGTCCTTTCTTTCTCACTGCTTCTTGTTAGCTCCCCTGGTGGCGTTGCCTAGAGATGGCTGTCTTGGGTGTTTTCCTTGGTCTGTACAGTTTGAGGAAGATTTGAGTCCTGCTTCTGGGTTTGATGGGGGTTTCATTTCTTCTGGAGCCTGCTTTCTATCATTCCTTTCTTCTTCAGTGATCCCTGCTGGTTCCTTTGCTGAGGTCGTGTTTATTGCCCCTGTAACCTCTCTGCCTTGTGGGAATCTTGCCTTCTCGGAGAGAATTACTTACCTTCTGGTCTCCCCAGTGAGTTCACATTTTGTTTCTCGTGGAGATCTGAATGGTGCTAGACCCTTGGAAATCCTTTCTTCAGTCCGTTCTCTCTCACGCATCCTTGCTATCCGATGTTAAGACTGGTTCCATCCATTGACAAAGCCAGTTTTTTCCACTTGTTCTCCACAACCAAGTTTGGTCTTCCTGAATCCATCTGGCCTTGAGGATGGGGGCTGCCTTTCCCTGGAGCTCCCCCATAGCATAGGGTGCCCGTCAGCAGCCGGAAGTAGGCTGCTTTCACGGTCAGTGCTGTCTGTTAAGACCCCTTGTTTTCCTCTTTGAAGGTTGCAGCCTGCTCTCAGCTGCTTTTCAGAGCAGAGAACTCAGATCAAACTAATGCTAACATTGGATGTTCTTCCAAATAATCAACCAGTCAGTCAGTTTCTCTCTTTACACACACACACACACACACACACACACACACTCACACTCTTAAAGCACGCTCCCTAAGCTTGGCCTATTATAAGCATTTCCTCAAAACGTTAAGAACTTTTCCTAAATGAACCCTTTAACAACGGCATGATGCTTCAGCATGTGAATGAGTCATTGCTTGCCTTCTCAGCATGTATAATAGTTTAAATATTCAGCAGTGCTGAGTGTAGTTTCCCCAGAAGTCAAGGACGTGAGTGAAGATGGGTGAGAAAGCACTCGTAGCCCTAAGCTCTAGACCCGAAGTTGGCCTCACCGTGACTCATGCAGCGGCGGCCAGGGTCCCAGTGCCCCCCGTTTTCTGCTTCGCAGGCCGCGGCGGTACTTCCTGCTGTCGTCCCAGGTGGCCCTGCATCCAGAGTACAGAGAGGACCTGGCCGCCCTCCAGGCCAGACACGGCGAGGCGGTGCTGGTGCTGGACAAGTGCAGCAACCTCTCCGAGGGCGTCCCCGCCGCCCGGAGGCGCTGCCACCAGCAGCAGGCCTTTGACTACCCGCAGGTGCTGCAGGTGAGTGCTCCGCCTGCCCCTCTCAGGGCCCGGGCTGGGGCTGAGCCCAGCCAGTAGGCGCTCTGCTCCAAGCTGCACTCGTCGAGCTCCCTGAGTGGAGAGCAAAACCAGACTGCTCTCCACTGCTGCCCCGTGGACTTCCGGGAGCTTCAGGGTCTGCGTGCCGTTAGTGCAAAGCCGCTTGGCCCATGAGCGTTCCGGCTCCTTCCACGAACTCATCTTACTGCAAAAAGACACACCCCGTAGATGTACAGAGGAGCCGTGTAGTCAAAGCAGGCACGTGTATTTTGCTTTTATTCCTATATTCCTTATCCAGCCCAGAGGAGCTTGCTTCTTTAAGCTGCAGCTTGTATCCTCCAACTGAGCCAGCTCGCCACGGCCACAGTAGTTCTTCCTGGGAGTGGGAGGTCTTTATTTTTTGTTACCGTTTTTTCTCTTGGTGTTTTTGCCTCCCTACATGTGTCCTCCTGGTGTCGTGGGAGTGCCAGCACTTTGTAACTGCAGGCAGAGTAGTCCTGTATTATACTTCTGTATTATAAGCAGGCTGTTTGATACTCCAAGAGCCAGGGGGCCGGGAAAGCAGAAATTGAGTTTTGTTCACTCTGCTGTTGTCCAGTCACTCAGTCATATCTGACTGTCTGCGATCCCATGGACTGCAGCACGCAAGGCTTCCCTGTCCTTCATCATCTCCTAGAGTTTACTCAAACTCATTGCTATCCAACCATCTCATCCTCTGTCGTCCCCTTCTCCTCCCACCTTCAATCTTTCCCAACATCAGGGACTTTTCAAATGAGTCAGTTCTTCACATCAGGTGGCCAAAGTATTGGAGCTTCAGCTTCTGCATCAGCCCTTCCAATGAATATTCAAGACTGGTTTCCTTTAGGATTGACTGGTTTGATCTCTTTGCAGTCCAAGGGACTCTCGAGAGCCCCAACAGTTCAAAAGCATCAGGTCTTTGGCACTCAGCTTTCCTTATATTTTAAATCTTTTGTTCGCTTAAGTATTTAAAACACAAATAGTTCAGTTCAAGGAGAGATCTTAAGGAGCTGGTGTGATTGTGTGTGATTTTTATTTTTTCAAAGTCTCCGAAGAGAACCGGCCTGTGCTGGGATTGTTAAAATACCTTCAAAAAGTGCTGCATCTCCTCTGGAATGTCTGACTGATAACAGTGGTGATGTGAGCAGGAGTATTTATAGTAACCTTTGTCTAGACAGGAAAAATGGTTATCAGCACACATGCCCACATCTGGACGCTGACTCTTCGGGGCCGGCTGAGCGTCCACCTGCCCCTCTGGGCGCCATGACCGGTGCCCCTTCTCCACCCCCTGCCCTTTCTCATCGCTTTCTCCTTTATCCCCAGAGGAATTTGGCGTATTGAGTTACTTCATATTTCTTCTGAACTCTCCTTTTCTCTAGCTTTAAAGATTAAGTATTTTTGCTTTAAAATTTTTTTTTCTGTTTTTCTCCTGGAGAGGCAAAAACTGGAAGAAACTTGAGTATTAGAGACGGGAGCTTTCCTTATTTTTTTCGGTTGACCTATTACAACCACCTTTTTTTCTTGTGCATCTCTCCTTTTCCCAAACAGGCCCACATCCAGTGGGTTCGAGGGAGTGAATGAGGAAGACCTTTAGTGAGGTCTTGCTTTTTGTTCAGTTGTATCTAAATAGAGCCTATCTGCCTTAATGTGTTTTCGAAGGCATAGCATTCATGAGATGAATGTCTTCTGTATACAAAGCACACTGCTGGATGCTGTGGGGGTAGGAAGATGAAAGGAGATTTGATGCTTTCTGTGTAGGGGGTCCTCTCAAGAGCCCGATATGCCCAGTCCAAATAATTCTAGTACAAGGCAGGCAGAAGTAAGTATTCTGAGCCCTGGGAAGCCACGGTGGATATACACAGCACCGCAGGGCTGAAAGAATCCAGTCCGTGGGAAGTCATGCCGTTGAGTTTCCAGAGGAAGACCTGGAGGTGGGTTGTGAACATTTTCAGAATCCAAGCAGCGGAGGCATTGCAGTGACACTCAAGAGTGGAAATCCAGAGCATTGCAACCTCTTCAGCTTTTCAGTCTCACCCGGGTGAGCTGTTGTCTTTTAGCATTTTCTGTGTTGCCTGGCTTCAGCCCTTGAGAGAACTTTGTGGTCTGCCAGGATCAGAGTAAGTGGATCAGCGGAACCGGTTTGTAATCCCCTCCTCTGCCTGTGTTCTGCAGGAGGCTACTTTCTGCATGGTCCTTCGTGGAGCTCGGCTGGGCCAGGCGGTACTGAGTGATGTGTTACGGGCCGGCTGCGTCCCAGTGATCATCGCAGACTCCTACGTTTTGCCTTTCTCTGAAGTCCTTGACTGGAAGAGGTGAGTGTTACCTTCTGATGAACCTTTATCCCAGGGTTCCTGCATGGATTATTTTTAAAGTCCCCCAGCAGTTGTAATGCATAGCTAGGTCTGAGAACTGCTCCTTCAGATTTTTTTTGCTCCATTTTCCATCAGGAGAGTTCGTCCGTGAACCTGCAGCAGAGGTTGGTCACCCAAGGCCTTTGGGCCACATGTGGCATGCTGCCAGTGTCTGTAAATAAAGTGTTATTGCATCACAGCACACCCATTCATTGACACATAATCTTTGGCGGTTTTTGAGCTCCAGTGGCAGTTGAGTCCTGCAGTTTAAAATGACAGAGATTGTGTGGCCTTGCATATAGTAGGGCCTCCATAAATACATGCTAAATAAATGAATGGATTGGGGAATACAGCCGAAGGAGAAGTCATTGTTGATTTAGAGTGGACAGTGATGAGTGAAGACGAGTGTACCTGGCAGGCAGAACTGGACACACAGAGGCCCTGTGGTCGGGCAGAGTGTGGTGTATTCAGGAGGCTGAGAGGGTACCTGTGTGGCCGGAGCACAGTGGGGAGTGGACGGAGGACAGGAGAGGCATGGAGTGGTGACGGGGAGGTGAGAGACGGAGCTCGGGGGAGCTCCTTTGCGCTGGTCGGTCCCGAGGAAGGGAGAGGAAAGAGGGACTGCTCACTGTGAGGACCGTGGGGCTGAGGGAGGCGCGGGGCATTGTTGCTTCTGCTCGTGAGACCCGAGCGGGACACACATGCAGCCGTGCTTTGTATGCAGGGCTGTCCATACATCCGCTGTCTCCCTCTCATCTCTAGAGCATCTGTAGTTGTGCCAGAAGAAAAGATGTCAGATGTCTACAGTATTCTGCAGAGCATCCCCCGAAGACAGATTGAAGAAATGCAGAGACAGGTAAGGGGCCAGGCAGCCCTGCGGGGGAGGGGGCGAGGGGGAGGTGAAAGGTGGCCTTGACTGCTTGGACGCAGAGCAGTATCCATGCCGCTGAGAGCGGGCATGGGATTGATATCCTCCACTGAGTCGGTCAGCCAGACTTAAAAGAGGAAAACAGCGTTAGGGAGTTGCATCAGAGAGGCTTGGAATAATAACTGTCAAAGATTCAGAAACACTCCTGAAGCAAGCCTGCTGTGACACTAATGTCACACCTCTGCTATGTGTTCAGGATGCAGAGCTGCCCATCTCTGGAAGGCCGTTTACACAGCAGGTGAGGGCTCTGGTGACTGAGACGGACATGGAAGCTGGTGTGTTTCAGGGTGATGCTTCTCAGGAGCTTTGACCTTGAGTGTTGTGTATCAGCTAGCCAGGGTCCCCACAGAGTACTGAGCAGAGTTTCCTGTGCTATGCAGTAGGGCCTTATTAATTGTCTATTTTATGTATAGTAGTGTGTATACATCAGTCCCAATCTCCCAGTTTATTCCTCTCTCCCTTCCACCCTGGTAACCCTGAGTTTGTCTTCTACATCTGTGACTCTGCTTCTGTTTTGTAAATAGGTTCATTTGTACTATCATTTTAGATTCCACATATAAGCAACATCATCTGGTATTTGTCTTTCTCTGTCTGACCTCACTCACCTCTAGGTCTGTCACGGTGCTTCCAATGGTACTATTTCATTTGTGTGGCTAAAACCCCATCGTATATGTGTACGGCGTCTTCTTTACCCGTTCCTCTGTCCGTGGGCATTTAGGTTGCTTCCTTGTCTTGGCTGATGTAAACAGTGCTACTGCGAACATTGAGGCGGTGCCTGCGTCCTTTCAGATCATGGTTTTCTCCAGTTCTTTTTCTTCTTTTAATGGATTTTTACAAGTTTTTATTCTCATCAAAATTATCTGTGTAGGTGATGAGCCGGAGAAGAGGTTTGGAGGGTTAGGGTTAGGCTGTAGCCGCCTCCACACACCCCTGTGTCTAACTTGATCGCAGGAATGAGCCTCAGGTCTCTGGGAGAGGGCAGGGCCGTCACCCGGCGGTGTGGAAGTGGGGAGGGACTCTGGCTTCTGACAGCTGCTTACACACGTCGTCCGTCTGTCCTCCTGCCCTGAGCTCCGCCTCTCCCCCCGAGTGTGCGCAGCGGAACGCAGGGGTTTCTCGGCTCCTCTCGGGTGCTGTCTTGGGCCTGTCGCGTCAGCCACCACCTGCTTTCCTGCTTCCACACTTTGGTGGTGTTAGCTCCTTCCCCGTTCTCTTTATCTTTGATTATGCCTTCATTTTAGGGTTTTAGGAGGGAGTTAGTGGATGTGTTCAGTCCACCTCTTTATTTTGGACCCAGTTCCTTAGACCAAACAGATGGTACATCACATAGTGGTTGAGTCTGTAGGTTCTGACCCTAGACTGCCTGTGGCGAATGCCGCCTTGGCCGGTTACTGACTCTGTGCCCTTGGCCAAGGCTCTGCCTTCTGTGGATCCCCATGACCTCATCTGTCAAGCATTTTGACATTCCGATTTGAAAACAAATCACATGTTAAGTTTAGCCTCCCCGTAGTCTATTTCCTAGCACACCCATGTTCAAGTTTCTGGGCTTCCCCATTTGTTGCTTAACTGCTGACCTCATCTGAGTTGTAGTGAATTAGAAAATCAGCCTAGAGATCTCTATAGTCTTGATCTGAACTTGGGGTTCTTACAACTCATGGGAAGAAAAAGTACTCCTTGAAGGGACCTGGTGTTTATGCTCTTTGTGTTTCATTTTATGGCATCTTGATTTGTTAACATAGTAAATAGGGAATCATCTGCTAAATCAGATATCATCTTTTATAGATTTATAAAAGGCTAAGAAAACACCAGGGAGGTGAAAAGGAGCAAATTCTGCCCGGTTATCTTCCCCACTACCTTCCTGTTGGGAAGAGAATCACTTAGTTTTTAGAGCAGAGCACCCAGGGCCAGCTCACAGAATGCACTTTTTCCCTGGGAACTTGGCTTAGGAACCACAGATCTGAGACGAGCCTTGCCAGTCTTTTCAAATGACAGGTTCAGAATCAGAACCATTGAAGCAGAGTGACTAAGGTTACTTAAAACAGTGTACTTTTAGGTTATTTGGGCTCTGAGAGACACATGTGGGGTCTTTAAAAGACTCTGGCTTGAGCCCTGTGTCGGTCTCTGTTAATTGTGTGACTGTGACACATCTGTGACCAAAGCTCCTCAGACTTCCTCATTTATGGAATCAAGGGTGGGCTAGATCAGCTTTCATGTTCCATTCAGCTGTTAAAAAACACTGTGAAACTCCTGTCCTTGACAGCATTAATAACTGAGTGATCATCTCTTTCCCATGACCACCTCCTGTCATGAGGGCCTGTTACTGTCTCTGGTGGTGAATAACCTGTATTATGTCCACTGGCAGAATAAAGGGGATCTCAGTACTTTCCTGGGCTTCCCTGGTGGCTTAGATGGCAAAGAATCCGCCTGCCATGCAGGAGACCCGGGTTCGATCCATGAGTTGAGAAGATCTCCCAGAGAAGGGACTAGCAACCCACTCCAGTGTTCTTGCCTGGAGAATTCCATGGACACACGAGTCTGGTGGGCTACAGTCCATGGGGTCGCAAAGAGTCGGATACGACTGAGCGACTCGCACTTGCAGTACTTTCTTCCCTCCCCTAAATCCCCCTTCTGCTTGCTGGTGCTCTTCTCTCTGCTACTTTCAGATGTTCTGAGATGCTTCGCTGCCGTGGCCCATTTAGTCCTGCTCCCTTTCTCTGAATAGTCTGCATCCCCAAAATGACCTCTTTTCTTCTCCCAATGTCAGATTTCTAGACTGAACTGATCTCAGCCAGAGGTGAGATTATCCGGTTGAAGCACTTCCCAGAGAGTTCGAAAGGATGACTAGGTTCCACTCCCAGATTCCAGTGGCACACCTGACTCCCAGATTGTGACACCTTGAAACGTCTGCACATGTTGCCAGACGCCTCCCAAGGGAGCAGAAGTGCTGTGCTTGGGAGCCGCCTTCCTGTTGATACCGTGGCCGTCTCTCTAAGATTAGAGACAGCTCTTTTGTTCTTTCCAGAATGTGCTTGTCCTTTATCTCCTGTATCCCCTCCATTGATTCAGTCAGACCTTGGCAGGAGTGACTGAAAAAATAGCACACGCTTGGTTCTTGGAAGTTATTACACCTCAGTGAATTCTCTTTAGGGAGGTCCAATTTGAGTCTTTGTAAGACAGGGATAAACTTTTAGGGGAAAACCTGTTACATCAGTAGTTGATACCTTAGAACCCTGGGTTGCTTATGTTAGAATGAGCTGAGACTGAGGAGCAGAGGGTCGGATTTTCTTGCTCAGCAACTCAGGACCAGCCCGAGGGGCTGCACGCACAGTTGTAACCAGCAGAGGGCTCCATCCACTTTGAAGTGACTCATTTTCCTTCTGAGTAGCCGTGTCCAAGGAGTCCTGAGTGCCATGAGCTATGCTGACACCGTTCCTCAGAGCCGCTCTCTAGAGAGACCCGCTCCTTCCTGTGCTTTTTAGCACAGGATTCTGCTCTCCTGTGATGGATCAGAGCCAGACTTTCTGAATTTGACCCCTGAGATACGGGTGGGATCTTGGTGAGGACGGTGATGCAGCTTCGAGTTCAGGGGCTATAATCTGATCGATGGATACGTGGTGACAGCCCTTAACATGACCCAGGAGTTAGGACGCACCCAGAGAGGAGGGTGTTCTGCCTGACAAGGAAGCGTAACTTTTCCTCCTCACCTGAGATGCGACAGTGAAGCAGCCGTTAAAGTCATATGCAGGGCTAGAACCTGAAGTAAGAGCTGGACGTAAGCTAAGACTTCTGAAGTACAGCCCGCATCTGTGTTATCTACCCCTGAAGACCAACAGCTGGCTGTGTTGGCATAGGTGGCATTGGAAGAGCTGGGGTGGCCTATAGGGCTTTCTGTGGTTTAGTTAGAAATCAGTTCCTTTCATTAATAGAAATTAATAGTTGCTTTTGTTGTTGTCCAGTCGGTAAGTCATGTCCGACTCTTTGCAACCCCTTAGACTGTAGCACGCCAGGCTTCCCTGTCCTTCAGTGTCTCCCAGAGTCTGCTCAAACTCCTGTCCATTGAGTCAGTGATGCCGTCCAACCATCTCATCCTCTGCTGCCTCCTTCTCCTGCCCTCAATCTTTCCCAGCATCAGGGTCTTTTCCAATGAGTCTGCTCTTTGCATCAGGTGGCCAAAGTGTTGGAGCTTCAGCTTCAGCATCAGTCAGAATATTCAGAATATTCAGGGTTGATTTCCTTCAGGATTGACTGGTTTGATTTTCTTGCTATCCAAGGGACTCTCAAGAATCTTCTCCCACATTACTGTTCAGAAACACCAATTCTTCGGTGCTCAGCCTTCTTTATGGTCCACCTCTCACATCTGTACATGACTACTGTGACCCCTACCCACACATGCCTAATAGCCATCCTGGGGATATGTGGGTATAAGGCCAAAGAAAGCTGAGAAGATGGTGCAGATTTTCCAAAGCATGTTAGTGGTCTGAAATGGGAGGAAGTCTGGGTTAAAGCTGTTAGGGACAGATTTATTGGGGAGGTAGTACTTGATGGCAGCCTTAAAGATGGAGGGTTCCATCCACTATCTTTCTTGTGTTGGAAGCCAGGAAGAAGTATGCAACTAAGTATTTTCCTATAGTCTCATGGAACATTCACGTCCCCAGTCTCCTTTGGAATCACAATGAAAAAGAGGGCAACCCAGGATATTGAAAGGCTGACTAGACACTGGACTGTATGGTTGGCAGTGTTTGTGTGGATAGGGAGGAAGGTGTAAATGGATCCTCAGTTTATCTGTTGAGTGGAGTTTCCAAACATTCTTTTATTGGTCAGTGGCTCCGCCAGCAGTGACCTCTAACCTCAGCCACACTAGGAGGTGGAAGTCAGGAGCCTGCCTTGCCTTTGAACTCTTCTTTGTACTCATTTGACTGGGAGCCTTTGAGGTGGCAGAAACATTCAGCATCTTCTTTGCTCTCTCTCCTTGAACGCTTGGCCAACTTAAAATACCAGTTTCTTTTCTATTACTGACCCATCTCAGCCTGCCTTCATATTTTTCCTATTATACTAAGCATACCAATTATTTGTTCTCCAAAGGAGTACGTGAAGATATAATGGGCTGATTGGGAAAAAGAACATGTCTGTCGAAGAATATGTGGTCCCCTCACCTGGCAGGACTGTTGTCAGGCCTGGCTGTGGTCGAGGAGAGAGCAGAAGAGACCACAGAACAGGAAGTGTGTGTGTCCACCAGTTCATGCACTTTATTCAGGGCAGAGACCCCACAGGAGGCTGCTCTTTTATCTTGCATGTGATTTCAGCACATCCAACTGTTTGCTTTCCATAGACATGGTAGTTTCGAAGTTACATCTTTGAAGGACAGAAAGACTGTAAGTGAGGGGCTGTGACATGGGGCATCTGCCAGTCAGGCATGAATAGAGAAGACAGAAAGGCTGTTTTAAAAATAGAACTTGGATGGAATGCTCTGTGAATAATAAATCCTGGAGAGGGTGTGGAGAGAAGGGAATCCTCCTGCACTGTTGGTGGGAATGTAAATCGGTATAGCCGTTATGAGAGCAGTATGGGGGTTCCTTAAAAAATTAAAGATAGAGCTGCAGTATGACCTGGCAGTCCCACTCCTGGGCATATATTTGGAGGGAAACATGATCCAAAAGGATACATGTGCCCCAGTGTTCACTGCAGCACTGTTTACTATAGCCAAGACAACCTAAATGTCTGTCGACAGAGGAGTGGATAAAGGTGTACAGATATACAATGGAATATTACTCAACCGTTACAAAGAATGAAATAATGCCATCTGCAGCAACATGGATTGACCTAGAGATTGTCATACTGAGTGACATAAGTCAGAGAAGGAGAAGTATCGTATGATATCCCTTGTATATGGAATCTAAAGAGAACTGGTACCAATGAACTTATGAAACAGAAAAGGACCCGCAGACTCGGAGGGTAAACCTAGGGTTGCCAAGATGAGAGATGCGGGAAAGAATAGCTGGAGAGTTTGGGATGGACCTGTACACGCTGCTGTGATTAGAATGGTTAGCCAAGGATGGCCAGCGAGGACCTACTGTTCGCAGGAACTCTGCTCAGTGTTGTGTGGTGGCCTGGATGGGAGGGGAGTTTAAGGGAGAATGGATGCGTGTGTATGTATGGCCAGGTCCCTGTGCTGTTCACCTGAAACTGCCCTAACATTGTGTGTTGATTGGCTATACCCCAACACAAGATAAAAGGTTAAAAAAAATAGAACTTGGGGCTTCTTGGCACTCCAGTGGTTAGCACTTCACCTTCCAGTGCAGGCTGTGTGGGTTTGATCCTCTGACTGAGGAACTAAGGTCTCGCATGCGTCATGGCCAAAAATCCAGAACATAAACAACAGAAGCACCATTGTAACAAATTCAGTAAAGACTTTTAAAAAATGGTCCACATCAAAAAAAACACAAAACTTAAAAAATGAAAACAGAACTCTCAGCACTCTGGATACATGGCAGACAGCAGAACGTGCTTCTCGATATCCTGGGTGTGTCCTCGTAAGACGGTAGAATTCCTTGGTTCAAAGAAATATGTACGTGTTTGTTTTGCATATTTGGGGTTTCTGGCATCCAAATGAGTCCTACCATCACTTTGATTGTTGAATATAGTTTCTGTTTTGTCGCCTTGAAGCTGTTTCTGACGGAGCATCTTAAAATCGTGGAAATACAGAGATGGCTGTCCTGAGAACGCCCTGCAGTCTTTTCAGGGAAGGTTTACGTTTCGCGTATATAAACGTGTTTTTAAAATACTGGCTTTCGCGTAAAATATTTTCGAAAGTTTTCTATCTAAAATAATTTGCTTTTATTTTTTTAAAAGTGTTTTGTGATCCGCCTAAAGGCGTCGGCCCTCGGATGTCTAGGACCCCCAGGAACCTGGATGGATGTGTTCTCTGAGGGTCCCCTGCGCTTGGCTGTTGTGTCCGTTGACGGCTAGGTAGCAGTCTGTGTCCATTTCTCCCTCCCTCCCTGCCCCCAAACACACACAATTTACAAAGCAAACTTGTTAAACAGAGCAGTGAGACTAGGCAGTGAGAGGAGCGATCTGAATTTTTTTTAACGTGAGGAAACGGAAGAAGAGCCGTGAAGCGATGCTCCGGAGATCGCACGACCTGAGAGGGACAGACGGGGAACATACTGTTTTGCTGCCCACAGCTTTATTCAAATCCTAGAGCTCTGTGGCCTGGATTGAGGTTAAACGTCAGGATGAGCTTCCCAGCAATTCAGGTTAGCTGCTTATTGGATCGTCTCTCCTAAAAAGTGGTTGCCTGAGACCCTGGAGACTGGACACGTCTCTGGAAATATGAAGAACGTGGAAAAGACTTCACTTCTGATTTCCAAGATTTGACATTGTAACGTCTGTCACTCTTTCCCACTGCCCGCCCCCCCATACTGTGGAAATTGAAAAAAACTTTAATATGCATAAACTGAATTCTCAGGGCTTTGAAAAAAATGCCAAGTATTCCCTTCCTCCCCCTGCTCTCTAGTCCCAGCATGCCACTCCAAGCTCTGTTTGCCGATCTCTGCTTTCATACTCGCCCTTAAAAAAGCTACTGGATCACTTACCCGTCTACAAAACACGTTGACCTTGATCCTTGGCGTTCTCCTGGTGAAACAGACAACCGTGGTTCTGATACAAAGCCAGGCTCTTTGGCCAGTGGGAGAGCCTTGGGGAAGAGTGTGATTATGGGATATTTTGAGTTTCATAATTTTATTTCAATTTTGTTACTCTGTTGGAGTTTTCCTGAATGTATAAATCCATATTGTGAAGGAGATCAGTCAACTTATGTTTAAAGCAGGATAAAATAAGGGCTCATTTAATTGGAACTCTTAAGGAAGAGCATTTTTATGTGTTTAACTTTTTTTTTTTCAAGTTTAGCATTAAGAACCTTATTGGAAAAAGACTTTTGCCAAGTATCTGATGGGAAGCCAAGAAAAGCATTTTAATAGAACGGTCTCAAATTTATAGTACACCAGGGCCTGTAAATAAATTTCCCTGTCTTTAAGGTTGGGGCTGATTTGCAGTTATTTTGTATAGCTTCTGAGATTTAAATCCTCACAGTCCAGATGGGGAGACCATAAAGCTGCTTTCCTTGGCAACCCTGGCATACATTGTCCACGGCGAGCTCTGTCTGTAAATGCTCACTTACTGTATTGTGATGCCAGTTTGAATTGGTTTAGCGACTTTTCCTAGAGCAGCTCCCCCCACCCCAAATGTTCTCAAAATCTTGGAGAATTAAGAGTCCTTGATTTCATAATGCAGACTTGTCAAATAAGTATGTTTTAAGTACCGGCTTTTTTGCTAGAATTGTATAGGTATATTAAAGGAGATTTTTACAAAGGGGGAGGGGAAGAACACAGATCCTGTCCTCAGGGTGCTAGGGAGAGCACTTTCAGCAATAGTGAACGAAGAGGGCGGAAGTGCTGGCCCTCAGTCGTGCTGCGGAATGGATCAGGAGGCGAGAGCAGGCTTCGTGACCGGGTGGCCTCGAATAGGGTGAGAGGATGCTCTGAGAGGTGCTGAGCTCCGCCCAGAGGTTGGCTTCTGTGGGAAGGACTCGGTAGGTGAGGTGGAACAGCCTACCAGCCTGAGGGGGAACTTGAAATACCAGCAAGAGAGAACTTTCTAGGAAGCTGGAAGGACGGGAAAGTCAGTGACAAGTGGAGAGTAATGAAAAAATGCGCGAGGAAAGGGGAAAGCAGTATCAATTAAGGAGACAGGGGTAAAAAAAAAAAATCAAAGAGCTGGAAGGAACCTTAGAAATTATTCAGCCCTTTCTTCATATTTTGTAAATGAGGTGGAAGCCCTAGCGTTCAAGTGATCTTGAGGATGAATTGTTAGGGCCCGAGCCTCGCCTCGCCTGGAACCCAGGTCTGCTGACTCCAGCTGATGGATTCTGGGTGGAAGGGGGACCTTGTGTACTACAGTATTTTTCAATTTAGGGAGTCTTGAGTGGCATTTTATTTTTTAAAAAATGAAGGATAATAGGAAGGCATCAGAGTATTACCTAGCAAGGGTAAATCTTTCCTGAACTCTTTTTTTTGATATGTATATGTGCAGTGAGTGTCATTATTTAATGTATTTGTATGTTTCTTGGTGTGGGCCCCAGTCCAGAAAGTTTGAGGGATGTTGATAGTGAGTGGCAAGCACACAGGCTTTTGAGTTGAGGAGACCTGAATTTGCATCCCAGGCTGTGCCTTCTGTCTGCCAGCTTTGTGAGCATGGGCAAGTCACTTTGCCAAGCGTCAATTTTCTTATCTTAGACCTGGGGATAATAGTCCGACTCTTTGTGAGCCCACGGACTAGAACCTGCCAGGCTCCTCTGTTCATGGAATTCTCCAGGCAATAATACTGGAGTGGGTTGCCATTCCCTTCTGGGGATCTTCCTGACCCAGGGATCGAACCCAGGTCTCCTGCACTGCAAGCAGATTCTTTACCATCTGAGCTACAGGGACGCCCCCAATAATGCAATAGAGCAGTTGTGTTGTTTAAATGAAATCCTTGACTTAAAGCATCTAGAGGCCGGTCTGCCTGCTCTGTGTTGGCTGTCGTCTGGGAGTGCTCCGCCTGGGTCTAGGTTTGAACACTGGCAGGAGCCTCCTGGTTTGGAGCTTGGACTTCAGGAACCACAGTAAGTTACCAACGCGGATGTATTATGCATTTGCTTCTGGGCTTGGAAACTTGAAACAGAACTTATTCCTGTGGGCCTGGTGTGCTTTCTACATCTTGGAATAGAGGGAGGTTCCCCTCTCTGGTTTTCAGAATGGCTTATGAAAATCAGTGGTTCTTTAGCTGGCCTTAAAAAAAATTCATTGGCACGTTTGAGTGCCAGAATTCATAAAGCAACGTTTGGGTCAAGTACTATTACTTTTTCCCCTTTCCAGTGAGAACGATTTTCATACTGAGTCTTTTTACCCCGTCTTTTAATGTATCCTCTGCTGGATCTTGATTTTACTCATTTTTTTTGAGCCAGAAGATTAAAAAATAAGCATAAAGAGAAAAGTCAAAATCAGAATTGACATTTGGGTGGTGAACACTTGGAGAGTTGGCATTTTACTAGGTATGTACTAAAAATAAAGCAACTTTTTATGTGAATTTAAGAGGGCTGGTGAGATACCTCTTAGGAATAGCTGTTGTTCGCCTCCTACTGAAAGGGTAATGAGTTGTATCATCTGGTTTTCCTGGTTCTCTGCTGTTCCCCTAACCCCTGCTGCCCTTCCCCCCACCCCTGCTGCCCTTCCCCCACCCCTGTCCAGCCAGCTCCATCCCATGTTTGAAATCCCACTGGAGAGCGAGTCGAGCGCTTCATCCCTAGATGATTTGGGCCAGGGGCTAAAACACTGCCATAAATCTGCAGCTCATTTTAATGCCACGTTAAAACAGTGTGAGCGGCTGGTTTCCGTGGCCCCTGCCCTCTTTCTTTATGGGCTTCTTTGGCTCTTCTTTATAAAGAGGCCCTGTGGAGTCATTTTAAAGTTCTTATCAGTTTGCTGACAGCTATATGGGCCTTTCTGCTGAGTCCAGGAGCTCAGGCAGGCGTGTGAAACTTCTGATATTAAAATTGAAGAAAAATGCCAGGCAGAAGGGATTGGGGAGCGCAGCGGTGATTTGGAGGTGAAAGACTAGCGAGGTAATTAACCTCTGCAGGTCCGGAACTGCGCCCTTGGCCGGATAAGTTGCTCCTGGTTGGTGGGGGCAGGACAGCAAGGGTTAGGCCAGGGAGGGCTTTCCAAGGGCTTTTATTTTTATCCCCGATGAGAAATGCCGTTCAGCTGGCAGCCTGTGCTTTCAGGCTTCAGCAAGTGCGTTGGGCAGTCCTGAAAGGCTAAGGGAGCCAGGTTTACAATGCAGTTTTTTTTTCTTTTTCCTAAAGGCCGTCTGACTGGCTAGACCTCGGCTTGTGAGTCTCTGGCAGCTCCAGCTCACTGTCTCTGTCCACAGCATCGCTGTTATCGAATTTAAAGGGGCTTTCATCAGTCTGCTCCGCAGCCCCTTTTAGACCAGCTTGCTAACTCCCAGTGATCCTCGCAGAGTGCTTCGTGGAAGCGCCAGGCCCTCTATAAATGTCAGCCTGCAGCTTAGCCCTTCTTACCCTCTCAGTTACGGAGAGGTAGCCTGGAAGCCGCTCCTCCCTCTCCTCCACCGCTTTTCCTTTCTCTCTTTGCTGGAAAACTCTAGCAGCAGACAGCTGAGGGGAAGGAAAAACCATTACCTGGATCAAGGCCAGGGGCTTGATGGAGCCTCAAAATCTCTGGCATCTCCTGACCAGAGTGTTTTTCCAGGCATTTCAAAAAGTACACCCTCACCCTCCGCCAGCTTTCAGCTTTCCAGCCTTGATTCCAGGTGGGCTGGCTTGGGGGCATCATGCCCTCAGAATCTGTATCTGTCTGCTCCTCTTCTCCTAACTAAAGCGTTTAGGAAAAGGATAGTAGAGATAAGCAAAATCCGGTGGACATGTATTTTTAACTGCCTTGCACCCTTTTGGCGCAAACACATTATTTTTCCTTTTTCAAATAGTTTTGGACATGAGTACTTTTGCAAGTGTATTCAATTTAAAATAGTCATTTAACTTGAGGTTGAAGCAAAAGCAAAGAATTTTTGTAGTTAGTCAAATTATATAGCTGTTGATCTAGGATCAATGATTTTCATTGAGCAAACAATAAAAAATACCGGTTCGTTTTACTACTTGTGTGGAAGTAGCTCCTGTGGGGAGAGTAATTAGGTATGAAAACTGACCAAGTTATAAATCAAAATAAAATACCCCAACCTCCAAAGCAATCAAGCTACTTTTTTGAACATTTCTGACAATATCAATAGATATTTTGGTATTCTGAACAATATCAGTAGAATAAATTGATATTCTATAATTAGTTAAGTTTACTGAATCAGAAGTTTTTGCTTGTGGTATAATTTTAATAAATTTACTAAAAATATTTTACAAATAATGTACTGAAAGTTCTCAGTAAGTATATGATTATGAGCAGTCTTCATTGTACAGCCTTTGCAAGGGGTGTGGTTATATCATATGACCAGTTTCCTCTTTGGGCATTGGTTGCAGAGCTGGCTCTAGAGTTAGCCATGGGTTAATCCCTTGTAACAAGTCCCCAATATGGGGCATTGCTTTAGGAAATGGCCTCTCTAATAAAAGTGTTAAACATTAATTTGCAGCCTATATAAGGATTGTCTGACTCTTTGGGGCTGGTTTCCTACAGAGTGGAACTATTTGTGAAGCATTTCTGAGAAATAATTGCTCATTACAGGAAGTGTAGTGCAGGCTTTGTGAATTCATTATATATCTACTTAGAAAAATATCTAGGTTTGTTTACAAAAGAATAACTTATAAATTACCAAGTGTCGATACAAGCATTTGGTAAAGAATTCACTATTGTCAGGTCTTCAGTAAGAGTCAGACTGATCCATTAGATTTCTGTCTATATTTATGATTATTTTGTATTTGAATGTATTTTTCTGTCTCCCTCAGCATTGAAGAGGCTGAGAGAGTTTGGAGTTGCCTGACTACTTTGTAATAACACCATCTTGTAATTCCATGCTACTGTTCTTGGGAATGTAAGACAACAATTGTGTATTTATTTCATTTTATTTGACTAGATGACCTTTAATACTGAATCAGACCAGAATTGGTACAGAAATAGCTTCATATAAGTCATTTCTGGCAATGTAGTTCTCTCTCTCTCTCTCCTTATAGTTTAAAGGTTAATTTGTATTTAAATGTGCACTTATTTCCCATTTTGATAAGATTTCAGTAGTAAGCAAGCAGGTCATTTGTTATCTTTCAGAATTCAGTACTTTTTATTAAAAGGAGCAAGTGGTTTGTCTTCAAGTGTTTGAAGCCCATATATGTATATATATATATTGAAGTGTTCTGAATTCTCTGAATATATATTGGCCAGGTCTTGATGATTTTATATATATATATATATATATATAAAAATTTGTATTTTAGAGAGATCTTTGAGTTTTTGTTTGAAGCTACAGACTGAGGGTTGAATTCTCTCAACTCTCTTGCTCTCACTCAGATTCTTAGATGCTTTCTGGAGTGGGGAATGGGGACATAAATTTCTCTTGAGAATCCTTGCCGTGATGAACCTCTGCTATGCTTACTCATAGGTAAGAAAGGGCGCGGGGTAAAGATGAGAACCACTCACAGAGCAAGCGTAGCTCTTTCAAACTTCTCCCTCTGTTCAGAGTCCCAATTTAGGGAACGCACATTGGGGTTTCCACTCAGGATCAACAGGAGAGCGTGTCTTAATACCTGCCACATGATCAGACCAAGGCACTTCCCAGCTGCAAGCGGCTTAGGGAGGGCTCCCGTGGCTCCGGTCAGCTGGAACCGGCATTGGACCCACACTATTCTCAACTTCTCTGTTTCTGGGAATGTGTGGGGACAGTGGAGAGGGCTCCCATGCGACCTGACTGTGTCTGTATAATATCCACAGCCAGAAAAAAATAAATAAATAACCTGCTAAAGAATAGCTCCCCAGCCTTCTTTAGAATTGTTACTACCTGGGAAGCAGATGGAGGGGGGAACATGGTCCTGATGTGGCAGGATGTGGGATGAAACGAGCCCTCAAGTTCTGTCCTCAGTCCCTTCGCACATGCTGTCTGCGTGTGTGTCTTAATTAAAAGGGGTCGGCCTTTCAAGTGTGCCCGCTGCAGTGAGACTTGTTTTATATTTACCTTTTCTGATCAAACAAGCATACAGCTCTCTCCCTGTTTTGGTATCGCAAACATTGGGAATCTCACCCCAGGCGGATTCCTTTACAACGAACTGACCCAAGTTGTGCTCTTATTTATTTATTTTTGATGACAGATCCTGATTAAAGGTTTCCAGTCCAAACCTTTTAGCTGGTCCATGAACCCAGCCAGGAGAGAGGGCTGGTCAGCTGCTGATCGCCAAAGAAGCTCCCCGACCTGACCGAGGGAACAGTGTAATTCAGAGGTGTGGGTAACTGGGGAACCGGGTACAGCAGAAATGAATCTCTCGTCTCTTTGCTGAGAAGGTTTGACCAAACACAGTTTTATTGGTCAGTGGCTCCTGCTTTAGTAACCTCTCACCCCCATGGCTCTTGGAGGTGTAAGCCACTGGCCGGCCTTGCCTTTGAACTCCTCATGGCTCCTGCCACCTCAAAGACTCACAGTCGGAGCTTGTGTTTTGCTTGGGATCTCTCCTCACAGCAGGGCATCAGCAGTTGGGAAAACTGATCCACCCTTAGAGCCTTGACATATTTGAAGGTGATACCCCTGAGACTTGAAACCTATGGCTTTCTATTTCAGGAGCTGCCTGTCACATGTCAAGAAACACGACACAGGCTGCCCACTTTGCTCCTCTGTCCCTCCTGGCTTCCCATAGGACGGGAGATAGTAACATCTGAGCACACCCTGCAAGTATTCACCGAGTCCTCCCCTCATCTTCAAGCTCTTTTACCCATTTTTCTTCTGACTTGTCCCAAGTAGAGTCTATTTTGAAATAAGTTTTCTTTTAAATAAGGCTAAAACGTGCAAATCTAGCCCTCTTTGGTGTCTGGGAACTTGATGCAGGTGAAGATGATGCAGTGAAAGTGTCACAGGGCTTACATTGACATGTTCAGTCCCAGTGCGTCCAGGTCAGATGAGCCCTACCTTTAAGATGGCCCAGCTTCCTTTTAAGATGGGACACTCTCCCCTGTCTTCTTGAGTCATTCTACGTTCTGAAAAAACTAGATCTTGCAAGAAGAGAGAGAAATAGCATGGATTGCTTTCCCACATCTGCTTGGCTTCCAGCCTACGGAACAAGAGTGCGAGCTTTAGTGTTGAGAGGCGAACCAGGGACCCGTGGTTATTGGGTGACTTCAGTAAAGCTTCTTTGGCAAGAAATCAAACCTCATATTCAAAGAATATTGAGTTGAAAAATGCCTTCTACTTATGATGCCGTTAGCTTAGCAAAGGAGTAAATGATCTCCATTGAGTTCCTCTGCTTTCCTAGAATTCAGGTAGAACATTACTGATAATCCTTAGCAGAAAGAATACTCTGGCAGGGTCTTTTTCTGCTTCAGAGTAAAGGTTGAGTTTTTAGCAGGTACCCAGGTGTCAGAAATGGTAGCCCACTCCAGTATTCTTACCTGGAAAATCCCATGGACGGCAGAGCCTGGTAGGCTACCGTCCATGGGGTCGCAAAGAGTCAGACACGACTGAGGGACTTCACTTTTCTCTTCAGGTGTCAGAAGAGGCAGGCCTGGTTTTTCTGCTGTCTTATTCTGTGGTCGTGAGTGTGGTCATGAGCTTGCGCTCGACAAAGGGAAGGTTGACAAAGGGATGAGAAGTAGCATTTATGTTAACTCCCATGTCTGATAACTGACCTCATGAAAATCTGATGAGGCAGTTGTAGTTCTTCTCATTTTTACAAAGAGGGAAGGTGAACTTAGAGGCTAATGGCTGGTCTGTAGTTACAAAACTTTAGTGGCAGGCTTGGGACTGGGAAGAATTTGTAGCACATGATTAAAAAGTTCACTTTTCTCACCTTTCCTCTGGGGGCATTTGCCTTTTACACTGAGGTAAGTATGTCTTTGAGATGAGTATAAACCATCATCAATACATTAATTGCTGTATTGATGATGGTTTATAGGTTGCTTCTCCTTGCCACTATTTTCTGTTTTTTTCCACCTACTGGGAAATTTAGTTCTCCCATTTCTAAATCCTATTGCATGACTTAGAGGAAGGAATTTGAAATCCCCTTTCTTCACTTGCCTCTCTTTGTCCCATGTTCCAGTTCTTTCTCTGTATCCTTGCCCTGATGATAACTCAGATTTTTCAACTCTTTATGGGAATCAGCCGTGTTATATGATGTTATATGATGCCATGTAAGCTGATAAGGAACCTGTACATATTTGATTAGCCTTTGGGGAAAAAACCCACGTCGTCTAATTAAACACTGGGAACTTAACTGAGCACACCGCCTTGCTGTCAGAAAGTATCGCTCTGGGCCTCACCCTCCTGACCTCTTCCTTACATTTTTGTCATTCTTCTTCTAAAAACATGTTTACTTCTCTATCTGGCTTTGCTGGGCCTTGGTTGCAGCACGTGGGCTCTCCTAGTTGAGGCATCTGAGCTCGCAGTCATGCCTTGTGGGATCCAGTTCCATTTGAACATGGGCCCCCTTCACGGGGAACCACTGGCCCACCAGGGAAGTCCCTCGTGATTCTTAACAAATATATGCTGGAACCGTTTTCTCTGGTAACTATAGGCGGAACTAACTGCATGTCCATTCTTTAATCACTCCCCATAAATATAAATATGGAGGCTGGAGATGAACAGAAGGACATCTTTGGTTCTAAATGGATGACATGTGCTTACGTATAGGCATTTTTGGAATTTTCTATGCAACTCTGTATCAAAATAGGATTTGAATGCTGGTCCACATACTTGCTTGTTTTCTAACCTTTGAATGACTCAGGGTTTTATGTGTAAGAGCAAGGTCTAGAACTCCTAGAAATAAGCACAAGTGGGTGTGCTCAGCTCTTCCTACGAGGCTTGGGCTGCGGCTGGTGTTGAGAAGCCTTTAGCGGTTGGTGGGAGCAGGCTAGGGGTGAGCTTGGCCTGGAAGACTGTGTAAAGACCTCTTCCTCTCAGCACCAGGAAAAGGGGATTACATTGAGGGAAGTTAAGGGATGGTTAACAAAAATGGTACGCGGGGAGAGAGAGAAAACTAGATTTAAAGGCTGAGTACTCTGCAGCCAGCCAAGGGGAAAGGCTGTGAGCAAGTTCTCAGAGTCTTCACCGAAGGGTGAGAAGGGGAAGAAAGGGCACCTTTTGCATGGCAGAGGTTCATAACCATTTGTCATTGTTTATTTGCTAAGTCGTGTATGACTCTTGCGACTCCATGGACTGTAGCCCGCTAGGCTCCTCTGTCTATGGGTTTTCCCAGGCAGGAGTACGGGCAGGAAGGGATTGCCATTTGCTTCTCCAGGGGATCTCCCCAGTCCAGGGATTGAACCCATATCTCCTGCTTTGACAGGTAGATTCTTTACCACTGAGCCACCAGGGAAGCGTTCATAATGATAGTCGCTATTATTAAGGTGATTTTATTTTTCTCTTCACTACCTATGTGCCAACTGGGTAGAGATTATTTTAAACAAGACACAACTACAACAAACCTACTGTGGATTCTGAATTCTGATATGTTTTTAGAAGGCTGGGAATGCGGAAGAATGTAAAAATAAAAATAAAATAGAGATTAAATCCTAGGAGAGATTAAAGTCCTAACAAGAATCATCAGGTTCTATATGAGATCCGAGGAGAAGAGCAAAAATGTGTTCATTAGGTGTGATACATTAGATCTCGCACTGGGTAGGGGCTGCATTTCACATTTAATATGGTTCTCAGCTGTTCCCCTGCAATGACACAGCTGAAAATAGAGGCCTTGCTGGTTAAGCCAAGTCTAGTCAGTCCTGCTTGCTGCTGCTGCAGGGGAAAATGAGACATTGAGAATGGCGCTCAGTCCCCTTAGTCTGCTCCAGTTTCTCGACACTCGGGCATGACTCTAGAGGAACTGTAGGATACCAGCGTAAAGAAGCCACGAGAACCCATGGAAACCTACTGCCCCAAATCTGGAGTACTTATGGGCCAAGTTTTCAAATCCTTGCCCTTGAGTGGGGCCCAGCAGATTTTGGTTTTTACTGAGGGCCACCAGAGAGTTTTCAGTCTAACTAGGAAGATAAGTATTTTCACCCCATGAGATAACAGTAGGGCAGAGAATAGATGCTGACTCTTGTGTAGAAATTGTCAGATGAATTGGAAAAGGGCCTCAGTATGCTTTCAAGGAGATAAAACTTGAAGCCCAGGTAGGATTTTTTGTTTTTTAATTACTAAATTTAAAAAAGGTATTTATTTAATTTATTTAGTTGCCCCTCGTCTTGGCTGCAGCTCGTGGAATCTTTAGTTGTAACTCAGATCGTAATGCAAGCTCGGTTCACGTTACTAAGAGTCGCAGCATGTGAGCTCTTAGTTTCAGCACGTGGGATCTAGTTCACTGGCCAGGGATCGAACCCAGGCGCCCTGCACTGGAAGCTCGGAGGCTTAGCCACTGGACCACCAGGGAAGGCCCTTAATCACCAAGTTTTATTTTTCAGAGCAGTTTTAGGTTCACAGCAAAATCGAGCAGGAGGTAGGGAGAGTTCCCATACACCCTGTGTCCCCACAGACGCATAGCCTCCCACACTAACAGTGAGCCACAGTGGTTCATTGTTAGAGTGGAGCCTACACTGACACAGCCTTCTCTCTCAGAGTCTGTAGTCCTTGTTAGGGTTTGCTCTTGGGGTTGTCTATTCTGTGGGTTTTTAACAAACGTATAATGTTTCCTCCATGTCACTATTTCTAATTTAATTCCATTGCGGTCTGGGAGCAGACATCATATGACTTCTTTTCATGGTTGTTCAAGTATGCTTTATGGCCCAGAATGTAGTCTGTCTCGGTGAATGTTACATGTGAGCTTGAGAAGAATGTGTCCAATCTGCCGCTGTTGGATGAAATAGTCTACAGATGTCAATTATTTGGTGCTGTGAATACATTCAACTATGTCCCTTACTGATTTTCTGCCTTCTGGATCTGTGTGCTTCTGACAGAGGGCAGCTCTGGGAGAGGATTCATCTGTTTCTCCTTGAATTTCTACCAGTTCTTGCCTCATGTGTTTTGATGTTCTTTTGTCGGTTGCCTTGAGGAGTGTTATGTTTTCTTGGAGTATTGACCTCTTTATCATTGTGTATGCTACTGTTTATGTGTTGTAATTTTCCTCGTTCTGAAGTCTTCTTTGTCTGAAATTAACATAGCTACCTATACTGTCTTCAGATTAGTGTTAGCATGCTCTATCTTTCTCCGTCTCGTTTAATTTATGTGTATCTGTTTATTTAAAGTGGGTTTCTCATAGACAAGATATAGTTGGGTCTTGTTTTTTCATCCACCCTGACAAGCTTTTAATTGTAGTATTTAGGCCATTAGCATTTAAAGTAATGATTGAGATACTTGAATTGACATTGACCATGTTTGTCACTGTTTTCTATTTGTTGGCTTTGTTCTTTTTTCCTGTTAATATTTTTGTCTTCTACACATTTTATGTCTTTTGTGGTTTTAATTAGTAGTTTATATGATTTTATTCTCTGTGTTAGCATACCAATTACACTCCTTTTTAAATACTTTTTTTAGTGGTTGCCCTAGAGTTTGCACTTTACATCTATATCAAATCCAAATCCATTTTCAAATATTCCTGCTTCAGTGATAGTGCAAGTACCTTCCTTATGTTAACACAGTAATCCTGGTTCTCTTGTCCCTTGTATCGTTGCTGTCACTCATTTCACATATACATATATATATATATATATATATATATATACACACACACACACATAATCAAATTTGTTGCTTTTATAGATTATTATATGTTAGATCAATTAAGAATAAGGAAAATGACAATTTTAATTTTACCTTCACTTAGTCCCTCTCTGATGCTTTTCCTTTCTTTATGTACATCTGTTTCTGACTACATCATTTTCCTTCTCTCTGAAGAACTTCTTTTAACATTTCCTGTAAGCAGAAATACTGGCAACAAATTTTCTCGATTTTTGCTTGAGAAATTATTTATTTCTCCTTTACTTCTGAAGGGTTTTCCAGGGTGTAAAATTCTGTGTTGGTGCGTTTTTTCTCTTAACCCTTTATAGCTGTCATTCCACTTTCTTCTTGCTTGTGTGGTTTCTGAGAAGTCAGATGTAATTGTTACCTTTGCTCCTCTATAGCTAAGGTGTTTTTTTTCCCTGTGGCTTCTTTCAGAAAATTTTTAAATATTTGCTTTTCTAAAGTTTCACTATGATATGCACAGGTGTAGTGTTTTTGGTATTTATCCTACCCAGTGTTCTCTGAGCTTCCTGGATCTGTGGTTTGGTGTTTGGTATTAATTTGAGGAAATTCTCAGTCATTAAGTTTCCTCCCCCATTATATTTTTTCTTTTGGTGTTTGTATTATGTGTATGTTACCCCTTTTATAGTAGTCCCATGGCCCTTGGATATTTTGTTCTTTCCCTGCCTTTTCTCTCTTTGCAATTTTGGAAGTTTCTGTTGCAATATTGCCAAGCTCAGATTTTATCTTTTTAGTTATGAAAACTCACAAATCCAGGGACTGCACCCAAACTGTGTCACATAGTGTCCGTTGTCACATAGCCTCCGTTGCTACAAGAGGCTGGGTAATATAGTATTTTAAGTTGATTTTGTTAGTAAAGATGAACGAGATACCAGATACTGGGGAGGCAGCTTAATGTCTGTCTGGAGGACTAAGAATAATCTGGATGTGAGAAGTTAGGGTAGTGAGATGAGCTTTGTCTTTTTTTGATTGTGCTGGGTCTTCCTTGCTTTGCGAGGGTTTTCTCTAGTGGCAGTGAGTGGGGGCTACTCTTAGGATGCAGGAGCTCCTCACTGTGACGGCTTCTCTTGCTGCAGAGCACGGGCTCTAGGCACATGGGCTTCAGTAATTGCAGTGCTTGAGCTCAGTATTTGTGGCTCGTGGACCCTAGAGCACACGGCTCCAGGAGTTGGGGCACAAGGCATGGGGAATCTTGCCCAACCAGGGATCGAACCCACGTCCCCTGCATTGGCAGGGGGATTCTTTTCCACTGTACAACCAGGGAAGTCCAGTAGAACGAGCTTTGCCACTAACTGTGTGTGTGTGTGTGTGTGTGTGTGTGTGTGTATTTGTGTGTAAAATCTCACTGGGAATTGCTGGCATAGAAGAGTCTTGTTCTTTGTTTTATTTATTTTACAAATTATTTTGTAGCTGGCCACTTTATTAAACTTCCTTATTAGCTTTGATGGATTTTTAGTTGATTTTCTAGGATTTTCTTAATAGAAAATCAATGGAAAGCTCTTGGATTTCTTTTCAAATACTCTTCCTTTGTCTGTTTTCTTATTAATTACTGCTACTAGATTCCTTAGGTTTTTTTTCCTTTCTTTCCCAAATTATCAGATTGGGGTGCTTACTTTATTTTTGGATGATAATTCTGTGTATATATCAGAGTAAAATTAAAGTATGAGATTAGAAGCAGTTGAAATTTAGAAATATTTGCGGTCTCAGTAGATTTCATCTCTAAGATTTTTAGTAAAAACTGGCTACATGCTTTTCTCTTTTCAGTAGCTAGGATATGTTATCAGGCTTCAACTTAACATTTAAGGCAAATGTCAGATTTTTTTGTTTAGTGGAATTATTCAAGAAAGAAAATGTTTTATACTTCCCTAAGCCACAAATACTTAGAGGCTTAAGGATTTTAATAGAATCCTGTTCTGTATATACGTAGACTAGCTGTGTGTGTGTGTATGCACACATGCGTGCACGCTACTCAGTGAATGGAATTTCATAGTTTTTAATTCTTTTAAACAACACTAAAAACAGTATGCTATTTCTCTGATACTACCTCCTCCGGGATGTAAAGCTTAATTATCTTCTCTTTGAATATGGTCTGAACATAGTGACTTGGTTCTAATGCATAGGCTATGAGATGGGGATGGTAACTTTACCATGGAGAAACCTGGAAGACCTCACCTTTAACTAGGTGATTAAGGTGAACTTCCCCTGTAATAAGTCACGTTGATACCCACCATGTGTCCCAGTTATGAAGGAAAGAGAAAGGCACGTCATCTGTGTAGTATTCTCCAAAATCCATAACCTCAGTCTTAACAGTTAAAGAACCTCAGACCAACCAGACAGAGGGACATTCTACAAAATTCCTGACCACATTTGGCAAGGTGTTAAGGTCATGAACTATAGGGAAAGATTGAAACTAAGGAGCCATGACAGCCAGAAGCAATGCAGTGTCCAGGATAAGATGCCGGATCAGAAAAATGACCTTAGAAAAAAACTAGGAAAATCCAAAAAGAAAACAAAAGTCTTTAGCTGAGTTAATACAATTAACCTAACATTAACATCTTAGTTTTGATCATTGCACCATGGAGATGAAAGAGACTAACATTAGGAGAACTAGTGAGGGTATTCAGAACTCTCTGTTCTACTGTTGCAACTATTCTCTAAGTCAAAAACTGTTTCAAAATGAAAAGTTCAAAAGAAAGCGATTACAAGTCGGCCTGGTAAATAAAAACATTTTTTATATTTATCAAAAATTGTAAAGTGAAGTCTGCTACTGTTACCAGAACAGATGTCTGTGGCTTTGTGGAAGGGTCAGTGAATGGTGGGTGTGGGCGCCTCAGGTGCCAGGATCAAGTAATTGAGATAACGGGACTGGGAAGACCGTGGTAGGTGCCGGAGAAGTGCTTCCGGGGGCACCAGGGACAGGTCCTGGTGCAGGATGCTGGTGTGGCGAGGGCGAGTGAAGTCACTTTGTGAGTACAGAAGTGAAGAAAAGCACTCTCATGTTTTACGGAGGAAGGCATTTCAGTTCAGTTCACTCACTCAATTATGTCCGACTCTTTGTAACCCCATGAACCGCAGTACGCCAGGCCTCCCTGTCCATCACCAACTCCCGGAGTTTACTCAAACTTACCTCCATCGAGTTGGTGATGCCATCCAACCATCTCATCCTCTGTCGTCCCCTTCTCCTCCAGCCTTCAGTCTTTCCCAGGATCAGGGTCTTTACTAATGAGTCAGTTCTTCACATCAGGTGGCCAAAGTATTGCAACTTCAGCTTCAACATCACTCCTTCCAATGAACACCCAGGACTGATCTCCTTTAGGATGGACTGGTTGGATCTCCTTGCAGTCCAAGGGACTCTCAAGAGTCTTCTCCAACACCACAGTTCAAAAGCATCAATTCTTTGGTGCTCAGCTTTCCTTATAGTCCAACTCTCACGTTCAAACATGACCACTGGAAAAACCATAGCCTTGACAAGATGGACCTTTGTTGACAAAGTAATGTCTCTGCTTTTTAATATGCTGTCTAGGTTGGTCATAACTTTCCTTCCAAGGAGTAAGTGTCTTTTAATTTCATGGCTGCAGTCACTATCTGCGGTGATTTTGGAGCCCCAAAAAATAAAGTCAGCCACTGTTTCCCCATCTATTTGCCATGAAGTGATGGGACCGGATGCCATGAGCTTAGTTTTCTGAATGTTGAGCTTTAAGCCAACTTTTTCACTCTCTTCTTTCACCTTCATCAAGAGGCTTTTGAGTTCCTCTTCACTTTCTGTCATAAGGGTGGTGTCATCTGCATATCTGAGGTTATTGATATTTCTCCGGGCAATCTTGATTCCAGCTTGTGCTTCTTCCAGCCCAGCGTTTCTCATGATGTACTCTGCACAGAAGTTAAATAAGCAGGGTGACAATATACAGCCTTGACGAGCTCCTTTTCCTATTTGGAACCAGTCTGTTGTTCCATGTCCAGTTCTAACTGTTGCTTCCTGACCTGCATAGAGATTTCTCAAGAGGTAGGTCAGGTGGTCTGGTATTCCCATCTCTTGAAGAATTTTCCACAGTTTATTGTGATCCACACAGTCAAAGGCTTTGGCATAGTCAATAAAGCAGAAATAGATGTTTTTCTGGAATTCTCTTGCTTTTTGATGATCCAGCAGCACTTAAATTTAATTAAATTAACAAATGATTTAAGTAAAGAAAAAAATGGTGTGCTGATAAATCCTCAATATGTTGACCTCTTTTGCTTCAGAAATCTCTTATTTTAAAGCAGATAAACCCTATGGACCACTGAGTAAAAGTATCAAATGTCAGTGAGCTTCTCCTTTAGAAAAGCTGACAGCCTGGGGCTAGTACATTTTTATAAAACCTTCAGTCCTTGAGGATTGCCCCGAGGGGATGTTGTTGATTTTTGTTTTTTTTCCTCTCCCTGTTTCTGTTGTCAGTTAACCCTCTGGTTTATAAAAATGGAGTCAGCGAAAGAATAAACAAGAAGCCAGTCTTGCAGTAATGCTTCACTGGGAATCAGGACACCCTGATTATCCCTCGACCTCACCATTGTGTGTGTTTTCAGCTGCCAGGCGGAGGCTGTCCATGCCTGTCTCCATTGCCTCCAGGCTGGCCATGGGGTTAGCCACACCCCGGAAGTGAGGTCAGCAAGAAGGGCACTCGGCTCCCTGCTCAGGCCCTGTCACCTGCCCAGGAAGGTGGCGGGAAGAGAGCCTGTGTGACCCTGCAGAGCTTGCCGTGTACGAGGCTCAGGGGCCGTCACAGGAATGCTCACTGGCTCCATTTGTCACAGCAAAGAAACGAAAAGGAGCTCGTCTGCCGGTGGTACGTTAAGTGCTTGGAAAGCCTCGGAATCCCTTTGGAAGTTTTCAGATTCACCTTCAGACACAGCTTTGAAAAATTAATCCATGAGGCGTGGAAATATTTTCCAGCCCTTCACCTGAGATAAATGTTCTGTCAGTGCAGTGAGCTGAGAGAAAATCTCCTGGCCTCAGATCCCCTGGAATCTCCCAGGTTGCTGCTCAGAGGCAGAAGGGCTTCTGCGGCCCGAACAGTGCAGCTGTTTCTCAAACTTCCTGAGGGAGAAGGCAAATGCTTTATTTAATCTGCCTTGGTTCTCTGTGCTTATTCAGTCCGTTTTATTGTTTTTCATTAATTTGGGAAAACTCTTAGCCACTATTTCTCTAAATGTATCTGTTGCCTTGTTTCTGAACCCCCTCTCTGGAACTCTGGCTCCAGGTACTGTTAGGACATTTCCATGTGGTTCTACAGTTCTTGGACGCTCTATTTTCTTGTACTCTCTTTCTCTTTGCATTTCGGTTTGGATCATTTCTTTTTTATTTCCAAGTTTACTACCGTATTTCTTTCCTCTGCTCTGTTGTGATAAGCACACTTGAAGAAATTCTATGATGGTACGCTTTTTATTTCTAGCATTTTCATTTGGTTCTTTGTTTACAGATAGTTTTCATCTCTCTACTGAATAAGCCCATCTGTTCATGCGGGTTGTCCACTTTTTCACTAGATTCTTTCACATGTTAATTATAGTTATTTTGAAGTCTCCATCTGGTAGTTCCAAACATCTTGGTCATCTTTCAGCCTAGTTCTATCGACAGGTTTATGTTATGACAGTGGATTGTTTTCTCTCGTATTTTGTTTCTGATAAACTTTGACTGAGTGATGGACTGTGTTAGAAAAACAGGAGACCTAAAGTAAATGTCGTGTCCAGCAGTGGGCAGACCTTCTGTGAGCCATTCGCATGGGAGGTTGACTCAACCTAGCATGTAACTGGGATGGGTCTGAGTTTTTCTGTCGCTGGACTTACCTTCAGCACCGCTGACTCCAGATGCTGCCAGTGGTCTCCTCGTTCTTGTGTGGGGCACAGGGTACTGGGGCTTTTCTCAGAGTTCCAGCTCCACCCTCCGCTTCCAGCAGGCCCTGCCCCCCTGCACTACACAGGGAGCCGTGCTCCCGTCGGCGGGTAGGTAGACTTCTGTTGCTTGTATGTGGTGCCAGACCTGTGGTGGGCCAGGAGGGTTCCATTCCCCTGGTCCGGCCTCAGTCTTGCAGGCTTGTTTGCTGGGGCCGTGGAGGGGGTGCTTTCTCAGTGTTCCTGGGGCAGCTGGAGTCTGCCCTTTGTCTGTGGGGGTCTGGGGTTGGAGGGAGTCTCCTACCCCTCCCTTGGGAGCAGAGGCTTTTGCTTCGACCCCAGCCACAGCTGAGCCTTCTAGGAGCTGGAAGGGTTCCTGCCCTCCCAGTGCGGGGCAGGCTGCCTGTCTCCCCCTCTCCCAGAAGCCGAGGATCTGCATCCGCCTTTGGGGGTGAGGGCTTTTCCTGCTAACCCCCCAGCAGGTAGAGATTTGGCTTTGGATGAAAAAAAAAGATTCGAGAAAGGGACAGGGCTTTCTCCCTGTGTGCCATTGAAGGAAATCTCTCTGGTTTCTTCTCCTGCCCCCATCTTTCTCCAGAACATCCAGCAGAAAAGGGCTCGAAAGTGAGTGCAGATTCTGCTTGTGTCCAGAACTCCCAAACTGCCCTACTAGCCCACACTCAGTTTGAAGAATTTGTTAAAATGTTAGCTGGTTTTGGTGACTGCCTTTATAGCAGCCACCCCTGCCTTCTCTGCTCTTCCCGAGCTGGAGTTGAGTGTCCCATGGCTCCTGGATGGCGCTCTTAGAAATTGGGTGTCCCTGATTGCCTTCTGACCGCAGCTCTCCCACGCGTCCAGGGCAAGTTACAGTGTTGGTGGTGTATCTGGTGGCTTTTTCTCATGTTTACTGTAGATTCCATGTTTCTTTGCGACTTTCTACATCCCAAGGAGAGGCAGATCTTTTATTTTGTGGCCAACCAGTGGGTGGGGGTGGGGAAGTAGAGTAATATTGGGGTACCTACTGATCCACCGTTACGTGTTTGGACAGCGTTGCCAGATGAGGTTTGACACAGAGGCATCGCCGGCTGGTGTATTTTTTAATTTTGTGGTTTTGATTAGAAATGTCCTTTTAATATATTAAAACGAAGTCTGTTGGCATGGGTCACATTCAGGAGATTCTGTTGGAAAGGGCAGTGCGCAGCTGGTTGCCAATGAAAGGGTGTTGGAGACTCGTCACTGTGCTTGGGATGCAGTCGCCCTTGGACTACTTTGGGGTCCTGGGGTTCTTCTGTGTAATTTATTCATGGTTAGATATCCTGGACACTTCCAGGTCAGACTTGCAAGGCATAGTTCTAACCACTGATTCTCTCTCTCGTGGTCTATACACACACAATATAAGGGACACCCATGGTCCCATTTCTGCTTTGCCATTCACCTAGAAACACGTTTTCCTTTTTTTTCCCCACTCAAATCCACTCCCCGCCCCATCTTTTCCCTTATAAAATTCTGCATGCAAGAGGTGATCCTTTTTATGAACTGACGGTTTTCCTCCTTTAAGGTCATGGGCTGGTGCTTAGAAGATCCAGAGAGTTCTGTGAGATGCCTGTGGTGCCTGTGAGGGAGATGGATTTGTTCTTTCAACAAACATTCGAATGTCCACTCCTTGACAGGCGCTGTGCTAGGGGCTGCAAGACCAGTGATGAGCAAAACCAGATGCGTCCCCACTCTCACGGTCTGCAGAGAAGTGCTGGCCTCTGCCTTGGAAGCTTAGAGATTCAGGTAGAAGAGACATGTTAGTGGGTGAGATATTTTCCAGTATTAAGGTCTGTCATCCTTGTATTTATTTTTATTATACCTACCTCCCTTCTCTGACCAGTTGGATTCTTTTCCTGGCTTCAAGAATTGAAATGAATGGAGTGTAACCTTAGAATCCCTTCTGTCTCTCCTCTTCCCCCGTCTCCCTCCCTGCCCCCAAATCACGCGGAATGTAGTATATACTGTAAGTGACCTCGAGGGGCAGGATGGGTGCAGGTGTGGAGGAGATGTTCTGATTATCTGCTCTGCACAGGGCGAGGAGCTTTACAAACCTCATCTCATGGAACCTGCAGCTCCAAGAGAAAGGTAGTGTGATGTCCATCCCCTAGATTCAAAAAATAGAGAGGGTTAAGCTACTTAACAGAGAAGGCAATCGCACCCCACTGCAGTACTCTTTCCTGGAAAATCCCATGGATGGAGGAGCCTGGTGGGCTGCAGTCCATGGGGTCGCTAAGAGTCGGACACGACTGAGCGACTTCACTTTCACTTTTCACTTTCATGCATTGGAGAAGGAAGTGCCAATCCACTCCAGTGTTCTTGGCTGGAGAATCCCGGGGACGGGGGAGCCTGGTGGGCTGCCGTCTATGGGGTTGCACAGAGTCGGACGTGACTGAAGCGACTTAGCAGCAGCAGCAGCAAGCTGCTTAAAATCATGCAAGACACTCATCACCATGACTCTTTCTCCCATATTGTACTTGCTTCCTTTAAACACTTGTTATTGCTAGTCCTGTTGGCTTTATGTTACTGAAAATCAAAGAAATTAAACCACAGTAGCAGTTTTAGTTTGAAGTTTGTGTTTGCTTGAGATAGTTTTAAGTTGGCCCAATCCTTGCCTTTTGCTTCATGATTCTAATGCTTGAAAGTGTCATAGGAACTTTAGTTCCTGTGCTTTGAAATCTGCTTTTACAAAATTACTGTGGTATCAGTTTCATGAAGAAAAGTTAAATGCTTTGTCGGAGGTTGTTGGTATGACCTTTTCATATGACTTAGCTTTCAGCTGTGTAGATGCATAGAGTAGAGCATGTGGGGAATCCACAGGTTTGTGGAAGAATCCCTCATTTCAAATTTTCAGATAGAGATAAGTGTGGCCCATTTGATGGGGGGAAAAATCTCAAAACAAAATAAGTGTTTGCATGTAGCTCACTGGATGGGAATGGTGGTGCTTTCATGTATATCACAACAGAGCTGAAAACTCCTTCCTCTCTGCCAAAAAGTGGCCTATGCTGAGTCCTGGGGGGGCTGTAAATTATGCCTTCTAAATGCTGCAAGGTGTTAAAGAGGTCCTGCAGAAATAATTAAGCCTGTGAAGTTCACTTATCCTCAGGCCGAGACACTTGAGCTGTGATTATTGGCAAGGCTTGCTTCCTTTCCAGGAGAACTGCAATTTGGTGGACAGGATGAGATGATTTGAGACATCTTAAATCAGAGTCTCTGTCCTACACTTGTGCCTCTGGCTGGTATTCTAGGTGGATTTGTTCCCAGTCATTGTTTCATGTAAATCCCAAACGCTGCTGTCTCCACTGTGATTAAATGTGAACGCAAAGCTTTGGAATGCTCGAGTTTGAGTGTGGTGTGATTTGAAATTAAACAAACAAACAAACATATGACGATGAACCCATTTGGGTAGAAAAGGAGGTAAATATTTAAGCTGTGTTTATGTGTGGGCTCATGCATCTTGGTGCCTTGGTAGAGGACCATTTCCTTACTCTGTGCTGGTACTCTTCATATTCTAGAAGGAGGTAGAAGGTCTGACTTTAGAGTTAGGATTCACGGGTTGGATTGGTGACTTTGCCACTTAATAGCTCAGTTTCTCACATATAAAATGAAATTTGTATCTGCCACCCGACCCCCAAAAGTTAACAAACTTGGTTATAAAGAGCAGATGAGATCATGGGTACAGTAGTGCTTTGCAGCAGGCAAAACATTGTAACGTTTGTAAGGATACTAATGAGGAAAAAAAAAATGCCAGTTTCCACAGCCAAGAAATTCACAGTGTAGCTGGAGAGAGAAAAGTGGTCATCTGAAATGCCAGTAAAGCAGTGTTAGAACGGTGTATCAGAGAACTAAGCCATAAGGTAAAGGTTGTGAATGCGGTGGGATGTCTTAGTAAGGGAAGATTGTTGATGTTGGGGGTGCTCAGTAAAGGTTTCACAGAGAAGGTAGGTTCTCTTAGGCCTCATGAACTGTAGATGCTTTGGCTGGACGATGGGAGGGGAAGCAGCAGCATGGCTGAGCAGGAAGGAGACTAGAGTGAGTGGAGTGTATCTACGAAGCAGCAGCAGGCAGCCAAGAGGCCCCCCCTGGCTGTACCCAGATGGCAAACCGCAGGACGGCTCAAGTCAGATGCCCCTGGAAGCTAAATCTGTTTTTGATTTTCTCTGAATAGGAGAAATTCTCATTGTGATGCTTTGCCTTCTCCTTATTGTTAGTGGAAACAATAGTCGTCATATAACTCAGAAGTTATCCAAGGCTTTAACTAATAGAGGACTTGTCCAGGAAACAGACCCAAAGTCAGTAAGTCTAGACTAGAAAGTATCTTTTTTTCCTCTCCCTATTTTGGTTATGCTTCCAGTTTCTCATGCTAAACTTGGATATGTTTGGCCCCCTTGCATAAATGCAAACAGCCTCTGATTTTGAGTGGGATCGTAGGCTGAATGAAGCTGGAGAGGTCAGCGGCGTCAGCATCCTGCTTTCTTTAGGAACCGAGTTTAAACTCTGCTTGGATAAGAAACCGTCTTCTTTCAGAAGACTCTGACAGAGTGGCTGGTTTGGGAGTAACCCTCCTGTCAATAAAAGAAAAAAAAGTACAGAAGCTCATTATAATAGATGAAACAACAGTTCAGAGAGCAGCCAGGACTTGAGGGATAATTCCTGAGAGACAGGAGCACCCTGAGAATAGCTGCCTGTTCACTCTGATGCCATCCCCCGAGGACTTCTAATTCACAGTCATGGGTATGGGGACTTCACAGGAAACAGCAGCCCCACAGGGCTGACAGGCTGGGGTTAGGGGGTTCCCAGAGTATCTGGGATTTGAAGGACAAAAGTCTCAGGAGAAAGGGAATCATGGGGAAATAAACAAAAAACGAGCATGCAGTCTTCCATTAAGGTCTTTGCCAACTCCCAAGGTGCACACGATCAGAGCAAGACTCCTGGAGTCCCTGCAGAAAGAAGCGGCTGGGAGCCTAAGGAGCTGTGCAGCTATTTCAGTAACCATATATAGTGCTAATGAGACAAAGGTCCATGTTCAGGGCTGGCCAGGATGGAGGGGTCCTGGGAAATACCCCAGGCTTTAGTTGAAGGCCCAGAAGGCCACACCTTCAGACTATGGGCAAGCTGAAAAAAGTCCTGACAAAAGTTGAAGCTGATAGGATTAAAGTGGTCTGACTGCATTCTCTGTGCCTGCAAGCAGAATGTGTTATATTCTTAAGAGAAAGATAATATGGATTGTCCAGAATCTCTATAATTTTTAATGCAGAATATTGGTATCTAATAAAAATTAAGATGCAAGTTAGAAATTGAAACCAAATGACCAAAATGAAGAATAAAAAGAGATGGCAGAAAGAGACTTAAAGTTTATTCAGATATTGGAGTTATCAGTCAGGAACTAACAATACTCAATAATACAGAAGTGAAGGAGGATTTCAACAAGATACAAAATCTTCTTAGCCAAGTGGAATTCTGGAAATGAAAAATATAAGAAGTGAAATTAACAGTTCAATACATGGATTTAATAGCAGTTTATAGACTTACACACACAAAGGATAAAGGATTATTGGAAAAGGATAAAGGATTATTGGACCAGAAGGAATATTAGTAGAAAAATACACAGATTGAAGCACAGAGAGGAAAAATACAGAAAAGAGAATAAGAGACATACAGGACATGGTGAAAACATTTTACATACATGTGTGTCTGGAGTTGTAGAAGAGGAGAGTGTGATAGAACCAACATTTTAAAAAATACTGACAGAGTTTTCTAGAAGCATCAGGAGACATAAAGTCACAGATTAGAGAAGCTATACAGTTCTCAGTAGGATAAATACAAAGAGCTACACTGAGGTACATCTGTGGACCTCTGTGGACAAATAGAATGAGCAAACACTGAAACTCAACTGTATCAGAAATTACATTAAGTATAAGTGGACTGTATGTACAACTGAAAGCCAAAGGTTTTTAAATGGGATAAAATATTAAAATCCATTTATATCTTTTTATGAGAGATAATCTTTAGACAAACTTTAAGGGCAGAAATTTGAAAGTAAAAATTTTGGAAATAAACACACATACACACATGCATACAGGCAGAGAGCAATCAATAAAGGTATAGAATATTTAGATAGTACTAAATAATCAACTTACTCTGCTTGACAAGTGTAAAACATTACACTCATCAACAGCAAGATACTCTTTTTAAAGTGCACGTAGATCATTGACAAAAATAAATAATGTGCCTGGCCATAAATCAAGTTTAAATAAATTGCAAGGTTTTGAAATAACTTGTATGTTCCCTGACTACAGTGCAAAGTAGAAATCAGTAACAGATAAATATAAAATCTGAGAGTGTTTGGAAATTAAACAGTATACTTCTATTAATAAATGCCCTTTGGGCCAAAGAAAGTGTTACAATGGAAATTAATTTTTTTTACTTAAATTATAATGAAAATGATATGTAAATGTGTGGGATGCATTTAAAATAGTGCATAGAAATAAATTTACAGCTTTGTATTTAGGTATTAAGAAAGAAGAAAGATTGAAATATCTAAACTTCAATCTCAAGAATCTAAATGCAGTATGGATTAAAGTCCCCCAAAACCAAAGAAAGTAAAAATAAGAGCAGAAAGGAGCAAAATAGAAAAAAAGTTAGGTGAAGAATTAAGTAAGTAAGATACCACATAGTTGCACTCATCTCACATGCCAGCAAAGCAGTGCTCAAAATTCTTCAAGCGGGGCTTCAACAGTATGTGAACTGAGAACTTACAGATATTCAAGCTGTATTTAGAAAAGGCAGAGGAACCAGAAATCAAATTGCCAACATCTGTTGCAGAGAGTTCCAGAAGAACATCTACTTCTGCTTCATTGACTATGCTAAGCCTTTGACTGTGTGGATCACAGCAAACTGGAAAATTCTTAAAGAGATGGGAATACCAGACCACCTTGCCTGCCTCATGAGAAATCTGTATGCAGGTCAAGAAGCAGCAGTTAGAACTGGACATGGAACAATGGACTGGTTCCAAATTGGGAAAGGAGTACGTCAACGCTGTATTTTGTCACCCTGCCTGTTTAACTTATATGCAGAGTACATCATGCAAAATACCATACTGGATGAAGCACAAGCTGGAATCAAGATTGCCGGGAGAAATATCAATAACTTCAGATATGCAGATGACACCACCCTTATGACAGAAAGCGAAGAGGAACTAAAGAGCCTCTTGATGAAGGTGAAAGAGGAGAGTGAAAAAGCTGGCTCAAAACTTAACATTCAAAAAATTAAAATCATGCCATCTGGTCCCATCACTTCATGGCAAATAGATGGGGAGACAATGGAAACAGTGACAGACTTTATTTTCTTGGGCTCCAAAATCACTTTAGATGGTAAATGCAGCCATGAAATTAAAAGATGTTTGCTCCTTGGAAGAAAAGCTGTGACAAACTTAGCATATTAAAAAGTAGAGACATTACTTTGTAAACAAAGGTCCATCTAGTCAAGGCTGTGGTTTTTCCAGTGGTCATGTATGGATGTGAGAGTTGGACCATGAAGAAAGCTGAGCGCCAAAGAATTGATGCTTTTGAACTGTGTTGTTGGAGAAGACTCTTGAGAGTTAGTCAGTCCTAAAGGAAATCAGTCCTGAATATTCATGGGAAAGACTGATACTGCAGCTGAAACTCCAATACTTTGTCCACCTGATGCGAAGAGCCAACTCATTAGAAAAGACCCTGATGCTGGGAAAGATTGAAGGCAGGAGGAGAAGGGGACGACAGAGGATGAGATGATTGGATGACATGGCTGACTCGATGGATGAGTTTGAGTAAGCTCTGGGAGTCAGTGATGCACAGGGATGCCTGCCTGCTGTAGTCCATGGCGTCGCAAAGAGTCAGACACGACTGAGCGACTGAACTGAACTGGAGATGAAGAAAATCAACAAAATGAAATGGAAAAGATTAATAAAATTGATAAACATCAGTAAGACTGATCAAGTACAAAGGGAAAACACAGATGATCAATATCAGGAATGAAAAGAGAGATATTACTACAGATTTTATAGGCATTAAATAGACATACATTTAGTCCAAACATTTAACAGTTTAAAGTGAACATATTCGTTGAAAAATACCACCTACAAAACTGACATGAAAATATGCAGAATCTTATGTCTATGGAAGAAAATCCATGATTTAAAATCGTTACCCACCCCACCCTCCCAAAAAAACACAAAACCTTAGATGGCTTTTTTGATGACTTCTCAGTCTTTCAAGGCAGAAATAATGCCAAACTTGGCTAACATTTGTCAAAGAATAGAACTTTTTCTACTCACTTTTCAACTCCTTTTATGAGGCCAGCATAACCTGACACTGAAATCCAATTTTAACATTACAGTGTTCAGCAAAAGAGGTCCGACACAAAAGAGTAAATACTATTTGGTTCCATTAATATGAAATTCCTTAGTGGGCTAACAGAAATCAGAGTAGGGATTACTCTTGGAGGGGTGAGATACTGGCTGGGTGCAGCAGAGAGGACTCTCCTGGGGTGCTGGAATGTTCTGTATCTTTATCTGGATAGTGATTATAGGAGTACTGAATGTACTTTATGTGCACTTTAGTAGTAATATTAAAAAAAAAAGACCATAAACTTGATACTTCATTCCCATGTAGTTTCTTTTCTGTCTAAATTGGATTCCATGTGCATTGCCTGCGCTCATGTCCTGTTTGACTGCCTTGGATGAATGCCCATTCTGATGGAGTTGCCTTGCACAGCAGGCAGGCTTTTGCCTTGGGCTTGCTCTTCTTTGAGAATAAGGAAATGACCCCGACGCAGAGGTGCCTGTGATGGAGCCTCTAGTTCTTCCCTCACTGCTCATTTCACGCAGTGTGGTTTTCTTCACAGGCACGGTGGTTTTGGGAAGCATACTTCCAGTCAATCAAGGCCATCGCCCTGGCCACCCTGCAGATCATCAATGATCGGATCTATCCATACGCTGCCATCTCCTATGAAGACTGGAACGACCCTCCTGCTGTGGTGAGTAAATGCTGGGGTGAGCCACGTCAGGCATAGGCCAGAGGCCAGGACGATGGAACATGTACTGGATTTGTAAAGGTGATTTAAGTTTGAGCTTTCTAAGATATAGGAGTGTGCTAGAATATGTGGGACCCAATAGGACCAGTTTTGGTCTTCCCTGTTGGCTCAGATGGTAAGGAATCTACCTGCAGTGCGGGAGACCTAGGTTCAATCCTTGGGTTGGGAGGATTCCCTGGAAGAGGGCATGGCCACCCACTCCAGTATTTTTGCCTGGAGAATCCCCATGGACAGAGGAGCCTGGTGGGCTACAGTCCACGGGGTAAGGAAAGAGTAGGACACAAATGAAGCGACTTAGCACACACGTACGCAGGACCAGTTTAATTTTGAAATGACCAAAGTAACAAATACTGAAGCAGCAGTTTGTTTTAAATGTGCTTAGGAAGGCAGTGTGTTTGTTTATTGCAGAAATAAATTGGGAGGCCTGGGTCTTGTTGGAAATGGAAGACTTCCTGATGACTTTTGCAATGGTGGTGCTTTGAACTCTTGAAAAGATTCTCTAAGCAATTAGTGATGGCTTATATTTTGAGCCCTGCCTCTTGTGCTTTATGCTAACTAAGTGCTTTGCATGGATGTCAATTAACATTCAGGCCCCTGCTAGGGGACATCATCAGCAAAAATGATAGAGAGGCATTAGGGATTGCTCAGGGTGACCGAGACCCCTCGGTCCTTCCAGCAGCAAGATGGGGTGGGCAGATGCTGCTCTCAGAGCTTCGTCCTTAATTGCAGGAGTCATGAGGTACCTGTGGCCTGGGAGGGACAAGTACCTGAAGCTGTGGGGGGCACAGTCTCTGCTCTGGGGCACACCTGCTCTCTGGCTCACAGACCCCAAGGCCTCTGCGTGAGAGAGCTAGACTCCTCTCCGCTGAATCATTGCTCTTCTCTTTGTGGCCAGCCGTCCTTGTCTCCTGACTCTACCCGCTCTTAACAGTGCTGTATGCCCACCTGGTCGGTCTTCTTTTTCCCTCCCCATCTCCCTCCTGCCTTTCTTAAGGGCTTATTGTGTGCCAGTGCTCCACCAGGTGCTGAGAAAGCAGAGGAAACCAGGCCCTGCCCTCAGAGGAACTCAGTGCTAACTTGGGAAGCCCGGAAGGAAGGGTATTGTATGAGTTGCCCTGCAGTGGAGCTGCGGATGGAATTCCCAGGGAGCCCCGGGCGAGGGCGGGCAGTGCTCCTGAACCGGGAGTGCCCAAGAGGAAGTAAAACCGTCAAGGCAAGTCAAACAGTAGCAAACACCTCCTTTCTGTTTTCCTTGAAGGAAGGTTTCCTTCTGTCCATCTCTTCCCTTGACTTCCTTGCCAAAGGTAACCTTCCAGAATGTTTGTGTTCCTGTATAGACATACTGTGTAATTTTAGAATACAAATGGGGTCACACTATGCATATTATTCTCAACCTTGCCTTTTTTACTTTAAAACTAGATCATGGGCTTACTTCCATTTCATTCTGTATAGGGATATTTCAGTTTTAAGGACTGCTGTAATCATGTTTTGGCCTTTTGGCTAAGATCACGTGTTGGACTGCTGTATGTGATCCCATCGCTTAGGTCTGTCTTACAGGCAGATCTGTTTTCAACAGTAATAGGGGGGATGCATATTATTGCATCCACACAGCCTTTCAGGTGTGTATGCACATAAATGTGTGAATGTATCTGTAGAATTAGTAATAGCAGAGAAATAACTAGAAGAATAGGCACACTTTAAGTGTTGATCAATCAGTCTGTTCAATTGCTCAGCCCCATCTGACTCTTTTCAACCCCATCAACTTGAGTGTTGATAGATTTTAACAAATTGCTCTTTCAAAAGACTACACCAGTTTATAATTCCACCAATAACATTTTGGTTATTCTGCTTCTTCATGCCTTCAGTAACCCTGAGTACTTGAATTTTTGCTTACTTGGAAGGTTGATATCTCTCTCTGTTGCTCCCAGAATACAAATATAAATCCTATTTGAACTGTGATTGATAACCCTGACTTTTTAGATTGTTTTTGGCATGTATTCATTCAGTGGGTATTTCCTGAGTGCCTATTTTGTTCCAGGCAGTGTTCTTGGTACTTGAGATATGTCAGTCAACAAAGCAGAGAAAAATCCACGCCACTGGGGAGTTTACATTGCAGTAGGTCTTGCTATCTGGAAGCAAGGTTTGTCTTTCTAGTAAAATTTTAAAGCTTTCTTTATACTGGTCCTTTACAAGTCTTGCAAAATTTTTTCTTAGGTGTTTTATCATTCTTACACTCCGATAAAGGAATTCATGCTTTCTGACATTTTAGTTCCTAACTGATTACTTTTGTATGAAGACATATTGTTGGCTTTTATGTATAAACTTGTAATACTCTGATTGAGTTCTGTAATTGTTTGACTTTTTTCAAGTTGATTCTCTTGTGTCTTCTAGATGTACAGTGATACCTGCAAATGCTAATTATTCTTTTTTCCAACACTTGAACCTTTTGTTATCTTTTATCTAATTGCCTTGGCTGCTGCTTCCAGAACAATGTTAAATGACCATCATTTAATGTTGTTAAGTGTTAAAAGAGAAGGGCGGGTGTTGTGTGAGAAAGGGGAAGTTAGATTTCCCCCTCCCCCAGCTTACCTGGTTCTCTGGAGGACAGAGATTCAGGCAAGTGAGCGTTAGATACAGGGAGGGGGTGGGCCAAGAATGATGAATTTTGGGGTTTCTGGTTCCATCCAGAAGGAGCAGCAAATTCAGGGGTCAGAGGGACAAGAGAGCACGGCGGCTTCAGGAACTTTGAGGGGGTCAGTGTAGCAGGAGTGAAGGGTTTGTGAGGGAGACGCAGAAGGTGGAGCCTTCTGAGGGCCCAGATTGCCAAACCCCTGGCATCTTAAGGGAGGTGCTGGAATGTTTCCGGTGGGTGATGGGAGATCAGCAGAGCACCTCCACAGAAGTCATGTGCTGAGATTGCATTTCGGGTCATTCTGACATCAGTGTGGAGGGTGCTTCTGTTGTAGGAGGACAAGGCCAAAGGCAGGAGACTGTTTCAGGAACCAGGTGAGAATTAATGGAGGATAAATGTGAGTGATGGGGCTTCCCTGGTGGCTCAGTCGGTAAAGAATCTGCCTGCAATCCTGGAGACTGCCTGCAAGACAGGTGACCTGGGTTTGATCCCTGGGTCAGGAAGTTCCCCCGGAGAAGGAAATGGCAACCCAGTCCAGTATTCTTGCCTGGAAAATCCCATGGACAGAGGAGCCTGGCAGACAACAGTCCACAGGGTCGCAAAGAGTTGGACACAACTTAGCGACTAGACCACCACCCAAATGTGAGTGATACCAGGGACCACCTGCCGTGCTAACTGGGAAGGCGTTTAGGAAGAGTGAGGAGGATGGTGTTGTCTATTGAGTGCGAGTACATGGGCATCGCGGGCCAGGTGGTGTTGGAGTCCAGGCATGGTCTGGCAGCAGGGCCTTCCACCGTCCAGCGCCAGGCCTCCTTTCCAGCCTTATTTCCTTCTGTTCCCTTTTGGGGAGCACTAGGTTTCTGGCTCCACAATGTTGTCCTTCCTGTGTTTGCTCTCTGCTTTTCCTTCCTGTGCCCTTGTGACCGTTGCTTCTTTCCCTGGACGCCGTTCTTCACCATCACCTCTGGTCTTATGCATTTTATTCAGGGGCCCTGGCCATGTACCCCTTTCTCCATGAGATTTTTCCTGGACCCCTTACAAAAAGTAATCTTTCCTTCTTGTAAATCTTAAAGCGTATTATCTATTTCTTTCCTGTCATTTAACATACATAGAAGTACAATTTCCTGTAAAATTTTAAGTTTCTTAAGGGAATTTCTGAGTTATCTTGGTATTCCTTATAATATTTAGAGCAATTTAATTCAGGTAGGAAGCCCTTTATACATAAAGAAGGAAGGAGGGATTGAGGAGGGTGGAATTTCCAGGACTTGAACCATCCAAAGCTCAGTCGCATGCTGACGTGACAGCCTTTATTTTATTTGACTTTCACCCTATTGGGAAGGTGAGAAAAGTGAAAGATTCCCTCTCATCTCTAAAGCAGACCTAATGAGGCTCACAGAGCCTGATGACTCGTCCAAGGTCGCATAATGGGCAAGTTGTGTAAACAAGCAGGAACCCAGGTCTTCTACCCACAGAGTGTCTTGACTGGCTTATGCAGTATTATGGGAGCCATTGAGCCTCCTCCAGGCTGAAACATTTCCACTCTTCTGAGCATATGGTACAAGCTTGAGACAAAGAAGATCACATCTGTTGCTCTGCGGGAGAATTCATACAGGTGGGATAATCATGACCCAGCTAGAGAATGTGGAGACAGTGGGCGCTTTCCTGTACTTTTATCTAAAGCTCCAAGAAAAGTGTTTGAGGATAAATGGTTGGGATTCTGGTCTCTGTCTTTCATAAGAATACAGACTAGGAGAAAATAGTATATGAAGTTTTATAGTTTTGAAATAGGCATATTTTAATTGAGGACAAAGCAGATTGCTGGACTCAATTTGGGAAAGAAGATGAGTATAAAAAGCATAGATCTGAATAAGCAACTGGAAACTATATTATTTATTTATTTATTTATTTTTCTTTCTTAAGGGGAATTTAGTGTTTAAGTTCTAGGAGCTCAGGTGATGAGAGCCCTGATTTAAAGCTGTAGGTTGTACATTTCTGCTTCTTCAGTGAAAGCAACTGACAGAAAGCCTGAATAGCATTGATTTATTTATAGTTAACTTCCCCCGCCCCTTCAGAAATACTTAACCTGTCCTAGATGTGGTTACTATGAGCCCAGCCTGCAGGGGAGTCTGCCCCTCTAGATTCCATCAAATTTACCATTTCAGGCACCCCGAGGTGGGAGTTGGTGTGGATCTCAGTCAGTAAATCAAGGGTTGGCCTGGCTTTTTCAAAGATCTGCAGTCAGGGCCTCCAGCCATGGCTCTGAGCTTGCTCAGCTGGAGAGGAGGGCCGAGAGCAGAGAGCCCTTTTTTGGCCAGATGCCACTGCCTGAGTTTAACGTAAAAAAAAAGAAGAGGCTTGTGTGTGGATGGTGAAAACAGGGAGGGGTGGTGGCCGGCCGCGCAGAAACCCGGTGCCTGGGCCACCAGATGCTCTGCCGTCCTCATTTGTAACTGGAGTGGGGCCGATTGCATTATCCACCTTTTGCTACACTCTCAAGACGGTGAAAGCGTGTGAGTAGGTCATTCTGGAGCACAACTTTAAAGTGGCACAGTGGTCCAGTCTGGAGAGATGGGCCCTTTGTCTTGAATCTTCTCTTTGGAAGGAATTTCTTACCAAATGGAAGTTTCTTTGTGAGAGATGACACATTTGTTCTTAATCATTAAATTTTTTAGCTCCTCTTGTCAAGGATGCCTGCATTTTACGGTCTCTTGAGGTTTTCATTTCTCCCCCGCTGTTTTTTTTTTTTGCAAGTCTCAGCAAAACTTTACCATCTCCCCAAACACTCCCCGCCTGTGTCGCTTCTCAGGCGTGTGCCATTTCTGGTCTCCCCCTTGGCGGGCCTGGTGCCTGGATCTGGGCCTGGCCTGGGTGGCTGGGGGTCTCTTCAGACACCCTCCCCCAGCTTACCTCTGGTCGCCTGCAGGGCACGAGCTTGTCGGGAGGACACAGACTGAGGCCCGGGAGCATTGAGGATGCGGATATGGAGCGGGCCAAGAGCCGTGAGGTTCTGGATTTCTGGCCTGTGCCAACACAGCCATATCCTCTCGGTAAAATCACGTAGAGTGGAGTATTTTCCCATATTATTTTTGTACAGCGTGATTAGAAGGATCATCTCCACCTTAGCATGTGCTAACGTGATTGAGTAGTGGTGGTGGTGTCAGTCGCTCAGTCGAGTCCGTCTCTCTGGACTGCAGCCCGCCAGGCTCTTCCATCCATGGGACTCTCCGGGAAAGAATACTGGAGTGGGTTGCCATGGCCTTCTCCAGGGGGTCTTCTCAACCCGTGGGATTCTCCAGGAAAGAATACTGGAGTGGGTTGCCATGCCCTTCTCCAGGGGGTCTTCTCAACCTGTGGGATTCTCCGGGAAAGAACACTGGAGTGGGTTGCCATGCCCTTCTCCAGGGGGTCTTCTCAACCCGTGGGATTCTCCGGGAAAGAATACTGGAGTGGTTGCCATGCCCTTCTCCAGGGGGTCTTCTCAACCCGGGGGTCAAACCCAGGTCTCCTGCATTTAAGGTGGAGTCTTTACCATTTGAGCTACCCAAGAAGGTAAGTTTTATTTACCTAGTTCCTTCTGGCAGTGTTTTTCACATTTGTTGTCATAGATAACACTAGTATAGATAACCCAGGCTTTTTTTTTTTTTTAACACGGACTATACTGGACCTAGAACAACAGAAAAAGGAGACAGCAGGGGTCCCATAGCTATTGACAAAAAACCTGACAAACTGACGAGGAAAGCGGGGAAGTGACTTAAAACGGATTGTTGCGCCCAGCATAAGAATAAGGCTGACAGCAAAAACTTGTTCCTATGAAATCTAGCCCGTGTGGCAGCTTCGCTGCAAGCCAGGCCTCAGGCGCGGGTTATATGCACTCACCTAGGCATCCTGTGGAGAAGGCAATGGCACCCACTCCAGCACTCTTGCCTGGAATATCCCACAGATGGAGGAGCCTGGTGGGCTGCAGTCCATGGGGTTGCTAAGAGTTGGACACGACTGAGCAACTTCACTTTCACTTTTCACTTTCATGCATTGGAGAAGGAAATGGCAACCTGCTCCAGTGTTCTTGCCTGGAGAATCCCAGGGATGGGGAAGCCTGGTGCGCTCCCGTCTCCAGGGTCGCATAGAGTCGGACACGACTGAAGCCACTTAGCAGCAGCAGCAGCAGGCATCCTGTAAGCCTGAGTCCAGCTTTTGAAGATAGAGGGGGAAGGCTCAGCAGGTGGGAGGCCTGTAGAAGAGCACTTGCTTGCATGGCAGTCCTCACCCACGAGGGGCAGGGTCAGAGCTGTGGACTCGGTGCAGCAGAGCCTGCTGCTGTCCCTAGTTCTTGGGGAAGCGGTTCTCCAATGTCAGGAGGTTCTCCAATGTCAGGATGTGTCAGAAGCTCCTGAAAGGCTTGTGAAAATGCAGATTGCTGCCACTCCATCCCTAGTCTCAGATGGTGTTGGTCTGGGTGAGGTCCTCGGATTTGCATTTCTAGCAAGTTCCCAAGTAGTGTCAATGCAGCTAGTCCAGGGGCTGTGCTTTGATGTGGGATTGGTTCACTGTGTGTGTCCTGACTCACTGCCTGGAGAAGGCACTCCCTCTCCCCCCATCCAGTGCCTCTTCTGCATCCCTGGAACTTGATTAGAAGCTTCCAGAGCCTGGGCTAAGCCCACATCTGTCTCAGCTACAAGAAGAACTCAGGGCTACCGGTACTTAGATGTCCAGACGGCAGCCCTTCTCATTCACAGAGGTTGTGGTTGTATAAGCTGCTGAAAATATCACTCAGCTGTAAATACTAACAAGCTATAAATCACTCTGCAGGCCGAAGGAGCGCCAGCTCAGATGCATGGAGCAGAACCCTGAGTCTGTTTAACTCCACTCCCTGCCCTTTAACATCCAGGTTGTGGAATGTGTCTCTGGAATTTGAACGCCTCCCCTGCTCACCCCCCTCCCCCAGGAGGCCTTTTTGGCTTATTTTCTCCCCTTTTTCCTCCCACTGCCCAGATATGGCTGAAGTATGTATGGAATTCAGAAATTTTAGCTTGAATTTTAAGTAAGTTTAAGCGTTTTGGAGTCTTTTGTTTTTAGAGGTGCCACATTTACAGGGTCACAGTTGCACAGAAGGTCCGCCTTCCTGCCCCCAATGCCAGGCCTTTCCTTGAGTTGCCTTCGCCATTGAACTGTTTCGTAGCTGTACTTGCTTCTGTGGAAACAAGCCGGACAGTCTCAGGTCATGGAGTACAGAAAGCCGAGTTGGGTTTGTGGAGCGAGAGACGCAGGAAGATCCTAGGAGCTTGACCCGGGGCCCCATGCCAAGAATTCTGATGGTCAGATAGTAACGTGGGAAAGACAAGGTCGCAGGTCAGATCCAGGTGGGGAGGATAAGTAAAGCACAGGAAGGGCCAAACTCAGGGGGGTGCTGTGGAGGGGGTCCTGTCAATCAGAGCATCCTTCCTGGAGAGGGAGACTCGTGTACCCAGGTTGCCACGTGTGCATGGCGACTCCAGTGGTGGCGGAGGTCGAGCCGCACATGCAGTTTCTCTGGATGCAGACCTTCCCCACCCACCCGGGCTTTTGTAGAGTTCACATTTATGACTCTGGCATTTATGAGGCAACACCTGTCTGCTTCCTTACGTCCCAGAGAGGAGGGCAGCGAGTGGAGTAGGTCCTCGGGGTCCATGGAGCTTGGTCTGGCAGCGGATGAATTGAGGACACCTTGGGTATTTTGGCAAAGCCATCCTTCACACACCAGCTGTCACTCACCGGCACATCCGATTCCCTTTCCCCTTGCTTCAGGGCCCACTTTCTTTCTCCCGCGAGTCAGTTTAAGAGGTTCAGTAGCAGAGGTTACTGGGAAAATGAGTTGTCGGGTATCCCAACATCAGGGGTAATGAATTCTATTTCTCGTATCCTATACTGTTTACATAGACATATCAATTAATATTTGAGTGTAATTTTTCTAATGAGAGGGTCATTACAGCTGCAGAGTAGCAATTTCCACATTGCTCCAGCTGGAGTTTGAGTCTTGATTTTTGGTTCTGTTTTATCTTTCAGCTATATTTCTTAATTTCATGTTTAAGAAAAAAATAGAATGGCTTAACACATGAATGGTTTAAAAAGTAAAATCATAAAATAACGCCTGTAAATTAAGGCCCATTCCCAAGGGGCAGCTGCTCTCAGCTCTCCTCTGATATTTATTTTCCTATCTTCTCATAAAATGCTGATAGTGCTGTTTTTTTTTTATTTCTCTATCTCAGACATTGTCTCTTTACTTCCATAGAGTTAGTGCTTTGTTTCCTGTTCCTGCCTCTTCCTCTGCACGTTTCTCTTCCCTCTCATCTTACCAGTGGGGCAGTGGCATCATTTTTCATTAGAGCAATGTTTATTGTTGCGTCATTAGGACTATATAAATGTTGGTGTCAGTGGGACCAAGTAGTGAAACATGGTTATGTTTCCTTTCTTGCATAACTTTTTTTCTTTTCCAGGGAGTAAATGCGTAGCTGTCTTAAAAACAAAACAAAACAAAAACACTCTCTTAGCTTTCCATGTTCCTATCACTGCTTTTTACTAACTTCTCCAACGAAGAGTGAAATGGTCAAGCGCAAGTGAACTATGGGCTGTCCCCCGCCTTCGCTCTCTTTCCCTCCCTCCCACCCTTCTCTTGCATAGCCCGCACCTGCAGCTCCAGTGTGGATTGACTGCTCTCTAGGTCTCCTGTACAGAGGTCAGCCTCAATTCTCTGTTCACCATGATTCTTGCACTTCTCTTCTTTTCTCTTCTTTGTTGGATTTTTGTTTTCAAGTTCTAACATCCTCTTTCTTTTTTTTTTTTTGTTTTTTTTTTAATCCAATAGCTTCCCCAGAAAAGGGACTGTTGGGGGGTAAATTTGCTGTCACCTTGCGTCTCTGAAAATGCATCTATTCTCTTTCACCTTGATGAATAGCTGTGTGCAGTGCTGTGCTTGGGCTGGTATAAAATTCTGGTCCACGTGGCTTTTCTTCAAAATTTCAAAGGCATTGCTTCATTGTCTGCTGATCTTCCCGTTTTAATCTCAAAAACCTGAGATGTCATTCTAATTCCTGATCCTTTTGTGTGAAACTGTTAATCTTCCTGGAAAACCCTGTGTTCTGAAACTAATGACGATACACCCTGGTATGAGTGTTTTTTGTTCACTGGATACTGATTTGGGCCCTTTATAAGGGAATTTTCACATTTTCTATCTCCCCCGCCCCGCCTCGTTTTCTCTATTTTTCGCTTGGTGGAACTTGGGTTACCTTGATGATGAATGTGCTAGACTGACCCTTGTTTTTCTTATCTTTTCTTTCTGTCTTAATGGACTTTTTGTTTTAATTTCTTAGATATTTTCTCAATTTTATCTTCTAATTTTTCATTTTAAAATTTTTGTTCACTTTTAATTTCTAAGAGTTTTTTCTTGTCTTCTACCTAATCTTTTTTATAGCTTCCTATTCTTGTTTTAAGGATACAGTACTTTCTCTCTCTGAAGATATTTGTGGTTTTGTTTTTATTTTTTATTGTTTTTATATAAATTTATTTTAATTGGAGGCTAATTACTTTACAATATTGTATTGGTTTTGCCATACAGAAACATGAATCCGCCACGGGTGTACACGTGTTCCCCATCCTGAACCCCCCTCCCACCTCCCTCCCTGTACCATCCCTCTGGGTCATCCCAGTGCACCAGCCCCAAGCATCCTGTATCCTGCATCAAACCTGGACTGGTGATTCGTTTCATATATGATATTATACATGTTTCAATGCCATTCTCCCAAATCATCCCACCCTCGCCCTCTCCCACAGAGTCCAAAAGACTGTTCTATACATCTGTGTCTCTTTTGCTGTCTCGCATACAGGGTTATCGTTACCCTCTTTCTAAATTCCATATATATGCATTAGTATACTGTATTGGTGTTTTTCTTTCTGTTTTTATTTGTCTTAAGCTCCGTGTATTGTTTGTTTCCTTTGAATTCCATCATCAGGGCTTTATTTTCTGTCTTTCACATTGGAAACTTTCTTCAAATACCTGATGTTTTTCAGCAGTCTATTCTTATTTGGGTGAGGCACTGAAAACTGATGGGAAGCCCTGTGTGCATGGTTTGGCTTGTCAACTTTTGGGCTTTACTGAGGTTTATGGATGGGGACTCAACTGTTTACCCCGTTGTTGGTACTCTTCAGTTCAGTTCAGTCGCTCAGTCGTGTCCGACTCTTTGCGACCCCATGAACTGCAGCACGCCAGGCCTCCCTGTTCATCACCATTTCCCGGAGTTCACTCAAACTCACGTCCATCGAGTCAGTGATGCCATCCAGCCATCTCATCCTCTGTCGTCCCCTTCTCCTCCTGCCCCCAATCACTCCCGGCATCAGAGTCTTTTCCAATGAGTCCACTCTTCGCATGAGGTGGCCAAAGTACTTTTAGGTTATTTCTGTTGGATTGGTTCACTGACCCAAAGGATAATCTTTCTGCCCTTGGGAGTAGGGCGAGGATGGATAGTAAGTCTGGGCTGCAAGTCTTTGGGGAGGAGAACGGGGGAAGGAGACCGGTTCTTATCCTTCATACAGTAGATGATCACTGAATCTGCCGTATTTGGTGTGGCGCCTCATCCTGCTGGCCGTCCGTTGTGTCTCTGGAGTGTGGGGTCTCTCTAGTTCATTTTCTCCAGAGAATAAACCTCCTGCTAAGATGCAGTGGGTGGAGAGGACAGGGAGGGCATTGACCTGCCTGTGCACGTAGGTTTAAGGGATCTCAGAACCAACTTTTCTTATTCCTGTTTTCAGAGTCCGTCCTCCCTAGACACCTAGGCCTTCCCATTTCTCAGTCTGCTAACCATCATCCTTGGAAGGATTAGCTTCCCATGCTTTGCTAGGCAGTTTATGTTCCTTTATCTGCCTTTTGTTTGTTTGCTTAAACAGACCTACAATTCTGTATATTTTTTAATTCTCTATTTTGACATAATTTTAGACTTAAATTTCCAAAACCAGTGCGTCGTTTCTGCACACCCTTCACTCATAGTCATCAAACACTAATATTTTGCCACCTTTCTTTTATTCTTTTCTGTGTGTGTGTAAGCACACACACACATATACATTCATATTTAGGTATTTTTTTCCTGAACCATTTGCAAGTTACAGATATGAGGCACCTTTACTCCTAGATCTTTCTCAGAAAATCACCCAAATTATCGCTAGTGGTAAAGAACCCACTTGCCAGTTTAGGAGACATAAGGGATGCAGGTTCAATCTCTAGGTCGGGAAGATGCCCTGGAGGAGGGCATGGCAACCCATTCCAGTATTCTTGCCTGGAGGATCCCCATGGACAGAGGAGCCTGGCCGGCTACAGTCCATGGGGTCACAAAGAGCTGGACACCGCTGAAGCAGCTGAGCGCACACATACAGACCTTATTTAGATTTTGTCAGTTATCTTCATTATGTCCATTACAGCAGAAGATTGCAGGCAGTCATTGTGTTCAGTTGTCATGTCTCTGTAGCTTCTACTAGAACAGTTTCTCGGGTCCTTCTTTGTCTGGCATGACAGTGGCCTTTTTGAAGAGAACATGTCAGTTATTTTGGAAGGTATCCTTTGATTTGGATTTGTCTGGTGCTTTTGTGTTAAATTATGCATTCCATTTCAAATTATTGAAATTCAGGTTAAGTATTTTTGGCAGGAATGTCACAAAAGTAATGTTGGTTCTTGGTGTATCACGTTGGAGGACACGTGATGTCGGTCTGTCCCATTGGTCGTGACGATAACTTCACTCAGAGCTTTCTCCAGTGGGAGGTTACTTCTTTCTTTTAGTGTGTCTTATTAGGACGTACTTTGAGACCGTGTAAATATCCTGTTACTCCTCAAACCTTTACTAGGGTTAGCATCCACCAATGATTTCTTGTCTGAATCAATTGTTATAATGGTTGCCAAATGGTAATTTTAATTCCCATGCTCTATCTGCTTTTGAGAGTGATTTTTATTCTTTAACCTGAGGGTTCATGTCTTTTAATCAGTGTTGGAATATTCTGCGTCATTTTCTTTTTGAATATTATGTATCTGTCATTCTCACTGATCTTGGAATCCTATTAAATGCGTGTTAGACCTCTTTAATTCTGTTGTTGTGTCTCTCAAGTTTGGTTTTTTTTCCCCTTATGTTTTACACATTTTTAACTCTTTGTGCTGCATGTTGGAAAATTTTTTCTCATCTATTTTGCTCTTTTCTTTGGCCATGTCCAATGTGTTTTTACCCATCCAGTGGGATTAAAATTTCAGTAGTTATTTCTATAAGCTCTGATTATTTTTCAAATCTGTCTGCCTGATCTTTTTTCATAGTATCTTTTTTTCCCTATATATTTTCACTTCCCTCTTTTGTATGTTAATTATTTGAGATACTCACTTTATATTCTCCAGTAATTCAATTTTAAAATTTCTCATAGCTTCTAATCCTGTCGTTTGCCTCCTGCCTGTTGCTCTTCTTGCATTATTTCCTTATATGTTTTGTAGTCTTGGAATGTGAGTTTCATCTCTGGTGAGGTTCTCTGTAGAAATCTTTGCCACCTGAGTGTAAGAAGGTATTTCTCCAGAGAGTTTGTTCTTGTTTTGTGGCTTCTGCCAGATGTTCCAGGAGGTATTGCAGAGATAAATCACTTTTTAACATTAGTTTCTCGGTCAGAGGTTTCCATACTGCACAGGGAGGGTCCATTTAAACCCCACACCAGTACGAGGGCTAGCCTCTGTTGGAAGCATCCCCCGTCCAAACTCAGGTTGAAAGGGACAGATGATTTTCTGTATGTCCATGTTCTAGGAGTGGCTTTCGGGACCACCTTTTTACTGATTGTACAGGCCTTCAAGGGTTCAGGCTTGGTATGTAAGTCCCACTGCCTGCCCCCTCTACCCCCGTGCCCAAAGCTGTGCTCCTCGCCAACGTGGGTGTGAGTGTCCACGCCCTGCGCCGCTGGGCCCAGTGACAGCCTCCCCGCGGCGCCTTCAGTTCTTTGCAGTTTGCTCATCGATTTGGGTTCCTGGCAACTTTCCATTTCCTGAATATTTTTTTTAAATTTTGTTATATTTTATCCTACGTTTCTGTCTGTTGTCCAGCAAGAGACGCTGTCTTTTTCGCCTCCCCAGATACGTTGAGCTCCTGTCCACTGTTGTTTCCTTGCCTGTTCTTTGTGCCCTGTGGGTTCATGCTCCCCCTCTTCTCCCCCCAGGAGGAAGCAGGGCTAAAACACAGTAGACAAAACATACACCTTATTGGAATTCCGGAGAAGTTAAGAAATGATTGCATTTTAGAGGCTGTTCTTTCCACTTTGTTTTGACCTTAATACTCCTGTCAGCTCACAACTGTACAAAAGCTTTGATTTTCTTGGTCATAACTGTGTAGGTACTTTGAGCTTGGAGGCCACAAGCTATAACTTAATCTTTCCCAAGAGTGTCTGTTTACCAAGCTAGTGATGTCTTCCTTCATACCATAGCTGACCTCTGAAATATAGTCAGCGGGCCACCAGCAAACATTTTTATGCCCAGGCCAAAGAAGGAGCCTGTCTTTCGAACTGAGTATTTCAGGTGTGGGATAGCCAGATGAAACTATAAATTTGTTTCACCTCTCATGAGAAGTAGTGCTTTGAGCCACCATTAGCATTCTTGAACACTTTGGATTATAGATCAGCCTGTTTGCTTGAATCAGAGAAATTACTAGCTTTTTCACTGAAGTTTTTTTTGTTTTGTTTTTGTTTTTAAGTGTTTTCAGTATACTTTTTAAGTAACAGATCCAGGGATGAGGATGGTGAATTTGAAGACTGTGTCTTAAGAATAATCCACATTTTTTACTATCAAACGACTGAACTGTTATTTTTAACATACAAAGTTAAGAACCAGTAAAATCAACAACATGTTGTATGTGCTCCTACTTTATTGTATTCACCCATTTAATTGATTAGACAGTATCTTAAACCATTTTACCACAGATGTATTTAGTGAAATTTATTACTTGCAGACTGATATAACTCATGAATTATTAAAAGCATCAGCATATGGAACCTTCTCTTTCTCATCTAGATTCTTTGAATACGGCTTAGGTTGAGCCATTTAACTGGCTTCTGTCCATCCCACTGATGGAAGCCACAGTCAGATGAGGGTTCTTATAAATGATTGGCTTCCTTTCCGAGCAAGAAGAGGATAAAATGTCAGCTTTTTCCTCTACTACCTGAAAAGCAATCAGGAGCAGCCCTCCCACTCTTCTTGACAGTAGTTTGGCTTTATAGAAGAAGGGCAGGCATTGAGCCAAATGTGAATGTCAGTGCTATATAAAGAAAAAAGTTAAGTAGCTAAAACTCCGATAGTAACTGGAATTTTTAGAGCAGTATTCAGATGGGTTTACCCTGTAAGCTTTCAGAAAGCTAATAATAACTCAGCCTGAACTGCAAGGTTTAATCCCTTCTTTCCTGGTGATGATCCCAGTAAATTGAAGTTACTTACCAAATGTCTCTTCACAGCGATTTGCTCATGTGTAGGACTGGGTTTAGGGGGTAATAATAGTTTCAGAAGAATAGGGTAGTGGTTAGTGACTGATTACCAATTACTAATCAAAGCCATTGAAAAGGACATTTTGGAATCAACCGGAGTTCCAGACCATTTAGGAGCCTGACATTGTGCTTTCTTATCTCTTTAAAATTTGTTATCCTTACCTGTAAAATGAACTATTACTTATTTCATAGGATTATTATGAGATAGTAGTGAAGTAATGTATGTAGGAGCATTTTGTAAGTGGTATTGATAAGGCTGCTAGTGTAACGTTCTATCACATGGAAACATACACTCTAGAATTGGGTGGGACTCTGGAGAACAAAACTGAAATTTACAGAGGGCACAGTTTTAGACCCAGATAGGCTCTGTTGTGTATTTTCTGTTGTTGAATCCTTGCATCCCCAAAGTCGCATTCTGCTAGCTCCATTCCTACAGATGAAGAAGGGGAGTCTTGTTTATTTTTAAGATCTGCGTCTCCATCATCCCATTTCATACATGAGGAAATGGAGGTCTGCAGAAGTGTGGTGACTTGTCTGACGCAGAGATTCTTAGTCCATCATTCCATCTGTTATAATAGGTTATGATGTTGTCGCAGTAATTGTTTTTGTATTGCACACAGACTTGGCCCTGAAATTAATCAGGAAATACAATAGCACCTAATTCAATTATTAGTGTAAATATAGAAAGACTTGTGTCACTGGCTTCTTGGTGGATTAGGTATGCTAAATGACCTTCCCAACTGAACAACAAAAATACTGAATGAAGTATGATAAAGCCTGTTGCTAAGTTGGGTGAAAAGTAAGATACTTGTTGACCCTAAACAAAGTGAAGCCAGGTGTCCTGGGAGGTGCTTTCACTGCAGACATTTGCAGCGTTCGGTGGCGTAGAGCCTCAGCCTGGTTGACTGTCTGAAGCAGGGAGCAGGGGAGCGGGAGAGAAAGTGTGTGGCCTGAGCAAGTTGGAGAATCTATCGGGAGCTTCCTGGGTGAAGCCAGGGAGCTAAAAGAGCCTCTTGAGTGAAGGGGTGAAGAAGCGCAAGTCTGTATTGACCCTGCTGTTGAGCACTGCATTCATAAGCCAGCTTCACATGGTTTGTGGTCCATGTTCGTACTACAGGTATAGTCCAAACAAACCGTGAGAGGAGAATTTCCTCGGAGGTGGCCCTGAGTTGGTGGGGCCAGCAGAAGTAGACACGGACCCTCTCTGTAGGGGTTCGTTTTCAGTCCAGCTCTCAAATGATGAACGTGTCTGTGGAAAATGAGCAGCTCACTGTAAAAAACAAAACAAAAACCCCACGATCAGAAATAAGGCAAACCCTATCAAGAAATAAGGCAGTATCACGAGCGAGAACCAGCAGAAACACAGCTGCAAGGCTTGGGCAAGCTCCAGAAGATAGTGGAGGACAGCGAGGCCTGGCATGCTGCAGTCCGTGGGGTTGCAAAGAGTTAGACGTGACATAGAGACTGAATGACACTTTAGATGATTAAATTCAAAGAAATGGTTTGGAATGCAGCCCAAAGAGACAGAAAATATTAATGAATTGAAGTTACATGGAGAACAGAGGGACAAGGTCCAACATATGTCTAATCAGAGTTCCAGGAGGAAGAGAGAGACAATGGAAAAGAGGCCCATTTTTGAAAGAATAATAGCTGACAATTCTCCAGAGCTGTTGAATGATAGTAGATCTCAGAGCTAGGAAGACCAGCAAACCGCAAGCAGGACAGTCGGAGTGAAACTGCAGTGCACTGAAGAAAAAGGAGCTTTTAAACACATCTAGATGTTCAAGCTCGTTTTAGAAAAGGCAGAGGAACCAGAGATCAAATTGCCAACATCCTCTGGGTCATGGAAAAAGCAAGAGAGTTCCAGAAAAACATCTATTTCTGCTTTATTGACTATGCCAAAGCCTTTGACTGTGTGGATCACAATAAACTGTGGAAAATTCTTCAAGAGATGGGAATACCAGACCACCTGACCTGCCTCTTAAGAAACCTGTATGCAGGTCAGGAAGCAACATTAGAATTGGACATGGAACAACAGACTGGTTCCAAATAGGAAAAGGAATACATCAAAGATGTATATTGTCACCCTGCTTATTTAACTTATATGCATAGTACATCATGAGAAATGCTGGGCTGGAAGAAGCCCAAGCTGGAATCAAGATTGCCGGGAGAAATATCAATAACCTCAGATATGCAGATGATACCACCCTTATGGCAGAAAGTGAAGAGGAACTAAAGCGCCTTTTGATGAAAGTGAAAGAGGAAAGTGAAAAAGTTGGCTTGAAGCTCAACATTCAGAAAACTAAGATCATAGCATCTGGTCCCATCACTTCATGGCAAATAGATGGAGAAACAGTGGAAACAGTGTCAGACTTTATTTTTTTTGGTTCCAGAATCACTGCAGATGGTGATTGCAGCCATGAAATTAAAAGACGGTTACTCCTTGGAAGGAAAGTTATGACCAACCTAGATAGCATATTCAAAAGTAGAGACATTACTTTGTCAACAAAGGTCCGTCTAGTCAAGGCTATGGTTTTTCCGGTGGTCATGTATGGATGTCAGAGTTGGACTGTGAAGAAAGCTGAGTGCCGAAAAATTGATGCTTTTGAACTGTGTGTTGGAGAAGACTCTTGAGTCCCTTGGACTGAAAGGAGATCCAACCAGTCCATCCTAAAGGAGATCAGTCCTGGGTGTTCATTGGAAGGACTGATTTTGAAGCTGAAACTCCAATACTTTGGCCACCTGATGCAAAGAGCTGACTTATTTGAAAAGACCCTGATGCTGGGAAAGATTGAAGGCTGGAGGAGAAGGGGATGACAGAGGATGAGATGGTTGGATGGCATCACCAACTCGATGGACATGGGTTTGGGTGGACTCCAGGAGTTGGTGATGGACAGGGAGGCCTGGTGTGCTGCAGTTCATGGGGTCGCAGAGTTGGACACAACTGAGCGGCTGAACTGAACTGAAACACATCTAGAGGAAAAAGAGGCTAACAGTGAAAAGGTCTGGCTTGCTCCTGTGACCCTCAGTTAGTCTCAGTGGCTCAGTTTCTTTGGATATTAAAGAGTCACAGTACCTGTTTACTCCAGTCCACCCAGATGTGGTTAGACCCCTTCCAAGACCAACATACAGAAAACTGATTTGTGAGGACATTACTGTAAGTAAATTGTAGGAATTCTAAGTTGATAATTTAACTATCTTAGTTTTGTCTACAGCACTGAAAGGGATTTCTGGCCTTCGATTTTCATCTCTCATGTGTCTGTTTAATGTCAAGTCAGGGAGATTTAGCCATCAGCATTCTCCTTATTTTTCAGAGCCGTCAGGTATTTTTTAATGGGTGGGATGAGGCAAAGACGCAGTGCAACAAATAGACTTCAGGCTTGTCCCTGAATCTTTTCCCTCTCAGTGTTAAGAGAGCCCGCTGGCACACATTCTTTAGGTCTCTCATCCTCCAGCTTCCCAAGTCAGCGCACACCCAGGGCAGTGCTGTGCTGCAGAGAGAAGCTGCAGAGGGTTAATGATTAAGGCAACGTGGGCCGCGTTACTGATTGCCCCTTTCAGATCTCCCAGCACCCATTAACATAAATATCATCTCACCATTTTGGACAGGGGACACCACCCTTATGCACGTTAGTAATGCGATGCTAATGCTTAACCCTTTCATTGCCCTCTCTGCTTCAAAGGCCTTGCCCTATGTCCATTGATAGGGAGGCTGTTTGAACCTCAAGGCAAAAATGAAAGGGTTAACTCCTTTTGGTTTTGCCCTTTGACCACTTCAGGATGAGAGGCATGATGAAATACTTTTCAAAGTCTTCAGTGGAAACACATCATGCATAATTGGAGCAAAAAAGAATAAATCAAAGCTTCCCCCCCCCTTTTAGTCTGGTAATTCATAATTGAAACCACATTGAGGTAAGGGTTGATAACTTCAAAACAACCATGAAAACTGCCCTTTCGATCAAGGTAGGGATAGGTAAGGCTGCTCGTAACCAGGGGCTTGAAAGCTTCTGTATAACAAGCCTGTCCTCTCCTTTTCCTTTCTCCTCTGACTTCTCACTTTTCTGTTCTGGCAAAATACCTTCATTTAAATCAAATGTGGGTTGACTCAAATATCTGCTTAATTCTCTTCTTGTCACAGGACGTTATACATAGTGACATAAAAAAAAAAAAAAACTCTGCTATAATAGGGGTTAAATTTTGGATCATCCTGCTTTGAACGTGATTCCTTCTGTGTGGGTTTTGCCTAGTGTAGGTTGAGAGAGTCCTTTCGTTGATATTAGAATGTGTATTTTATAATCCTCCTGTAGTTCCAGCAAGACCCTTTCAGAATGGCTCTAGCAGTTTGCCCACCAGCTTCCTCCACTTTCTGTAGGTAGGTAACTTTGGCCAGGATGGTTTTGGTTAAGGCTCGCGTAGGACTCCCATGACCTTTCAACCAAGGAAGTAAAACAGGATTGCAGGAAGGGCCCAGACAACTTCCCTGTGTGTGAGCCTGCCCAAGGCACACCTAGTTAATTGAGTTGGAATCCCCTGCTTGAAGGAGAAGACCCCTTTGAACTGGTGGTGGGCTTTAAGCCTGATCTCCCAAGGCTTCTCTTTCAAGAGATCCTGCCACCCGAACCCACAAGTCCGTCTCGCTGGCTGGTCTGTTCGCTGTTAATTCATTCACCAGGCTGCTCCAGGATAAGAGATGCGATAGAACTTCTCGAAAGTGGGCGTGGTGATGTGACAGTTGTCATGGCTGTCGTGGATTAAGTTAACAGTCTGAGTTTCTCAGCTTCCCTGAAGAATGTTTGTTCTGAGTGAGGAGTGCAGTGGGGGGAGGGTGAGTGGTGGAGGAAGGAGGTATTTGGCCTCAACGCGCCGTGCACACACTCCTCCTCTGGTATCGCCTCCCATCTTGGAGTGAAGAGTTTCACCGAGCATACCGGAAAGTTCCTTGAGAGCCAGGGTTCCGGGCTGCAGCTGCGGTAGCGGGGCTCAGCCTTCTCCTCTGGCCCCTCTTTTGCTGGGTGCCTGGTTTCGTGCCCCATCGTGCCGTGATTGAGATTTAATCAGGCCGCCGAGTTAATTGCCAGTGCTGTTTGCCTTTTCCCTGGCAGAAGTCAGAGTCTTGAGTAAATTATGGAGGTTTAAATTTGCTTGATTTCCTGCAGAAAGTGGGGTCAGGAGGTCCCAGACTGTAGACACTCTCTTTGGTCAGCCAGCAGGGGGTCAGTCCTTAACGGTATTTCAGAGGTGACTAAACGCTGTTTTTGAAATGTCCTTCTCCAGTAAGTTTTTTTTTCCTCTGGGGGTTGGTCTGTTGACCTTACCCTGGCGGACTGGAGTGTCTGTATGAAGGCACGCACCCCGTTAAAGCTGCCTTTCTCCTCCCCATCACCGGGCTCCAAAGGCAAATGGAATCATGTTTGCGGACAGAGAGGCACCCAGCACAGAAGCCCAGCTGCAGATCAGCATTTCCTGTTTCTGACCTTTTGAGACACAATGTGAAGGTAGCCGTTGTTAATTTATCAGTAAAACAATACTCTGGACAAGAAAGCTTCAAAACAAATCAACAGAAAACCAATCATGAGACTTAAAAAGAAACTTCTGTCGAATGGGCTTTTCATGATGTGGCTTTAGTCTTGAGTCTGAGGTCCCTTGTCCGTGCTCCCCTCCCTCCCTCCTCCCGACCTTGGCCCTGGCAGAGTCTGCCCCTGGCCAGCGAGGAAGCAGGTCTCAGCACTTGCCACTCAGCTTGCCCTGTAGCTGTTTGATTAGCTCCGTCCCCTTCTCACCTCCTCCAGGAAGATGGAGGTGATTCTGTGGATCTTCTGGGCCCACGGGACTTGAGGACCTTGTTGTTTGCGTTATAATTTGTCTTTTTACCTAGCTGTCTTCCCTACCAGATTCTGAACTGTTTGAGGAGAAGGAATTTGTCTTTGCGTCTTTAACCCTATTCTTGGCTTATAGTTTATGCTCAGGAAATGTTGACTGAATGAATGAGCACCAAAAATCATACTGATGGAAAGATTGCTGAGCTGCTAATACTGTTGTTTTGGCAGATGAGAATATGAATTGGAGAGAGCTAGTTTTTTGTGTTTGCTTTCAACTACCATTCCTAGTTTCCCTGATAGCTCAGTTCATTCAGGGCTTCTCGGATAGCTCAGTTGGTAGAATCCGCCTGCAATGCAGGAGACCTTGGTTCAATTCCTGGGTCAGGAAGATTCCCTGGAGAAGGGACAGGCTGCCCACTCCAGTATTCTTGGGCTTCCCTTGTGGCTCAGCTGGTAAAGAATCTGCCCGCAATGCGGGAGACCTGAGTTCGATCCCTGGGTTGGGAAGATCCCCTGGAGCAGGGAAAGGCTACCCACTCCAGTGTTCTGGCCTGGAGAGTTCCGTGGACTGTATAGTCCACAGGGTCGCAGAGCCAGACACGACTGAGCGCCTTTGACTGTCACTTCACTTTCCGCATCCCTGGAGCTCTGTGTTGAGCCCTGGGCTGAGGGCGCATGTGCATCATCTGGAGGGAGGTGCTGTCAGGCTCTCCATTTTACAGGTGAGGAAGCTGAGAGTCACAGAGGAGGTTTTCCACACCACAGTAAATGTCAGCATCCAGGGTCACACTGTTTATTAAATATCCTAATACACTTCTTCAGAATACTTAGCACGATAAGATTGTGGATGCGTATTTTAAAATGAATGAACTAAGTTGGAAACCATTTCAGAGCTTTGATGTCACTCATTTGAATGTACATTAGCTGTTCACACCCATGCACAGAGAACAGAAAGAACACAATTTAGGCTTCATCATTTTTAACAAGTTTTTGTTGAGTCGCACCAAGCACTGTGCTAAGCGCTGAGTGTTAATAGCGGTTATGACTCTGGTTTTCATGACGCTTTCAGGATAGCTAAAATATAATGAATAGGACAGAAAAGAGAAAAACTTTGAAAATAAAAAGTGTATTTGGAGAGGAAGAAGAATCCAGGAGAATCCAGGTGAACCAGGACCCCAGAGCATGGTCAGGTGAAGGTAGAGAGGAAGAAGGGATTCATTTAAGATCCTAGTGCCTGGAAGATAGCTCATGATCACTTAGCCACCTCCCACCTGTTTTTGAGACCTGCGGAAAGTGAATCCCAGGGAAATTGCTGTTCCCATAAGACCATCTGTTGGCTTCCTTTATCGAGTGTTTCTATGTGTCAGGCACTTTACATTTATTAGCTTGTTACTGTTATTAACAGCATCTAGATTGTTAAGAAATAATAAGTAAGACATGTTAATAATTTAGTTATTGTGTTAAGTAACACTACCTAGAAAAGAGCCTCCCTCATAGCTCAGTGGTAAAGAATCTGCCTGTAGGGCGGAAGACCCGGGTTCGATTCCTGGGTCGGGAATAGCCCCTGGAGAAGGGAATGGCTACCCACTCCAGTATTCGTGCCTGGGAAATCCCATGGACAGAGGAGCCTGGTGCCCATGGTGTCACAAAGAGTATGACACAACTGAGCGACTAGCACTTGTACTTGTGCCTAGAAAAGTTGTAGTTTTAACGTGATCTTATAGATTCAGAAACTGAGGTGCAAGAGAGGTTAAGCGCTTTGCCCAGGCCACACAGCTGGTAAGTGAAGATCCTGGGTTCTGATTAAGGACATGTGATTCTAAAACTGACCTCCAATGTGCTGGCTCACTTTTTGAAGGCATTTGCGTCAATGTTGGTGGCATGTCCTATAGTAAAGCGTCAGGCTCGTAACACGGTAGACCCATGCTCAGCGGTTTCTGTGTCGCCTCCATGTTCATCTCAGCGCCTGCGTTTTATGGGAAAGCGTTGGCAAGATTTCAGAGCTTGTTGCGCTTCTTTACGTGCCCTGTCTCCCCCAGTATGCTGCCGTTTCTGCTTCTCCAGTCTTCAAGCCCTGTTGGCACACAAGTGAGCGGTGTGGAAAAATTGAGAGCCAAGACAAGTTACTGTCCGTTTCCCACCCATCCTTCATCTCCTCCCACATCCCATAACCATCCGCTTCCCGAAGGGAGCTGGCATACCGGATGAGACAGGATCTGCTGTCTTGCCAGAGACTTCGTTTCTTCTCCTGGCAGTGCTGTGAAACCAGAGCTGTGATGCCTTTCGGGGGGTTTAAATTCCAAGGGATTCATTTTCTGAAACCAAGCTTTGCATCTCTCAGGGAATTTTCCCCCTCTTTTGAATGTCATAGAGGCATGCGAGTGTGCTGGCGTTCCCCACTTCTCCCGAAGAACAGACCTCATTTTGTTGGAGGTTTAATAGTTTTTCCTCCTGTGTTAGAGGTGTATTTACCTTTTTAAATTTATGTGCTCCCTTTGTGTCAGTGTTATGTATTTGGTGTGTTTTTATTCCATGTACCCTGTGAAATCATAGTGTTTAGGTGGGCTCTTACTTATTGGCCCAGATTTGATCATCAAGAATCAAGAAAACCTTCAGCATTTCTCTTCTCTTCTCTTCTCAGAAAAGAGCTACAAGTAATAAGCTCTGGAGTTTCCCACAGTTCCAGAGTCTGTAAATGGTGATGCTTACCTCAAACTGGGGAAGGACCATGAAACACCACATCCTGGTGTTCTGGAGTCAGACAGCCTGGGCGCTTTCCTGCTCTGTCATGTATAGGTTATATGACCATGAACATCATTCACTATTTCTTCTTTCCTTTCTGGTCTGGTAAAGCAAATGAATAGACATCATTCACTATTTGTAATCCCACAGTTTCATCATCTGTAAAATGAGAGTGGTAGCCATCTATTTTGGGGTTGTCATGAGGCTCAAATGAGATAATATATGTACAGCACAGTGCCTCACAGTAAAGTCATTCAGTCTTTACTGAACTCTTTGGAACCCCATGGACTATACAGTCCATGGAATTCTCCAGGCCAGGATACTGGAGCAAGCAGGGATTGAACCCAGGTCTCCCACATTTCAGGCAGATTCTTTACCAGCTGAGCCAGAAGGGAAGCCCAAGAATACTGGAGTGGGTAGCCTATCCCTTCTCCATCAGATCTTCCTGACCCAGGAATCGAACTGGTGTCTCCTGCATTGCAAGCAGATTCTTAACCAACTGAGCTGTCAGGGAAACCAAAGTACTTAGTAAATCTTGACTATTTTGATATCACATATTAAATTATTTTACATACTTCTTTAAAAACATTTTTTGCTTTTCCATTTAAAATGGTGATTTTCAAGCACACGAGTTTTGTGTTGGGAGGGGTTGATGAGTGGGCTGGGTTGGTGAGGGCAGAGAGACCACGAACCTTGGTGATTAACTGTGACTTAGTAGCACAGGGCTACTTCCTGACTTCCGTTTCCATACAAGTCAGGAAACCGATGAGTAAGATAGGAGTAGAAAATGAAAAGGTGTTCCTGCAAAGGTGATCGGATGCAGGGTGGAAACACGAAGATCCAGGCCCGTCCTAAAACCACAGCTTAATGCCCAAGAGTGATATTGTGGAAACAAAAAGTCAGCCTTAGGAGGATAGTCTTTCCTGTGGTGTCTCTTGGTTGTGAAATCTTAATTATGGCCTGTTGTGGACATTTTGGCGTTAATATCCTGATGACATTAGGACTCCAGGAATCCCATTCGGTCTCCTGGAGTTCCCATCCATGTGCATTCCATGTGCGTGTGTGCCTTTCCTGCCCCACACTGTCACATCTGGCAAACAGCTGCTGTCATATACGTGGTGATGGCTGTCCGTCAGTGATATGGATGGGGTTGATGGGGGAAACCTTGGAGATCCCAGAGTATGAAAAGACTAAGGAGCGTGAGCAGCCAGAATAACAGGCCATTTCATATTCAGCCTCCTCCTGGTGAAGCTGAAGTTAGGTCCTAAAGTTAGGCTTTTCATGTAAAAGCACGTGAATGTAAATGTAACTCATGCCACTGAAATGTACACTTAAGTTTGAAATGGCAGGTTTTGTGTTATATTTTACCAGTTTTTAAAATTTAGCAGTGTAATATACCAAAGCCATTGCATACCTTAAATAGATGCATTGTTTAGTACATAAATTATTGGGCTTCCCCTGTGGCTCAGCTGGTAAAGAATCTGCCTGCAATGTGGAAGACCTGGTTCAGTCCCTGGGTTGGGAAGATCCCCTGGAGAAGGGATAGCTTACCCAATCTAGTATCCTGGCCTGGAGAATTCCATGGACTGTACAGTCCATGGGGTCGCAAAGAGTTGGACACAGCTGAGCAACTAAACCACCACCCCTCTGCTTCTTCTATTGTCTCTGTTTTCTCTGACTTCTTGTGTTTCTTTTTGTTCATTTGTTTTCTATTGTTCATGCTGAAGATGTTCTTGAAATGTCTGATTCTAGGATCTGTGGAAGCTCTAAAAAGCTGATCAAAAGCTTTTTGTTTAAGAGAAGCTTGTTACCTGGAGGGCTTTGCTGTGAGGTGATGGGGCCTCGCTGTAAGGTGATGCGGCCTCCCTGTGAGGTGATGGGGCCTCCCTGTAAGGTGATGCGGCCTCCCTGTAAGGTGGTGGAGTGGCAAGTAAACCACATGGCTGCTAGTGTTTGGGTCGCTAGAAGGGGAGGAAGCTGTAGAGCTCATCATTCAAAATTTAGGCTCTAACTGCATTTTCCTCTCTTCAGTACCTATGTTTCCATGTCTAGAGCTTTAGGTTTTTCAGAGAATCAACCTCCCTTCTGTAGCGTGGGTAAGGAAGAAGCGTGGTTTTCTGGCTGAGTGGGCAGGTGGTGGGAACGCTTGTGCCCTGAGCCTGTTGCTGCTCCTTGCACGTATTTCAGCTGTTCCTCCTGTGTTCGCCCTCCTCCTCTTACCTCGTGAGGCCCGCCGAGCACAGCCCCTGGGCCGTTGTGGGGCTGACAGTGGGACTTGGTTGCCTTGTTGTCTCGCCACCGCCTTTGTAGCACTTGGGTTGCAGCTCTCAGCCTTCTGCTCCGTCACCACTTCTCCAGCCCCTTTCAGTCTTTCAGAAGCATGTTGCTGCTGCTCATCAGCTGCTGTCTCTGTTCCCATTTCATCGTCTGGGTAGATTTATATTTTTTAATCTATTAATTGCCGTTTTAGTGGGTTTGGGGAGGGAATGGAGATAAACGCATGTGTTTAATCTGCCATGTTTAACTAGACATCTCCTCTTAGCTGCAAAGATTCTCTGGTTCTTTTTTTAAGGGTATCAGAGCCAAACTCAGTTAAAGAGCATCAGTGCAGATTTTGAGGTGGGGAAGACTTTGAACAGTTGCTTGCCTCTTGGATTGGTCATGGTAGAAACTACATCGAGTCTCCCGTGTTGCGGTTTATTGGTCATGCTGAGAAGGAGACCAGCACCATTGTTACTAGATCCTTCTCTGACCCACATTAATCTGTTCTCTTGCAGAAGTGGGGCAGTGTGAGCAACCCTCTCTTCCTCCCCCTCATCCCCCCACAATCTCAAGGTTTCACGGCCATCGTCCTCACCTACGACCGAGTGGAGAGCCTCTTCCGGGTCATCACCGAAGTGTCCAAGGTGCCCAGCCTATCCAAGCTGCTGGTCGTCTGGAACAATCAGAATAAAAACCCTCCTGAAGGTAAGACGAGCGGAGAGACGGTGTGTCCAGGAAAGGCCCGGTTTGGACGTTTTGTGTTCGTCTCAATGGGATCGAGTTTTTTTGATGGACAAATGATTTGCAGCCTTTGTCTTAAATGAACTTTCCTGCTTTGTCAACAGTAATGCCATTCCTGAGGCAGCATGACCCTGGTTTTCTCAGTCATCTTGTTCTTGTTCTAGGGTGGCCGGTTTAACTCTTAGCCCATGGCATGCTCTGTAGCCACAAGTGTTTGAGGGCTTAGGAATCAATAGGATCAAAGGCCATCAGCCTTGGGAAAACAGATCTCAGCTTCCCTCAACCCTCTCAGCTGATTTGTTTACATGAAAAGTCAGTTTAAAAGGCATTAGTTTTCTCCTTCCTTATCTCGGCTCTGATACTGTGCTCTTCTTCAAAAAGGACGGCCTCACCTCTGATGGGCAGAGTCAGCAAAGTGCGCCCTCCCAGGCTTGAATCAGCTCCTTAAAGTGACCCCTCACTGGAAGTTCCCACCAGCTCATCCGTAATCACTCTGTCCCTTGCCTTGGCCACCCCTGTAATCTGCTGACTGGCAGCTCGGGCTGAGCCTGTTTGATTCATTGGATTTGTTTTTAATTCAGGACGCATAATGTACGTTCCACCTGCATTTCGTTTCTCATTCAGTCCGTCTATTATGGATCCTAATCCCAGGGACTTCAAAGCCCCTGCCCTTTATAGCCTATTAAAGCCAGGAAGTTTCTGATGGATTAGAGCAAGGAATGAGTTTGAAGTTTGTAATGTGCACCACTATCACCGATAAGGTCTAGTTTATTGCCTGACAGTAGTATCTGCACTTTTTATGGCTGTTCCCGTTTAATTGGTTATCCTGAAGTCGGGATAGTCAACCTTGGAAAACCCAGTAGTAGATCCCTAGTCTAGGCTGGGAGAAGAATATACTTCTGTCTGTGAGGCAAATCAGGATTTAAATGCCCTCTTGAGACTTTAAAATTTTTTCCTTGGTGGGACTTTTGTTCTCTGCATCAGTACTTGCTTTTTAGATTCAGGGGGCCACAGTTTAGTAAACAAAGTAGCTCTTTTACGTGAAGGCCCATAGTACGCCCTGAGGCACACGGCGTTTATCGTTGTTGCTATTCTCATCTTTTGTGCCGGGTTGTTTTCCTCCCAACATTCTTGGATTTTTTTTTGTTTGTTTGACTCTCAATAAAGGGGACAGAAAAGGGTAGAAGAAAAAGAGGATGTTGGCACCTTCTCAGAGGGAGAGAGGATGAAACTGACGGGAAGGGGGAGGAGGAGGAGGCCGAGGGGACAGAACGGGACAGCAGGGAGGCTCTTCAGAGCCCCAGGTCCACCCAGAGTGAGTGGATCGGAGGCACTGGATTGCTCATCTGAGTCTTCATTCATAAAGGATGGGTTGTGTTTCAGAAGGAAGGCTGTGTGTCCCTTGTTGGAGCTGGAACAGCTGTGTGTCGTATCTGCAGTCACCCTGCTGCATGCCGAGGCCACCAGCTTCCAGGGCGGGAGCACCCCAGCTGCACCCCACCCTCCTGCCCAGACAGGCAGTGCTGCTGCTAAATGCAGAAGAGACGTCTCCTTAGAAACCCGGGTTAGCCACTTTGGGCATAAGGTGACTTATTTAATGTGACTTTGAGTCACTTCTTTGGAGCAAGTATCACTGCAAACTGTGAGAAAAGAGAAATAGTTTTCTTCCTTCTTGGTCTAAGGTCCTGCCTACATTGCTGTCACTAAAAGCAAGAGCACAAACCTAGGTTCTGGAGTTGGGTGTTTAGTTTTAATTTTTGGTACACCCTACCAAAGTGTAGTGGTGAATGTCATGACCAAGAGTGTAGTTTATTTTTGAAATATTTTGGCTCTAGAGAGGAAAGAGCCCTCAACTGATGAGGCCCAAATTTTGACACATTCAAGGGCCGGACCAGCTTTTTTTCTAACAGTGGTTTTTAGGTCAGGGCTCTGGTTCTGGCGTTGTGGTTGTTTGGGGAGAACATGAACTGTGTTTAATCTTCTGTGGGGTGTTTGTTCAGTTGGTAAATGGGGCTGTCAGCTCTGGCCCTCGTGCCAGCAAAGGCATCTGATTTTTCATGTACGGCATTAGTAACATATATATTTTTTAAAAGACAAGTCCAAGGCTTTGAAATATTAGAGGCAAAAGTGATGTTTTTCACTTTCTCTACATTTACTAAAATAAATATTGTGGTTAACATGTCTGCTGCTGGGAGGATTAGTGTAGGCAGAAATCCCTCCCCTCTACTTTTTTTTTTTTTTCACTCTCCAACCCAACCAAATAGTATTTTCTTTTTGGTTACATTTAAGTCTAAATTGCTGGGTTTGAAGTTTAAGTAAATACTTAGACTAGGCAATAGAAATTTCCAGCGAGCTTTCGTCACGTTGGTTTTGAGCTCTGTCAGACGAAAGAGGCGAGCCACTGCCCTCCTCCGACCTCAGCTTTTCAGTTTCCCGGCTTGATGGATATAGAGGTTGTTAGGCTTGGCCCCTGGCCTCAGCCTGAAGGAAGCTGTTACATCGTACATTTCAGATAGGTTTAACTCAGCCTTCTGTTTTAACTGATTTCAGTTTTTAAATTTGAATTGATCTCAGGGAACTCCCCTATGGCCACCCCAGCTTCGGGTTGCTACTTCCACAGTTCTTAATAGGCAGGATGGGATTGGCTGAGCGTTGCAGGGCGGTCTGTCGGGATGGAGGCCATCGAGAAGCAGAAGCAGGAGTGCCCTTCCTTCCAGCTGAATTCAGGGACCGTGGGGAGTGAGGGTCTGGGGACCCGCTGTTCACCAGGCAGGTTGAGGACTTCTGGAGGGAGCTCAAGATTTGTACAGAGATAACCTGATGGTTGATTTTGTGAATCTGTGGTTGTGTTTGACAGTGATCCCCAGGATGGACTTGGGGTCATCGTCGGACAACCTGAACATTTCGTAGTACCTTTGCCAAGTTGGAGAATTCTCCTAGCTCACATGGCTCCTGGCATCCAACTTGGAGAAAACTGTTAATCAATACATGTTTTTTAAAAAATCCTTAACACAAGGAGTTCTTTTTCTCCAAGTTGGACTAAAGCTCAGAACTGTAAAGTTATCAGGTCAGTTGGCTCAGCTGTTTGTTTTTCATAAATTTGGCAATGTTTTTGAGAAATCTTATTTTTCAGACTACTTTGTGTGAATGGAAGGTGACATTTCTGTTTTGCCGGCTATAGATTTGCAGGATGAGACACAAGCTGCAATTCATGCAGTTCCATTTAGAGGTTAAAAGAATAAGGAAAAGACCCCACCTGGGCCAAGCAGTGGTGGAAGGACCCGCGGTTTCTAGCTGTGACACTGTTTCCTTCCGCTTGCTAAGGAGTCACCCCCTGTTCTTCTGTCTACACCGCTTCAAAATGTCAGAGGCAAAGTGAAGTTTGTAAGACTTTACAAGAATCCATTTGTGAAGATGCCTGGGTAAGGAAGATCTCCTGGAGGAAGAAAATAGCAGCCTATTCCCGTATTCTTTCCTGAAAAATCTCATGGACAGAGGAGCCTGGCGGGCAACAGTCCAAAGGACTGCAAAGAGTCAGACATGACTGAACCACTACGCACATCTGTGAAAATGAGAATGATACAGTGTTGTTACAACATGTATCGTGTACCTTTTATATCCAAGGAATGGGAACCGTGCTGAGTGCTTTACACGTATTGTCTCTACTGCTTATAACAAAACTGAAAGAAGCTGATATTATCCCCATTTACAAAAGTGAAACTCAGATTAACTGAGTAATTTGCCCTAGGGCTCCCCTGGTGGCTCTAACAGTAAAGAATTCGCCGGCAATGCAAAGACCCGGGTTCAATCCCTGGGTTCGGAAGATCCACTGGAGAAGTGCATGGCAGCCCACTCCAATATTGTTGCCTGGAGCATTCCATGGACAGAGGAGCCTGGTGGGCTACAGCCCATAGCATCACACAGAGCCGGACACGACTCAACGACTAACACGCACACGTCAGAGGTCTGCAGAAATGAACACAAGTCTCTCTGGATCCAAGCTCATGCTCTATGCCCCGAGCCCCACTGTGTCTATTCAGATTGCTGTTTAGCAGCAAGGAGATCATGCTTTGTCAGGTCTCTGATTTGGGATTATGCAGATCAACCAGGTTCTTATCAGGGTCTCGAAGAGAGGCAGAAAAATAAATCTTATTCTTTTGAAAGTACTAACGGAAAGAAAAATACAAGTCTTCTGTTCTTTCTCACTTATGTTTTTCTTTCCTACCTTGTATTCCTGTCCTTTTTTTTTTTTTTCCAAACTGTATCAAAATCCTATATCAGAATTATCTTCTTTAAGGCAGGGAGTAATTATAATGCTTCTTTGGCTAGCCACTTTCTTGTTCCCGTGTTCCACAGAAGGGATACAAAAGCCCAAGGAAGTTGGATCCCCTCCTTAGAGGCCTGTTCTATTTGAAGCTGTGAAAACAAGCAACTGGGAGTTCTACTTGGAGTCCTTCCTTGTGGTCACAGTGGTTCATAGGGAGCTGGACCGTTGAGATGGAGACTTCTTTTACCAAAGCTGCCTTTGGCTCTCCAGGCCCAACTCAGGACAGGAAAAGGTAATCACCTTTCCAAGAAAGCCACGATTCATTCTACATTTCCATCTGTACCCATTTAGCTTTCCTCACTTGCTGAAACTTCCCTATCAAAGACCTTATCAAGGAAGGTTGTTTTTAGACATTGTCTTGAGTAATTTTCTGGCTACACATAGGAAAAGAATGTGGAAAACTCTCTGTTGAAGATGTGGTGCACACTCCCTGGGTGAGAGGGACTCTCATCCAGGGTCGAGAACATTGACACGTCACGCAAGCAGCTCACCTGTTTTCTAGCCTCTTTCTGTATTGCAGAAAGAGAGGCTGTTTGTTGCCTTGTGAAATTTCCTTGGCAAGAGTTCCATGTTTCTTGCCAACGGAACTGTTGGCAAGTTAGGTTTTTTCAGTTCTAGAGGATTAATGGCAGGGTTTCCGCTAGTCTCAAAGTGAACTTTGAAGATAAAAGCTGAGGACATGCCACTAGACTGTTGGAGTGATGTACGAGATCTAACGTGTGCCTCTTTGCCACCACTACCTAGGGTTCATCCTTTGGTCTGTAAATAGGCACAGACTTGCAAGGGAAAGCACAGCCAACGTTTGGTGGACGTTCTGCCACGTGCTGGGCACTGAGCTGCTAAACGCATTCCTGTTCCTCCTCACGCCTTGCCACAGGTGGAGATGGTGTCACTATCCCATCTTCATAGTCAAAGAAACAGGTACAGAATCACGGACTTGTTCAAGATCACATAGCTGATAAGGAATACAAACACCTGAGATTTGAAGCTCTTTCCAAAGACTGTTCTCTCTGTGAAACGTGACTGGCCATACAGCCCTCAGAGGTGTCTTGTTTGGTCCCTGAAGTTGGTACATTTCACGTGGAAGAGCACATAGCGTTGCTGAAGGCATTTCGTTCCATCAGAACATTCTTACCGACTTTGAGCCTGAATCGGTTTCCCTGTAACTTTCACCCAGGCGTTGGTCACGCTTCTAGCTTCAGAAGCCATAGAGAAGCCATTCAGAAGCCTTTCATCTGGGAACCCTTCTGATAGCCCTAGTGTGTTAGTCAAGGTCCAGGTGGGAGACAGAAACCACACAGCAACTTGACCAGGAAAAGTTCAAGTTTTAACTAGGAATTGTTAACGAGGACTAGGAGATTGGTGGCTAAAGGGTGAAGAGAGCTCCCGAGATATAGGAAATCAGCTTGGGGATTGAGAGCGCCTCCCCCAGCTCGGTCTGAGATTCAGACCCACTGCATGGTGAAGCTGCTCAGGTGCCACAGGCTGAGTCTGGCAAACAGGAAACCAGCAGCCCCTTTGGATACCCACGGAATTCAACGGGAAGCCATCCGGGGGGTGTTATTGGACTCAGAGGGGTACTGGCGAGGGCTTCAGTTCCTGAGGAACCACCTGAGGGCAGAACCTCAGCTGAGTTGCTGCTGAAGGTATCACAGAACTTGCCAGGAAACTGCCTGCAGAGGAGCTGCCAGACTCCTTCGGGAGCCTGTTGGGGTGTCTGTAGAACCTGCTGGGAGCCTCCCTTGGGGGTGCCGTCTACATGTGCTGGAGAGGGGTGCTGCTGCCTACCTGCTGGCCAAGTACCGAAGGAGCAAGTGAAAAAGGCACACCGGAACCAGGAAGCAAAGCCCTCACCTCCCAGCGTCCCTCCAGCACCTGCTGCTGACGTGTTAACGTCACGTCAGCGGGCAAAGGGGAAATGGTGATGGGGCTGGCTGCCAGTATCACCCCCAGGGCAGTGAAGGGTGAATTTGGAGCTGAGAGGCAGTGCATGGCATATTCAGTTTAAAGAGATCCTGGATCCGAGGACCTGTACTGTCCTCGTCAACTCCGCCTATCTCCCAGTTTGTTGGTTCTTCTGTAAGTGTTTGTGTGCTGGTCGCTCAGTCATGTCTGACTCTTTGCGCCCCCACGGCCTGTAGTCCTCCAGGCTCCTCTGCCAATGGAATTCCCCAGGCAAGGATTCTGGAGTGGGTTGCCATTCCCTTCTCCAGGGAATCTTCCCGACCCAGGGATTGAACCCTGGTCTCCTACATTGCAGGCAGATTCTTTATCGTCTGAGCCATGCTGGGCAGCTCTATTGCAGTACCCAAATCTAAATACAAGGTCTCATACAGAGGTTCTCAAAGTGCAGTCCGGGGACTGCTGAGCATCCCTGAGGTCCTTTCACAGGGTTGGTGAGGTTGAAATTCTTTCTCTGAGAATGCTGAGTCACCCTGCGTTCCCACGCTTATATTTTTCACGTGTGCATAGTGGGGTTTTCCAGGGGCTGCCCAACATGGGATGACATCACCACTCTACTGGCTGATGGAGGGTGTGCTCGTGTGTCCTGGGTTTTAAAGTTTCCTTGGTTTTCATTCAGAATATAATAAATTGTGTGTGTGTGTCCCACATAAATAAAACCTCTTTGGGGATCTCAACAGTTTTTAAGAGCACGAAGGAATCCTGACACCATTTGAGAACCACTGATCTAAAGATAACCACTGATCTAGTTAGAGCTATAACTTCCTTCACTTTTAGGTATTACAATTTATTCATGTTTTCTAAGGATTTGGATTTATGACAGGGATTTCTTTTACTTAACTGGAAGAGGGAATGGGAAGCAGAGAAGAATAAGGATGATTGTTTTTGTTCCAGATTCAGAGAAACATGACATTTTCAAGCTGCAGTAAACGGTGCAGGTCCTATTTGGTCTTTGATGCTAAACAGACTTAGATTCAAATGCTAGCTGTATCATTTAGCCCTAACCCCAGCCAATGTACTTAACCTCTCTGAGCCTTGTGAATCCTACTCTGTAAATAATTTCTGCTCCATAGACTTGTCAGGAGGATGAATGACAGTGCACCTGTAAAGTATCTGGCATATACTGGTTGCTTAATGAAGGTTCCCTTCTCTCTCTCCACTTACTCTTACCCTGAGAAGAAGGGACCTGCCTAAGAACCCCATGGGAAATGCAGAACTCAGGTCTCCAGTCTCTTAGTCCTGTGCCTATCCATTTATTCTGAAGACAGTTTTTGATTATGTCATTCTGGACCAGGTTAAGTATTGATTAAAAGGGACTGACCCATTGGATCATTTCTTTGGTCTCCAGTCCTTTCTCAAACATGCTTTTTTTTGGAGTTGAACACATTTTTAGACCCTGAGCTTTTTCAGGCTGTGAAAGTATTAGTCGCTCAGTTGTGTCTGACTTTTTGTGACCCCATGGACTATAGCCTGTCAGGCTCCTCTGTCCATGGAATTCTCCAGGCAAGAATACTGGAATGGGTAGCCATTCCCTTCTCCAGGGGATCTTTCTGACCCAGGGATCGAACCTAGGTCTCCTGCATTGCAGGAAAACTCTTTACAATCTGTGTCACCAGGCGTTTTAGGCCCTAGGCTTATTTAGAACTTAAGGACTATCTTCTTCATATATATATATATATATGTATAGGAATATCTTCTTTAATTACAGGGCCTCGCACTTTCACAGGCCTCTTCCAAGAACCTAGGAGCACCTTACCTGGACACATTGTAAATTATGCAGAAGTAAGATATTTAATATGATGTCTGTTAGAGCAACCTTTTTTCCTCCTGATTTTCCCTCAGTCATACTTATCCTTCGGTATGATAACTTCGGAGTGGCCACAGGCATTTTGGGGCTTCAAGACTCACAAAACTAGACCATCCCACAATTATGTGTTGGGTTTCTGGAAGCAATATGATACCTTTCCGTGCTCATCTGACAAATGTTGTGTGAAGAACAAACTGCCCTCTGTAAAGAACCCTGAGGTCTGTGGACATAGGTCCTGTACCAAAGAAGTGTTAATTTTATTCTGTGCTAAATGCATCACTTTAAAATGAGGAACCTGAGGTTGAATTGCTTCAAAGTAGAATGGGAAAAATGTAAGGCGAGTCACAAGTTCGTGGGTCTTCAGTATACCAGAAAATCCCATGTAATCGGACCTAGAAATTTGATATTTACTCTGTAAATTGGTCATGATGAGAACCCAAATCCAGTGAGTCAGGAGAGAGCGGCTGTTGAGCGGTGAGGTGCTGAGTTAGGAAAGCTGAACTCATTCAGGGCAATGGTTTTGTGAGGGTGGCTTCGGCGGCCTTGGGAGCCATTGGTGGTGGAAGTGGGCACTCTCATCTTCTTTCAGCAAATGTTTCCCAGAGGGGCTGCAGGCAAGTTTGGGGCTGGGTGTACACACCCGGAAGGATTATGCAGAGGTGGCCAGGTGGTCGAGTCCTGGTGTTCAAACCATGGGCCTGAGAATGAGGCAGACAGGGCCCATGCCTGCTCCTGCCCTGTCCCTGTGACCTTCATCAAGTCGTTTGGCACCCCCCACCCCCACCCCCAGCCTCTCAGTTGTGCCTTGGAGCCTGTTTGTGGATTCTGGTTAAGACAGCATTGAGCAGCAGCAGTGTTGTAAGGATGTAGAGAGAAGAGAAGTATTTATGATATATTATAAAAATTCATCTTTAAGAATGCCCTCCTGTAGTTGTGCATGCGGTTATTGTTTTTTCCCCATATTCTTATTTATTTTTGGCTGTGCTGGGTCTTCGTTGCTGTACGGCCTTTTTCTCCAGTTACGGAGAGTGGGGGCTGCTCTCTAGTTGCAGTGCGAGGGCCCCTCCTTCCAGTGGCTTCCCTTGTTTCCTAGCGTGGGCTCCAGGGCGCACTGGACTTCAGTAGTTGGGGCTCCCGGGCTCTAGAGCAGCGGCTCAGTAGTTGTGGCACACAGGTCAGTTGCTCTGTGGCATGTGGGATCTTCCTGGATCAGGGATTGAACCCACATCTTGTGTATTGGCAGGCTGATTCTTTACCACTGAGCCACCGGGGAAGCCCTACGCCTGTGGATTTCATGAGAGTCACAGCTTTGAGTTGCTTCTTCTGTCTTATTTGTGAGACACGGCTTTTACCAGTTTATCTTTTCAAAGAAGTTAGAAGAGTCATAAATACCTTGGTTTTTTTTTTTTTTTTTTTTTCAGATTCTCTGTGGCCCAAAATCCGGGTTCCATTAAAAGTTGTGAGAACAGCTGAAAACAAGTTGAGTAACCGCTTCTTCCCTTACGATGAAATCGAGACAGAGGCCGTCCTGGCTATTGATGATGATATCATCATGCTGACCTCTGATGAACTGCAGTTCGGTTATGAGGTAAGGAGGTCTCAAACAGTGTGTTTTCATATTTAATATTTATTGCCCATTATTGCTTGTCTTGCCTAATACAGAGGGTTATATTTCATTCTCTGAAGTTGTGATTTGTAATAGCACCCAAAAACCGTGCTTGGGAGTGTGGGTCACGAAGCTGTT